>NC_083349.1:175133079-175761079 GCF_030254825.1 Meriones unguiculatus
AGATAGCTTTGTGGATTGATATACCCACTGACTTCAGCTCAGGGCTATCAAACTCCAGAGTTCTTTTAGTTGATGAAGTCTGCTCTTAGCCACTGTATGTATCTGCTTTCTCCTGTAGACTTTACTCCTTGATCAGAGCTTCCTTCTACTTTGCTCTGTCAACATCTGACACACACACACTCAAACCATCTTCTTGACTACATTTCACAGTGTTCTGGGCCTGTGGATGTTCAACTTCAGGCTTCATGATGGTCTGTGTTCTCTGGTACCAGGAGTGTGTCAGTTTTTAAACAATAAGATCCACCTACATTTGGAGACTGGTGACGGCCTTCCAAGTCTGTCCCTGCTGTATAATTCCACTAAAGGAGTCACTATTTCATGAAAACTTATAACTGGATTTCAGACTTATAAGAGGTATGGGCTTATTTTATGGGTATCCTGTCTATTTACCTTAAGATGACCTTTCAATGGGGTCTGCTGGCACGGCCATATTTAACAAGAACAGCAAAACTCATAAAGCCAGCACAGCTGTTTGACAAAGATCCAGCAAAAATGAGACACATGTTATGATCACAGTAGTGCCATCTTTCACTTTTGGTCTTGATCAAACTTAAAAAGATAAACAAGAATTACCTTTTTGATTTGATGGGATAGAGGATTTGTAAGAAGATCAGATCAAAGCCTCCTCCTAACACACACTCAGATAATTATGTGGCATATAAGATTGGGGGCCTTATATGGTGTGCCCCTTGAGGAAAAGATACAGCAACAAAGTTAGATTGCTGGATTCATCTCTGCCCTACACAGGGGCTTATACTGAGAGACAAAGAACCGTGTAGAAAAATGATAAAAGAATGAGATATCAAGTCTTCCCTTTCTTAGAAAAGCTAGTGCATGTAGGGCCACTGTGTTGTCACATGACCAAGGAACAAAAAATACAAATATTAGATACATAAATGAATTCCACAAAGATATATAAGATATAGGCATTCGATTATGCCAGAAATTGAATAATAACTGCAGCAGCTTTGTCCTGAAGTTTTTCTTGGGCCTAATGCTAATTGGCACTCAGAGCATTAAGAGCTGAAAATACACCACTTGGGACATATCAGTCTGCCCATGCTGTCTTGGAGATTTTCTTTCTGTCTAGTGCTCTTGAAACTGCAAGAACTACCAGCATGTGGACTGTCATGCTTTGGCAAAATACGCCTCTAGATTCTTCAGTGTAGAGTTATGGGTAAATGAAGAAAAAGACTGTAATAGATAACTCTGTTCTGATAACTGTTTATCAATGACTAAACTTGTGATCCCAGAAATGATTGTAAAAGATAACTCTGATCTTTTTATAGTTTATCTATGATGACTAAACTTATGACCAAGAGGAAGTTAAAACACATGTTCAGAGACAGACATGATATGATCTATGTTTTGGAACAACATGAATCTATCCCTGCTTACTGAGTTGTGTCATAAATACAGAAATACTCTGTCAATTAGTCAGAGCTGCAAGATTCTTCCAACTACTGTACCTGACTCACTTCTCCTTCACTGACCTGACAACAGCCTAGTAGCTTGCTTTTCCAACATCTCCTTTCTAGGGATTTATATAATCAGAGTACGTCTGGAATGGCCTACTTCTTTTGCTGAATCTCTTATATTTCTGTAACTTTACAGTCGTCTTGTGTTTTTTACCATCTTTGTGATTTCAGATGTTGTATATTCTTTCTTATCCCAGCTCTGCTCCTTCAAGCCATCACATGGAGAGATCTTTTAAACCTCTGTCTTAGCTGTAATTTTCATTTGACTCATTATTATACTGGAAGCATGTGTTTTTACAGTCAGTACATTTTTCCTTTCAAACATTATATTTTGCATTCCTGAGAGATATAAATTTGTGACTTTTTCCCCATGTTGTATCTCATTTATTTAAAAAAATTTCTCTCTAGGGAAGAGGAAGAAGACCTCCCCTATCAGTGGACTTGGGGTCGGGCATGAGAGAAGATGAGGGAGGGAGGGTAGAATTGGGAGGGGACTAGAGAAGGGACTACAGCTCAGATACAAAGTGAATAAACTGTAATTAATAAAATAATAAAAAAATGTTCTCTCATACAGTACATATCAACTGCAGTTTTTTTCTTTCCTCCACTCTTCCCAGCATCCCCACCCATTCCTCCTCCATTTCCTTTCAGAAAAGAGCAGGACTCCCAGGGATATGAACCAACCAAAGCATAACAAACAATATGTAAAAAGACTAGACACAAACTCTCTTATCAGGGCTTGGGGGGGCAGCACAGTAGGAGAATAAGGGTTCCAGAAGTAGGCAAATGAGTCAGAGCTATTTCCACTCCCACTGTTAGGAGTCACACAAAAACACCAAGACAACAAACATAGCATCTAGGCTGGCATGAGTCCTGCTTTCTTTTGCCCCAGCCTCCTGGGCACAGTGATCTTAGACCTATGTCACCATCTCTGTCCATTGAAATATTTTCTTTTGGATTTTAAAAATGTAGAATATATTTACTCATGTATAAATTGTTTTTATAATAAAATAAATAAGGCTAGAATATTGGTCCTTACTTTGGTCATGGAAACACAAACACTATGATACATGACAGATATTTTAGAGGCAAAACTTGGGAATAGGTAAATGTTCCCAATTTTATCCAATCATTTCTAATTTGTGTTTCTGTCAACCTCAATGGTTTTTTTTTTTTTTCTTTAGAACAGATGGGCTGCAAACCAGAGCATACTTTTGAAATCAGCTCTGTTCTCTGCAGTGTAAACACCACCGCCTCCTAAGTGCTGATCCTTATGCCTGTATGTCTGATCGTTTTTTCAGCAAAGGAAGACTAGAATGGAGATCCCCATCTTTCTAAATGCAAAGAAAAAGTAACCATGAGCTGCCTAGACCTGAATAACAGACCCGGTATCTGAGGCTCAGGGAACATCTTGGAAGATTTTTAAACTGTGTTCTAGAAAGGATCAGGGTATTGTTCCCATGTACTCTCAACCACGTCGCTGCCTGCACAAGACCTGCAACAACCACAACAGTTAATATGCAAACATGGATGGAGGAAGTTTTAACAAGGCCTCACCCCTAGAGGAAGAGCTATATGCACTCAATGGGGACCAACTTGTTCTTCCAAAATAAGACTCAAATTCTAAACATCAGCTCTAAATATATGTAAGGAAGGGCAATGCTAATTGGTGGACTAAGTAGGATATATATTAATATATGAAATATGTTAATATAATATAAATTTAAATATATTAGTATATATGTATATTTTAAACATAGAAGAAGGGGTCATGAATATACGAGGCTACAAGAAAGGAACCAAAAGTGAAACAGGGGAGTGGAAAGGAAGCATGTACAGTGTACCTGTGTGCAAACTCCTCCGATAAAAGTTTAAAAAGAACAATGTCGGATTCTCATTACCCAACTTAAAGACTATGCTGCAACAACCCCATAGTGTACTATTTGTGAAATAATATGTAGATAAATATAGATTATAAAGCAGCATCATTAAGTGCACATGTAACAGCTTTTAAAAGCAAACCATGTTGAAAACTTTGAGGTCCATATATACAAATGCACATACCTATTAGCTGTCTTCTCTGTGGTTGTCTGTCTTTCACACATTTTCTTTTCTCATGTCTTTAAATAAGACAACTATTACTAGTTGGCACATGTTGTTCAGCCTGCTTTTGAAATTAGAGGTGTTGTGAACTAAAATTGTAATGGCTTTACATGTTTAAAATTTTGTTTTTCCTATAATTCTTATTCTTTTAGATTTCACTTTCAAAATTCACAGTCAGCATCATGCTTTTTGTGTTTGTGCAAGTTCACATATATATGTGTACATGCACATGCAAGTGACAGCCAGAGGCAGATGTTAAGTGACTTATCACTTACCATGCTATTTTAGAAGAATTTCTCACTGAAGCTGGATCTTGTAGCTTCTAGACTATAAGACTAGACCATTAAGTACCAGTTATCCTCCTCCATTCACTTGGTAGGTTTCGACTCCTGAGCTTTATTTATACATTTTTCCTACATCATAAATTTTCATGTCTAGTTCTTGAATGTTGAGTGTACAAATTAATCACTACCATTTTGCTTGACTTCTCTCTAATAGAAATATCACAGTTTATATAAATGCTTAGAGAAATGATGTTGCCAATATCTATATACCCTTTGTGATACATGTGCTGAACCTATCTATGCAATGTTTTGTGTATATGATATTTCCTGAAACTACTCAAAGCAGTAAACCTAAAACTGCTAGTAGAAAAAGTGTGGAGTACAATTCAACTTATAGATACTGCAAATCTTTATTTTATTTTATTTTTAATTTGGGCTCTGGCAATTGGAAAATAAGATTTTATGAAACTAAAAAGCTTCTATACTGCAAAGAAAACTGTCCATCTAGTGAGTAAGAGAGTCAATATAATAGGAAACAAGTCTTTGCCAGTTATTTGTCTTTCAGAGGATTAGTGACTAAAATATAAAAAAGAATTCATGAAGTGAGCCTTAAATTCAGTTTTAAAAAGTGGTTGGTTATTCTGTTAACATTTATGCTACTATATGCTATGCAGAGAGACAGAGAGTCAGAGAGAGAGAGAGAGACAGAGAGAGAGAGAGAGAAAGAGAGAGAGAGAGAGAGACAGAAAGACAGAGAGATAGAGAGGCTTTGAAACACACAGCTCTAACTTAGATGTCTGGTCAAATCCTTCTACCCAGAGCTCAGGGAACCCTGCAGAAGTGGTGGCAGAAGAGAGGTGGGAGAAAGAGAGCATGAGGATACCAGGAGACCAAGGCCCTCAAAAAAAAATGGGCTAAGCTTGTGTGAACTGACAGACTAAAGCACAGGGCCTGAATAGGTTGCACTAGGCCCCCTGCATGTGTAATCAAGCCGTAAGTTTTGTATTTCTATGGGTCTCCTGAATGTGTAAATTATTGGGTCTATCAATCTTGTGCCTTGTTTTGGGGCTTTTTAAATTTTTCTGTTGACTTGTCTTCTCCAACTTCGATATGATAGTTTTCATTTTTATCTTATCATATTTTATTTTGTTATGTTTTGTTGTTAACTCCTAGAAGCCTGTTTTGTTTTTTTGTTTGTTTGTTTGGTTTTCTAATGAGAGATAAGATAAAAGTGAAGTAGATCTGGATGGGAGAGGAAGTGGGAAGAACTGTGGAGAGTAGAGAAAGCATCAACTATATTCAGATACAAAAGAAAAAAATATATATAATAAAATCTTGAGTCCTGCCTACATGTAGCATTCTCACATACTATCAACATTAAAATGTGGCTCTCTCTCTCTCACACATGCACACAAAAATCTGTGCTACTATTGCAGCAGTAAATCTCATAGACAGGTCACTGTTGAAGAGTTTAACTAGCTGGAGCATGGCAAACATGTCTCTGGCTAAAAATCATTAGATTACATTCCTTTTCCCCTTTTTCCTTCTGCCCTTTTCCCTCTGCCTTGCTAAAAATCATTAGATTACATTCCTAAACCTAGACACAAAAATGTATTCTTTTATTTGCCCATTTCCTCCTCCTGAAGCTGACTAACAGTGTCCAGTTATCAAAGTATTGAAGTCTAGCAATCAAAAGCCCTCTTTTGGCCACCTTAATTAACATGTCCAATCAAAACTAAACAATTTATCCTGACATGGGTTCCCCTTTTGCCTCTACAAATTGACATTTGCCTCTGGGCTACACCTGCCTCCTCTCTCTCTCCAGAGGAAGTCGTTTGTACCCCAAGGACAAATACCCCTTTCTCCTTTGCCTTGCTGCCTTCTTGCTTGTCCTCCATCTCCTGTTTTCATCTCTTGTTGCATGCTCTTTTTTTCCTCTGGGGAAAATTAATCTTCCTTGTGTTGAAAACTTGGTCTCAGTTTGTCTTGAGATGATACCTCTCCCTTCAACTGTTGCAGATCATAGGGTTTGTAACTGAGAGATGATGATTACTTTTCTTCTCTGGTAATAATCAAAGTACCTTCTAGCTCCAGAACATTAGTCAGGAGGGGATGAAAATTGTGTTGGTCACTAACTCAATTTCTCCATGTTCAATGGCATAAGCACGTGGTCTCTTCAACAATAGGGCCTTACTGGCAGGTTGTGGATGGTAACTAGTAACTTTCTTCTCATCACTCCTAAAGACAGTCCCAGTGATCTCAAGGCTCGGGGATCTACGTGGAAGAGGAAGCAGAAAGATTGCAGGAACCAGAGAAGGTAGATGACTCCAGAGTACCTTCCAGACACTTGAGGACTGATGCACATACATCAGAGGGCTGATGTACTTGCAGAGACTATGATGACATGCACAGAAACAGGACTAGTACAATTCAAACCAGACGAAATTCCAGCACTGAGAAAGAAGTAGACGCTAAGTCCTACCTTGAACTAAAAAGCTATTTGCAATTGACACCTGCTGGGAAATGGGAAAACAGCTTTCTCTAATGGAGGATCAATGGGTTTATCAATACTCCAGGACAGGCCCCATTTTCAGGAGTAGTTGGGCCACACAAAGAAAACTTTATGTTTTTGTATGTGATTTCTTTCTTTGGTTTGGTATTTTTTGTTTGTCTTATTATTTTGTCTTTTTGATTTTCAACCTTTGAGTTTTTCTGAGAGAGTGAGAGAGAGAATGAAAGAAGAGAGGACTATAGAGAGGAGTGAAGGTGGTTGGGTTAGGATGTGGGTATGATCTGGGGTGAGTTAGGGGAGAGAAAAGAATATGATCAAAATATATTGTAGAATTTTTTTCTAAAATTGATAAGATGAAAGGGAAGAAAAATACTTAAAATATACAAAGAACTAAAACAAATAAGGGAAAAATTAAAAACCACAAAAATAAAAAAATAAAACTTAAGCATCAAAAACCAAACAACCCAAGTAATAAATTGGCTGTGGAACTGAACAAGATGTTCTTAAAAGAAAAATCTTAACGTAAAAAACAGGTGTTGCCACTACTCCATCAGCCTTCAGCAGGCCTGCTACCCCAGGAACATATAGGCTAGATCCCTCCCATCTCCTAGCCACTGGGTCTTTTAGGGCATGTCCAGATGTTCTGATCTCTATGCTATTCACCTCCTCCCCTCCCCCCCAAAAAACAACAAAAGACTCCTTTTAGTCCCAAAGTTTGTCCTGCCTACAAGACAACTGGTAGAGATGGAGCAGAGATTGAGGGAATGCCAATCACTGGCCCAACTTGAGAGCAACCCCATGGGAGAGAGCCAACTTCTGTCACTATTAATGATACTCTGCGAAGATTGCAGACAGGAGCCTAGCATAACTGTCTTCTGAGAAACTTCATCCAGGAGCTAATAGACGTAGATGTGTAGACCAACAGGAAACAAGAGGTGGATCTCGGGGAGTCTTGTGGAAGAGTGTGTGTGTGAGGGGAAGGATTGAGGGAGTCAAAGGGATTAAAGACACCACAGCAGGACCTAAAGAATAAACTAATTTGAACCCATGGGGACTCAACCAACTGAAGAGCATGCATGGGCTGAACCTACACATATGTAGCTGATGTGCAGTTTGGGTCCCCTAATAATTAGAGCAGGGGCTGTCTCTGACCTGCCTTTCTTTGGGTCCCATTCGCATAGCTGGGCTGCCTTGTCTGGTCTCAGTGAGAGAGTATGTGCCTAGTCCAGCTACAACTCTATGTGCCAGGGTGGGTTGGTACCCATGCGGGAGGTCTCCCTTTCTATGAGGATAAGGGGATGGGGAAATAAGGGGGTGGGGTGGGAGTAGGACTGGGAGGAGAAGAGGGAGTAGGCTTTGACCATGCTGTAAAGTGAATAAATAAACAAATAGATAATGAATGAATAAATAAATGTTAAAATAAAATAGACTCTTGAACCCCTCAAAACAAACAAACAAATGTTCAGCAAACACTTTAAAAACTGTTCAGCAGCCTTAGCTACACCCATAAATTTAGATTCTGTCACCTCATTCTAGTCATCAGGAATACAAATGACAAGTATAGATGTGGGTGTAGGAGAACAGGAGTTATTATATGCTGTTGGGAGGAGGGAACACTATCAGCAATGTGGAAATCAGTCTGCGGTACTCACATTCCTATGAATAGATCCTCCACATGAGCCAGCTACGTCACTTCCCAGCATACACACAAAGGAGTTTATTTATTACAATAAAGGTACCTAAATGTTAATGTTCATTGCGACTTTATTAGCAATAACTATGGAAAAGAAGGTAGACGTCCATCAACAAAGGAAAAGTGAATGGAAATGTGATAGCCATACACAATGAAATATAACTCAGCCATTAAGAAAAATGAAATAGTAAAATTTGAATTTAAGTGAATGAAACTGGAAAAATTATATGTAGAGAAAAATCGATCATATCTAGGTGATAGCTCAAATCTTCTGTTTCCTGTATTTTGACTGGAGAACAAGTAGAAGTCAGGAAAGCATTAGCAGCCCACTGTGTGAGAACATGTATTTAGGGTGGGAGCCATTGATGGGTTGACTATACCTCGGTGGATGACCCACACACATGCACATATGTGTTCTTAGTGAGTATATAAATAGGTTAAAATACCATGATCAAAAGCAATATGCAAAAGCATTTAATTTATATTTCCAAAACCAAATGGTACATCTTAGCAAGCATGGCATAGCATGTTGCCGGAAGCAGGAAATTGGCTGATCACACTTTCATCCACACATAGAAAAGAGGGAGAGAGAGAGAGAGAGATAGTATAGTAAGTGTTTTAGGGCTATAAATGCTCAAACCAGTATCATACCTTCTCCAGTAAGTTTCTACCTTTAAAGTTTCCATAGCTTCCCTAAGCAATATCACCAGTGAGACCACCTGTTTAAATTCATGCCAATATTTGAGACAATTTTCATTCAAATTACCAGGGAGGGAATATATATATATCTTTCAGGTGTGACAGCTGCTAGGAAGACTCCTCTGTGGACATATGCTATGTTTTCCTTAATTTCATATTCTCTTGGACATCCTCATTTGATATGAAATTAAAATGGATATAAAATGGTATAGTTCCACAAAGCCAATCTCACTGTAGTGAACATGTATGGAAATACAGGCCAACTAATTCTCCATACTGTTTTCCCTGGAGGATCATAGGTCTTTCAATTTTTAATCAGGTCCCTAGGATTTACAGGGTCATAAAAACCTCTTGGGCCATGTTGGCAAGCAGCTCCTTTGGCATCAGTAGATGCTATTTATCTCCCCAAGGCTAAGAAGGACCCTGTGGGCAAATCCTCTCCATCAGTTATGATCTGTAGCTAATGAATTCTCAGAGCCTTAGAGAATGAGCAGTGTGTTCTGGATCTCTCAATCCAGAATTCATTCCAAAAATAAAAGAGCATTATCTTTTTCCATGTCATATGCCCCTAAACACATCAGAACTATTGGAACCCACTACCACTGTAATGAAAGGGAGGAAAGTTAAGAAGAATCTTTCCTGAAGTCTCAAAGCAAAAACATAAACTTGTGTTTTAGAACCTCTACTAAGGGAGCCAAGGAGTCCTCGATGTGCCTCACCTCACCGGAGACAACCCATCCTGAGGTAGGAGCTAGGCTATCAGAGTAGAAATATAGCAGAGGTGCGGAAGCAGTCTTCCCTTTATCCTCACAGAAGTGTGTATTTAATACACACATATTAATTTATTAGATAACAATCCTTTTAAATATTAAATAACTTATTATTTGTTTATGTGTTTGTGTGTGTGAGTTCATCCATTTCACAGTTCTTATGTGAAGATCAGAGAAAATTTTGCAGGAATCGGTTCTCCCCTTTCCCACTGCAGATCCTGGGATTCAAGTGCTACTGTGGTCTCCCTGGCCCACTATTTATCTTCACACATTCCCTTATTATTATAAAGACATGCATATGGAAATGTAAGTAGAAAAGAAAACGTGCAGAGAAGGCCAGGTTTGACACTAATTTTCCATTCTGGCTCTTAATATTATTATTGTGAGTTTACTGAAAACAAATAAACAAACAAACTGGGATTTTACCTTAATGTTCCCTGTTTTTTTCCATTCCCACAGATACCACCTGAAGAGGAATGGCCTCTGGCAATGTCTCCAGCACAGTGAAGGAGTTTATCCTGCTGGGCCTGACTCAGCAGCCGGAGCTCCAGCTGCCTCTCTTCTTCCTCTTCTTGGGAATCTATGTGGTCTCCATGGTGGGGAACCTGGGCTTGATTATTCTGATTGTTTTGAATCCTCACCTGCACACCCCCATGTACTACTTTCTGTTCAACCTTTCCTTTATTGATTTCTGCTACTCCTCTGTCATAACCCCCAAAATGCTGGTGAGTTTTGTGAAGCAGAACATCATCTCTCATGCTGGGTGCATGACTCAGCTCTTTTTCTTTGCCTTCTTTGTTATTGATGAATGTTGTATTTTAACAGCAATGGCCTACGACAGATACGTGGCCATATGTAAGCCACTGCTTTATAAGGTTACCATGTCATATCGTGTCTGCTTCATGATGACAGTGAGTGTGTACACAATGGGGTTTGTGGGTGCCCTGGCCCACACAGTGTGCATGCTGAGACTCACCTTCTGCGATGGCAACGTCATCAATCACTATATGTGTGACATACCCCCTCTGCTGAAGCTCTCCTGCACAAGCACCACCATCAACGAGCTGGTGGTTTTCATTGTTGTGGGTGTCAATGTGATAGGACCTGCTCTGATCATCTTCACTTCTTACACTTTGATCATTTCCAGCATTTCCCATATCCGTTCCACAGAGAGCAGGTCCAAGGCTTTCAGTACCTGTAGCTCTCATATAATAGCGGTTTCTATTTTCTTTGGAGCCTCAGCATTCATGTATCTTAAGCCTTCTCCTATCGGATCTGTGGGTGAAGATAAAGTATCCACTGTCTTCTACACTATTGTGGGCCCAATGCTGAACCCTTTCATCTACAGTTTGAGGAACAAGGATGTCCACATTGCACTGAGTAAGACTTTGAAGAAAAGCATGATTAAATAGATAGAAACAGTTTTCTTATAGATGTAGACCTTACTTGCTACGTGCAATTTATCAAGCTATAGAGAATCCTACGACGTCGAAATGAAATTTCAATTATTTGTTAATATAGAAAACTGATTGTACAAATAAGTTCATGGATCAAGACACTGTGAAGAAGAAGATGAGTCCTTCGTTCTTTCAAAAATATTAAGTGAATACTCTGATTTTTATTTCTCTCACTTTTCAATTTTCTAACTTTCACTTTACATTTTGTCTCATCATGTAGCCTAGGACTATCTCAAACTCATTGAGTGCGGGATTATAGGTAGGCACATATCACTGCGTATTGGTTGTGTAAGTACAAGTTCTGAATTAACAAAATCAGAAATGACAAGGTTTTGAAGTATGTTTTTTTACTATACTCCAATTAGAACCCTACAGAGCTGTGATAGAAATGCATTCATTTGGAGGTCCTAGAGCTATTCATTTCCTAATTTAAGGAATCTCTGTTCAGGGCTGAACAACTTTCTGTTGGGAGAGAATTCATTCTTTCCTAGAAATAGAGGAGAAATGTGGGTGTTACTGTCACACTGACTTCTCGTCCTACTTTAAGTTCAAGAGTATTTGAAAGAGTAAAGTCAAATTTTCTTATCCCAATTCCTAAGGACAAGAGATAAAATAGCAATTTTCAGTGGCCAAAATAAATGGAACCTGCATCTGTGTGCACATCCTTGACTTTAGGAATATGGTGAGTTTGAAGACAGACCATCCTCACTGGCAAAATTTCTAACCACAAATTCCAATAATGTTCTGAAGAGGATGTTTGTTCTCATCATGAATTTTATAATCTTAATTAATTAACAGACACATATTTCAATTGTATTATCTGTGTTTCAGAAGTTTATATGTAAAAAAATCATGCAGTTTATATTTGAGGTTTTATGTAAGGAGATGATATGGGGAACACCTGTGGCTTCTTCAGAACGAGTGGCAATGGTGGGCTTGTCTGAGGAGGTGATTTGTGAGCTGAGAGGTCATTGAACAGAAGGAGACAGCCATAAATATGGTATTTCCACCAAGTGGAGTAGTTAACACAAAATCTGACAGGCAATGAAAACCTTAGTGAGTATATAAGCAGAAAAGACACTAATTCAGCTCCAATATAGTGTGTAAGGACACAAACTTGGAGATTTGTGTTATCCATAAAGAAATAATTTAGAAACAAAGCTGATGTGTTAAGAGTCTCTATAGGTAAAATGAGTGCTGATGGAAGAAATAAAAATTCAAACTATTTTAACTATACAAAGGATAAGATTTTTTACCTTTTTAAAGCCCTGTATTTATTTTGTACACATCCTCCAGATACGTTAAGCAATTCATTGATGATTTGTAGCTCCCTTTAGCAATACTTTAGCAACTCTTTAAGTGCCAGGCCAAATTTTTTTTTCTTAATATTTTCATGTTTGACCTCAGAGAAATTCCAGGCTGCAGGATCTGAAGTGCATCAGGTATCAACCAAAATGAAAGTTTCATTGATCCCACCACTTTACCCATGTGTTACAAATGTCTCTACAAGGAAAGAGGACTGAAACTGTAAACACATGAGGGGCTTTTGACTATAAATTCTGTGAGTTTTGTGTTCTATATCTCTCAGGCTTAGTTTCCAAACTAAAGATGCTGTACAAATTAAATCATGTGTTGCACGTTTAAACAGCGTATTTTGTTTCATCTTGTACAAGTTTTATTTTAGTGTTTTCTCAGATGCAGATTCTTGACAAGTAACATCCCTGAAATGAGTCACCCATCCATATTGGTGTTGGCTTATTGGGAGTTCTAATATAGCTGTTCTTGTGCAAACATTATCATGGCTATTGAAATTCCCATTGAAATCGAGTCAGAAAAATTGGTGGTAACACAGATTTAATAAATTCATTGCCACTGAAAATTGTTTATTTATATATATTATTTAATAGATATTGAATAGGTATACAATTTAAATAACTTTAATTAAAAATATGATGTGGTCTGAACAAAGACCAGACAAAGGGACATGGCAAAGTGGATGGGAATGGGAAGAAGCCCATAAGACATCAACCTTACACAAAGAACTATAGGCAACCAAGGAAATCTGGGAGAGGGGTGGTCTTCCCTGGGGAAGAGAATACCAGTTAGCTGTCCAGCACTGAATAGTCATCCCTGAAAACATAAATTGAAATATCATAATATAGATTAAAAGGTTATATATAAAAATATATATACTCTCTCTATATACATATGCATATACATATTCTTCAAACAATAACTAGTGAAGAAAAGGCCAGGATTTGAAGAACACAGAGGATGGTTATATGGGTGTGTTTGAAGGGAGGAAAAGAAAGGAAGAAATGTTATGATTATATTATAAATTCAAAGAACCAACCAAACAAACAAACCAGAGACTGGAGCAATGGTTCTGCAGTTAAGAACACTCCATGGTCTTGCAGAAGACCTAGGTTTGATTCACAGTACCCACATGTCAACTCACAACCATGTGTGAATCTGGTCCCAGGAGATCCAATGCATTCTCCTGGTCTTACTGTCTACCTTGCATTTGTGTGTATGTGTGTGTTATACATTCATTCAGGCACAACCATCATACACATAAAATAAAATAAACAAATCTTTAAATAATCCAATTATAACATAGCAATGATATACAAAGAATATAGGTAGAAGGACACAAAGAATATAATGGTGGTTGTAAATTTTTAATTTTTATTTTTAATTAAAAACGTTTATTATTAGGAAGAGTATTTATTTACATGTTTACTATATAATAATAATAAAATGTTTTATGGGCTCTTGGAAAACAAGATGCACAAATGATGAAGTTCTTTCCTGTTTTTTTTTGTTCCTGATGTACATGGGAAATGGCTATTGGCAGTCGATCTCTGCTGATGAAGGGATAGCCACTCTCCTTTGGGGACATGGCGACTGGTATGTTACTTATGCCCTGGTGGAGAGCCACATATTCTTATACTTATAGGTAGTAGTAGTTAGACATGGGGTTATTAATAATAATAAAAAAGAAGACATGAAGTTGGGAGGAGGATCGAGTGGGAACACTACCAAGGTAATGCTACATGGATATGATCAATACACACTGTATGACTGTATATGAAAGTTTCAAAGAATAAAAACATTTTAAAATAAAATAATGGCTTCCACATTCAATTCATGTACATGACTGCTTTGTTTCTATGGCAGTGTCAAGAACCTTATAATATTTTTGACTAAATCTATTAAAGTAAATATATTAGTGGATATAATTTTGGTATATAGCTGGCAACTTTATTTTCTTTTAATGATACAAAATAAAATGTTATCTCTCACACATAATGACAATGGTGTTTCAAGGAAATTAATATAATTTTTGTATTGCTTTATGGTTAATATTAATGTAGTATCAATTATCCAGCACTTTGTTGTAAAATGGCATCATCTAAATCCAGGTTGAAGTGGAAGTTTCTGGTTTCGTTGGAAAATCAGTTGTGGCATGTGAATATATTTTTTGTTTTGGTGCCAAGTGTGGTATGTGGGAATGTTTTTCCCCTTTGGGAAACAGCACCCAAGGAAAACAGACTGCTTGAGAGGGCATATGATTTTGGTCAGCTGAAAACTATCTTGTAGGAGGGGCCTGTTTTTTGTGAGCTGCAAAACATCCTCCTGTGGACTTTGAGAAGGGTTAAATAGAAGCTCACAAACAGTGAGACAATGATTTCTGCATCTCTGTGCTTTTGTATTGTACTTTGCAATGGTTCCATCCTTAGATGGTCTCACAGAGGGAAATGCTCCAGAGAACTGCTCATGCAGAGTTATTCTGCTTGGTAGGATTTGTGTCCTTTGGGCAGAGTCTAGCCATTTCTGCTGAATCATTCTGCTGCTGCTGAAGAGTGTTTTGGCCAGACTGCTGGTATTCTGATGACTGAGTTTGGTAATCCCCTAAGGACCTATGGACCCTAATCAGCAGGAAGTAGATAAAAGAGATCTATAGACTTTTTTCCCCTACTAATCTCCTACTTAAAGTGGGGGTGAGATTGGAAGAGAGGAAAAGGCTTTTAAGAACCTTAAATGAAGTAGCTGTTTTAAAAATCTAAGCCTACAATGGAGTCATTAATGTAGGGATTACTTTAAAATGAAGCTTATAGTGTAAGCTCTAATCTAATTTGATTGGTATCTTTATAAGCAGAAGAAGTGTGAATTCAGACAAGGGTATTGATACACAGAATAAGGTCCTGGTGAGGACCCAGTTAAAGCTAGTCATCTCTAAACTAAGTAAGAAGCCTTCAATAACAGGAACCTCTGCACAAACCAACCCTGAATTGTTAACTTCCAGAGTTGTCAATAAAGCAATATCCATTTTTCAGGCACTCCACTCACCCTGCTGTATTCTGTCCTGGTGTTTTTAATAGCAGCACTTAATTGTATATATTTTGCCTCCACAAACATATACTAAGAAAAACAAGACAGCTAAAACAGAAGCCAAAATTCCAACTTGGTAAGAACTGTATATTAAGTAGGTAACTTTTTTTCACTTTAAAAAACTGATGCACAGTATTTTTATAGAGCGACAATTTGATACATGTTTTTAATCTAAAGGGCAAGGTGAGGCACATCAACTATGAGATCAAAAAGTTTATTTGGTAGAGGCTTTCAGCGGCTCTCTGTGGTAGGCTCCTGTCCTGTTACTTGTTTTCTCCTACTTACAATGTCCATTCTATTTGTCTTTCTAAGTGAGGATTGATCATCTTACTCCAGGACCTCCTTCTTATTTAGCTTCTTTAGGGGTACAGATTTTAGTATCTTTATCCTATCTTATAGGTCTAGTATCCACTTATAAGTGAGTATATACCATGTGTGTCTTTCTGCTTCTGGGATACCTCACGCAGGATGATCTTTTCTAGATCCCATCATTTGCCTGCAAATTTCATGATTTCCTTGTTTTTAGTTGCTCTGTAGTATTCAGACTCTACCTAGCAGTATGTAAAAGCAGATGCTGAGACTCATAACCAAACCTTGGGCAGAGTGCAGGGAATCATATGAAAGAAGGGGGAGTTAGTATGACCTGGAGAAGACAAGGCTCCACAGGACCAAATATATCAGGGCATAGGGGTCTTTTCAGAGATGGTTTCTCCAACCAAGGACCATGCATGGATATAACCTAAAACCCATGCTCGGATATAGCCCATGGCAGCTCAGTTTCCAAGTGAGTGTCCTAGTAAGGGAACAGGGACTGTTTCTGACATGAACTCAATGGCTGGCTCTTTGACCTCCCCCCCTCGCCCCTGCCTCTGAGGTAGGAGCAGCCTTGCTAGGCCACAGAGGAGGACATTGCAGCCAGTCCTGAAGAGACCTCATAAGCTATAGTCAGATGGAAGGGAAGAGGACCTCCCCTATCAGTGGACTTAGAGAGGGACAGGGAGGAGATGGGGGAGGGAGAGTGGGATTGGGAGGGAATTAGGGAGGAGGCTACAGCTCCGATACAAAGTAAATAAACTGTAACTAATATAAAAAATAAAAACTCAAGTGACAACACATGCTGGAGAGCATGTGGAGAAAGAGGAACTCTACTGCATTGCTCATGGGAATGTAAACCTATACAAACACTTTGGAAATCAATCTGGTGCTTTCTCAGACAATTAGAAATAGTGCTTCCTCAAGATCCAGCTATACAACTCCTAGGCAAATATCCAAAAGTTGCTCAAGTGCACAATAAGGATATTTGCTCAACTACAATCCATATTTCTGTGTATCTATAGTGAACAAAATGTCCAGAGGCCGCCAGTTAGCGCAAACAATCCATAGGCTTCTGTGCTTTCATGTTAGGTTCCTTAAAGCTAAAGATAGCGATATCTTGATTTGGTCAATTTATTTATTTATTTTGTACATTAAAACGTATAACAGGCACTCAAGCGTTATTGTAGTTTATAAATTTTGAAAAGTAATAGCTCATAAATTTCTAATGAAACTGTGGGAGGTTGGTCTGATGCATGTTACTATCCCGCAAGATCTGGATACACCTATCTGTGTATGTAAAACTACCTGATTGGCTAATTAAATGGCCTATGGCAAGGCAGAATGGGGTAGCTGTGGCTAAAGTTCCTGAGCTGGGAGGGGACAAAGAGACTCACAGAAGACATACATTTGGGAAGAGAGGAGGAACAAGGATACCACAATTGGTTAGTGTGAAGGAAAAAAAAAAACAAAAAACACAAAATACTTGGGCTAGGAGGAAGGCCCTGAGGATGGCATGGATGGAGAAAACATCCAGATGAAGAGTAAAATCAAGTACTATGGGATTTTGGATGTCAAGTTGAGGAGGATTAAAGTGGATGACATTGGATTGGGTCTGGGAGATAGATGGGGAGGATATTGAGATAGTGTAAGTGAAATAACAGCCCAGGGCAAGGTAAATAAGGCAATTATAAACTCTAACAAGTGTCTATGCCTTATAGAGGGTTAGATAATACCTCCTCAATAAACACAGAGCTAATAATAAACATTATATAGCCCCACATTTATTTTACATTTACTACAGCATGAAACAAACCTACTGAAGCTGAAATTGTTAATTTTTCTGCATGGATCATCTATAAAACTTGCAACTCTAAGAGTCTTGTGCAGGACTTCAAGTGAATGCAACAGGTCATATCTTTGGGGCTTAGTGGTGCACCATTGTTAAACCACAGCACTCTCTGGTGTGCAGTTATGGCTGGACCACAAGGCTGGACACCTTTTGAAGATAGTACTTTTGAAGTAGTAATATAAATTTCTGAGAATATCTAAACTTAAACTGTTAAGCTTTTTTGTTTAAAATGTTTCATTCATATTTGCCAATGGGGACATGTTTAGATACTCTTTAGAATCCAAACAGATGCTGAGAAAAACAGCCAAACATTGGACCAAGTACAGGAAGACTTGTGGAATTTTGGGCAAAAGGATAGAAGGACTGGAAGGAAACAGATCTACAAGAAGACCAACACAGCCAACTAACTAGGGCCCAGTGGGGCTTGTGGATACTGAAGCACCAGCCATGGACCATGTGTGGCCTGGACCTATGTCCTCTACGAAGATGTAGACAATGGCAGGCACATCAGTCTTCTTGTGGGTTCCCTACTAATGGGAACAGGAGCTGTCTCTGACATGGACTCTGTTGCCTGGTTTTTTATCTTTTTCCCCTGGCAGGAATGCCTCGCCAGGCAACAGGGGAAGATGATGTGCTCAGTCCTGATTCAGCTTGATGTATTGGGGCAGGTTGATAAGAGGAGGACTTCCCTTTTTCTGAAGAGTAAAGATGGGGGAGAGGAAAGAGGGAGGTAGGATGGGACTGGTAGAAGAGAATGGAGGGGGATAAGATCAGGATGTAAAGTGAATAAATAAAAAACTTTGTAGAGTTTTTATTTATTGAATTTAGTAGTTTTATTTTTTTAATTAAAATATAATTACATAAATTTTCCACCAGCTCTTTCTTGCTTCCTGCCTTTCCAATGCATATCCTCTTGCCATCTCTAAAAATCTGAGCTTCTATTTACTTAGCTATTGCTACATATATATTTATATATATTCTTAAATATATAAAAACAACCTCAGTCCACATATTACTTCTTTGCATGAGTTCATAAATGACCATATAATAATTGGTAACTGATTGTGTACATTTCTTCCCTGAAAAAAAATGACTCTTTGTATTATTCCTAGCATTCTTCAGTTGTATTATGTTCTTGTTCTTTGGTGGAGAACTTTTGAGATTTCCCCCTTCACTGTTGTCATGTCTCCTGGTGTCATCCTTGTTCAGTAATACATACTTTTTATTAATTAATCAATTAATTAATTCAATTTACATCTCGTTCATAGGTCCCTCCCTCTTCTCCTCCCAGTACCACCCTCCTGCCTGCATCCACTTTTCCCTATTTCTCAGAATAGGGAAGCCCCATACCCAGAAACCCAAGCTCATCTATTCACATGAGGACTGAGTTCTTCCTCTTCTGTGGCTTGATAGGAAAGTCCCATCAGGGGGAAGTGATCAAAACAACAGGCAACATAGTCCGTGTGAGAGATTTCCTCCACTCTTCAACCTACTGGGCCAAAATGAAGCCTAAGATGCCCATCAGACTTATCTTCTTGGGGTCTGCGCACTGTAATATGTCTATCTTGTACTATATGACTGAAATCTGCTTATAAGAACATGTGTGTCTTTCTGGGTCTGCGTTATCTCACTCAGGATGATCTTTTCTAGTTCCATCCATTTGCCTGCAAATTTCATGATTTCCTTGTTTTTAATATCTGTAGTATTCCATCAAGTAGATGTACCACAGTTTCTGTATCCATTCTTTCACTGAGGGACATCTCGGTTGTTTCCAGATCCGGGCTCTTATGAATAAACCTGCTATGAATGTAGTTGAGCAAAAGTTGACCATCTTTCAGATATACGCCCAGGAGTGGTATAGTTGTGTCTTGAGGTAGTGTTATTCCCAACTTTCTAAGAAAGTGCCAGATTGATTTCCAAAGTGGTTGTGTAAGTTTACATACCCACCAGCAATGAAGGAAGGTTCCCCTTTTGCCACATCCTCTCCAGCATGTGTTATCACTTGAGTCTTTGATCTTAGCCATTCTGATAGTTGTAAGATAGAATCTCAGAGTCATTTTGAGTACCCTGGCTCCATCAGAACCACCCCCCCCCACACACAAATGGATATTCTAATGCAACTGAAACATAGGAAAATGACCTTAAATCTTTGCTTATGCAGTTATTAGAGGCATATAAATAGGAAACAAATACGTCTCTCAAAGAAATACAGGAATATATAAACAAACAAATAGAGGCATCAAGGACAGACAGGAAACCACAATCAAACAAGTGTAGGAAATGAATAAAACTGTTCAAGACCTGAAAACAGTGTTAAAGTCAATAAAGAAAACATAAACTAATTGCAAATCCTTCAAACCGAACTTTTTGCTCAAAGAGTACCAAAAAACAGTAAAACAGAATCAAGTGTCTCAAACACATAAAGGTATGCCATCCCTAACATGTTATCACATTGAAGTGATCACTGAGAATATTCTCTTGTGGGGGGAAGGTTATAGTTTAATGAACACAGAAGTATATATATATATATTTTTCCTAATAATTATTATAAAATTCTTACAATAAGAACTTGCTTTACTGAGCTAGAGTCACATACATATCCTCCCTGAAGCTTATCTTGTCACAGGCCTCCAGCCTGTCAAAGAGATGCCTTCCTCAGTTTCCTTTCTCTTTCCCAGCCCTCTTACTTCCCACCCCTGTTCTCCCCACATCTGATCCCCACTCTCACTTCTCTTCCCATTCCATTTCCTGCTCAGTTCCCTCCCTTCATCCACTTCTGCTATCTATTCTATTTTCTCTTCTTAGTGACATTCTGGCAACCTCCTTTGGGCCTTCTTTATTAATTAACTTCTTTGAGTTTGTGGATTGTAGTATGGTTATCCTGTACTATAGGTCTAATATCCACTTATAAGTGAGTACATACCATATGAATCTTTCTGGGTCTGGGTTACCTCACTAAGGATGATCTTTTCTAGTTCCATCCATTTGGATGCAAATTTCATTTTTTCCTTGTTTTTATTAGGTCAGTACATTGTGTATATGTACCACAATTTCTTTTTTTTTTCCTTTTTTTATTTTATTATTATTATTATTTTTATCAGTTACATTTTATTAACTCTGTATCCCAGCCGTGTCCCGATCCCTCATTCCCTCCCAGTCCCTCCCTCCCTCCCTCATCTCCACCGTGCCCCTTTCCAAGTCCACTGATAGGGGGGACTTCCTCCCCATTCCTCTGATCCTGTTTTATCAGGTATCTTCAGGACTGGCTGCAAAGCCCTCCTCTGTGGCCTAACAGGACAGCTCCTCCCTTCGTGGGTGGGGAGACCAAAGAGCCAGTCATTGAGTTCCTGTTAGAAATAATCCTTGTTCCCCTCACTTTGGGAAACCAATTGGTTACTGAGCTACCACAGGCTACATCTGAGTGGAGGTTCTAGGTTATAACCATACATGGTCCTTGGTTGAATGTCAGTCTCAGAAAAGACCCTGTGCCCAGATATATTTGGTCCTTGTGGAGCTCCTATCCTTTCCCCATCAGACTAACTCCCCTTCTTTCATATGATTCCCTGTACTCTGCCAAAGGTTTGGTCATGAGTCTTTGCTTTGAAAACTCTGCTAGTTAGAGTCTTTCAGATGCGCTCAGTAGACTCCTGTCATACGTTCAATGCACATCCCATCTGTCTTTCACTCTTTATCCATTGTTTAGTTGAGGTACATCTAGGTTGTTTCCAGTTTCTGGCTATTATGAATAAAGCCATTATGAATCCTAACAAAGAGGGGACATGGAGATTGAAGTGACCACCTTCTATCCAGGCAAGACTTCTAGTGAAGGGAAGGGAATAACAACCCATCCACAAAACCTTTGATCCAAAAATTACCCTGCCTATAAGAAGAAGTATGGGTGGGGAAGAAGGAGGAAGGGTGCGATTGGTAGGGGAGGTAGGAGGGAGCTACAGGGAGGATACAAAGTGAATAAACTGTAATTAATAAAAATAAAAATAACTAATAAAAATATAAAAAATAAATTGAGAAAAGCTGAAGCTTTGGGGAAAACATGGTTAGAAAAGAGATAGAAAGAAGAAAAGGAGAAGCTGTATTTTCTCAATCGTTTTGAAAAGGTAACAAATTTGTGAATATGCATAGCTATGACCCATACCCTACTGAACTAGGAGTGAGAATCTGGGAAGGACAACCCTCATTAAAGGACTAATTATTCTATCTGCTCTTTAGCATGGCTTAAGTTGGATTTCCTTTCAATAGTGTGGGTTGTTAGCTTCTACTCTTTGTGATTTTGTTGTTGTATTTTGTGCCTATAATGGAATGGATGTGCATTCCATTTTAATTTTACCCCTTTGTTTCTTTTGTTATGTTTTGTGGAATACTTCTTGTAAGGTTATCATCACTAAAAATTATTTTGTGCTCCTCAATAGTAGGGAGAAAAAAATGGCAGCATAACTTGTAATGTGTCTCACACAGTGAGGAGGAGCTTGTGCACCTCACTTGTGTGTTTGGTAAAATTCAGGTAAGGAGGATTTAGACTTCGTGGGAAATACATGTTTTGATCAAAGATGTGAAAATAAATGCTGTATTTTAACCTTATATTTAGGATAAAGCCACAAATTCCAAAAGTTAAAATATTACCATTTTTTTGCTTTTGTGAAATGATATTTAAAGATTGTAGTAGATTTAGTCAGTATTAAAAGTACTAGGCTTGAAATCAAGATTAATAGATTACTCTAAACTCTAGAATCTTGCTCATTCAACATATACATCTATATTTATCAATATAAATATGACTAATGTGATAAAAGAAGGTATTGGGTTATAGTTAGCAAATGTAGAAAGAACTGAAGCAGTAAATAGTCATTTAAAACAGACATAAAAATTGAGCAGCATTGTCCAATACCATGTAGACTAACTATTTATTAACTGGCAGATCAGTTTTTATTTTTTAGAGCAAACCCCAGAATAACAATGAAAAAGGCCTTCAATTAGTAATTTAATTACTAATTACTAGTCCTAAAATGTTTTAATACTGAAAGTACAGGTAAGAATTGTATTGAAACAAAGAAAACATATTCCTCAGATATGGAAAGAAAAATATGTTACCTTACTATGAGGAGAAACTAAAATAATGAACTACGCATCACACCTAGAGAATATTAGATTTGTCATAAAGTATGTTTCTCACCAAGACTTTCTCCTGCTTAAAGTTTTTCTCAGGGCAACTTTGACATCTTTATTTCTCAGGCTGTAGATTAAAGGGTTCATCATGGGGACCACAATGGTATAGAAGACAGAGGATACTTTCCCCTCATTCAAAGATCCAACTGAGGAGGGTTTTAGATACATAAATGCACATGATCCAAAGAACAGGGAAACAGCAATTATGTGGGAACTGCAGGTACTGAAGGCTTTGGACCTACCTGTAGTGGACTTTATTTGGAGGATATTAGAGAGGATGAAGCCATAAGAGATAAAGATGACTATGCTAGGCACAGTGATATCTTTTCCCCCTACAATGAAAATCTCTATCTCATTGATGTAGGTGCTGGTGCAGGAGAGCTGCATCAAAGGCAGAAGATCACAGAAGTAGTGGTTGAGGATGTTCCTATCACAGAAGGTCAGGTTCAGGATGCAACCTGTATGGATCATGGCACCAGAAAACCCCATCAAATATGAACCAAGCATAAGATAGGAGCACACCTTAGGAGACATGACAACATTATACATGAGTGGATTGCAGATAGCCACATAGCGATCATAGGCCATTGCTGTCAGGACATAGCATTCAGAAATGACAAAAAAACAGAAGAAGTAGAGTTGAGTCATACATCCTGCAAAGCCAATAATATTCTTCTCTAGTAAGAAGTTCATTAGCAACTTGGGTGTAACAACAGAAGAATAACAGAGGTCTATGAAAGACAAGCTAAAGAGGAAAAAGTACATGGGGCTGTGAAGGTGAGAGTTCAGCACAATCAGAAAGAGCAACGTCAAGTTCCCCAAGGCAGTTATCATATACATTACTAGAAAAACTAAGAACAGGGGTATTTGGAGGTCAGGATTATCTGTTAAACCCAAAAGAATGAATTCTGTTATCAAAGAGCCATTTGTCAGAGCCATTCTTCCCCTTAGAGAATCTGTGAAGATAGAAAAGAAACAGAGAAAGTAAAGTTCCACAAAGAATTTACAGCTCTATGTTCTCCCATACATATGACACATGTGCTAGGAATGCCTAAAAATCACAAACCTGCTTGCTAGACTCTATGGGAGACAAAGGCAAGAAATGCTAACTGAAGAGTAAATAGTTTAGTTATAAAATATGATTCAGTTTTGGAGACTCAGTGTTCAGCATATTAATAATATGTAATAATGCTTTGATGTATACTTTAGTCTGAACAGATTACATCCTAAAATTGTCTTCTTACTTTATATTCAGCCCCACACACATGAAAACAAGTCTATGTGGGGAGAGGCATATGCGAATTAACTTCACTTTGGGCATCTTACATGAATATATTGCTCAAAGCAAATTGTAAATCTTCTATGATTTGCTTCAGACTTCAGGGATGTCTCAATAAAAGTCTTGCATAAAAGTTAGACATTAGAATAGACTTCAAAACATACATAACATGCAAATGACATATAAAATGAAAATGTTGTACTTATGTGTTAATATATATGTATGTATACATACTATGTGCACATGCATGTACCTGCATACATGTTCCACCTTTTAAAATTAACAATTTTGATAAAATAATATATTAACATATATTAATATAATAAAAAATTAATAAGAAAGAGGTCATGAACTTAAAGAAAAACTTAGGAGGTTATTATGAGAAGAAAAAGAAAGAGAAATTTACTTATATATAGTAATCTAGAAAATATGAAAGGAATTTTTAAAATATATTTTATCATACTTAGGAGAGAAAAATCATGAGTTCTCTTTTTATTACCTGCTCTTGTTATTCCAAAGGACAATATCAAGCTACAAGACTTGGTGTTTCTTGAATTCCAATAATTTGAAGCACAAAATGAATCTCTCACATTTCTTGGAACTCTTTTGGAAATGCTGCTCATAACGTATAATATGAATTCTTAATCTTTTGATGCACTAGATGAAAAAAAAACAGGTTTTCAACTTATGATCACTCTTGCTACTGGATAAGATACCAGAAAATCTTAACGCATACTGCACTTGCCTGTAAACCCACAGTAAAATCTTCCTCAGTTCTTCCTAGAGTACAGGTGCCAGTTATAAACAGGAAATGAGGTGGTTTCTTTTGCATGCTAAACCATGATATATATATCTTTATGATCTTAGGCACTAAAGTATGACCTTCTCTTTGGGGATTGATATATCACCTGCCCTATGCCAATATTGAACTCCCATCTCCCACTGACCTTGTCTCTTAAGGGAAATCTTTTGTTTTATTTACTGATGTCAAGTTTGTTAATCTTTAACATTAATATTCCACCGCATTCCATTCAAACTTCACCTAGACTTTATTTATTGCTTTCAAAATTGTAGAAAAATATTTTATATTTCATCTCTCCTAAGTTTTCCCAAATTACTTTTTATATATTGTGTGGGGTTTTTTGTTTGTTTGTATGAGTTGTTTTGGTTTGTTTTGTTTTGATTTGATTTGGTTTTTGAGACAGGGTTTTTCTGTGTAGCCTTGGCTCTCCTGGAACTCAATTGCAGACCAGGCTGGCCTCCGACTTATAGAGATCTGCCTGCCTCTGCCTCCCAAGTGCTGGGAAGCATTTCCACCACCCTGTTGGAAACGCTGTTTTTTATTTCACTTCTTTTCTTCTTTTTTTCATTAATGTATTTGTTTCATGTATCCCATCAGTTTTTCTTTTCTTTTTTACTTTGGTTCTTTTGGCTAATTTATTCACTTTACTCCAGGGTGCCCTACTGAGACTGATGCATCAACCAAGGACCATGCATGGAGAGGACCTAAACCCCCTGCTCAGATATAACCCTTAGGTATCTCTGTCTCCATGTGGGTGCCCTAGCAAGGGGAGCAGGGGCTGTCTCTGACTTGGATTCTCTCGTCCTGCTTTTTTGTTTTTTAATGAAAGAAAGCACTTAAGTGAGGGCCTGAATATAGTAAGAGAGGGTGAGTCCATGACCATCATGGCAAGGTGCATGGCAAAAGGCAGGCACAGCGCTGGAGCAGTAGCTGAGAACTTGTATTCTGACTCATGGCTTGCAAGCAAAGACAGAAACTGGGCCAGGTGTGAGCTTTTGAATCCTCAAAGTCCACCTCCATTAACACATTCCTTCAGTAAAGGCACACTTTCTCTTTTGTTGTTGTTGTTTATTTATTATTTATTATAATTTATTCACTTTGTATCCAGGCTGTGGCCCCCTCCCTTAGCCCATCCCAATACCACTCTCCCTCCCTCTTCTCTCCCAATGCCCCTCCCCTAGTCCACTGACAGGGGAGGACCTCCTCCCCTTTTATCTGACACTACCTCATCAGGTCTCATCAGAATTGGCCTCATTGTCTTCCTTTGTGGCAGAAAGACACACATAGTATATGCCCACTCATAAGTGGTTATTAGGCATATAATATAAGATAAACATACTAAAATCTATACTCCTAAAGAAGCTAAACAGGAAGGAGGACCCTAAGGAAGACGCTCAATCCTCATTCAGAAGGGCAAACAGGATAGACATCGGGAGAGGGAGAAGACAGGGAACAGGACAAGAACCTGCCACAGACGGCCTCTGAAAGACTTTACTGTTCCAGGTATCCAAGCAGAGGCTGATATTCATAGCTAAACTTTGGGTAGAGTGCAGGGAATCTTATGAAAGAAGGGGGATAGAAAGACCTAGAGGGGACAGGAGCTCCACGAGGAGACCAACAGAGTCAAACAAAACAAAACAAAACAAAACAAAACAAAACACCAAAAAACTGGGCCCAGGGGCCCCTGCAGAGAATGATACCTTAACCAAGGACAATGCATGAAGAGTATCTAAAACCTCTGCTCAGATGTAGCCCATGGCAACTCACCCTCCAAGAGGGTTTCCCAGTAAGGGGAACAGGGGCTGTCTCTGGCATGAACTTAGTGACCTGCTCTCTGAGCACTGCCTCCTGGGGGCGGGGGTGCATCCTTGCCAGGCTACAGAGGAAGACAAATCTGCTCTTTGATCACTTCCCCATAGTGGGTGGGCCTGGCAAGGCCACAGGGGAAGAGGATGCAGGCAGTCCTGATGAGACTTGATGGGCTCTGGCCAGATGGTACGGGGGATGGCTACCTTTTACTGAGAACTAGGGGAGGAGGAAGGGTAAAAGAGGGAGGGACTGGAAAGAGACAAGGGAGGGAGCTACAATTGGCATGGAAAGTGAATAAAGTAATTCATTTGTTTTTTCATATATATAAATTAATTTTTTATAATTTATTTCAAGTGGTTGTACAAGTTTTCACTCCCACCAGCATTGGAGGAATGTTCCCCCTTTTCCACATCCTCATCAGCATGTGCGGTCATAACTTTAAAAAAAATTTTTTTTATTAATTACAGTTATTCACTTTTTGTCCCAGCTGTAGCCCCCTCTCTCATCCCCTCCCATCTTAGCCGTTCTGATATGTGTAAGATAGAATCTCAGAGTCCTTTTGATTTGCATTTCTCTGATGTCAAATGACGTTGAACATTTCTTTAGGTGTTTCACTGCCATTTGATATTCCTCTGTTGAGAATTCTCTGTTTAGCTCTGAACCCCATTTTTTGATTGGGTTATTTGGTTTGTTAGTGTTTAACTTCTTGAGTTCTTTATCTATTTTGAATATTAGCCCTCTGTTGGATGTGCTACAGGTTCAAGAATAGCTGCTCACTGACCACTCACACACCAGACTCAACGAAACGCTAAACAGGAACTGACCAGCCAGGGCCATAATCTGGTCTCAGGAACCAGACAGTCTGCTCCTAAAGCAGGTTTTTTTATACAAAAAAAAAAGTAACCAAGTCTTCACCTAAAGTCTGTTACAAAAACAGTAACAACCAGGTAACAAAACTTTAACCAGGCGTAGGAAACAAACCACAACTAGGTAACTACCAGGTAACAAAAATGAAACCAGGTTCTCTTTCTTTCCTTCTTCCTTCCTTCCTTCCTTCCTTCCTTTCTTTCTTTCTTTTAGCATGTTTAAATGTTATTTATTTATTTTATAAATTACAGTTTATTCACTTTGTATCCCCGGTGTAGCCCCCTCTCTCAACCACTCCCAATCCCACCCTCCCTCCCTCATCGCTACCCATGCCCCTCCCCAAGTCCATTGGTAGGGGCAGAAAATGTAGTACATTTACACAGTGGAATACTACTTAGCAACTAAAAATAAGTAAATCATGAAATTTGCAGGCAAATGGTGGGAACTAGAAAAGATCATCCAGAATGAGGTATCCCAGAAGCAGAAAGATACACATGGTATGTACTCATTTATAAGTGGTTATTAGACATATAATGCAGAATAAACATACTAAAATCTATACACCTAAAGAAGCTAAGCAAGTCCTGCGTCCACTCTGGTAGAATTTACTGTGACAATGGCCACTCTCAGCTGCTCCATCGTAGTATCGAATTCTCCAGTCCAATTACCTAAAATATAGCTCGACAATTGTTTAGACAAATTTGCAGCACAGGAAAAATTCTCATGTTATATGCTAGTGACTCAAAGTCCAGCATATTTTCATTGACAGCCAAGTTGAGCGATTTGCCATAGGGTATCAATTTGCTCCTGCACGAGGTCAATCCTCTGATTGAACACCATCAAGCTTCCTTTTAGTTGAGCATTAATTCCTTTATGTACAACTAAGGCATGAGCTACATTGGCTAAATGATTATTCAGGGTCTGAGCAGTCTGCCCAGTATGACTCATGGCTAATGCCCCAGTGGTAGCTCCAACAGCCGCCAATGAGATGGTAGTAACAATGGTGGCTGTAGTTCCAAGATCCCTTTTCTGTCTGAAGAGAGTCATAGCGTGAGGGGCATCAATGGGCACAGGCACCCAGCGAGGCATGCGAGTAACCAGGGCATACCTAAATTTACTAGCATTCCAGCATTGGGCAAAAAAGCAAGTATCATTACCACAATTACTTGGCTCTATCTGGCTAATAATGAATAAAAATGGGGGATATAGACAAACAGGTGTGGGCTTATAGGAAATATTATGAGAAGCCTTAACCCCCTCGTTGGAACATCCTGCATCAGTTCTAGAACTAGCAGTGGTGGTGTCCGAGGTCTGAGTAGGTTCAGGAGACCATTGCCCCCAGGGGTGAGACGTGCTCCATGCCAATTGACTAACTCCATGTTTTCTTCCATTTTTGAAAGTTATTTAAGGTTCTTAAATTATTTTTTCCCTTTTTTTTAAAATTTTTCATCAATTACACTTTATTCATTCTGCATCCCCCCATAAGCCCCTCCCTCCTCCCCTCCCAACCCCACCCTCCCTCCTCCCTCTGCTTGCATGCCACTCCCCAAGTCCACTAATAGGGGAGGTTCTCCTCTCCTTTCTGATCTTAGTCTGTCAGTTCACATCAAAAGTGGCTGCATTGTCCTCTACTATGGCCTGGTAAGGCTGCTCCCCCCCAGAGGGAGGTGATCAAAGAGCAGGCCAATCAGATTATGTCAGAGGCAGTCCCTCTTCACATTACTATGTAACCCAATTGGACTCTGAATTGCCCTGGGCTACATCTGTCTAGCCACAGGATTATCAACATGGATTGCTGCAGCCATGAATCATCTGAAGGAATGGGTGGGCATTGGAACGTTAGCAGGCCTTCTGGTGTTGGTCTCCTTGGTTTGCCTGTGGTATATATGCAAGATTAGAGTCTCACAACAGTGTGATGCAGCCATGCAGCCATGATCATTCAGGCCTTTACAGCCATTGAAGCAGGACATTCTCCCCAAGCATGGTTGGATACCATAAAAAGCTAAAATGTTACGCTCAGGATGCGAGGCTAAGCACTGCACTCAGGGTCAGCCGCTTTGGACCCAGAGAAGAGCATGTCTGATTGCATGCGGGTTGATGCCCCAGGTCCCGCCTCTGAGAAAAAGGTATCAGACGGGTCTGATGCTCTTTGGGTGGATGACACCTAAATGAACATCGGTACAAAGTCCCAATTTATTTCTAATATCAGAGATCAGACCTCTACTCTTGCCTGATGCATCTAAAACAAAAAGGGGGAACTGTAGAGAGCTGCGGAATGCTGTGCCTTAAAGATGGAGCTGGTTTCCGCCTTCCACCTTCCTGATGGTGAGTGCTCTCTGTCACGAACAATTCCACATTTGGCTAAGGCTGAGGATCTGGCTTGCTTCCATGTATGTGGACCTATCTGCATTGCCCACGTGGCACGCCTGGGTTGGCTACCCAGAGGCTATTTAAGCTGTGGGCTGGCTTTCCCCAGGGTCCAAGGATTGTTAAGGTTCCTGAATAAACTGCATTGAAAAAAAAAATAAGTTGGGTGAGGTGATGTATGCCTATAATCCCAGCACTTGGTGATGCAAAGGCAGGTGGATCTCTGTGAGTTTGAGGCCAACCTGGTCTACAAAGTGAGTCCGGGACAACCTGAGCAACACAGAGAAACCCTGTCTCAAAATAAATAAAGATGAATTTAAAACTTGAAAAAACAAAAAAAAAAAAGAAGCTAAGCAAGAAGGAGGACTCTGGGTAAGATAATCAATCCTCACTCAGAACAACAAAGCATTTCTAACTGACCTTTAATTTGACTGGTTCTGCAGTTGGGAGACTTACTTCATAGAGTGTCCATTTAAAAAAAATATTCAGAGTTTGAGAAATGAAACCATAGAGACATAATCAAAATGGAGACTTGAAGGCAGAATGGCTTCTGATATACTAAAGGCTACAGCAGGTATTAACAGAGGAGCCACACTTATGCTAAGGAATAAAGTAGGTCTCAACAGAGGAGCTGCAGAGTTTAAGCAGGTTACAACAGGATGTGGGGTTGGTGAAGATCTTTCCCCAGTCTACAGGCTATCCTTTTATTCTGTTGACAGTGTCCTTTGCTTTCTGATGGGTGTAAGGTGAAATCTTAGGGTCATTTTGATTTGCATTTCCCTTATGACTAAGGACGTTTAACATTTCTTTAAGTGTTTCTCTGCCATTCGATATTTTACTATTGAGAATTCTCTGTTTAGCTCTGTACTCCATTTTTTAATTGGATTACTTGATTTGTTGCTGCTTAACTTTTTGAGTTCTTTATATATACTGGATATTAGTCCTCTGTCAGATATAGGGTTGGTGAAGATCCTTTCCCAATCTGTAGGCAGTTGTTTTGTTCTGATGACAGTGTCTTTTGCTTTACAGAAGCTTTTCAGTTTCATGAAGTCCCATTTATTGATTGTTGCTCTTAGAGCCTGTGCTATTGGTGTTCTGTTCAGGAAGTTGTATCCTGTGACAATGAGTTCAAGGCTCTTCGCCACTTTTTCTTCTAACCAATTTAATGTGTCTGGTTTTATGTTGAGGTCTTTGATCCACTTGGAATTTAATTTAGTGCAGGGTAATAAATATGTATCTATTTGCTTTTTCTACATGTAGACATCTATTCAGACCAGAACCATTTGTTGAAGGTGCTATCTTTTTTCCAATGTATGATTTTGGCTTTTTTTTGTCAAAAATCCTGTATCCGTAGGCATGTGGGTATATTTCTGGGTCTTTGATTCAATTCCACTGATACACCAGTCTGTTTCTCTTCCAGGACCATGTCATTTTTATTACTGTTGCTTTATAGTACAGCTTGAGATCAGGGATAGAGATACTTCCAGAAGATTTTTTATTGTACAGGATTGTTTCAGCTATTCTGGGTTTTTTTTTTTCCATATGAAGTTGAGAATTGTACTTTCAAGATTTGTAAAGAATTGTTGGTATTTTGATGGAAATTGCATTGAATCTGTGGATTGCTTTTGGTAAGAAGGCCATTTTTACTAAGTTGATCCTACCAATCCATGACCAAGGGAGAGCTTTCCATTGTCTGATATTTCTTTCTTCAGAGTTTTGTTTGGTTTTGTTTTTGTTTTTCTGTTTAATATACAAGTCTTTCACTTGCTTGGTTATAGTTACTCCAAGATACATTTTTTTTCCCGGTAATTGTGAAGGGTATTATTTCCCTAATTTCTTTCTCAGATTGTTCATCTTTTTCACAGAGGAGGGCTACTTGTCTGAATGAGCAGCAGCAAAACAGCTGTAGAACTCATGGAATGTGATCCACCAGCTAGCAGAGCCTTGACAGGTGTGTCTCGGTGTGGCACAGCTCCAAGAACTATGTGTTCTGAGGACATCATGCTGTTATGAAGCATAGCACTGCTTGTTGCCCTTATGGTCACCACGTCCCTCATAATATATGAATTGTGGGAAAATTCTAAGGAGGCTTCAGGCCCTGACTGGGCAGTATATCTGGCACTTACAAATAACAATGCTTGTTCTCTTTCAGGCATAGTTGCTAGAGCAGAAATGATTTAACCACCATCCTTCAAAAGAACCTACAGGTGTAGATTGTTAGCAATGGCCACTACCCTTAGAAAGAATTGGAAAAATAGATTGTTCAGCAAGAGTAGGTAAAGTGCTTTTGCTAGTGGCTCTGATGTAAAAATCTTAGAAAACAATTCGAAGTTCAGGAAAGTACACTCTTAGTAGTAAAGCCAGGGAATTGTTGAGGTTGGTGAGCAAGAACCATACCCCAATTAGTACTAGCTGAAGTGACTCTCACTGAAGCTGGTTAATTTCTCTTTTTACATCATCATCATCATTTACAATTCATTCACTTTGTATCTGTGTTGTAGTCCCCTCCCTCATTTCCTCCTGATCCCACCCTCCATTCCTCTTCTTCCTCTAGCCTTCTTTACTAGTCCACTGATAGGGGAAGTCCTCATCCCCTACTGTCTGACCCTAGTCTATCAGGTATTCCTGATCTCTCCAAAACTTTAAACACGAAGGGTGTTGGATTTTGTCAAATGCTTTTTTATCCTACTTGGTCATAGTGGATGATACCTTTGACATGTTCTTGGAATTGGTTTGCGAGTATTTTATTCAGTATTTTTGCGTCAATATTCATAAAGGAGATTGGTCTGAAATTCTCTTTCTTTGCTGGGTGTTTGTGTGGTTTAGGTATCAAGGTGACTGTAGCCTCATAAAATGAGTTTGGTAATGTTCCTTCTGTTTCTATAGTGTGAAATAGTTTGACGAGTATTGTCGTTAGCTCTTCTTTGAAAATCTGGTAGAATTCTGCACTGAAACTGTCTGGTCCTGTTTTTTTTTTTTTTGTGGATGGGAGACTTTTGATGACAACTTCTATTTTATTGGGGTGTATAGGACTATTTAATTTATTTCCTGATCTTGATTCAACTTTGGTAAATGAAATCTATCAAGACAATCATCCATTTCATTCAGATTTTCAAATTTTGTAGCAATTAGCTTTTGGTATAGGACCTAATGATTCCTTGGATTTCCTCACTGTCTGTTGTTATGGCCTCATCTCTGCATTAGTGCTCTTTGCAATATGAAGCTTCTCTGACCAAATATGAGAATAATATAGATCTATAGTAATATGAATATTTAGAAATCCATTTGAATATATGACCATTTAATAAAAACACTAACAGTATGTTTCCATTCCATGCCTTCCACTCAAGGCATCCTACCCATGAGTTTGGCTATGTTTACAGTAAGAGATAAAATATTTTTCCTGTGAAACAGGAATCCAATAAAGTGAACAGCTGATTATACTCTTTTCTTTTTTTGCATTTTATTTGTATTTATTATTACAATTTATTCATTTTTGAGCTGTAGCCCCCTTATCCCCTCCCTTCCACCCTTCTCCCTCTTCTCCTTCTAAGCCCCTCCCCCAGTCTGCTGATAGAGGAGGTCCCCCACACCTTCCACCTGACCCTAGACAGTATTTTCATTATAGCACCAGTGGGGACATCTTGCCTTGCAGATTCACATTGTAGTATGCAGGGTCCATCAGTAGATAATATCATTAATGTCTTTGTATCTTTTTATACCTACCATTCTGCATAGTGATGGCCCATACTATGAATACTAGCCAGTAGAGAGAGAGAGAGAGAGAGAGAGAGAGAGAGAGAGAGAGAGAAAGTTTCTTGTTTCTTTCAAGATTGATTTCTCTATATCCTGCAGCCAAAAGGTGTTTTTCAGAAATATGTTGTTTCCATCTGGTGGGCAACCAAGAGTAATACAATACATTATGGATTACCAGTTTAACAATATTTAATTTAGTTGCACCACAACCTGATAAGATATGTGTTCTTAGTCAATATCACTACTTTACAAATGATGAACATAAAACAAAGGAAGTTTAGCTGGTAGAACTAATTACATTGAATTCTTAGAAAGACCCTTAGGGTGCAAATTCTAATTATTGTAAAAGTACAAGCTTTGGAAGGGTGAAATTTTACAAAATAAAATATTTTATGAGAGGCTATTGAACTGAGCTACTCCAATTATTGAACTGTTTCAGACAAAGGAATTAGGAAATATAAAATGAGAACACTTGGATTATTTCTATTTAGGATGTGGGAAGAAATGTGATAATATTTCTATTCAGATGTGACTACAATATAGAGATGGAATTTTGTTTTGGGGCTTGTCTGGGAGTTGTATAAGCCCAAGGGTGAATAAAAAACTTCAGTGAAATTGCAAGTTCCTTAGGGATTAAGGTTAGATCTTGGTCCAGGGTATAAATAAAATCCTTTTACTCCCTTCTTATACTGAAGGTCTGTTCTCAAGGGAAGAGAACAAACAAGCTTTCATTCTGTTTAAAACCTTCTATGTTATGTTAATATTATTATACTCACACTGAGCCTTCTCCATATTAAAAAGGTGCAAATAGACCAATGTGAAGACTTTCCATGTTATGAATAAGTAATGAAAAATCTTAATCAGAAAATGTAACCTACACTTCCTAAATATTTCGGAGGCACTTTGGTAACTAAGTCTTAGTAACAAGAGCAAAAACTCCATAAAACACAAATCCTGAAATTTTCACTTCAAGCAAGAATGAAGAAACACCAATGTTTTCTGGCTCAACAAGGGTGAGTTTATGGATTCTACGTACCTTAATGACTTTGTTTATGATGGAGGTTTAGAAATATAAGACAGGTTGATATCTTCCCCATCTATTAAACCCTGTGATGGAAATAAAGCTGACATAAATATATTCCAGATAGAAAATAGAGATAGTTTAGAAATACAGTCTAAATAAATTCCTTCTCCATTTATGGAATTGTATTTATTTATTTATTTATTTATTTGTGTTAAGTACAGAAATTTTAAAAGTAGATTTAGAACTTTGATTCTGTGGCATACAGTACTTAGGAACTTTGACTGTAGGCAGAATCCTTTCTTATGCATGGAATAGAGATCAGCACTGATTAAATATTCCATTGCTGTTTTTTTCCCCAGAAAGCAAGTAAATAAAGACAAGGAAGAAATAATAAGATAAAAGTCATGTCTTCCCACTCCCACCTTCCTTATACCTTGGTTTGTGAGCAGTTATATTTCATGAATTGACACAGCCTTCATTCATTAAGTAGCTGAATAACACTGAGTAGAAGCATATTATCAAACTGGGGAGATTCTATGCCACTCATGGTCATGAGAAAGGTAGAGTCTACAGTTTGAAACTGAGATAGACTTGAAATTTTCCTGTGAATACATATTGGTGGCAAGAGATTATATATGGGAAGAGTTAAACTGCTTTATAACGTAACACATTGTCCTGTGCCCACAGATTCCAATAGAAAAAAAAATGGTTTTTGGAAATAGGTCTTTTGTGACGGAATTCATTCTGATTGGCTTAACAGACCAGCCCAATCTTCAGCTGCCTCTGCTGTTCCTGTTTCTTTTAATGTATATGGTAACTATGATGGGGAATTTGGGTTTGATAATTCTAATCGGACTGAATTCACACCTTCATACTCCCATGTACTTTTTTCTCTTTAACTTGTCTTTAATAGATCTCTGTTATTCTTCAGTGTTTACACCCAAAATGTTATTGAACTTTATGTTAAGTAAGAATATTATCTCTTATATGGGCTGTATGACCCAACTTTATTTTTACTCATTTTTCGTTATTTCTGAGTGTTATGTATTAATGTCAATGGCCTATGATCGCTATGTGGCCATCTGTAATCCACTCTTATATAACATTGTTATGTCCCCTAAAATATGTTCCTACCTAATGCTCGGTTCATACTTGATGGCATTTTCCGGTGCCATGGCTCACACAGGATTCATGCTGAAACTGGTTTTCTGTGATGCAAATACCATCAACCACTACTTCTGCGACATCCTCCCTGTGATGCAGCTTTCCTGCACCAGCACCTATGTCAACGAGCTGGAGGTTTTTATCGTGGTTGGCATCAACATCACTGTGCCCAGCATCACCATCTTCATCTCTTATGGTTTCATTCTCTCCATCATCTTCCACATCAGCTCCAATGAGGGCAGGTCCAAGGCCTTCAGCACCTGCAGTTCTCACATCATTGCTGTTTCTCTGTTCTTTGGATCGGGTGCATTTATGTATCTTAAACCCTCCTCAGCTGGGTCAATGGATGAGGGAAAAATCTCTTCTGTCTTTTATACCAATGTGGTCCCCATGATGAACCCCTTAATCTACAGCTTGAGGAACAAAGATGTTAAAGTTGCCCTGAGGAAAACCTTGAGCATGTTGAAATTATGATAGAAACAGCATGTCTAGTTACCTGTAGTTATGTAGAAATTTATAAATTTTTACTAAAATATTAGAAGAAGAAATGTTCTCCTATTTTCTTGTGTAATTGTTAAGTATATTCTAAATTAATTTGCAGATTTTGTTAACAATAGCTACCTTTTTCCTCTTATCATTTAGTACATATTTTATCATTAAAACATTTGATTAATTGATTTTTTATAATCATTTTTGATATTTTTTCTTTTAGGAAAGATAAATTCTTTATTAAGTGATAAAACAAATGCTAAGATAAAATTTTTCTAAGGAAAAGGGTGTGTGATTCTTTTTATTACATTCTATTGAATTCACAAATGAGACTATGTCTAGCTTTAATTCCCATCATTGAACTTCATAAATGATTATCTTAGGTGTAGACAAAGTTCCACAAAGACCATCAAATACAATCTGTCTTTTTGCTGTAAACATTGAGATTCTTTGTTGTATTTTTTTAATATTCATCATTGTACCAAAACTCTCACTAGATTGCATCATATATGCATATATATATATCACAAATAGAATACTAATTTGCAGCAAGATTGATAAATAAAGTGTGACAATTATTTTAATAAAGCCTCAAGTAAAAGGATGCCCTTTTTTAGCTTTGGACACACAACATTTACTAGTTTTGTTTCAGTGAAGGCATAAAATAAAATAAAACAATCATTCTTTTATGAAAGTGACTGCCTCCTTTTTTTTTTTTTTTACATGGGCAACACATTTACACATTTATCAGGATAAATGTTGATTTGTTTTAAACCAGAAAATATTTTAAAGGCTCTTTTTGTTGTGATTTAAGATAGTTGAAGGTTATTGGCTGAAAAAGCCAGATTTTGTTCAAAAACAATCAAAAATTTGAATTTGGAATGTTTTCAGGCATTTGATATTTAAGAAAACCAGCATAGGAAAGGAAAGAGCTTAACACATACCTTCATGCCCGGACACAAAAACAAAATATGTGAGTTCCCTCTCTAATGGGGTTTACAAGTTTCATTTTAATCTAAACACATGTTTATTTTCTGTATTTTCTTCCACTTTCAAAGTTTTGAGAAAATCTACAGTTTGCTATGGTCACAAGATAATGATGTTTGGATGTGAAAAGGAAATGGCTACATTTGGGTAGAATTTGAAAAAAAAATAGTGGTTGGGTGAGATGGTGCATCATCTCACAGTCTTGGCACCTGCCAAGACTGATGTCCTGTGTTCAATCCCTAGAACCCACAGGATGGAAGGAAAAAATTGATTCCTGAAGGAATCTCTGACTTCCACACATGTACTATGGTATGCATATGCCACAATAAATTAATTTGTTAATTAATAAATGAATTAAAATAAAGGAGGAATGATAACTGAAACTCAAGAAAATAAGAAAAATAAAAAAAACATTCTATCATAATATATCTACAAAGAAAAAAGCCTTAAATATTTAGAAACTTCTAGATTTCCCTTAGTAGGCTAGGTTTAAGCTATTACTAATAAAGAAATATTAATTTCTGAAGGTAAGAATATCGGGGAACAATTAATGTTTTTCTGATATCTGGACTTTTATATAATGAATCAGTGTTGGCTTATAGTCACCAAAGCCTCTTATTTCAGTAGGGAACTCTTAAACATCTGAACATGATAGACTAAGATCAGAAGGAAGGAGAGGAGGACCTCCCCTATCAGTGGACTTGGGGAGGGGCATGTGTGAAGAAGGGGGAGGGAGGGTGGGACCAGGAGGAGAGGAGGGAGAGGCTTATGGGGGGATACAAAGTGAATAAAGTGTAATTAATAAAATAAAATTTTTAAAATGAAAAAAACCAAAACCAAAAAACATCTGAACATCAATAAATCAAGTAATTTGAAAGAAATTTTGTGCTCAAAACCAAATTATTGTATTTCCTTTCTAGAATGGGAGGTAGATTTGTTTTTGGAGAAAACAAATCAAAAGATGATTGTGCTGATAATAAGTAATCATAAGCAATAAACAGCTTTGTATTACATTGATATTTATTATTTTGGTGTTTTTATTATACTGAAGAAAAAGATAAACAGGCATGAAACTAAAGAATATAATAAATTGCATTAGAACAATTAAGCAAGTAGGAATTAAGAATGTGCCAAACCTTATAAAACAGGAAATGATAGCAATTAAAATATAATTTTAAAAAATAAGTATGAATGTGGCGATCTCAATTCTGTAATTATAGACATGTGCTAAATCACTTGGTTTAAAAATAGATTGTATCTTTTACTTGCTCTCAAGAAATGGACATTAATGGCAAAGACAAAAACAGCCTTGAGTGATAGTCTAGAAATACAAATTCCAAAAAATACAACTAAAAAGCAAACTGGTTTACTAGTACTGATGTCTTTAAAATGGTCTAACTGGATGTCTACATGTAGAAACATGCAAGTAGATCCATATTTATCACTCTGCAGAGGCCTAAAGTCCAAGTGGATCAAAGACCTCAACATAAAACCAGACACACTAAATCGGTTAGAAGAAAAAGTGGGGAAGAACCTAAAACTCATTGGCACAGGAGACAACTTCCTGAACAGAACACCAACAGCACAGGCTCTAAGAGCAACAATCAATAAATGGGACCTCATAAAACTGAAAAGCAAAGGACACTGTCATCAGACCGAAATGACAGCCTACAGACTGGGAAAGGATCTTCACCAACCTTATAGCTGACAGAGGGCTGATATCCAGTATATACAAAGAACTAGAGAAGTTAAAAAGCAACCAATCAACTAATCCAATTAAAAAATGGGGTACGGAGCTAAACAGTGAATTTTCTGTCGAGGATTATAGAATGGCAGAGAAACAAAGAAATTTTCAATGTCCTTAGTCATCAGGGAGATGAAAATCAAAACGACACTGAGATTTCACCTTACACCCATGAGAATGGCGAAGATCAAAAAATCAAGTGACAATACATGCTGGAGTAGATGTGGAGAAAGGGGAACCCTCCTCCACTGCTGGTGGGAATGTAAACTTTTACAACCCCTTTGGAAATCAATCTGGCACTTTCTCAATTAGGAATAGCGCTTTCTCAAGATCCAGCTATACCACTCTTACACATATAACGAAAATATGCTAAAGTACACAACAAGGATATTTGTTCATCCATGTGCATATCAGCTTTATTTGTAATAGCCAGAACCTGGAAACAACCCAGACGTCCCTCAATGGAGGAATGGATACAGAAATTGTGGTACATTTACACAATGGAATATTACTCAGCAATTAAAAACCAAGAAAATCATGAAATTTGCAGGCAAATGCTGGGATCTAGAAAAGATCATCCTGAGAGGTATTCTAGAAACAGAAAGGCACACACAGTATATACTCACTTATAAGTGAATACTAGACATATAATATATGATAAACCTACAAAAGTCTCTACACCTAAAGAAGGTGAGCTAGAAGGAGGACCAATCCTCCTAAGATGATCAATCCTCACTCAGAAAGAAAGAAAGGCAAACAGGAAGGACTTTGGAAGAAGGAGAAAACAGGAAACATGTAGGCCCTCTGAAAGACTCTACCCAGCCTTGTATAAAAGCAGATAATGAGACTCATACCAAACTTTGGGCAGAGTGCAGGGAATCTTAGGAAAGAAAGGGGAGATAGTAAAACCTGTAGAGGATAGGGGCTCCACAAGCATGGTGGCAGAACCAAAATATCTGGGCACAGGTGTCTTTTCTGAGGCTGATACTCCAACCAAGGACCATTCATGGATATAACCTAGAACCCTTGCTTAGATGTAGCCCATGGCAGCTCAGTATCCAAGTGTGTTTCCTAGTAAGGGGAACAGGGACTGTCTCTGACCTCAACTCGAGCTAGTTCTTTGAGCGTCTCCCCTGGATAGGGAGCAGCCTTGCCAAGCCACAGAGGACGACAATGCAGCCAGTTTGGATGAGATTGGATAAGCTAGGGTCAGATGGAAGGGGAGGAGGACCTCCCCTATCCGTGGACTTGGGAAGGGGCACAGGAGGAGTTGGGGGGGTTGGGTTGATTGGGAGGGGAGGAGGGAAAGGGCTACAGCTGGGATACAAAGTGAATAAACTGTAATTAATACAAAAAATAAAAATTTAATAGAAAAAATGGGTTTCAAATCCCAGCACTCAGGAAGGCAGAGGCAGGTGGATCTTTGTGAGTTAGAAGCCAGGCTGGTCTACAAAGTGAGTCTAGGATTGTCAAGGCTACACAGAGAAACCCTGTCTCGACAACAACAACAGCAACAACAAAATGGATTTCAATAAAAGATTATTCAGAGGGATAAAGAATATCAATTCATACTGATGAAGACAGTCATCAATTTAGAGGATATTATATTTTTAAATATAATTTCACCAAGCATTAGCACACCCAAATTCATGAGACACACTGACCTTAAGCTAATAATACTGGATAGTTTCAGCACCCCATTTCTAACAGCATGTGGGGTATGCAGGTAAAATTAAGCATCAGAATTAAATGACACCCCAAGTAAAAAATATTTAGTAGATATCAAATGGACATTTGTGTAAAAACTAGAAAGTATACACTCTCAGCAGACTATGGAACTTTTTAAAAGTAGACCACATTTTAAAACATAAATAAAGTTTCAGTAATAGCAAACCAACAAAAAAATGAAGCGGTTTCTTGTGGTCTTTCTGATTACAATAGTTAAAAACTGAAATCAAGAGTAAAAATATACAGGGAACAGGACAGGAGCCTGCCACAGAGGGCCTCTGAAAGGCTCCACCATGCAGGGTATCAAAGCAGATGCTGAGACTTATGGCCAACTTTGGATAGAGTGCAGGGAATCTTATGAAAGAAGTGGGAAATAGTAAGATCTGGAGAGAACAGGAGCTCCACAAGGAGAGCAACAGAAACAAAATATCTGGCACAGGGGTCTTTTCTGAGACTGAGACTCCAACCAAGGACAATTCATGGAGATAACTTAGAACCCCTGCACAAATGTAGCCCATGGCAGTTCAGGGTCCAAGTGGATTCCATAGTAATGGGAACAGGGACCTTCTCTGACATGAACTGATTTCCTGCTCTTTGATCACCTCCCCCTGAGAGGGGAGCAGCCTTACCAGGCCACAGAAGATGACAATGCAGCCAGTCCTGATGAGAATGATAGACTAGGATCAGAAGGAAGGGGAGGAAGACCTCTCCTATCTGTGGACTGGGGGAGGGGCATGGGTAGAGAAGGGGGAGAGAGGATGGGTTTGGGAGGGGAGGAAGAAGGGAACTATAGGGGAAATACAAGGTGAATAAATTGTAATTAATAAAAATAAAAATTAAAAATTAAAAAAGTTTTAATTTAAAAAAGAAAATATATTAAATCATAGAGACTGAACAGTACATTTTTTAAATTATTGTTTATTATTATTAGTTACATTTTATTAACTCTGTATCCCAACTGTATCCTGCTCCCTTATTCCCTCCCAATCCCACCCTCCCTCCCTCAGCTTCTTGCTGCCCCTTTCCAAGTTCACGGATTGGGGAGGACCTCCTCCCCTTTCTTCTTTCTGGCCCTGTTTTGTCAAGTATCTTCAGGAGTGGCTGCAAAGTCCTCCTCTGTGGCCTAGCAGGACTGCTCCTCCCTTGGGGAGTGGGGAGGTCAAAGAGCCTGCCATTGAGTTCCTGTCAGAGATAGTCCCTGTTCCCCTTACTATGGGAAACCAATTGGTTATTGAGCTACCACAAGCTTCGTCCGAGCAAAGGTTCTAGGTTATATCCATACATGGTCCTTGGTTGGAGAAACAGTTTCAGAAAAAAACCCTGTGCCCAGATATATTTGGTCCTTGTGGGGCTCCTATCCTTTCCACGTCAAACCCTTCTGCCAAAGGTTTGGTTATGAGTCTTAGTATCTGTTTTGAAATGCTGCTTGGTAGAGTCTTTCAGATGCCTTCTGTGGTAGACTCCTGTCATACGTCCAATGCACATCTCATTTGTCTTTCTCAGTGAGGATTGATCATCTTACCCCATGTCTGCTTTCTTGTTTATCTTCTTCAGGTGTATAGACTTCATTATGTTTATCATATCTTCTAGGTCTATATAAGTGTGTATATACCATGTTTGTCTTTCTCCTTCTGGGATACTTCACTCAGAATGATCTTTTCTAGATCCCACCATTTGCCTGCAAATTTCATGATTTTCTCATTTTTGATTGATGAGTAGTATTCCATTGTGTAAAAATACCACGATTTCTGCATCCATTCCCCCATTGATGGTCATCTGGGTTGTTTCCAGGTTCTGGCTATTACAAATAGAACAGCCTAGAACTCAACTCATTGGCACAGGAGACAACTTCCTGAACAGAACACCAACAGCACAGGCTCTAAGAGCAACAATCAATAAATGGGACCTCATGAAACTGAAAAGCTTCTGTAAAGCAAAGGACACCATCATCAAAACTAAAACGAACGCCTACAGATTGGGAAAGAATCTTCACCAACCCTTTATCTGACAGAGGGCTAATATCCAGTATATATAAAGATCTAAAGAAGCTGAAAAGCAATAAACCAAGTAATCCAATTAAAAAAAGGGGAACAGAGCTAAACAGAGAATTCTTGATAGAGGAATATCGAATGGCAGAGAAACACTTAAAGAGATGCTCAACCTCATTAGCCATTGGGGAAATGCAAATCAAAATGACCCTGAGATTTCACCTTACACCCATCAGAATGGCCAAGATCAAAAACTCAAGTGACAACACATGTTGGAGAAGTTGCGGAGAAAGGGGAACCCTCCTTCATTGCTGGTAGGAATGTAAACTGGTACAACCACTTTGGAAGTCAATCTGGTGCTTACTCAATTAGGAATAATGCTTCCTCAAGACCCAGCTATACCACTGCTAGGTATATGCCCAAAATTTGCTCAAGTACACAACAAGGACATTTGCTCAACCATGTTTGTAGGAGTTTTATTTGTAATAGCCAGAATAGTACATTTTTTAAATCATGAATGTTCTATAAAATATATCAGGAAAAAAATAAAATATTCATAGATTAGAATGAAATAAAAACTTAATATACTGGACCTTGTGGACACAAGGAAAATGGTTCTAAGATTATAGAAGCTAAGAGCTAAAATAATTTTATTATGAAGGTAGAGAAAGCTTGAAAATATAACTTAATATGTAGCTTAATAGAATGTTTTTTAAATTTTTATTTTTATATTAATTACAGTTTATTCACTTTGTATCTCAGCTATAGACCCCTCCCAATCCCACCTTCTTCTCTCATCTCCTCCCATGCCCCTCTCTAAGTCCACTGATAGGGGAGGTCATCCTCCCCTTCATGACCCTAGCCTATCATGTCTCATCAGGATTGGCTGCAATGTCTTCCTCTGTGGCCTGGTAAGGCTGCTCCCCCATTCATGGGGAGGTGATCAAAGAGCCATGTTTTAAGACATTAGAAAAATAAAAATAAATTAAACCCCGAATAAGAAATTAGAAAGAAATAAGAAATATTATTTCAGATATAGAAGAAATGGAAATAAAAATATAAATACAAAAAAAGCAATGAAACAAGGTGAAGGTTATTTAAAAGACAATCAAGAGTGTCTATTCCTATCCATGATAACCAAAAGAAAGAGAAAGCACACATTAATATTGTTAAAAATAAAAATGGCAATATTACAATAGACTGATGAAATTCAGAATCCTGTGTCCAGTAAAGTAGAAAATCTAAAGTAGATGAAATGCAAAATCCTGTGTCCAGTAAAGTAGAAAATCTAAAAGAATATTCTAATTCTAAAACTGGGTAAAGCAATTAAGGAATAAAATTATGTGTCTGTCTTGCTAATAAAATGGTATAAAACATTGTTATTAAAATTGTGGTATATAAAATCTAAGACATATCCCAAAAATCATTCACAATAACAAATTGTACTTCATTTTAGGGATGAAAGGATAGTTCAATATAAGCAATTTAACAACATATTTAAAAAGCCATTTTTCATGACCAAATTATCTATATAAGAATATTACATAAAGCGAGAAACAGCTGCTCTATAAAATTCAATAACACAATGCTACCTACTAATAGACTAAAGGATAAGAATTATGTGATTAGCTTATTATCCATTAATATTTTATTTATCTACAAGCCAATTCCATTTTCTAGCTATTGTGAATAAAGCAGTGATCAACGTGTATGTGATCACATCTCTTTAGTAGGATATAGAGTCTTTGGATATGTGTTCAGGGATAGTGTAGCTCCGTCATGGTAACTAGGATTCCTGCTTTTTGAAGAACCCATACTTATTTATACAGTGGTGGCACCAGTTCATATGCCACAATAATGTATAAGTGTTAGCTTTCTTCCGCATCCTCATCAGCATTTGCTGTCATTTGATTATCTCATGATAGTTGTGGGATAAAATGCAATTTCAAAATGGTTTTAATTTGCATTTTGTGCTGGCATGTTACATACTTTAAAATGTTTGTTAATTTACTGATCATTTGGGTATATGCCTCTCTTTTTTTTTTTACCTTGATTTTTTTTCTATCAGTTAGCCTATAGCAATATAAAAAATGTTGAAAATAGAAAAAACAACAACACAAAGAAAAATAAACCAAACTTGCATGAGATTAAATTTGCAACTCTAAATGTGATTTCATTTGTTTTTGTTTTGAGAAAATATCTTATTATGTTGCCCTGGCTCTCCTGGCATTTAATAGGTAGAAATAGGCCAGCTGTGAATTCACAGAGATTTGCCTGCTTCTACCTCTTGAGTGGTGGAATTAAAAGAGTACTCCACTTCACACAGAGCAGTAAATGTGGTTTTAGAGTCTTGGAGGTCTGGAAATACTGCTCAGTGGTAGAGCACATACCTAGCATGGGTTACTTCCTGAGTTTGATAGAGATCTGTAAAAACAAAACATGACTATGAAAAAATATTTTCCAAAAGGTAACTTCCTTGAAATTAAAAATAATGAGATTGTAGATGATATTGGAAGTAGACTCAGTGGAACATTTCCATGTATGAATCTGGAAGCTAAGAGAAAATAAGAAAAGCAGCAGATTTCCCTAAAGAGATGAAGGTGGCTGGCAGATGCCGAGTTCAGTATTGGCCCAAGCGGAGCGGAAGTGTATTCCCTAAAGAGGAAGGCATACCTGAATAGGGAACTGGTCTCTAAAGATCTGGTCACGCACCATGGACTAGCAGGCACATACATTAACCCCATTACCTCTTTAAATCTGGGCCCTGTATCCAGAGAAGAGACTGAGGAAAACCCTTCCTTACCCACAGCCTTACCCACAGTAGGATAGGAGTAAATTTATGTAACATATTCTGGTGTCTCACCCAGGGGCCAGCATGATAAAAAGAAAAGCTTCATGCTTCTCTGTGATTCTTTAGAATGTGAGGGAGAAGTTTTATGAATTGTGATTAGTATTTCAGAAAGACTTCCAAAGAGTATGGGTTATTAATTTTGTGCTCTATATCTTGGAATCAAGGAAATCTAAATCTTCTTCAGGAGACCAGGGTAAATAAAACCGGTAAGCAAGCAAGAAAGTTTTCTCAACACAAGAGGGTAAGTTTTGAATTCTATTCCAATATTTCACTTTTTATTTGGCACCTTCACTTTAATATCTCTAAACTCTAAAATGATAATGTGAGATAAGAAATTTGTTTTAATTCATGTGTTAAGTGTGAAATGTCCAACAATGACACTAATTCAAGCATGGTTTTCTTGCACACAAGCCTCCTTTTATTTTGTTTTAATGTACATACATGTAGTGAGAAGGTGACCATGAGACATATCCTCTTAACAATTTCAGGTTGACATTGAGGCATTATTTTCTTTAACATGTTGATCTCCACGTCTAGGCATTTTTCCCAAATGAATGAATTTCATTTTTAGCATAGATTCCTTGTATGTTTAAAACAAACATCTTGTATTTATAGCTATTCTTTTGCTTTTCAGCACATTTTATAGTGACATTTGACATCCTTTTACCCTTTTATCTTGATTTTTTTCTCCCATTTTCTCTAGTAACCAACATCCTCTTTTCTGCTTGTGTGGAAACCATTAGATTATACGTATCATGGAGGTCAAAAAGTATTTTCCATTTTAAGATTTGAGCTTATTGTGTTTGCAGAAAGACTTCATTTGAACTGAAACCCAACATCTGAGATCTTGCTTTCTTTCCCAATGTGTGCAGTCATAAAATCTAACCAAAATTCACTGGGAAATGTCCTGCAAACTGAGCAGGAGATGTTTGTATGGGCAACAAAAACAGAAGTTGCCTGTGGTGTTTTAATCAACAAGTTCTATTTCAATAGACAGATCTCACTTCTGAACTTAAGGGTTTTGTTGTGACAAGGCTGGTGTCTAAATTGGAAAGAAAGCTACCAGTAAGAAACTATAAAATGAAGGTAGTCCTTTCTAGGAGAATTTCTACAGCAAAGTCTGGGACTCTCAAATACTTAACATCAGGAGTGCTGCAGCCTACTTGAAGAAGTTGCATCCTAGCCCCAGTACCTGCAAGACCCTAAGAGTGCTTATTTGCATGGCTCCTATTTGCTTGACAAAGATCATCTAACTGGAGATTACTACTTGCAAGGTGGTTCACAATAATCTCCCCAAACTGTATGCTTTTCAGTTTGTTCTGTCATCTTTACTTGGTATGAATTAAATGCTAGGAAAATGAGCTTGTGGGCTCATGTGCATACACACAAATACACACACACTCTCGTACAAGCACACATACACACAGAGAGAAAGACAGGCATACAGACAGATAGAAAGAAAGAAAGACAGAGGGAAAGACGGACAGAGAGAAAGAGAGACAGATTCAGCCAAACCTCAAAAACACATTTAAATGTGATCCTTTTTGTACCTGGTCTTTGCTACTTTGTGTGTTCTTCTTTTTTCCAAACCTTTAGCACCCAGTTGTCACTCCCTATCACTAGAGAGGAGAGAAAGAAGAATAGAGGGAGGAGAGGGAGACAGGGATCCTTGAATCTAATTTCTTTTTCTTTTTTCTGTAATCAAAACTATTAACAAACCGCAAGCTGAATGAGCAACCCCCTGAATGGCCAACAACCCCCAATCTCACCCCTCAGGGCCCCTAACATTTATATACCCTCTGAAAAATTCCCAGAATTCCAAATGTCACACCATCATAGAAACTATCTGCAGCTGGCGAAACTCTGCCTCTTCTAGAACAAGAGTCAAATCATAGTCAGCCCGTATCCCCACACCTGGGAATAAAAGAAAACATATTCTTATATTTCTGTGTTTTCTTTTAAAAAAGAAAATTCCAGAATTCTCACTACTTCTTTCAACTCACAGTCAATTCAGTGACTAGTTCTCTCTTTATTGCCCAGTGCAAGCTTGCTGCGTTTTGAAGCATACCCAATAAGCTATTGGTTTCCTTGTACAAGAAGTTAATACATCAACATCTGCCAGTCCCTTTTAAACTATCAGATTGGACACAGAGTCCACTACATTAGCTACTCCTAGAATTAAGTTCTTTTATTTATGTAGCAATTCTGCAAGGGTCCAATGTAGATGAAGTTCAGTAGCATGATGCTCTACCCTCTTTCAGACTAAGGGAGAAGCTCAGTCAAGGAAAAACTGAAAAAGACAGGAGGGGCAATTTGAGTTGACACAACCTGCTTTCCCTTCTCCCCTAGTTTTTTGAATAGTTGTATTGTGTAGCTTAGTCAGCTTTTATACACTGTTGTTGATATTCTATAATATACTCAGTGTTTAAAGTGGAAGATGAAGCCATTGAACCATGTGGTATCATGAAATGCGGCTCTCTGGTTTCAAATTACTCAATTTCAGACATTTCTTGTAGATACCTCACTTATATAGGAGAAGCCTTGGTGGTATGTTCTTTTATGTTACCTAATTTCATCTTTTTGTTGTTGCTGTTACTACAGATACTTTTATAGAAGAATGACTCTGGAAAATGCTTCCTTGGTCACTGAATTCATCTTGGTGGGATTAACAGACCAGCCTGACCTACAAATACCCTTGTTCCTACTCTTTCTGGTGATGTACATGATAACCACATTGGGGAATTTGGCTTTGATCATGCTGATTGTGCTGAATTCTCACCTTCACAACCCCATGTATTTTTTCCTCTTCAATTTGTCCTGCATAGATCTTTGTTACTGTTCAGCAATTACACCTAAAATGCTGATGAACTTCATACTAAAGAGGAATGTTATTTCTTATGAGGGATGTATGAGCCAATTCTACTTCTTCTGTTTTTTTGTCATTTCTGAATGTTATGTACTGACAGCAATGGCCTATGATCGCTATGTGGCCATTTGTAATCCACTCTTGTATAATGTTGTCATGTCTCCTAAGGTGTGCTCCTATCTTATACTTGGTTCATATTTGATGGGGTTTTCTGGTGCCATAATCCACACTGGATGTGTTCTGAGACTGACATTCTGTGATGGAAACACCATCAACCACTACTTCTGTGATCTCCTCCCTTTGCTGCAGCTCTCCTGCACCAGCACCTATGTCAATGAGATAGAGTTGTTCATTGTAGCAGGAAAGGACATCATTGTGCCTACTGTCATCATCTTTACCTCTTATGGCTTTATCCTCTCCAGCATCCTCAAAATAAGATCCACTGCAGGCAGGTCCAAAGCCTTCAGCACCTGTAGCTCCCACATAATTGCTGTTTCTCTGTTCTTTGGCTCATGTGCATTTATGTATCTAAAACCTTCCTCAGCAGAGTCCATGGATCAGGGAAAAATATCTTCTGTCTTTTATAACATTGTGGTTCCCATGATGAACCCATTAATTTATAGCCTTAGGAACAAGGATGTTAAAATTGCTCTGGAAAAAACCCTAACCAAAAGAAAGTTTTAGACAGAACTTGGTGTCTCTTTCACCTGTTATACTTCCAAGATTTACTGTGTATTGGTTAATATATTTTCTTACATTCTTCATTGTATTGTATTTTTTTTTTTTTTACCGTGGAGTAGAGACTTTGTAACTTGTTTTATTTTCAGTAGGTTTTTTCTTTATACCTATCATTGGAAAGCTTTTATTCTCTACTGTGTTTAGCAATTTGAGAACATCAGTAAGAAAAACAAATTTTCCCTTTCATTGCCATTGGACTGCATTCTCAAAAATATTAATGGTTCTGACAAATCCCAACAAAAATTACTTAAATGATAAATGCCAGCCTATCACTGGGAAGTACAGTTATTTATTACTTTTTAGTGGTGAGTCAAATAGTCTGTCTTTACCTTTGTTTTCCTTTCTTAAGCACATGGTCGTATGTCATTTTGATATGACAGTGTCTTCAGTTGCTAAGTAACTGTTTCTGTAGTAGTAGACTATTTCATAACATGGTTTCATTACAGGGGTCCATAGTATCATATTCCACTTTCTCCAGGTCTTCAACATCCATTGTTATTGTCCACCTTTTTAGTATGCCCATCCCCGTGGGTTGTGGCATGGTTTTTATAACGAAACCAAATGAAGATATCTTGAGGGCTGTGTGAACTTCACAGTAACAGCTGAAATACTCCAGAGAACTTATTCTGTGATCAACTGCTGGGCCTTATCCAGGACAGGCTCTGCTGCTGGAATAACAGTGGGCATAAGAACCTATTCCTGACATGCAATGTGCCTGTGAGGGACATCAAGTAAGGGATTTGCAAAATAAAATCACCAGCTCAGAAGGACTGCTATCACTTGGTGATATCAAGAAACAGAGACTCTCCATCTGGGTGTTATTAAAGATGGTTCTGGCGCCTCCTCAGGGTAATTGCAAGTAGAACCTATTGCACCACATCTGATACATGAAAATCATCTTTAATGATTTGCCTAGTGATAATCAATATGAGCCAAGAACATTGTTCCCTTCCAATGAGACTTTTAATGACACAGAAGAGAATCTTTTAAATGACAATCACTGCATTGGAAGGACTCACCGTTTCTAATAACAATGTACTTTTTAAACAATGCCCAGGCTGGCTTGGAGATTTTTTTTCTGTCTAGTGGCCTTGAAACTGCAAAGCCTACCAGCCTGAAAGTTGTCATATTTTGGAAAAATATGCCTCAAGATCCTTAAAAGTGAGTTTACTCAGTTGATAAGGGAAATTGATTGTAAAAGATAATTCTGTTGTCTTACAGTTTACCAGTGATGATTAAATTTATGACCAAGAGTAAGTTAAAACATGTATCCAGGAACAAAATGATATGCTCTATGTTTTGGAACAACATGACTTTATCCATGCCTACTGCATGGATAAATACAGAATACTGAATACAGAAGCAGTCTGACTGCTAGCTAGTCAGGATAAAGGTTTCTGAAGCCTCCATGCCTGACTCACTCCACCCTTACCCACTCCTTAGCTCCTCTTCAGGACCTGGCTATTGCTAAGGCTGGTCCCCATCAACTAAGAATATTATTTATGGCTAAAATTGCTCTTATGGGAGATACTTAATTGAACATGGACTTCCTCCCAGAGAAGGACATTTTTTAAAAAAAATTATTCACTTTGTATCCTGGCTCTAACTCCCTCCCTCATCTCCTCCCAGTCCCACCCTCCTTTCCTCTATCTTCTCGCCCTATGCCCCTTCCTTAGTCCACTGAGGAGGATCCACCTCCCCTTCTATCTGACCCTACTTTATCAGATCTCATCAGGACTGGCTGCTTTGTCTTCCTCTGTGGCCTGGCAAGGCTGCACTCCTCCATAGGGAGGTCACTGAGTTCATGTTAGAAACAGCCTTCCTACCTTTACTAGAGAACTCGCTTGGAGCCTGAGCTGCCATGGCTACATCTGAGCAACACAACGGAATACTACTCAGCTATTAAAAACCAGGAAATCATGAAATTTGAAGGAAAGGGGATGGACCTAGGAAAAAATCATCCCGAGTGAGGTAACCCAGAAACAGAATGACACATATGGTAGATACTGACTTATAAATGGATATTAGACATATGATATAGGATAAACATACTAAAATCTTTATACCTAAAGAAGCTAAGCAAGAGAAGGAAATTTTGACTAACTACTCAAGAAAGCTGTGGTTGTGTCTATAGTTAATAGTTCAAATGCAACTAATCTATTTAGTGAACTTTCAACTTTATAACTACATTTATTTGTAGTCATAATTTTAATTTATTATTTGTATTACATATTTAGCAAACAAATAATTACTTAAACTGTTTAATTTTCATAAATACATATCATTGCTCTTGCCTCCTGCCAATCAACATTGTTCCACAAATACTTCATCAGCCTTGATGTCATGGAATTTTTATAAAGCAATATATGGATACATATATATTTAATATTAGATTCTTCAAATAAGGGAAAACATGGTATTGGTATTTCTTATTCTTTACATTATATTTTATGGTTCTCTGCCCCCAACCTGTAAGCTCTCTTTTTCTCCCTTATGCTATTTCTTTCAGTTTCATTTCATGTACATTTAGATATGGATTCTGAACATGACAGAAAAATAGGAAACTTGTCTTTGGGAGTCTCATTTGCATAATATAATCTGAAGATTTCCATTTCTATTTATTTTCCTGGAGATAACACAGTGTTCACTGTTACAGGTTAACACCCTCCATGGAATTTATAAATACCACTCATCCAAAGGTGGACATCTGGGTGTGTTCCATTTCTTGACTCTTGTACTGCAATAAATGTGGTTGTGCAAAGGACTCTGTATTGTATATGATTCTTCAGGGTATATACCAAGGAGTATTATGTTCCTGATTAGGTATTACCCAAGCTTGGAGGTCATTGTACTTAGAGCATTCCCTTCTAATCAGCATCTTGTACAATTAAGAGTTTACACTGAGGGATACTGAGAACTTGTCGTCTGACTGAAACCTGGGTCATATTTATGGCCTGGAGGCACTACATGGGGTCATAAACCTCCCATAAGGTAATAAGATTTCTGTCTAAAAAGAAATGTTCTTTGGTCCTTGTGGGGTTCCCTATCCCCTCTAGGTTATACTAATTCTTCCTTCCTTCCTGCTAGGGCCAGATGGAAGGAGAGGAGGACCTCCCTCTCAGTGGACTAGGAAGGGGGCAGAAAGGAGATGAGGGAGGAAGGGGAGGATTGGGAGGGAAAGAGGGAGAGGGTGTTATGCCAGGTTCACGGGGCCCTCAGAGACCACCAGGAGATGACTCAATGCAATTGCAAGAGAGTTTTATTATGAGAGCGATCAAACTTGGGACCCAAATCTCACTGGCGCAGCAGTAGAGAAGTGGGACCCCGAGCTCTGAGTGAACAGGATTTTTAAAGGGAAAGTCTGTGAGCAGGGGGTTTCCATGGCAGCAAGCAGGGGGGCACAAGCCTTGGCGTTACAGAATTGGATGAAGTTTAGCAGGGCAGGGTGACCTTTCCTGAGGCACACAATCACAATGGCTATTTTTCTATGCCATGTCTGAAACATTGCAGAAAATTTTCCCATCCGATTCTCAACCGATTCCCATTGATTATTGCCAGGGAGTTTGTCTCTATTTTCTATGAAGCATTTATTCTGTTGTATTTCTTTGAGGCTGTTGCTATGAGAGTTAACTTTGTTTTCTGCCAGGTGTACATTCTGTGATATTTCCTGGTACCTGAATTCTGTTCCCAGTCAAAATCTTTATTTCAAAATGGAGTTATATTCTGGCTAATTTAACTCTTCATTTCCCCCTTTCATGTAACTAAAGAGGCCAATCTTGGGCTCTTACAGTTCAAGGTCATCTCCAAGCTGTTGGTATTGGTACCTCATTACCATTAATTGTATAATTCCAAGTCTTTGTTTAATATATCCCAATAATTTATTAAGTATGCATGGTCCAACAGTGATTAAAGGCAAAAAAACAAGAAGGGGCGTTAGCAAGGTAGAAATTAAAGTAGTAAGCCATGTGGAGGCATCAAACCAAGTTTCAAACCAGCTTTGGCATGCCTCTCTTTGTTTTTTTTTTCTTTCTTCTAGTCCCTTTATTATTTTAGCCATAGAGTTTTTGACTACCCCTGAATGATCCACATAGAAGCAACATTCTTCCTCTAGCGCTGCACATAATCCTCCTTGCTGTAAATATAACAAGTTTAGACCTCTTCTATTCTGTAACACCACTTCAGCCAGTGAGGATAATGACTCCTGGAAATGAGTACCTGAATTTTCAAATTGCTTAATATCTGCATCGATTGATTCCCTCAACTCATTGTAATACTGATTTTGCATCACTAAAGATGAAATACCTGTACTGGCACCTGCCAATCCCAGTCCCAATAGAACAGTTAAAGTTGTGGCAGTGATTGGCTCTCTTTTTATTCTTTGGGGTACCTTTTTATCATTATATTGGCTAAGAACCTCTTCTTGTGAGTGATAAATCAGCCAGGGCACTAATTGAACTAAAACATAATAATCATTATGATCAGACAATTTTTTTGCCATTAACACAGGGAGTCAGCCCTGATCCACAGGCCCACCATCCCTCAGGGGGAGGAATTAGGTATTTAACACCCGAGGCAGTTACTCTCTCAGTTTTGTTGCATAATTCTTGAAAAGGATCTGGTACTTTTCCTAGGCAGACACCTTGCCCTTTTATAGATTGTAAAGTCATTTGGGTGTGTCCTTTCTGCTGCCATCTACAGTCCTTAGCCTCCCCAATAATATAACTATCAATGAGTGCTATTCCCTCATAATAAGGGGGCCTAACATCATAACATAACCAGCAGGAAGAAGTAAGCTCTAGTTGAGATGCATTTAAAATCTGGAAAGTATTCAGCATCATTGACCAAAGGGGGTCATCAGGGTCTGAAGGGGACCTTATTGAGGTGGAACTAACTGGAGCCTTAGCGTTTGTGGGAGCTGGAGCCATTGTAGGATTTGGCTTTGGAGGTGCCAGCCTAGGTGCTAGGACATCATTAGGTCCCATAGCCACAGGGTGGTCAGTGGTACTGGGCGGTGTGACTTGCAATTTAATTGTAAAAATGAATCCATGATCATATCCAGACTTGTATAGCCTAAGGCCCCAGGTTCTCCCAGTTTCCCAGGAGTGGAAGGCTTTACCTTTGTCAGTGCAGTTTACCAGTACCGGATTACAAAACAGGGTGTGGCATTTTTTAAGTAGTGGATTAGCACTTAGGTCCATTCTTGAAACTGAAATCAGGTCATTCTCTGGAAGACGCCAGGGCACAGTGCCTGTGGATTCACACCCCCAGCTCGAACAGAAAATTGTATCTGCTTCCCCACAGGTGCTAACCCCGTATTTTGATCTCCCTTTCCCAGGGCACACATAGAAGGGGGTATCTCGCAAGGTCATCCTTCGTGTCATGTGTCCAAAGCCTGGCTCTCTGGGGAAGGAGAATAGCCTCATGAAGCAGCCTCCACCTTCACTAGGACCAGCACAAACCAGTTTTTTGTTTTTTAAAAATGTGTAATCTATGTGTCCATATCTTGATCCCCCTTAGCCAGTTGGCACAGGTCAAACTGGAGATTGGGCCACCAGGTTCCTCGAGGTGCTATCTTACACGTTGAACCCATAATTTCTTCTGTAGCTGTATGGATACCGCTCCAAGTTAAATTTAGGGATTGATGTGGATTACGGGCTGCCTGATTCTGAAAGAGACTTAAAGTTATAGTTATTAATTGGAGGAGTGTTGTAACTTTAGCTTGAGCGGGTTGGCATTGTCCTTGGAGACCTTCCATTCTGGAGCCGCTGGAGTCAGATAATCCTCTGGGATGGATAACGGGTTAGCTGGCTGAGCATGCAAGTAATGGATCCAAGCAGCAATCCCGTCAACCTTGATAGCCGTAGGAGTGGTCAATAAGATGATATAGGGTCCTTTCCACCTAGGTTCCAGTGTATTCTGATGAAACCGCTTCACGTATACCCAATCTCTGGGCCAGAATTTGTGCGGCTCTGGTACTGGGCCTGCTTCATAAAGATCACGTAGTTTAAACCAAACATGTTTATGAGCCCACTGGGTGGCTTTGACCCGAAAAAGTAAATCATCTTCATCCATTTCAGCAATAGCATCAGTCTTAAAGTTGGGTATTATAGGAGCTGGCATCCCATACATAATCTCAAAGGGAGTTAAACCTAGCTGGTAAGGGAAATTCCTGACCCTATAGAGGGCAAAGGGGAGGAGCATCACCCAGTCAGCGCCAATCTCCAAGGTCAATTTAGTTAAGGTCTCTTTTAATGTTCTATTCATCCTCTCTACCTGTCCTGAACTTTGGGGCCTATATGCACAATGCAATTTCCAATCTGCCCCAATAAACTTAGCCACATTCTGATTTACCTTTGACATAAATGCTGGTCCATTATCTGGCCCTATCATGTGAGGAAAGCCATACCTGGGCAAAATGTCCTCCAATAACTTCTTTGCCACAATCTGGGCAGTCTCATCTTTGGTGGGAAAGGCTTCAGTCCATCCTGAGAAGGTATCCATGAACACCAGCAGATATTTGCAGCCATATTTTCCAGGTTTGATTTCTGTGAAATCAACTTCCCAATAAGCCCCAGGTCTCTTACCTCGAAGACGGGTCCCTGGATGTTGTGATTGGTTGGTGGCATTAGTCAGTTGACAAGCTTTGCAGTTAGTCACAATGTCATCTATAGTCTTATGTATGTCCCGGAATGTTACTTTTGATTGCCAGACAGCATCTGCCATTCTCTTAGATCCCATGTGGGTAACTCTGTGAATCTTTTTAAGGATTGTTCTGGCTAGAGAGTTTGGCAGGATCAACTTACCCTCAGATGAGTGCCACCATCCTTCTAAGCATTGACTCATGGGCTGGTTTCTTGCCCATTGGATCTCCTCTTTTGTGTACCAGGGTGCATTTGGTAAGTTTGGATCAGGTGGTTCTGGTGGTATAGCAGTTGTTTCCTGGAGTGCAACACTTTTGGCTGTTCTGTCAGCAAGGTTATTTCCCATTGCTATCTTAGTATTATTTCTCTGATGTCCAGGGCAATGAATAATGGCTAGTTTTTTGGGAAGCCATAAGGCTTTTAGGAGCTGAAGGATCTCCTCCTTATTTTTGATAGTTTTTCCTTCTGCTGTGAGGAGTCCCCTCTCTTGACATATAGCCCCATGTAGGTGGGCGGTGGCAAAGGCATAACGACTATCCGTGTATACATTGATAGCCAGCCCTTTGCCCATAGTCAGAGCTTGGGTCAAGGCTATTAATTCAGCCCGTTGGGCAGATGTTCCTGGAGAAAGAGATTGAGCCCATAAACCCTCAGTCTCAGTTGTTACTGCTGTACCTGCCCTCCTCTGACCCTCATGGATGAGGCTGCTTCCGTCTGTGAACCAAGTGTGGTCAGCATTTTGCAAGGGTGTATCCTTAAGGTCCTCACAAATGGCATGTGCTTGAGCCAAAATTTCTTCACATTGAAGTAGAGGCTGTTCCAAATCCGGGTCTAGCAGGAGGGTTGCTGGATTCAAGGAGGCAGGGGGCTAAAAAATGACTTGACCAGGATTAATTAACAAAGTCTGATAATGAGTCATACAGGTATTACTCAACCATCAATCGGGTGGTTGTTTAAGTATTCCTTCTATGGCATTGGGGGTGGTTACAATCAGATTTTGGCCCAGAGTCAATTTGTCTGTGTCCTTAACCAGGAGTGCAGTTGCTACAATGATTCGAAGGCATGGTAGCTATCCAGCAGCCACAGGATCAAGTTTCTTAGACAGGTATGCTATTGGTCTTCTCCAAGGCCCCAATGTTTGTGTCAGCACCCCTTTTGCCACTCCTTTGTTTTCATCCACAAACAAGTGGAAAGGCTTGGTTATATCGGGTAGCCCAAGAGCTGGTGTTGACAACAGAGCTTGTTTGAGTTGTTCAAATGCCTGTTGCTGTTCTGTAGTCCATTCAAAGATCTTGGTTCTTTTGGTGGCTTCATAAAGGGGTCTAACTATTTCTGCAAACCCAGGTATCCATAGTCTGCAAAAGCCAGCTGACCCCAAGAATTCTCTCACCTGACAAGGACTTGTAGGTGGAGGAATACTGAGGACTGTTTTCTTTCTGGTATCTGATAGCCATCTCTGTCCCGTTTTTAGAATATAGCCCAAATATGTCACTTCAGTCTTACAAAGTTGTGCCTTTCTAGCTGATGCTCGATAGCCCAAGTTCCCCAAGGTCTGCAAAAGTCTCTGTGTACCTTCCAGACAGGCTTGCTCTGACCCTGCTGCTACTAGGAGATCATCAACATATTGAATTAAAGTAATATCTGGATTTTCTTTTCGGTACTCACCCAGATCTTCATGGAGGGCTTTGTCAAAGATGGTGGGAGAGTTTTTAAATCCTTGTGGCAAACGAGCCCATGTTAATTGTCCATTTATTCCTCTCTCGGGTCATTCCATTCAAAGGCAAAATACTTTTGGCTCTTGGGGTTAATAATAAGCTGAAGAAAGCATGTTTTAAATCTAATACTGTATACCAAGTCTGCTCAGGTGAAAAAGAACTCAGAAGAGTATATGGATTAGGCACTGTTGAATGTATATCCATTATCCGTTTGTTGACGGCATGGCCTTAAAGCCCCCTCAGCCAGTAGTTTTCAAATGTGAGGAGTTATCTCCTTTCGAGCCTCTTGGGGCATGGGATATTGATGTATTTGAACGGGATCTGCCCCAGGCTTGAGTTCAACAAACACTGGGGGTCAGTGGTTTGCCAATCCCATTCCTCCAGTTTCTGCCCAGGCTTAGGGATATCGTGCCAGCCATGCCTGCAAGTCACTTGAGGGGGTAATTGGCTCTTCAAACAAACTATATTCCACCTCAGAAGTTAAATTTAGAGTCAACACCTGAATTGGGTTGCTTTTTCATTGAATAGCTGAGGCCCTTCTGATTTGAAACGAATTTGAGCTTTCATTTTGGTAAGCAGATCCCTCCCCAACAGGGGATAAGGACACTCTGGAATTACCATGAATGAATGGGTTACCCAGCCCTTTCCTAGGTCCACTGTTCTTTGGGTAGTCCATGAATATTGTTTCATACCGGTGGCCCCTTTGACCCAAGACCTTTTTGATGAGACTGGTCCTTCAGATTTCAGGAGCACTGAATGCTGAGCTCCAGTATCTACTAAAAAGTCTAAAGGTTTCCCCTCCATGCTCAGACTTACCCTAGGTTCGGGGAGGGGATCCGAACCCCATCCCCCTCAGTTTTCCCCCAAAGCCAGGACCTTAATCTGGGACCTGGGTCCCTTATGAGGGCAGTTTTTAGCCCAATGTTCTTCCTCCTTGCAGTATGCACATTGGTTCTTACCCACTGGTGGTCTGCTTCGTCCCTTGGGTCCTTTGTCTTGAACTATCCACTGAAGTTGGCGCCTCCTTTCTCTGGGGTCGGAAACATTGTTGGCCAATAGGACTTGTGCCAGATCGCGGTTTAAAGCCTTTCCTGTTTTTAACTGCTTTTCCTCAGAGCTGTCCCTGTTATTATACACTCTCTCAACTATCTGAACCAAATCTTGCAATGTCATCTGTTCTATTCTTTCTTGTTTCTGCAATTTTGTTTTTATGTCTGGAGTGGACTTGTTAATGAAAGCCAAAGCAACCGTACCTGTATATTCAGGCTTTTCTGGATCTACATGTGTATAGCTGCGAAAGGCTTCACTAATTCTCTCCAGGAAGGTGGCTGGGCTCTCATCCATTCCCTGCCTGACATCATATACCTTGGCCAAATTAGTGGGCCGTCTTGCAGCCGCTTTGAGACCTGCCAACAGAGCCTGACGGTAGACTAGCAGACACTCCCTACCTTCAGCTGTGTTGTAATCCCAGTTGGGCCTCCTGTAGGGAAAGTAATCATCAATACAGGCTTGATTTGTAGTTGGAATTCCTGTAACATCTGGGACATTTTTTCGAAACTCTGAAATAGTACGTCCCCCGCTCCTCTGTGGTAAACAAAACCTGTAAAAGCTGCTGGCAATCGTCCCAGGTGGGCTGATGGGTGAAAAGAACAGTTTCAAGGAGATCAATCACATCTCTAGGGTTGTCAGAGAACTTGGCATTCTGAGTTCTCCAGTTATAAAGATCTGATGTGGCAAAAGGCCAATAATGGTGAGGTTGATTGCCATTATTATCTGGTGGTCCAGTGGCCCGTAGTGGAAGGACTGTGGAATCTGCCTCTGACACTCCAGAGGGAGAGGCTGCCCGGTAGCTCCAGATCCTCTGGGCCGGGCCAGATGGTGGTAGAGTGTCCCGCACTGAAGGAGCTGGTTGAGGGGTGGGAGGAGGTCTATATGGAGGGAGTAGAAAAATGGCTTCCTCTGGAGTTCCATCCTGCAAAATAGGGTGAAGGGGAGCAGAGGGAGTTGAAGGGGTACCTTTGCGGTCTTTTTTCTTGGTCTCAGTCATCAGAGCAGTGACCTCTAGTTCCGGAGATTCTATGGAAGGAGAATTGTTAGTGGGAATCAGAAAGTGCTTAATCCATGGAGGCGGATGAGTCAACAGGTCCTTCCAAACTACAATATATGGCACCTGATCTGGGTGCCCGCATGCTTTCTGAAAAACTCTTATCTTTCACTGCTAAGACGGTGGGAAGGTGGAATGTTCCTTCTGGTGGCCAGCCCACATTGAAGGTGAGCCATTCTGAGCTGCAAAAAGTCATCATTTTTCCTTTTCTCACATCAACTGAAAGACCGTGAGCTCTAGCTTTAACCTCTCCAAAATGAGTCAGAATCAAGTCAAGGAGTTTAGAAGTAGTCTGTCCCATATAGTCAGTCAGTCTATTCGTCGAGAGAATTCAAGAGAACACAAAAGAAGTAAGGAGAACAATTTCAACAAATAGTAAATCACTCATGCACCAAAAGAACCGGCTGTCTCAGACAAAAACAAAACCAAAGACAATAATCTACAGCCTATACCCAGGCTAACATCGCGGGACAAAACTGAAATCATAGAAACGAAAACAGCCACAGTTTTAAACAAAAGTAAAATCAAGCACTCTCAAGTAGAGGCAAAACCACAATTAGTCACAAAAGTTAAACAGTAACTCCGGCACAACACCAAGGAAAATAAATAAAAAACAATTAAGCACACACAGAAACTAAGTAACACTGAAAACCTGGACTTCTCTGCCACAGAAGTTCCAGAAAACTGATCCTCACTCCAGTTCCCCTATCCCAGGAGTTCCAAGGAGGCCGAAACAGATCCTCACTCCAGTCCCCCTATCCCAGGGGTCCCGAGGAGGCAGAAATTCCAGGACAACAAAACGTCTTTTGAAGCTCCCACAGCCTAGGCCCCGACACGTCTGTCATACATAATTTGGCTGCTCCCTTAAGCACCTCGAGGCTTTTCAGGATAAGAAAAAAGAATAAAGGCAAACAAACATTTAAAGCAGACAGACAACATAGAAGACATTACACTTACCCGCGGGACTAAGCTCTCCAGGTCAGGAATCCTAGAGGTCCCGAGGCATCCCAGATGAGCCCCCAAATGCTATGCCAGGTTCACGGGACCCTCCAGGTTCACGGGACCCTCAGAGACCACCAGGAGATGGCTTGATGCAATTGCAAGAGAGCTTTATTATGAAAGCGATCGAACTCGGGACCCAAATCTCACTGGCACAGCAGTAGAGAAGTGGGACTCTGAGCTCTGAGTGAACAGGATTTTTAAAGGGAAAGTTTGTGAGCAGGGGGTTTCCATGGCACAAACAGGGGGGCACAAGCCTTGACATTACAGAAGTTTAGCAGGGCAGGTGACCTTTCCTGAGGCACACAAACACAATGGCTAAGGCATATAATCACAATGGCTATTTTTCTAAGCCATGTCTGAAACATTGCAGAAAATTTTCCCATCCGATTCTCAACCGATTCCCATTGATTATTGCCAGGGAGTTTGTCTCTATTTTCTTTTTTTATTATTTTTTTTTTATCAGTTACATTTTATTAACTCTGTATCCCAGCCCTGTCCCGATCCCTCATTCCCTCCCAGTCCCTCCCTCCCTCCCTCATCTCCACCGTGCCCCTTTCCAAGTCCACTGATAGGGGGGACCTCCTCCCCATTCATCTGATCCTGTTTTATCAGGTATCTTCAGGACTGGCTGCAAAGCCCTCCTCTGTGGCCTAACAGGACTACTCCTCCCTTCGGGAGTGGGGAGACCAAAGAGCCAGTCATTGAGTTCCTATTAGAAATAGTCCCTGTTCCCCTCACTTTGGGAAACCAATTGGTTACTGAGCTACCACAGGCTACATCTGAGTGGAGGTTCTAGGTTATATCCATACATGGTCCTTGGTTGAATGTCAGTCTCAGAAAAGACCCTGTGCCCAGATATATTTGGTCCTTGTGGAGCTCCTATCCTTTCCCCAACAGACTAACTCCCCTTCTTTCTTATGATTCCCTGTACTCTGCCAAAGGTTTGGTCATGAGTCTTTGCTTTGAAAACACTGCTAGGTAGAGTCTTTCAGATGCGCTCAGTAGACTCCTGTCATACGTTCAGTGCACATCCCATCTGTCTTTCTAAATGAGGATTGATCATCTTACCCCATGTCCGCTCAATTGATTATCTTTTTTAGGTGTATAGATTTCATTATGTTTATCATATCTTATAGGTCTATATAAGTGAGTATATCCCATGTTTGTCTTTCTCCTTCTGGGATATTTCACTCAGAATGATCTTTTCTAGATCCCACCATTTGCCTGCAAATTTCATGATTTCCTCCTTTTTGATTGCTGAGTAGTATTCCATTGTATAAAAATACCACAATTTCTGTACCCATTCCACCGTTGATGGACATCTGGGTTGTTTCCAGGTTCTGGCTATTACAAATAGAGCTGCTATAAACATGGTTGAGCAAGTGTCCTTTTTGTGTACTTGTACAAACTTTGGGTATATACCTAGCAGTGGTATAGCTGGGTCTGGAGGAAGCACTATTCCTATTTGTCTTAGAAAGCGCCAGATAGCTTCCAGAGTGGTTGTACAAGTTTACATTCCCACCAGCAGTGGAGGAGGGTTCCCCTTTCTCCACAACCTCTCCAGCATGTGTTATCGCTTGAGTTTTTCATCTTGGCCATTCTGATGGGTGTAAGGTGATATCTCAGGGTCGTTTTGATTTGCATTTCCCTGATGGCTAATGAGGATGAGCATTTCTTTAAGTGTTTTTCTGCCATTCTAAATTCCTCTACAGAGAATTCTCTGTTTAGCTCTGTTCCCCATTTTTTAATTGGATTACTTGGATTGCTGCTTTTCAGCTTCTTTAGTTCTTTGTATATACTGGATATTAGTCCTCTGTCAGATAAAGGGTTAGTGAAGATTCTTTCCCAATCTGTAGGCAGTCGTTTTGTTTTGATGACGGTATCCTTTGCTTTACAGAAACTTTTCAGTTTTATGAGGTCCCATTTATTGATTGTTGCTCTTAGAGCCTGTGCTGTTGGTGTTCTGTTCAGGAAGTTGTCTTCTGTGCCAATGAGTTCTAGGCTGTTCCCCATTTTTTTCCCAATTGATTTAGGGTATCTGGTTTTATGTTGAGGTCCTTGATCCATTTTGACTTTAGTTTTGTGCAGGGTGATAAATATGGATCTATTTTCATTTTTCTGCATGTAGACATCCAGTTGGTCCAGCACCATTTGTTGAAGATGCTGTCTTTTTTCTATTGAATGGAATTGGCTTCTTTGTCGAATATCGAGTATTCATAGGTGTGTGGATTTATTTCTGGGTCTTCTATGCGGTTCCATTGATCCTCCTTTCTGTTTCTATGCCAATACCATCCAGTTTTTATTACTGTTGCCCTGTAGTACAGCTTGAGATCAGGAATGGAGATACCTCCAGATGATCTGTTGTCGTACAGGATCGTTTTGGAGATTCTGGGTTTTTTGTTTCTCCATATGAAGCTGAGAATCTTTTTTTCAAGGTCTGTAAAGAATTGAGTTGGTATTTTGATGGGAATTGCATTGAATCTGTAGATTGCTTTTGGCAGTATGGCCATTTTCACAATGTTAATCCTACCAATCCATGAGCATGGGAGATCTTTCCATCTTCTGAAATCTTCTTCAATTTCTTTCTTCAGAGACTTGAAGTTTTTCTCAAACAGGTCTTTCACTTGCTTGGTTAGAGTCACACCAAGGTACTTTATGTTATTAGTGGCTATTGTGAAGGGTGTTGTTTCCCTAATTTCTTTCTCAGCCTTTTTGTCTTTGGTATATAGGAGGGCTTCTGATTTTTTTGAGTTGATTTTGTATCCTGCCACTTTGCTGAAGGTGTTTATCAGCTGAAGGAGTTCTCTGGTTGAATTTTTGGGGTCGCTCATGTATACTATCATATCATCTGCAAATAGTGACACTTTGACCTCTTCCTTTCTGATTTGTATCCCCTTGATCTCCTTTAGTTGTCTTATTGCTCTGGCTAGGACTTCAAGTACTATGTTGAAGAGATATGGGGACAATGGACAGCCTTGTCTTGTCCCTGATTTCAGTGGGATTGATTTAAGTTTCTCTCCATTGAGTTTGATGTTAGCTATAGGCTTGCTATATATTGCCTTTACTATGTTTAGGTATGTGCCTTGTATCCCTGATCTCTCCAAGACTTTAAACATGAATGGGTGTTGGACTTCGTCAAATGCTTTTTCGGTGTCTAAGGAGATGATCATGTGGTTTTTCTCCTTCAGTTTGTTTATGTAGTGGATTACATTGATGGATTTCCATATGTTGAACCACCCTTGCATGCCTGGGATGAAGCCTACTTGGTCATGGTGGATGATATCTTTGATGTGTTCTTGGATTCGGTTTGCAAGTATTTTATTGAGTATTTTTGTGTCAATGTTCATAAGAGAGATAGGCCTAAAGTTCTCTTTTTTTGTTGGGTCTTTGTGTGGTTTAGGTATTAAGGTGACTGTGGCTTCATAGAATGAGTTTGGTAGTGTTCCTTCTGTTTCTATTTTGTGGAATAGCTTGAGGAGAATTGGAGTTAGCACTTCTTTGAAGGTCTTGTAGAATTCTGCGCTGAAGCCATCTGGTCCAGGGCTTTTTTTGGAGGGGAGACTGTTAATGACTGCTTCGATTTCCTTGGGAGATATAGGGCTATTCAGTCTTTCTACCTGATCTTGACTTAGTTTTGGTAGATGGAATCTTTCAAGAAAATTATCCATTTCTTTTAGATTCTCAAATTTTGTGGCATATAGGCTTTTGTAGTATGACCTAATAATTGTTTGGATTTCCTCAATGTCTGTGGTTATGTCCCCAATTTCATTTCTGATTTTGCTGATCTGGATAGTTTCTCTCTGCTTTTTAGTTAGTTTGGCTAAGGGTTTGTCTATCTTGTTGATTTTCTCAAAGAACCAGCTTTTTGTTTCATTGATTCTTTGGATAGTTTTATTTGTTTCTAGTTGATTGATTTCAGCCCTTAGTTTGATTATTTCCAGCTGTCTGCTCCTCTTGGGTGTATCTGTTTCTTTTTTTTTCTAGGGTTTTCAGTTGGGCCATTAAGTTGTTTGTATGTGATGTTACGAATTTCTTCTTGCAGGCATTTAGTGCTATAAATTTTCCTCTGAGCACTGCTTTCAATGTGTCCCATAAATTTGGGTATGTTGTGCCTTCCTTTTCATTGAATTCTAGGAAGTCTTTAATTTCTTTCTTTATTTCTTCCTTAACCCAGCTGTCATTGAGTAGTAAGTTGTTCAGTTTCCATGTGCGTGTCGGCTTTTTGTTGTTCCTGTTGTTGTTGAGGTCGAGCTTTAGTCCATGGTGGTCAGATAGTATACAAGGGATTATTTCAATCCTTTTGTATCTGTTGAGGCTTGCTTTGTGGCCCACTATATGGTCTATTTTGGAAAAGGTTCCATGCGGTGCTGAAAAGAAGGTGTACTCTTTTGAGTTTGGGTGAAATGATCTGTAGACGTCTATTAGGTCCATTTGATTTAGGGATTCTGTGAGTGCTTTTATTTCCCTATTTGGTGTCTGTCTAGTTGATCTGTCCCTTGGTGAGAGTGGAGTGTTGAAGTCTCCCACTATTAAGGTATTAGGATCAATGTATGATTTAAGCTTTAATAATGTTTCATTTACGAATGTCGGTGGTCTTGTATTTGGGGCATAGATATTCAAGATTGTGATGTCCTCTTGGTGGATTTTTCCTTTGATGAGAATATAGTGGCCTCCTTATCTTTTTTGATTAACTTGGGTTGAAAGTCTATTTTATTAGATATTAGGATGGCTACTCCAGCTTGTTTTCTGGAACCGTTTGTTTGAAAAACAGTTTTCCAGCCCTTTACTCTGAGGTAGTGTTTGTCTTTGTTGCATAGGTGTGTTTCTTGGATGCAACAGAATGTTGCATCCTGTTTCCTTAACCATTCTGTTAGCCTGTGTCTTTTTATTGGTGAGTTGAGTCCATTGATATTGATAGATAATAGTAAAAATATGGAACGCTTCATGAATTTGCGTGTCATCCTTGCGCAGGGGCCATGCTAATCTTCTCTGTATCGTTCCAATTTTAGTATAGGTGCTGCCGAAGCGAGCACTTGTCTCTATTTTCTATGAAGCATTTATTCTGTTTTATTTCCTGGAGGCTGTCGCTATGAGAGTTAACTTTGTTTTCTGCCAGGTGTACATTCTGTGATATTTCCTGGTACCTGAATTCTGTTCCCAGTCAAAATCTTTATTTCAAAATGGAGTTATATTCTGGATAATTTAACTCTTCAAGGGCTACAGCTGGAATACAAGTGAATGTATAAAATTACTTAAAACTTTTTAAAAAAAAGAGAAAAAATTAAAATAAAATAAAAATAAACAAAGAAAAAAAGAAATGTCTTTTTCTGATAATGGTTATTATGTTATGCCATAATTCAATCAGAGTCTTATAGTTTCACTGCCAATTTATATCAATCTATTCATTATGATCCTTGTGTTGATTTCAGTATTATTTTAAATTAGACTTATAGGCAATTATCACCATAGTAACAAAGATTGTTTTATTAAATCACAAATAAAATGTACAAGATTTATTGTTAAAAAAAAGAAATGTTCTTATAGAGAATGGGGAGTATATCACTGTTCTATCACCTAAAATTTAATCCAAGGAACATTGTTAATCCCCTGGTTGGGAGAATGACTCTTTCTGCCTTAGAAGGTTTTGGAGAAATGCAGTCTGCCTAAAACAGAAACCAGTACAGCAGTCTCTATGACTATTTTACACTCTCATCTCTAATGGTCATTTTGGTGAATGTCCACTCTTACCCCTTGAGAATATCCCATTTGCCCGTGCCATAAACCCTCCCCATCTTTTACATTACCCTGTTTTTGTTCTTTTTTTGTGGGGGGGTAAGGACAACCAAGGGTGTGAAATCTACATGGCAGAGTGATGCAGCTGTAACATTTGACAGCTATGTTTTATGGACTTTCCTAGCAACTCCCATCATGGCTGTGCTAACTTGCATATTCAGAGGTGGCAGATAAGCATTTCACTTTTCTCTCATCTGCTGCAGCATTTGCTGCTGCTTGTTTTCTTATCAATAGATATACTGACTGAGGTAAGATGGAGTCTCAATGCACTTTTGATTTGTGTTTCTGAGGTAGCTAAGGATGCTGAGTAGTTTTACACACACACACACACATACACACACACACACTATCTGTACTATCTTATTGAAAACTGAATGCTTAATTCATTCATTGACTGAATAATTCTGTATTTTGGCATTTAAAGTTTTGCATTTTTGCATTGCATACATATCAGTCCCCTGTCAGAAATACAGTTGACAGAGATTTCTCCCATTTGGCACCCTGCCTCTTCATTTTGCTTATTGTTTCATTTGCTGAGGCAGGAGTCTTTTAATTTCATTCAGTCCTTTTGCTCTCTCTATCTTTGCTACCAATTGTCAAGTTCTTAGAGACAAGTTCTCAGAGTCCTTATCTCAACATGTGCAGTGTTACTCTACCTGTTCCTCTAGAAATATCAAAGTTTTGGTAATTAAATTAAGGTTTAGATCCATATTAAATTGTTTTTTTAATAAGTTTTAATAAAGAGACAGAAAGGCATCTAGTTGCACTGTTTCATATAAATATAAAGTTTTCCTGTTTTTGCTGAAGAGGCCATGTTTTCTGCAGTGTGCTTTGACACTATTGTCAATAATCATGTGCTTAGACCTAAGTCACTTACACTATTTCCCTAGTCTAAGTGTTTGCCTCTGTGCAGTACCGTTCTGGTTTTGCTAATGTGGAGCTGTAGTGTGCACTGACAGTGGATTTTCTCATTCCACAATCATTGTTCTCTTTTCTTTGTGTAGTTAGAATCTTTTATGTTTCAGCACTAATTTTAGGACTTTTCTATTTTTGTGAAGAATATTATTATTTTACAATAGTTACATTGAATTTACATATTCCTATTGGCAGCCATGATGGTGATATTAACTCTTCTGATCCATGATCATTAGTCTTCTCTTCCTTTTTTTATCCACAGTTTTAAAGTCCCAGTTGTAGGGTTCTCAAGTCTTCACTTACATTTATTTCTAGATTCCTACATTTCTGAAGTTGGTATGAATGGCATATTTTTCTAATTTCTTTATTAAGAAGTTTCTTATTTGTATATATAGAAGAAACTTATTTTGAGGTGATAAGTTTATATGCAAGTACTTCACCTTGCCTTGAGGATCACCAGTCCCTGAAAGCAATCTCACTGAACACATTCTTCACAATCTTATTCAGGTTATACTATGTCAGAGCCACACTTGACCACAAAGTAGATGCCTATCAGTGGCATACAGTAATTCTTTCTATAAATTCCAGAAGTAAGAAATGCCTAATATATTGGTTCCTCAAAACATATATCTTGGGTACATCCTTCATACAATGTTCTGAGTTAAGTCATGCTTTCATATTTAGTACTTCTTAAGTCATAGCCTAAAATACAGTTCCTAGAATAGTTCAGTCAACAGTTTTATTTTTCCTCTGTTTCATTGTTCATTTTACCTAGTGATATCCTCACATTTTTCCCTTCTAATAACTCTTCTTCTCCATCACACTCCCAGGAAAACATAGGGTCAGTGATGACAAACAAACCCTCTGTTATAATAACCAGAATCAAAGGCTTTCTAAGTCTCTGTTTAAAACAAAACAAAACAAAACAAACAAACAAACAAAAAACCTTCAGTGTACCCTCTTAGGGAACTGCTTCACTAGCAAGCTATTCTCAATGCAATAATTCCAGGCTACATCCTGCATGCTTCTAATCTGCTCTCTTGTTTCTCTTAATGTTTTGATTTGATGTTATTGTTTATTTGATTTGTTTGTCAAACTCATTTTGCTTATTGCTTTCTGAATTTTATTTACTTTTACTTTAGTTAAAATTTATTTATCTTTTATTAATTACAATTTATTCACTTTGTATCCCAGCTGTAGCACCCGCCCTCATGCCCTCCCAATCTTACCCTTCCTCCCTCATCTCCTCTCTTGCCCTCCCCAAGTCCACTGATAAGACATAATAAGTCTTATGTCTTATTTTTATAGAAACAAGGATACATTCACAATCTTTAATTTACTATTTAATTTAAACTTTTGGTTTAATTTCTATTTTTAATTCTTTCCTATTTATACGGCTTTGAGACAAGAACTAAGGCTTTTTCTGGAGCTTGCTGCATAGTCCAAACAAGTTTTAATCTTGAAATCCTCCTTCTTCAGACTTTCTTACTACTTGATTTGTGATCTACCACAAGTAGAAGTAGACACAGTGTTTCATAAGTTTGATCTGTATATTGAACAGGTAAGAAAACATGGATGCTAATATTTCATCACAAAGGCTTTGTAAACAAAAAAAATAAAGGAAAGTAAGAATGAAGAATAATAGGACAACTGGAAAATTCATTTGGAAATGAAAGGCATAAAACATGCAAACAGTGTATTTGTTACAGAATAACTAATACCGGAGGTTCAGTAAGTAGCTGTAATCTAACCCAGTTCAAACACAACCTTCATTGTTTAGTAGTCTCCATTAAAAGAATGAGTTAAACTTTGTTTTGAGATAAGAAATACATCTGACATGCAATATTTTAAATAACTCTTTCATAAAGCCAATAAGATTTATATTCATAGCTTTCATTTCACGGATATTGTAACTAGATTTACAATTTTTCTATTTAATTACCATAACACTACAACCAAGATAAGATATTTTTCTAGAGGCCCTCTGTGGCAGGTTCCTAGGTTGGTTCCTGCTTTCTCTTTCTTCTGATGTCCATCCTCTTTGCCTTTTGGGATGGGGATTGAGCGTTTTAGTCAGGGTCCTCTCTCTTGATTAGTTTCTTTAGATGTACAGATTTTAGTAGGTTTATCCTATAAGTCTCTATGAGTGAATATATACAGTGTGTGTCTTTCTGCTTCTGGGACAGCTCCCTTAGGATGATCCTTTCCAGGTCCCACCATTTACCTGCAAATTTCATGATTTCCTTATTTTTCATTACAGAGTAATACTCCATTGTGTAGATGTACCACAATTTCTGCATCCATTCTTCAGTTGAGGGGCATCTGGGCTGTTTCCAGCTTCTGGCTATTACAAATAAGGCTGCTACAAACATGGTTGAGCAAATGTCTTTATTGTGTACTTGAGCCTCTTTTAGATATATGCCTAGGAGTGGTATGACTGGGTCTTGAGGAAGCGCTATTCCTATTTGTCTGAGAAAGCACCAAATTGATTTCCAGAGTGGTTGTACAAGTTTACATTTCCACCAGCAGTGGAGGAGGGTTCCCCTTTCTCCACAACCTCTCCAACACGTATTGTCACTTGAGTTTTTCATCTTGGCCATTCTGATGGGTGTAAGGTGAAATCTCAGGGTCGTTTTGATTTGCATTTCCCTGATGGCTAATGAGGTTGAGCATTTCTTTAAGTGTTTCTCTGCCATTCTAAATTCCTCTACAGAGAATTCTCTGTTTAGCTCTGTTCCCCATTTTTTAATTGGATTACTTGGTTTCCTGCTTTTCAGCTTCTTTAGTTCTTTATATATGCTGGATATTAGCCCTCTGTCAGATAAAGGGTTAGTAAAGATTCTTTCCCAATCTGTAGGCATTCGTTTTGTTTTGATGATGGTGTCCTTTGCTTTACAGAAGCTTTTCAGTTTCATGAGGTCCCATTTATTGATTGTTGCTCTTAGAGCCTGTGCTGTTGGTGTTCTGTTCAGGAAGTTGTCCCCTGTGCCAATTAGTTCTAGGGTATTCCCCACTTTTTTTCCTAACAGATTTAATATGTCTGGTTTTATGTTGAGGTCTTTTATCCACTTGGACTTCAGTTTTGTGCAGGGTGATAAGTATGGATCTCTTTTCATTTTTTCTACATGTAGACATCCAGTTGGATCAGCACCATTTATTGAAGATGTTATCTTTTTTCCATTGAGTGGTTTTGGCATCTTTGTCAAAAAGCAGGTGTCCATAAGTGTGTGGGTTTATCAGATGCTGAGACTTTAAGGCCAACTGTTGGGCAGAGTGCATGGAAATTTATGTAAGAAGTGGGAAATAGTAGGTTATGGAGAGGACAGGAACCCCACAAGGAGAGCAACAGAACCAGAAAATTTGAACACAGGGGCCTTCCCAGAGACCCATACTCCAACCAAGTACCAGGCATGGAGATAATCTAGAACCCCTGCGCAGATGTAATCATGTCAGTTTATTGTCTAAGTGGGTTACATAGTAATGGGAAGCCCCCTGAGGGGGGAGCAGCCTTACCAGGCCACAGAAGATGACAATGCAGCCACTCCTGATGTGATCTGATAGACTAAGATCAGAAGGAAGGAGAGGAGGACCTCCCCTATCAGTGGACTTGGGGTGGGTCATGAGAGAAGAGCATGGGATGGGCATGAGGGAGGGGGCTACTGCTGGGATACAAAGTGAATAATTGTAATTAATCAAAAAATAAATTAATAATAAAAATCTTTAAAAAACAGATATTTTTCTAATTCCTATTTTACAAAAATGTACAAATTAGTTAAATAGCTTGTATCAGTAAATCTCTGAGCTCCATCCTTTTTCTATAACATGAATAAATATTTTTGAACTCACTAATAGGGTGCTACATGTAAGAACTGAACTGATAACTAAAACAGAAATTTCAAGTAAATATAGTAAATATTAAAATGATGTAGCAGTGATGTAACATATTTAATGTGAATTTTTGAATCTAGGGATGTTGCTCAATGAGAGAGCTCGTACTTGTCATTAATGACTTCCTGAACTTGATCTTAAGCACAGAAAGCAAAACACAACAACAATAAGTTACTCTTGCAAACTGATTTGGGAGAACCCTCAGGATGAACATTTTAGATATTTAGATATTTTACTACATCCCATGCAAAAAAAAAAAAAAAAAAAAGGTATGGTAATAAGAAACACTGGCTTGGGTCTTCTAGAAGAGAAGTAAGTGCTCTTAACTAAGGAGCCAACCTGAGCCATGTCTCCAGCCCCAGGACTTTTTTTTTTCAAGGTGGCAGGGGTGAGGGTGGGGACAGCAGTGAGGAGGCTCATCAAGGAAGGGTACTTGTCTTTCAAGCTTGGTGAACTGAATCCAGTCCTTGAACTCACATAGAAATACCAGACCTGATGCACAGAGCTGACCTCTGACCCCATATGTGCCATGGCATGCATTCCCACACATACATCATATATACACAAAACAACAGACATTTCCTTAAAAACCCAGCAACTTCGTGTTGCTTCTGTTTAATCCTGTAAGTCACCTTGAGATGGGGACAACTGTGTATATGTATGTAATCCCAACATGGATGTATTTCTGAAAGAATACTTAAAGCTGTATCTGATCTTGTTTTTATGTATTTATATAAAAATAAATCAGAGTAAAAAAAAAAAAAAGAAACACTGGGAATAGAGTCTGTGGGAAGTTTCCATTAAGTATGGAAGAACAAAGAGAAAAGGAAGCCGCACAGAGATTTCCCTTAAGATATGAAGGTTCTTAGGAGATGGGTTTCAAAGTTGGCTCAAGCACAGAAGTACTGTCCCTACAGGGAAGAGCATGCCTCTCTTAAATGCCAAGTCTCTACGGAACGAAGACCCACTGTGGGCTAGCATGCAAAAACCATCACCTCACGTCTTTTTTATATTTGTGTGTGTGCCCTGAGAAGACACTGAGAAAGCTTCTATCTAGTTCATAGCCAAGTATATCATGCTAGGGAGCTACACAAGGCTTCTGGTGCCTCATCTGCTGGTAAGCAAGCTCAAAAGAAGACAGCACTTCAAAAAATTTAGTATATGATGAATAATTATGACAAATTAATCAAGACACCAGGGAACATGAAAAATGAATTCTATGTCATGTCTTCTTGAAATCAAAGGTTCATGTGCTTCTATAATATAGCAGGGTTAAAGGAATGAAGTAAAACATTTTCTCTCATGATGAGGTAGGTTGAAATTCCTTTATGCTGGTGTTACCATTTTTTAAAACATTTTATTGACATAGCTCCAACATCTATAAATGATAAATAGCTGGCTGGCCAAATGTCTTTTTGCTCTCAGATCGCTAGGTAAACCAGGAATGTTAAACATGCCCTCACCTCAATAGAGGAAATAAAATGCCTTTTTTTGCTTGTTTGTTTGTTTGTTTTTGTTTTTGTTTATTCCCTCAGAGGATGAGTTGGAGTTTTTTTTTTTTAAATGACATCATGACTTTTTTTCGGTATCTATGAGGGCAGACACCACCCACTTTTTGCTATAGAGGCAGACCTCACCCAAATCTCCCAGAATGCTTATCCCAGACTCTTCCTAAGAAGTCACACCTTGAGCTTTATTGTGCACCTGGAGTGGGAATGATTGTTGCCTGGAAACTTTCTCCCCAACTGTACTGTGTTTTAAATATGCTATCAAGGAACCACTGGGCATGAGATTCCCTAAGTCAGATCCAGGTTGGTGAAGTCGATCTAAACTGAGTTTTAATTCTCACTTCTTCTCAGATCACTGCCTGCACTGAAACTTGCAGAGTCACCTCCAATAAATGTAAATAATAAAAGCTGTTTTGAACCATTTGTTAATTGTAAAATTATCCAAAATGTAGATTATTCATATATGTCTTTTCTCTGTATAGGTTTGTTTGTTGAGTTTGAATGTAAACACAGGTAGTGGTAAGATAATTTTAAAAGTTTTTTTTTTTTTTGGTAGATGATTGAAACATGAATCATTCTTGTTTTAACTTGTTGAACACTAGCTTTCCAGGCTTAACTGTGTTTCTCATTTGAATGATTTTGCAATTTAGCCTTCAGAGCTTCATATCTAACCACAGACCCCTACTCTCTGTTCATGATTGTAACTGTTTATATTGCACATATTAGAGAGATGACAAAGTGTGTTTATTTAATGTCTTGGTCATTATACTTCTGAAGTGACTTCACACCGAAGTCCAAGAATCTGAGGGGTGTCTTTCCATTTAATATTATGCAATTCTAAGAATCTCTGAAATTTACAAAAGAATATCCTTGAAAAGATAGTATGAATGTTGAGAGTTTCAGGAGACACAAGTGATACAATGTCACAGTCCATAAGTTTCATTTTGAAGGCCATCTCTCAAATTCTTATCGATTTATATGTTTTCCTGTAGCAAGCACAGGATTCCAACCATTCCTAGACTCTGGCTACATCTAAGTAAAATTTATACTTGAAACAACGTTGTTAGTCCTGATGTATCTGGATGAGGTCAGCCACAGATTGCCACAGGTTCTCCATGTATCAGACCAGCAATGAAGCAATGGCAAAATGATAAGATGAGAGATGAGAACTTTCTACCTGTCCTGCCTCCTGCTACTTAGATACTTAAGCAATCATGCTAGCAAGTGACAGCAGTGTTATCGGCTTTGCGTGTTAGTGAATGACTTCATTTGCCACTAATACAGGGCAATATCACTGTGCAGCATAGTGTATGAATGACCGTTTCTGTGAGTTCAGATATAGCATCCACTATGCAGTTGTAAGAGAAAGAATGGTAGCAAATCCCTGTGATCTTATGATGGCACAATTACTTTCTATGTTCACAGATTATCTTAAAGAAGAATGGGCCTGGGAAATGGTTCTTTGGTGACTGAATTCATTCTCCTGGGGTTAACAAATGATCCTGATCTCCAGTTACCCCTGTTTTTACTCTTTCTGCTAATATATACAACAACAGCACTGGGGAATTTGGCTTTGATCATTGTAATTCCTCTGAATTCTCACCTTCACACCCCCATGTACTTTTTTCTTTTAAACTTGTCTTTCATTGACCTCTGTTATTCATCTGTGATTACACCTAACATGCTGATGAACTTCTTAGTAAGTAAGAATATTATCTCCTACATGGAATGTATGACCCAGCTGTATTTCTTTTGTTTTTTTGCCATTTGTGAGTGTTGTGTTCTGACATCGATGGCCTATGATCGTTATGTAGCTATATGTAACCCACTCTTGTATAACATTGCTATGTCTCCCAAGGTGTGCTCCTATCTTATGCTTGGTTCATACATAATGGGATTTTCTGGTGCCATGATCCACACTGGATGTATCCTGAGACTGACCTTCTGTGACAGGAACACCATAAACCACTATTTCTGTGATCTTTTTCCTTTGCTGCAACTCTCCTGCACCAGCACCTATGCCAACGAAATAGAGATTCTTATTGTAGGTGGGAAAGACATCATTGTGCCCAGTGTCATTATCTTTACCTCTTATGGCTTCATCCTCTCTAACATTCTTCAAATGAGATCCATTGCAGGAATGTCTAAAGCCTTTAGTACCTGCAGTTCCCACATTCTTGCTGTTTCTTTATTCTTTGGATCATGTGCATTTATGTATCTTCAACCTTCCTCAGCTGGGTCTATGAATCAGGGAAAAATATCTTCTGTCTTTTATACCATTGTTGTTCCCATGATGAACCCATTAATCTACAGCTTTAGAAACAAAGATGTTAAAGTTGCCCTGAGACAAACATTTAGCAAAAGGAGGTGTTCATTAAAAAAATAATGTTTATCACTATGGCTATGCTAATGAGTATTTCAGTGGATTTAATCAAAACCACTCATTTAAATCTATGTTTTTAAGCATATTCTCATTAGTAGGATATTGGGATATTTTTTGTTCTTCCAGATGTTTTTGGTGTAAATTTTTTTTTTTTTTTTTGGTGCTCTTGAGAAAACTTCCTTCATCAATTTAGGTAAGAAGAACAGTAAGTTATTAGCCCCTTTTTCATTGTCATTATGGGATGGATCCTAAAAATAGCCAATGACCTGCCAGTGTTTATACAAAGCAGCACTGCACTGCGCATGCATCATGTGGCAAGGTGCCTCTCGTTTGTGACTGTAATGAAGTGTGAATCAGATTATCTTCTACTCTTTCTTGGGCATCATTGTTTCCTTTGGAAATGCCACAGTTTTATGATCCAGGTGTTCTTATTAACTGGCTATTAAATACAATCCACATTGCAGGTGTAAGTAATATGCATTTGATCTTTTTATGTCAGTCATTTGCACTATGTTTATTTCATAAATATTATCCAGTGGCTTTTATGAGGAATGTAAGTGTAATATATATGCAGTAGGGATTATACTTCATCTCCACTCTTTATGAAACTTTGGTAGAATTTTTTATCCTTGAATAGTTTAATCAAAAAGCCAGTTGAAGAATGATTGAAAACATGGACCTACTTTTATTGGAGGAGTAGAGTGAGGATAACTCCAGTAGTCAACATGATAAGTTGAAATTCAAACTCAGTGGATGGCTTTCTATGTCAATTCCAGAATTTGATATTGTGTATTGTGCTTTAATAATCATGAGTGTATCTTTAACTATGCTGTATTCTAAATCTAATCTTTATATATCAAACAACTATTAATGTGGCAGTACTGTTTTATTTATTGAGTGATCTCCTACCAATTTCAATGTTACACTTCCTCCTGCATTGCAGATGTGTTATTTTATCACAGCTTTGCTATTGCTTATTACTCATTTTTCTTGATTACACTCATTGTCTGTCAGATGATATGGTAAATCAACGTAGTTTGGATTCCTATTTTGATGGTTACAGTTGTTGAAGTGCATGTGTGTGCATGTGTGTGTGTAAGCTCTTGTACTTATTTTGATAAATATTAAGTTCTTCTGCACATTTAACCATATTTTCTCTCTTGGTGATTAATATGTTTGCATTCTTTATACACTCCAGTTACTAATCTCTTGTTAAAAAGCATGAGCTGTCAAACATATCCCTCTATTTTTTTCATGTTTCTCTTGCTGTACTGAAAAAGTTTTGTGCTACTAATTAGTGTGGAGGGAGAAATGGCTGCATGTCCTGCAATGTGTCTCACACAGTCCTGAGTGACTTGAAGTAGGAGACACTGGTACACATCACTTGTGTGTTTGGTAAGATTCAGGTAAGTTAGATTTAGGCTTTGGGGGAAATGCATTTAGGGATGATCTGAGATATGAATGAGGGTATGAGTGTTTGAAATGAGAAATAATGGAAAAGGGAAAACAGAGCATGCATTATGAATGAGAAAGAAGATATTGGATTGTGGGTACTCGAGGTAGTAGAGACACTATTGTAGAGGTAGAAATGGAGAAAGAAATATTTTGTTGTAGAAGGATAATAACAAAAGTCATTTCTGCTGAGATAGTATTTCAAACACACTAGCTTAGTGATTAGAGTATAAAATTTTGAGTAGATTTGTTGACAAATATAGAAAAATCTAAATAAATTTTCAAAGTGATAAAAATTAGTAGTGACATGAGATAGAAGTTATTATGTCGGTATTTCTTCATCACTGGGCTGGTATGTATTCTCCAGCCCTGCTCTGTCATTGGTATCAACCTCAAGTGTCAAAAGGATCGCCCTCTCTTAGGTCATTTATGCCTTTCTGGAGGAAAATGATTTCTGTAAGTAGAGACTACTTTGGGCAAAAATTCTCTGCCATGTGTATTCCTGCACCCCCAAAAAGTTACAGTTTGTCCCCAGTGAATATGGAATGGGCATTACACCAGCAGGGCTCTCTGTGGCTCGGGGACTGGTGGTGTGTGGCAGGGTTGCTCATTAGCAACTGCGCTGGCAGAATATGTTCTCGGTTCCTCAGGATGCTGCCCACGTGACACAACCGCTTCCCCTACTGATTGCCTCAGGGTCACATCATCAGACTGCAGTTGTCTGATGTCCATGTCTGCTTTTAAACTACCTAGAAGTTCTGTTTCTTAATCCCCTCATGCTGGTTCTCAGAGCGGTGATAATTGATTGTGGCCATTTATGTGGCTGGAACAGGTTGTGCCCTGGTATCAGGAGTAGGAGTGACAGTAAGGGACCCTTGAGGCATCTCAGATTTTCTCATGGGAGAAGTTTATTTGCAGGTACAGCGACGCTGGTCATCCCGATGACCTTGAAATAGAGGCATGATAGCCCAAGTCTGTCCTTTTCATTTAACTATCATCATCTACTCATGGCTTTCATCTCTCCATCTTCCATGGAGTGCTTAATCTATTTCTATGAATTTCCCTGTTCTACCCAATTAATAAAACCAAGTTGCATAATATATTGTCCTTTTGGATTGAATTCTTTCATTCAGTATGTATGTTTTTGAGATTTATCCAAACTTCAGAATGAGTTTGTGCTTCATTCCTTTTTACAGCAACAGAATATTCTGAAGAACGGATACAACACATTTTGTTTATCTGTTGAATAGTTAAATATGTATAACTGTTAACTTTACACAAAATGAAATTCCTTTTTTGTTGATGTTTTTGTTTGTTTGGTGGTTTTTTTTTTCATTTGTTTCAGTTTGACATTTTTTATTTTATTCTTTTGATTGGTTTTATTTTGAGAAAGAATATAAAATTGAATGGATAAAGAGATGGGGAGGATCTAGATGGTGTCGGAAATGAAAAAATAAAAATAAAGAATGCAAAAAATACTTTATTAAGGGTGGGTGGGACTGGGAGGAGAGGAGGGAAGGAGCGACAGAGCTACAAAGTGAGTAATTATAATAAATAAACATATAAATACAATTAAATTAAAAAACAAAAACAAAACAATAAAAAACCAAAATATTTTATTAAAAGTATCTCTAATGAACATATTTACTAGAACCAAGTTAGTTGTGTGGATGTATTTTTTCAATTCCACACAAAATATAATCACAGGTAGAACTGGTGACACTCACAGTTACTGTTTCTAATGTTTTGAACTGTGCTTCTGTTAAACACAGTTTCTGTTCCATTGTATATGGTTATGAGCAACATGTGAGGGATGTCGGACTTTCTCAATTGTCATAAACATTTGTTATTGTCCTTCTGTTCATTATCCACTCACGGGGGTGATGGTGGATAATATAAACATAACAAAACCAGTTTAGGATTAAATGCATGTCCTCTGAGATTAACAGTCATAGGTAAAATACTCTGCAAAATATACTTTCTTTCTTTTTAAATTAAATTTTTATATTAATTACAGTTTATTTACTTTGTATCCCAGATGTAGCCCCCTCTCTCATTCCCTCCCAATCCCACCCTCCCTGCTTCTTCTCCTCCCTGCCCCTCCCCAAGTCCCCTGATAGGGGAGGTTCTCCTCCCCTTCCATCTTAACCTAGTCTCACCAGGACTGCTGCAATGTCCTCCTCTGTGGCTTAGCTAGACTGCTCCTCCCACTGTGGGTGGCGAGGTCAAAGAGCTAGCATCAGAGTTCATATCAGAGACAGTCCCTGTTCTCCTTCCTAGGGAACCCACTTGGAGATTGAGCTGCCATGGGCTATGTCTGAGCAGGGGTTCTAGGTTATATCCATACATGATCCTTGGTTGGAGAATCAATTTCAGACAAGCCCCTTTGCCCAGATATATTTGGACCTTGTGGAGCTCCTGTACTTTCCAGGTCTTACTAACTCCCTCTTCTTTCAAATGATTCCCTGCACTCTGCCCAAAGTTTGGCCATGAGTTTCAGCATCTGCTTTAAGATCAAAAGCTGAAGTGACAACACATGCTGGAGAGGATGTGGAGAAAGGGGAACCCTCCTCCATTGCTGGTGGGAATGTAAACTTGTACAACCGCTTTGGAAATCAATTTGGCACTTTCTTAGACAATTAGGAACAGCATTTCCTTAAGATCCAGCTATACCACTCCTATTTATATATCCAAAAGATGCTCAAGTACACAACAAGGACATTTGCTCAACCATGTTCGTAGCAGCTTTATTCCTAATAGCCAGAACCTGGAATCAACCCAGATGTCCCTCAATAGAGGAATGGATACAGAAATTGTGGTAATTTACATAATGGAACACTACTCAGAAATTAAAAACAAGGAAATCATGAAATTTGCAGGCAAATGATGGGATCTAGAAAAGATCATCCTGAGTGAGGTATCCCAGAAGCAGAAAGACACACACGGTATATACTCACTTATAATTGAATATTAGGCATATAATATAGGATAAACATACTAAAATCTGTGCACCCAAAGAAGCTAAACAAGGAGGATTCTGGATAAGATGATTAATCCCCATTCAGAAAAGCAAATGGGATGGCCATTGGAAGAAGGAGAAAACAGGAAAGAGGACAGGAGCCTACCACAGAGGGCCTCTGAAAGACTCTACCCAGTAGTGTATCACAGCAACAGATCCAAAAAATCTAGGCCCAGTGGTCTGAGACTGATACTCCAACCAAGGACCATTCATGGATATAACCTAGAACTCCTGCTCAGATATAGCCCATGGCAGCTCAGTATCCAAGTGGGTATTCTAGTAAGAGGAACGGGGAATATTGCTGACATGAACTCAGTGGCTGGCTCTTTAATCACCTCCCCCTGATGGGGGGAGCATCCTTACCAGGCCACAGAGGAGGACATTGCAGCCACTCCTGATGAGACCTGATAGACTAGGGTCAAATGGAAGGGGAGGAGGACCTCTCCTATCAGTAGACTTGGAGAGGGGCAAAGGAGGAGATGAAGGGCTACAACTGGGATACAAAGTGAATAAACTGCAATTAATATAAAAATTAAAATTAAAATTAAAAAAAGAACAATAGGAGCAATAGGGGAGCAATAGGCCTAAGACAATATCTGATGACATTGTCAAGCTTTTAGGGTAGTGGAAGCTTGTGGTTTGCTAATTCAATCAGTTTCAACATTGTTTTTGTTGTTTTTACCTGTTAATAACCTGATGTTAGTTTTGACACAGAGCTGGGCAAAAAATGTCTGTTGAAGGGTGAGGCCAAAAGTTAGAGCAACACAATATAATTAACATCTGGGCTTGCAAAGTTCAAGCCTTGTCTGTCTCGCAGTTGTAGTTAGACAGTCAAATTTTGAGGGCACGGTTTCCTTCCAGGAGTTATCTTCACACTGATAAATTTTAAAAAGAATTACTACAGTCACCCACCATTGGAGTTTGTACAAGCATCATCACATGAATTAAGGGGACAGAGTTTTAGTCTGAGCCAGTAAGAATTTATCTACATCACTTATTGATAAAAACACACTTTTATCACTTTTGCGTTTCTGAATTTTTCATTTATATTTTGTACGGTAATCCCTCTCCCTCTCTCACGTTAGGAAGTATGCAGAATATACAAATACTTGATTTCTCTGGCTAGTCAGGCTATGGTTACACAAGCCACAGACCTGATTTCAGATGGTAAAATAGCTAGACAGACATAAGCAGCTTCAAGACCATTAGCGATAGCCCACTCTACAAAGGTAAACTCCTACAGAGAAGCTGCTTTATGGCTGATCAACTGATAAAAACGTCTATGAGTGTGGAAAGCTTGGAATGTTGCTGACGTGAGAGCCTAATTAGGTTTAGATTCCTCTGCCTGCTTTTATAATCCCCTTAATGTTTCTATCAATGTATCTTTAAAATGCCTTGAGTTATAACGTTGTTCTGTTACCAGAAACACTCTATAAAACTGTTCTCATGATAAAATTTTATTTAGTGAGACCCAAATCTTTGTATCCAGGCCTTGAGCACCACTCACACTTGGCTCCATAAAAATCATCTTATTCTCTTAAACATATACATACTTCACAATACATCAATAGCCTCCTATATGAGCCACAAAGTACAAAATATTTATTAACGTGATTCTTTACCGTAAGCATAATTGAACAAAACAAAACTTTGTCAAATTTCAATTTCGTATGATAAGTATCATTTGATGACTCATTTTTTTTTAATGTTTTCATGTTCCTGTACTTTGATCTCACTGTTAGCCCAGACTATCCTGTGAGTAGCTAGGCTGGCAATACTGACCTGATGCTGACAATCTTCTGACCCTAACCTCTTGATGGTTAGTGTTACAGAATTGGGTCACTTTAATTGATGGAATTTTAATATAGTTCATCTAATATGCTCAAATATTGGCAGGACAGAGCAGGCATGTGCAACCCCTAAAATATATTCAGATGATGTAAGGGTCAAATATCTGAGCACACACAAACACTGAGAATAAAAGAATTACAATATAAAGGTAGAGTGACTGTTAGATGAGTATTTAGGAAGGCATGTTGGAAATAAAAGAAACAGACACATATATCCGGAAGCAGAATTTTTCCTTTAATCAGAATAGCTTAAGGGCTGTGGGGATCTAGGATTTTATACAGTGGAAAAGAATTGTGATGGAAGATTCTATCCACAAGCCAGTTTCCTAACAGATACCAAGGAAGGGAAGTTTCCTGGGTCCTAAAAGCCCACAGTTGTCATTACTGAAGTCAACTTTCCTGTCCAGAGCTCCCCAGACTTCTGGAGGCTTTTAGTCATTATCCCTTCATCAACAGTATCCTAAGTGTATTTCCTGAGCACCACAGCAGCTATTATAAGCATGTGTCTTACTTTCTCTCATCTGAAAGATAATCATATTAGAGGGCCAGAACAGGCAGCTCAGTGGTTCAGACCTTGTCTAACCTATGTGCATACATCCACAGATTTATAAAAACCAAACATAAAAGAAACAAAAATTCTTTTCTAAATATATTTATAAGAAATACCTGAAGTGTGTTATGACATACCTTGAAAATCTTTACATCTACTTTTAAGAAAGCCTTGGGATAAACTCTGGAAAATTATCATTAAAGACATTGCAACAAACTGAGAAATAACCAAAACAATAATTTTCCCTGAAGAGGACCTGGATAGGAGTTCAATATTAGCTCAAGCATGTAAGGTGCATAATTCCCCAAGAGAAGGGTATGCCTAAATGAAATATTGAGTCTCCAAGGAGGTATAGACCCATCCTGTGCAAGCATCTAAATACTGTCGCCTCATCTCCTTTTACATCTGTTTCCTGTGAAGAAGTTAAGAAAAATTCTATCTTGCTTATGATGTGTATTATGCAACTAAACTCATTTGAGATGTCTGGTATCTCTTTTTAAGAGGCAAATATAAAAATAAAAGTTTATTTCTCATTTTTCTTTAGTGAACTGGCTATGATTATGAAACATAAACAGTGATTCAAAAAGATGTCCAGAGAATACAAGAAAGTAATTTTGTGTAGGTGCTTTTTAAAATTAAAGAATCCGGTACTTCAAAGCCTGATACTGTCTTTCCAGAATAGCAGGGATAAATATCAATGAAAGAGGTCAATAAGATGTCTCTCTTAAATAGGGTAAGTTTTAAAAATTATTCACACTAAAAGCTGAAATTTTATTGAACTCATTTTCTGAGAAATAAAGGATATGTAATAAGGTTTATAATGTATAGTACTTGTTTTGACCCTTTATCTTTTGTTAAATGACCCTGCATGGATGCTGATTCATATACACCTCTCCTCTGTGTTGGTACACATGCTTGTGTAGGTATACCTATAATGAGAAGGTAACTTAAAGTGGATTCTCTTGCCAGTTCATCATTAAATGATGTCAATATGTTGAACATTAGATTTCTAACCCCTTTTTATTTTGCAAAACTGAACTTTCTTCCTCTTGGGCCATTTTCTCTTCCTGTAGTTCCAGAAACCAACATTATTCTGTTTATTTATGTGAATATAAGTTTTATTTAACTTCACGCAGGGGATATGATGCAGAGATGATTCAGTATTTATTCTGAACTATCTTTTTATTTTATTTTATTTTTTGAGTTTTCATAATGGTCTTTGTATCAAAATAAGTCAAAAAATCCATAAACTATACTTTTCTTTCCACTATTATAAACCCTAAGATTCAAGATAAATTAACAGAAAAATACCCTAGATATACAGAGAAAACGAGAGTCACTATAAATGCAAGCTGTAGTGTCTTATTTAAATTTCTGCGTTATCATAAGAGATGTCAATTCCTTTAGACTTATGAATTTTTGTAAAGTGGCTATATCATATCAGTCACAGAGTCTGTTTCTTTTGATTGATATTGAAAATACTGCTCATGGTTCTAAATATCCTGAAGACCGGTCTGAATACAGATCACCACCCACCAGACTGCTAAAATTTTCCGTGTAGAAAGAATAGACAGAAGCAATAAAGAAAGGATAAGAAGAGCTAAGGACAATTAGTTTCCTGTGTTTCCAATTTGTTCCTTGCTTTTGAATTTTCAAGTAGGCAGATTAGCATGTTAGATCACCGAGCAAAACTGTGTGCTTTATTAGTGATGCTCTAGACTATATTTAACCTCTTAAGATGCTAATTGAGAAAGACAATGATGTCCTGTATCATGGTAGCATGAAAGGCAGGTTCAGGAATGGAAGCTTTTTTTTTTTTTTTTTTACATTCAAAAAAGAAGGTGTGATTTTAAATTCTTCTTTTCCTGAAATTTCACTTATTTTTCTGTCTCCACAGATTCTCTGAGAGAATGGCTTTTGAAAATGGTTCTTTGGATACTGAGTTCATTCTCTTGGGGATAACAGAGCAGCCTGAGCTCAAAATACCATTGTTCCTACTCTTTCTGGTAATATACATGATAACCGCATTGGGGAATTTGACCTTGATCTTTCTAATTGCTCTAAATTCTCACCTCCACACACCCATGTACTTTTTCTTATTTAACTTGTCTTTCATTGATCTCTGTTACTCTTCTGTGATTACACCCAAAATGCTGATAAACTTCATACAAAAAAAGAATGTTATCTCTTACATGGGATGTATGACCCAGCTGTACTTCTTTTGCTTCTTTGTCATTTCTGAGTGTTACGTTCTGACTTCAATGGCCTATGATCGCTATGTGGCCATCTGCAATCCACTCTTGTATAATGTTGCCTTGTCTCCTAAGGTGCGCTCCTATCTTATGCTTGGTTCATATTTGATGGGGTTTTCTGGTGCTATGATACACACAGGATGCATCCTGAGACTGACCTTCTGTGATGGGAACACCATCAACCACTACTTCTGTGATCTTCGGCCTTTGATGCAGCTCTCCTGCACCAGCACCTATGTCAATGAGATAGAGCTGTTCATTGTAGCAGGAAAGGACATCATTGTACCCACTGTCATCATTTTTATCTCTTATGGATTCATCCTCTCCAGCATCCTCAAAATAAGATCCACTGAGAGCAGGTCTAAAGCCTTCAGCACCTGCAGTTCCCATATGCTTGCTGTTAGTCTGTTCTTTGGATCAGGTGCATTCATGTATCTCAAACCTAACTCAGCTGTATCTATGGATGAGGGAAAATTCTCTTCTGTTTTTTATACAATTGTGGTTCCCATGATGAACCCTTTAATCTATAGCCTTAGAAACAAAGATGTTAAAATTGCCCTGAGAAAAACCTTGAGCAGGAGAATATTTTGATCAGAAACTGAATCTCTGAACCTGTAGTCAAACCACAGAGAGATTATCTGTGTTTGCTATATTTTTGACACTATATTTTTACATTTAATTATCTTATTGTGATACATATTTTATTTAGTGTGCTTTGTTTCAAATATTTTAACATTAGTTTTCTTTTTTCTCATATTCATTGAAATTAGATATCTGTTTTCTAGTCATTTTCTTCAATAGGTTTTGTTTTCTCACTGTGTGAATAATTGATGCTTTTATCAGTTTACCACATTTAGAATAGAGTTAAGTAGCTCTTCTCTTTTGTTGTTTGTTACTATAACCATTATCACAGGAGATACTGAATAGTTTTCTCGTTGAATAAAATATCAAGTTGTCTGCATGGCTATGCAGAGAACCATCCTTATTTGCCATTTGAAATCAAACCTGAAATCCTCTTTGTGTCTTTGTGTGTCTGTGTTCTTGTCTTTCTATCCTTTATTGGACAAGAACATATTACTCTCTAAAGCCAATTTTTAATAGATATAAATATTTTTGCATTGACTATGATTTATGACTCATATTGCAGGTGTACTTAGGATACACAGAACATTTGTTTACTAGATGTCTGATATTTACCTTGTAAATGTAACCAAGCACATTTTATTGCTAAAATGCACTATTAAAAATATATAATATTAAAGTTCATGAGACAGTTTATATAATGAAACAGGGTTTTTTTATTAAAATTTTATTTTTTATATTAATTACAATTTATTCATTTTGTATCCCAGCTGTAGCCACCTCCCTCATTCCCTCCCAATTCCACCCTTTCTTCCTTATCTCCTCCCTGCCCCTCTCCAAGTCCACTGTTAAGGGAAGTCCTCAACTCCTTCCATCTGAACCTAGCTCATCAGGTCTCATCAGGACAGGCTGCATTACCCTCCTCTGTAGCTTGGCAAGGCTGCTCCCCACTCATGGGGGGGGGTGATCAAAGGACCAGCCACTGAATTCATGTCAGAGATAGTCCCTGTTCCCCTTACTAGGGATTTTTGACAAAGAAGCCAAAACCATACAGTGGAAAAAAAGACAGCATCTTCAACAAATGGTGCTGGTCTAAGCGGGTGTCTACATGTAGAAAAATGTATATAGATCCATATTTATCACCCTGCACAAAACTAAAGTCCAAGTGGATCAAAGGCCTCAACGTAAAACCAGACACACTAAATCGGTTGGAAGAAAAAGAGCCTAGAACTCATTGGTGCAGGAGACAACTTCCTGAACAGAACACCAACAGACACAGGCTCTAAGATCAACAATCAATAAATGGGTCTTCATGAAACTGAAAAGCTTCTGTAAAGCAAAGGACACTGTTGTCAGAACAAAACGACAGTCTACAGACTGGGAAAGGATCTTCACCAACCCTATATTAGAAAGAGGATTCTTAAAGTTGACGAGTCTTTATATCTTGATTTCAAGCCTACCACTCTTTTTTTTTTTTCAGGACTAAACACATGACCTTTATTTCTTCCACAAAGATTTTGAGTTTAATCATATAAAGATGAAGAATCAAATTTTGCAACCTAAAAATATTTACATATTAAAACTTTATTAATACTTTAGTAAACTATACAAAAAGATAAGGAGACAAACATGTACATTTATAGAACTGCATTTCAGTCAGGCCATATCCTGCAGAGGGAATTCCCAGCCTGACCTCATTCATCTGTGAGGACAGAGGGCAGTTCTTGTTTAGACATACACCATCTTATCCTGCTTGAGTCACCTCCTGATCACTTCCTTCTACGCATGTGCATGTCTAGCTGTCTGCTTCTCAGAGCAGACATTTACCTTCCTCATCCACCCATTGGAGGAGGGCTGGGGCCACGGAGATGACTGACTCCACCCATTCTTCGTGGAGAGTTTCCAGGTGGCTCTGTCCCATCATTGTATCTGGAATCAGATGAGTTGCCATAGCCTCTTCTTTTCTTCATATCTTGCTGAAGCAAAGTTTGAAAAACAAAAACAAAACCACAAATTCTGCTATTGCCCAGAAGAAATCTGTTATAAAAGACAATCTCCAAAGGGACTGATTCCGGCTGCCCAACACTTGTCCATTCGAGATGTAAACCATCTTCCTTCCGCTTGCCCACTTCCAAGCGACTGACCCTACCACTCTTTAAAATACACCTGTCAATTAAAATAAAATATGAGAAATTATTTTCTTTGCTGATGATCTATAAATTCACCTCAGCATTTATTTTGGTAGCTATATATATTCAGTAAAACTGTTCGCTGGCTCTTTTTAAACAGAGGACTCATGTTTTGCCGGTGAAGTTAAGGATTACTGATTCAAGACAGGATCTAACTTCTTCAGACAAAATCCTCAAAATGTTTTAAGAGGCATCTAGATGAGGGCAAAAAATAGAAATTAAAGGTCAAAGATGCACTTAAGAAATAGAAAATCTCTGTGTGTAAAATGAGAAATAAAAATTAAACAACGACTTGATCAGATTTTGTGTAAACTTTTAGACTGAGTTTTATATCTCTGATTATTAGAAATCTCAAACATTCATAAAACTTTGAACACTCTCTGTGATGATTGGATGTTTGATAGTTAATCTTGGTTGTCAACACATTTGGGAGAAGAACACATCGATTGAAGAATTGTTTACATCAGACTTACGTGTAGGCACATTTCTGTAGTATGTTCTTAATTTTTCTTTGATGTGGGAGGGCCCAACCCACTGTGGACTATGCCACCTGTGGCCATCTTAAACTCTGTTTATATATCTGGATTTTTCCAAAATGGTATTTCTCAACATGTTTTAAAAGGTAAGGTGCTTTTGTGGTTTGTTGTATCAAAGGAAGTATAGGTGATGTGGTATAACATGACATAATGTGTTGTCATAGCTGAAAGCTACATTGGCACTGGGACATTTATAATTCTGAAAAGATATTTATACTTTGATGTACAAGTTTATAAATTTTGTCTATAACAAAAAAAATGTTCTTCTTACTTAAGGGTGGGATAGAGTTTCCACAATGAAGCTTTAAATTTAATTAATCAAATCTTTCTCTCAGCAAACTGCTACTGCTGTTTAGGGTTGGTATTTCAAGGGGTATAACAAAGTGTCCTCTACTGGAAGCCTGGCGGGTCAAATGAAAAGGGTCTATGAGGTTTTCTTACAGGACTTTAATATCATTATTGTATTACATGCAGAGTAAACGTGCCTAAATTTTGAATGATGCTGTTTGTTTCCATGAAATTTAATAGTTATTTGGCAGACATATAGAAAGCCTTACTAAAAATAAAATATCATATTTTACACTTGTATATTAAGTATATCCCCGATAAAGAAACAACAATTAAAGAAAAAGGCCATAAATTTAGAAGAGAGTAAAATGTGGGGTACAGAGGAAGATTTGGAGAGAGGAAATGAAAGGTGGAAAATTGTAATTATATTATCATCTCAAAACTAAGAATATTATTAAAATAGAACATAAAATTATTTATATCTGCCTTTATATTTCCCCAACTCCTAGTCATTGTTAAGAGCATTCTACTCCTGTTTATACTGAACTTTGCAAATACATATACACATATATGTGCTTACACAAATATGTATGTATATACAGAGAGAAACATGTATGTACATATATAAACACATATAAACAGAGAGACACATTTAAAACATTACATTTTTATGAAATGGGTGTGTAACTTTAATTATATAGCAAAGGGACATGCTTCTTCTTTGTCTGTGTACATTAAGGTAAATATCCTTTACATTTTTGGCACAGCCATATCTATTGGGAACAGCAAAAGCCATAAAGGCAGCACAAGTGCTTAACAAAGATCCAGCAAAACTGAGTCAAGTGATGAAATCGCTGTGGTGCAGTCTCCCACTCGTTTGTCTTTGGTCTCTACATGTTGCAAACTTGAGGGATTTTATTATTTGTACAACTTGAGATATTGGGTTGATGGAAACTTTCTTATGAATCATTTATCCCTTCTCCAAGGAGTACTGATTCCAAGCTTCCCCAGGAATGTCCTTGCCATAGTACCTCCCCACTTTTAGGGAGATATCCTCATCTGCTCCTACTTGAAGGTCTTCCTTACACACTGGAGGTTATGAGTCAAGTAAATGTGCCAGAAACCTCCTTACGGGCCTCTGCCTTAGATACCCTTGACACATCTGCCCCTGGACTCACTCAGGAACAAGATAATTAAAGTAAACTTTAAAAAGTAAACAATAGACATCTGGGTTGTTTCCAGGTTCTGGCTATTACAAATAGAGCTGCTATAAACATGGTTGAGCAAGTGTCCTTTTTGTGTACTTGAACAAACTTTGGGTATATACCTAGCAGTGGTATAGCTGGGTCTGGAGGAAGCACTATTCCTAGTTGTCTTAGAAAGCGCCAGATAGCTTTCCAGAGTGGTTGTACCAGTTTACATTCCCACCAGCAGTGGAGGAGGGTTCCCCTTTCTCCACAACCTCTCCAGCATGTGTTATCGCTTGAGTTTTTCATCTTGGCCATTCTGATGGGTGTAAGGTGATATCTCAGGGTCGTTTTGATTTGCATTTCCCTGATGGCTAATGAGGATGAGCATTTCTTTAAGTGGTGGAATGGGTACAGAAATTGTGGTATTTTTATACAATGGAATACTACTCAGCAATCAAAAAGGAGGAAATCATGAAATTTGCAGGCAAATGGTGGGATCTAGAAAAGATCATTCTGAGTGAAATATCCCAGAAGGAGAAAGACAAACATGGGATATACTCACTTATATAGACCTATAAGATATGATAAACATAATGAAATCTATACACCTATAAAAGATAATCAATTGAGCGGACATGGGGTAAGATGATCAATCCTCGTTTAGAAAGACTGATGGGATGTGCATTGAACGTATGACAGGAGTCTACTGAGCGCATCTGAAAGACTCTAACTAGCAGTGTTTTCAAAGCAAAGACTCATGACCAAACCTTTGGCAGAGTACAGGGAATCATAAGAAAGAAGGGGAGTTAGTCTGATGGGGAAAGGATAGGAGCTCCACAAGGACCAAATATATCTGGGCACAGGGTCTTTTCTGAGACTGACATTCAACCAAGGACCATGTATGGATATAACCTAGAACCTCCACTCAGATGTAGCCTGTGGTAGCTCAGTAACCAATTGGTTTCCCAAAGTGAGGGGAACAGGGACTATTTCTAACAGGAACTCAATGACTGGCTCTTTGGTCTCCCCACCCCCGAAGGGAGGAGCAGTCCTGTTAGGCCACAGAGGAGGGCTTTGCAGCCAGTCCTGAAGATACCTGATAAAACAGGATCAGATGAATGGGGAGGAGGTCCCCCCTATCAGTGGACTTGGAAAGGGGCATGGTGGAGATGAGGGAGGGAGGGAGGGACTGGGAGGGAATGAGGGATCGGGACACTGCTGGGATACAGAGTTAATAAAATGTAACTGATTAAAAAAAAGTAAACAATATTCAGGAGGCTAGAGGAGTTGGCGGCAGATCAAATTAAAAGCCTCTTCATAATACTAATGGGCAAAGAATGGCAAAGCTAAATGATAAAAGAATAAAGTAGTAAGGCCTCTCTCTCTTACTACTAGGAGAAAAAAATGAACTCCTACAGGGCCACTATGGTATCATATGACCAAGGAACAACAACAACAACAACAAAAAAAAAACCCTCCAAGATTAGATAAATAAATTCTACAAATATATAAACTATAAACACATTATGGCAGAAATTGAGTAATATCTAAAGACTTTCCTTAGGCCTAATGACAATTTGCACTCTGATTATTAAAAATTGACAATGACAATCTGCCCAGGCTGGCTTGGAGATTTTATTTCTGTCTAGTACCTGGAAACACAAGAACTTGAGAAGATGCCTTCATGCTTTGGCAAAATATGACCTTGAAGCTACAATATTGTCTAAATTTGGGTTGTGGGGTTGATGAGGAAAAATGATTGTAAGAGATAATTCTGTCGTGATTTATCAATGATGACTAAATTATGAACAAGCAGAAGTTACAACACGTGTCTGGGAACAAAAACGATATGATCCGTTTTGGAATACTACGCTCTATCCCTGCCTACTAAGTGCTGTAACATAAAGAAGCACCCAGACTGCTTCTCAGTCAGTCTGCAAAATGCCTCCCGATCTCAGTGCCTGACTCATTCCTCCCTTGCAGCTCTTGCAGCCACCCTTCTTCAGGCCTTAACCTCCCCCAGGGGTGGAGCCCTGCAAATTTTAGTCCTGTGTTCCATTGAAACTACATTCTCATTACAGCAAAACTAAATACATATTGACTCAGTTACTCACTGTCTCTGCATGCGTATTCGGTAAGACATTTATATTCAGCAAAGCGACAGATGTATCCACTTAAGTATTGGTAGAAGTAAACCAATATGAGATTCTGCTAAAATGCTGTGTTTAACCAACAAAAAGCTAGGCACAGCATGTAAAGATACAATAGTCTTAAAATAGGATCAGAATATGTACATGTTGTGTCCTATAACTTCCAATGATCTTTAGTTTAAAAGTAGTCCCCAAATTGATATATGTAGGCATGTTTATTATCAAGATAAACGTAGAGTTTTCCCATCAGTGCACATGTTGTTGTTGTTTCTGTCACTGTCGTTGGTATATTTTACCGTTAATTAATCTGAGCCTGTGATAAGGGAAGAGATTTACATGGTGTGCTTTTTGAAGAAAACATTGAGCTATGAACATTGAAATCACAGTAAGTAAAGAAATCCAAGCTTTAATCTCCCAGAGTAAATTAGAAATTGGGTAAATCACTAGTAGGATTTACATTTTTCTCGGGAAGAGTAAAGTCACTACTATCTAGATCAGTGTGGAGATACATTGCAGTGGTGTAATAGACCATAGGAGAGGTATGCAGTTTTCTTAATAATGTCTTGTTTTTGATTTTTCTGCTCCTCATAAAACAATTGCGAACTCAAGAGGGAAGATTTTACTCTTTCATAATTTGCTGGTCATGATACTTAGAGATGTTTAAAACCAGTTTAATGTCACAATTTAAAAGTAGTAAAACCAACTGAGAAGAGAGTTTCAGTATAAGACTGTCTAGATCAAGTTAGCCTGTGGATATACATGTAGGGATCTTCTTGATTACACTAACTGGTGTGTGTACCACTGTGGGTGGCACTGTTCCTTAAGTTTTGGTTCTGAACTGTGGAAGAGTGGAGAAAATGACATTGGTAGTAGAAATGCAGGTGTTCAGTCTTTCTCATCTCTTGACTGTGATAATGATAATGCGTAAATTGCTGTCTCTAGTTCTTTCTTTGACTCACACAACAACCATTTGTACCTTAAAGTTGCTTTTATATGTTTTACCACAGCAACAACAACAACAAAAAAGACACAAAGACAATTTGATGTACTAAAATTTGGTATCATATAAGGTACAGCTAGAATGCAAAATCAAAAGTTCATGACAACTGACATTGGGTCTCATAAAGTTTCTTGCTTCAGAGAGCCACTGGAATGAGACATAAAGATATGTCATGCTTCTGGACCAAACAAGTCAATTTATGATGTATTCCAAAGTTTTGGCACACTTCATGACCTCAAATCAAAACAGGATGTGGGGTCCAAAGTCTCAGGGCATTTAAAGTCTCTACGTATGATTTGGGATAGATGCTGAAGTCTTTGAGGCTCCTTAGCCTCAAAGAATCACTGACAGTGAGTGCAAAAGCATCAGCCTTTAACTTGACCTAGGAAAGAAATCCAGGGTGTGATCTTAACTGTCAGCACTCTCCTCAGAGGGTGATTGGGAGTGTATAGGCCAAACTCTTGATATATTTTCTGAAATTCATATCTTGTTTGTAATACATTGATCCATGCTTATTTTTGGAAGACTTGATGATTTCCATCAGTAATCAGGTAAAAGTACTTGCTGAGGAAACATGAGACATGAATTCAAGTTCCCAGCCATAACATTCTATTAGAGACTCTCTCTCAAACAATAAGTTGAATAACAGTAGAACAGAAAATGAGAGAACTTCCTGTGGCCTCTACACATATACGCAACCCTACTCTCCAAACACGTATGCAATAAATACCCACTCACACCCACACACAATATCTAAAAGAAGTAAAACGGTTGATATACATCTAACTATATCACTGTCTGACTCACACTTAGTGTCCCCCTAGATTTGATGTTGTTCATTGAACCCCAGGCTACATGTATAGGTGATACAAAATACCTATAAATCTGAGGTATATCCTCAATATTTACAAGTAAAATTTGTTAGACATTTGCCCATACTCGTTTGCTGATTGACAGAGAGAGAGACTTTGCATACAATAGAGTCCTACAGACCATGAAATATCGTCTTGCTTTCCAAGAAAAGGTTGAAAATTCTTAGTATAGTATGGGAAATATACTTTAATTCAAATTTTAATTTATTTTCAGGGAAGGGCACTGCATTTCCGATACTTAATATCACTATGTAGCTCATTTTACCCAGAAAGTTACTGTGCATGCCAGACTGGCATGGAATCCAAAATTGACTGGACATAATCACAAGAAGTCTGGCTTCACTAGGATTTGAATAATTCATAATGTATTTTACCAAATATACTCACATATAGAGAGAATATAGATGGCCATATGCAGCCTATGGACAATACTTAAGTAATGTGAAAGCCCAATATTTGTGTGTATAAAAAGTCCTAAAGACCACAAAATATGTGCTATCTGACCCATACTATGAAGAAAAATAAATTAAGGTAACAAGGCAGAATGACACTGTACTTTTTATTGTCTCTTCTGAAACTGAGATGATGTTACAGCATTTGCTCACAGTAATATCATCTTTAATCTGTACTTGTATAACATTATGGCTTTATCAAGACAGATATGAGAAGCTGTGGTTGGCAAATTATCAGAATTTTTGTGTGCAGTTATTTTTGTAGCACCAACAGTATAATTTATTCATATGATTTAAATATACTTTAAATTCAGAATATTTTAAAGCCATGATGAAATAATATTTCAATAGACTTTCATAAACCCAAGAAGTTATTTATGCATGAAATTTCATTATTTCTCTTATACAGAGCAATATGTCATTCATTGATTTAACACAGCAGTCCAGCAAAGGTCATTATGTGTTTACCCTCCCTTAGCTAATAAGAAGAGCCATAGACAAAGAAATATAAAATAAAATTTCCAAATTATTAGTGAAGATATATAGGCTAAGCATTCAAACTGGAAAATATAAGTGAACTATTGTTTTTTTTTTTAAATAAAGAAGTAGTCAAGCAGTAATTACCAATTATGTCAACAATGTGAAAATGTACAACATATAAATACTGATTTTAGAGGATGGAAAGTAGCTGAGCAGTAAAGTATTTGTCTAATATGTACAAGGTCCTACCACCCAACCACAGAGTAATAAAAATGATTAAGGGATGTCCATCCCATTTGCCTTTCTGAATGAGGATTGAGCCTCTTACCCAGGGTCCTTCTTCTTCTTTTTTTTTTTTTTTTTTTTTTTTTTTTTGAGATGATCACTTTTCATGTTTATTTACAAAACCAAACACGAAAGGAAGAACATTAAAGTTAGCTATTGTTCTTTTTTTTTTTTTTTCAATGCAGTTTATTCAGGAACCTTGAACAATCCTTGGACCCTGGGGAAAGCCAGCCCACAGCTTAAATAGCCTCTGGGTAGCCAACCCAGGCGTGCCACGTGGGCAATGCAGATAGGTCCACATACATGGAAGCAAGCCAGATCCTCAGTCTTAGCCAAATGTGGAATTGTTCCTGACAGAGAGCACTCACCATCGGGAAGGTGGAAGGCGGAAACCAGCTCCATCTTTAAGGCACAGCATTCCGCATCTCTCTATAGTTCCCCCTTTTTGTTTTAGACGCATCAGGCAAGAGTAGAGGTCCTTCTTCTTGATTAGCTTCTTTAGGTGTACAGATTTTAGTATGATTATCCTATATTATATGTCTAATATCCACTTATAAGTGAGTATATACCATGCATGTCTTTCTGCTTCTGGGATTCCTCACTCAGAATTATCTTTTCTTGGTCCCACCATTTGCCTGAATATTTCATGATTTTCTTGTTTTTAACTGCTGAGCAGTATTCCATTGTGAAAATATAGCACAATTTCTGTATCTATTCATCAACTGAGGGACATCTGGGTTATTTCCAGCTTCTGGCTATTAAAAATAAAGCTGCTAAGAACATGGTTGAACAAATATCCTTGTTGTATACTTCAGCATCTTCTAGATAAATGCCTAGGATTGGTATAGCTGGATCTTGAGGTAGCACTATTCCTAATTGTCTGGGAGAAAACGGGAAACTGATAGGAGCCTACCACAGAGAGACTCTGAAAAACTCTACCCTGCAGCGTATCAAAGCAGAGGCCGAGACTCAAGCCAAATTTTGGGCAGAATGCAGGGAATCTTATGAAAGAAGGGGGAGATAGTGAGACCTGGAGAGGACAGGAGCTCCAAAAGGAGAGAAAAAAAAATCTGGGCACAGGGGTCTTTTTGAGACTGATACTCCAACCAAGGACCATTCATGGAGATAACCTAGAACCCCTACACAGATGTAGCTAATAGCAGCTCAGTGTCCACATGGGTTCCCTATTAATGGGAACAGGGACCATCTCTGACATGAACTCTGTGGTCTGCTCTTTGATCACCAACCCCTGAGCGGGGTGCAGCCTTACTAGGCCACAGAGGAAGACAATGCAGCCAGTCCTGATGAGACCTGATAGACTAAGATCAGATAGAAGGGGAGGAGGCCTTCCCTATCAATGGACTTGGGGGGGTGTGTGAGAAGAGAAAAGGGAGGGAGGGTAGAATTGGGAGTGGAGGGGTCTACAGTTGGGATACAGATTGAATAAACTATAATTAATTAAATAAATTAATTAATGAAAAATGACTAAGAAAGAGTGTAATGCATGGATGTATTACTATGCTTTTTATTTTTTGAAAAAATAATAGAGCCATGGGGTAGACTTTTGGAACATTACCATTAAAACAAATAAAGAAAGAAACAAGGAATAAATTTATATATGAAAAGAAGGTGCTAGAAGATAGGAATTTAATATGACTCAAGGATGAAGGATGTAAAATCCCAAAAGAAACATTTATGTCTGATTAAAACATTAAATCCCTAAAGAAATAAACATACATCATGGTCAAACATATAAATGTAACCACCTCATTCCTTGCTTATATATCTGTTACCTGCTTTTGAGAAAAGACTAGGAATCTTTCTATTTTGCTGACAGCAAGTGGAAAAGGAAATGGTACCTGTTTGACTTTTATGAAGTCTCATCAATGAGAACACATGATAAAAGGAATACTGTTTATCTTCCTTCTGACATCAGTGGCATCATTATGAATTATGAGTAATGGGTCAGAAAACATCTTAGAATGTTTTTTTTTACAGTGTCCTTTTAAAACTCAAAGGAACTATTGGCTTCAGAGTCCAATAGTACCCTTCTAAGATAATTGATAAATGACAATGATTAGGTAACAGCAGGGTTTTCTCTCTCTCTTAAATATGGTAAGTTTTAAAAACCTATTCATGATAGTGTCTTCCTCTTTAAGACATTGATTATCATTAATGTGTAAGAATGACATATATGATGAATAAGTACTTATTTTCATATCTTGTAACAAACTCAGGTATACAGTGTGACATTCCTAACAGTTTAATCATGCTGATATCAGATTCCAGACCTTATTTATAATGTACAATTGAATTTCCATTTGACTTAGCCTGTGTACCTGGCTTTCACTCCACAGAGGCCAGCAGCCCTTATGTTCAACTTTTATAGATTGAACAGAAGAAGATTGTGCAGAATTTTCCATCAAGTGTGTTGTATTTCAGCTTTATATTAGGCTTTCAGTTGAAAAGAATTTTCAAGTCCTTCATGTACCCTCCTTTTCATCATTTGTTCAATCCTAAAATACAGGTACAATTTCTGGAAAGACAGACATGTCCAGGGAGTCAGCAGACACTCCATTTGTGGTGTCTTACTAAGTAATCTGATTCTTGATGAACAAATCTGTATTTCTTTATATTCTTGGAGTTTCTTCAGAGACCGGCAGTAACTTAAGAATTTCTGGACTCTGGTTCTTTCTTATCTTTGTTGAGAGTGGAGTTCTTGATATTAACTTCACAGACATCAAACTGAGGTCAACACTAAGTTTTTATAACTTCTTTTAATATTAAGAGGAAGCTGAATGAATAAAGAGAAGTGAGAATAAAGAATTCTATCTTGATCCATTCCATTTCACCCTTTTCTCTGGTTAATAATGTCAGCACACAAGATTCCCAGGCTCAGCGATGTGGACAGTTACGGATATATTTTTCAGCTATATTTACCTTACAGATTTTTAACACAGGGAGGCAATTGTTATTTCACTTCATAATTAGTGTGAGAAATGGTTTCACTGAGACTGGGTTGTTCTTTGCAGACACCTGCTGCCTATACCTCAACTTTGTGTGAGAAGATATTACTGGAAGTTCTATGAGGTTCTTCTGGGTCTCTACAGATTCTTGAAAGAAGAATGTATTCGGCGAATGGCTCTTTTGTAACTGAATTCATTCTCTTGGGTTTAACAGACAAGCCTGTCCTCCAAATGCCCCTGTTCTTTATTTTTCTAGTAATATATATGATAACTGCATTTGGAAATTTGATTTTAATAATTTTAATTGTGCTGACTTCTCACCTTCACACACCCATGTACTTTTTTCTTTTTAACTTGTCCTTCATAGACCTTTGTTATTCTTCTTTAATCACACCCAAAATGCTGATGAACTTCATACTAGAAAAAAATATTATCTCTTACATGGGGTGTATGACCCAGTTCTACTTCTTTGGCTTTTTTGCAATTTCTGAATGTTATGTGTTGACAGCAATGGCCTATGATCGCTATGTGGCTATCTGCAATCCACTCTTATATAATGTTGTCATGTCTCCAAAGATGTGTTCCTATCTTATGCTTGGTTCATATTTCATGGGACTCTCTGGCGCCATGATTCACACCGGTTGTGTAATGAGGCTGGTCTTCTGTGATGGGAACACCATCAACCACTACTTCTGTGATCTCCTCCCCCTGCTGCAGCTCTCCTGCACCAGCACCTATGTCAATGAGATAGAGCTGTTCATTGTAACCGGAAAAGACATCATTGTGCCCACTGTGATCATCTTTACCTCTTATGGCTTTATCCTCTCCAGCATCCTCAAAATAAGATCCACTGCAGGCAGGTCCAAAGCCTTCAGCACCTGCAGTTCCCACATAATTGCCGTTTCAATGTTCTTTGGGTCAAGCGCGTTTATGTATCTTAAACCTTCTTCAGCTGTATCTATGGATGAGGCAAAGTTCTCTTCCATATTTTACAGCATTGTGGTTCCTATGATGAACCCTTTAATATATAGCTTGAGGAATAAAGATGTCAAAGATGGCTTAAAAAATATCCTGAGTAGAAGATTTTAGTCACAGCCTAATCTTAATATAGATACAGTACAGACAAGTGCTCTATGTTAACTATATTTTTGCTAGCAGTTTTGTTTCATTATGATATCATAATACGAAGACAATAATTGGATACTGACTTATTTACAGATTTGCAGTAAGATGTTTGTTCAATATGTATAATTTTTCCTCATCATTATCTTTCTATAAGAATCACATTACATACATTTTCTTTTGTGAATTATAGTTATAGATATTCAATAAACAATGATTCTGCTATTTGTGCTTCATTGTCATTGTATATTTGTGGAAGACTAATGATATTTGTTATTTGAAACAGTTGCTTAATATCACACTCTGTGTTTTTGTCTTTGTCCAATGGGTGAGAAAAATCTCACTTTTAGATGTCTATGATGAATAGATATACAGCTTTCTAAACTGGCCTTTAAAACACCTGCATTACATATATAAAGTTAATTGTCAGCTGTGTGACATTAACTTATAAACTAACACATTTACATCTTTAAAATATTTTAATCATGTGAATGTGATACTGAGTCTCACGTAAGTTGACAATTTACAAAATCACACAAGGATCCTCAATCAGAGAAAGTATAAATCTTCAAATGTTTGATTTTTTGCCTACTCCCCCCCCCATATTTTTGGTTTTATTACACTGAAATAAAATATGAGGCAACATGACAGCCTTGGGGTTTGTCTACTGTGTGTTGCTTTAGGATCTCTACATTTAATGCGCTTTTGTTCCATCATTATGTCCTCCTAACGAACATTTAATGTTTTCTTTTAGGAGTAAAGAAGATGCCTACTATGCCAGTAGAGGATTGATTTAAGTAAGAGTCTGAGTTCTCATACTAAAAGGCTCTGAAATGCTTTAGGGTGCTGGGTAGAGAATGGATTGTACAAAATATAATTATGTGGAAAATAATTTTTATTATAGGATAAAGAATGATTTATGGAAACAAAAGTATGGAAAGCAATGTGTAAAAGCAAAATTTTGAAATAAAAAAAGTTGAGGAACTATCCTTCAAATTTTATGTTTTACAGCTGTATTATTTAACTGAAAGTGCTTTAATGTATTCATAATTTCAGCTTGTAGAGACAAAAAATGAAAACAGTATAGAGTGCCTTATGTCATGTTTCTTAATTTTGGTACCCATAAAGTCTTTGGGTGAGCCGTGGATTCTTCATACAATCTCTGGTTTACCCTTACTACTGGTATTTCAGCAATAGGATCAGACCATTCAGACACAGATGGCAGTTTTTCTCTCTTCTGGAGCATGTGTTCTTTAGTTTCTACTCGGTGACATTGCCTGTGATGCTCCCAGACATTAAGAGACATTATGTCATGGCCAATTTTGTTCTTTCTATTTTCTTTTTGTATCTGTACATCAAATTGAATGGTAAGACCCCATTTTGATCATGAATTTATAAAGTAAATTCAGAGACTGCTTTCAACAGAATCAGAAATGAGATAGGAAAAGTGAGTGAAGCCACAATCATAGAGAACAGGTCAGGCTCTCAGGTTCTGACAGTACACAACTTATACAGATGTATGGTATCTTTAAGGTAACTGCCCTATGGAACTATGCATTATTTTTTATTGCTGTTTGTATTTACAGTGATGCTAACATTATAATATAGCTTTATATAAAGAAAACAATATAGTAACCCTTAATCAAAGACACAAAATACCACTTAAATATTTTGGATTGTTTTCCAAGTAAAAATGCCTCATCTTGGTAATGCTCCACTGAGAAAAAACACTAGACAATCTAGATTGTACCATGGTGTAAAATTTTATTTTTAACATATATGAAGTTCTACATCAACTTGAAACAAGCTTGAGTCATTTGGAAAGATGAAATCTCAACTGAGAAATTACCTTCACTGGACTAGCCCATGAATAAGCCTGTTGCATTTTTTTTTTTTTTTTAGATTGATGATTAGTGTAAGAAGGCATAGTTTATCATTGGCAATGCCATCTTTTGGTCCTTTGGCAGATGGTCCTGGGTGATATAAGAAAGCAGCTGAGCAAGCCACGAGAGGTAAGCCAGTAAACAGTAAACTGGCTTCTGCTTCAGTTCCTACTTCCAGATTTTTTCCCCTTATTCCTCTCAGTAATGTATTGTTACCTGGATGTATATGAAGAGGTAAAACCTTTCCCCACCAAGTTGCTTTTTATTTAAATGCTTTGTTTGAGTTTCTAATTTTATCATTTCCCCCTTCCAAGACCTCCTGTGGTAAATTCCCTCTATCCTTTTATTCAAATTCGATGCCTCTGATTCTTTAATTGTTCACACACACACACACACACACACACACACACACACACACACAATGTATATGTATGTGATGTGTGTATGTGAGTGTGTATTCTAAAAATATGAATGCAACCTTCCTTGTCTATATAATGTTACTTATATGTATCTTTTTCAGGATTATCTTTTCATACTGGATAACCATTTAACCAATTGCTGTGTGCTGTGTTCTTTCCAGATAATGATTTCTCCCTCTTTGCTCTCAGCATTATTTGGTTGCCTTTAGCACTTTGTCTAGGGTTTGAGAACCACAGACCTTTCCTCAGGCTCTCTGTAAGTTCCTATGAGTTTTTCTAATGGTTTAGAGAGTCTTATGTTTTCATTGGCTTCCTTCCATTCCCTCTGGTTCTTACAAACTTTCAGTCAGGAATATGTGTGTTTTCTTGAACATCAATCAGGTACTTATTCTTATCCTCTTTAGTTCATATTTAATATCCTTGAAATATTTAATGAAGTAATTGAGTATTTTCCTTCCTTCCTTCCTACTTTCCTTCCCTCTCTCTCTCTCTCTCTCTCTCTCTCTCTCTCTCTCTCTCTCTCTCTCCCCCTTTCTTTCTTTCTTTCTTTTATGGGCATGTGACTTCTTTTTTAGTTTTGTATATGTTGTAAGACTATAAGCTGTTAGGTTGGGTCTGTGCAGGATGCGTTTTCAGAACTAGCCCAGAGATAGCTGATGGCTTGTTGAAAGTCATTCTGTTAAAGGAGCTCAATAAGCAGGTGGGCCTTCTGGAAGGGGATCTGGTATTTTTCAAAGTCTGTATGTACAGTGATGCAAACTCATAATTGCCTCCAGCCTCTGATAATCTTGTCATGTGTGCACTGCTGCATCTCTCTAAATCTGGCATGGTGTGAACTGTCACTCTCTGGGTATTTACCCACTCTAATTGAACAAACTTCCTACAGAAATATGTACTGCTGTTAAGATGAATTAATTCCTGATTATGGAATTCCTGATTCGATACAAACAATTTTAATAGCCAAATCGTTTTAAGACTTCTAAAACAATTTTAGAAAGTCTATGGCTCAATAAATTCTTCTGTGGACCTCACTAGGAGACAGGCTTGAGACAGATTTGTGGCTTCAAGATAAGCCTTCACTTACAAATCCTGCTATACATCATAAATATAGGTGAGTTGGTTTAAATTTCTCATGAACCCAATATTATAGTGGGGTTACCTAGAAATGTCTAAATTAAGAACAAATCTAGATGTCATTAAATACAAACCATTCTGTTGTAATTCCTTATATCTTGTCACCTTATGGCATGAAGTACTGTCATTCTAAATTTATTTTGTTTCTTGGAATGAGCGACAAATAAACTGTTGTCCTGAATTTACTATAAACCAAGGATAGCTGAAAAATGTATATCCAGGTCAGTCATAACTAAAAAGACATATATTCTTGTATCTTTTGGACCCTATTAACCTTTAAGTCTTGTCAACCTTTGTCACTCTGAATTCATTATAAACTTACATAATGGGTACTTAGATAAGAAATATTTAGTTTTAAAACATGTAACCTGTTGTATTTTAGAATTCATCTGTTTTGTGATTGCGCTTTTTTAACTATGAGGGAATTCCTTTTCTGAGAGCCTTGCTCAACCTTCCCCAGCACATCAAGTCACATCAGGACTAAACATATCTTCATCTCCTGAGGATAAGCAAGACATCCTTTCCAGAAGGAAGTTACCCAAAAGCAGACAATAGAGTCCATGTTAGAGAGAGCGCCCCCCTCCTCTTCTCAGACACCCCATATGAAGACCCAGCAGCCCATTAGCCACATGTGTGCAGGGGGACTAGGTCCAGACCATGCATGCTCATGACTTGATGTCTCAGTCCCTATAAGCCCCCGTGGGACTGGATTATTTGTCTCTGTTGGCTTTCTTGTGAGTTTTCTATCCCCTCCAGGTTCTTCCATATTTCTCCCACACTTCCACAGGGCCCCTGGAGCTCCATCCCATGCTGGGTTATAAGTGCTAGCATATGTCCAGATCCCCTGCTGGCTGGAACATCCCACACTGCTCCTGTTTGAAAGCATAGCAGAGCATCATTAATGTCAGGGGCTGGCTCTCTACCATGGGGTGAGTCTCAGGTCGACCAATTATTGGTTGGACTTTCCCTCAATCTTTGCTCCCTTGTTATCCCTGCACTTATTTTTTGTTTTTGTTTTGTAATATCTTTATTTATTTTTATTTTTTATTAATTATACTTAGTTCACTTTGTATCCCAGCTGTAATCCCCTTCCCCCATCCCCTCTTAATCCCATCCTCTCTCCCTCTTCTTCTCCTATGCCCCTTGTCCCAGTCCAATGATAGGGTAGGTGCTCCTCCACTTCCATCTGACTCTAGTCGATCAGGTCTCATCACAATTGGCTTCTTTGTCTTCCTCTGTGGACTGGTAAGGCTGTTCCCCCCTCAGGTGGAGGTGATCAAAGAGCTAGCCCATGAGTTCATGTCAGAGAAAGTCCCTGTTCCTATTACTGGGGAACCCTCTTGGGCACTGCACTGAGCTGCCATGGTGCTGGTCTAACTGCATATCTATATGTAGAAAAATGCAAATAGACCCATACTTATCACCCTGCACAAAACTAAAGTCCAAGTGGATCAAAGACCTCAATATAAAACCAGACACACTAAACCTGTTAGAAGAAAAAGTGGGGAAGAGCCTTGAACTCATTGGCACAGGAGACAATGTCCTGAACAGAACACCAACAGCACAGGCTTTAAGAGCAACAATCAATAAATGGGACCTCATGAAACTGAAAAGCTTCTGCAAAGCAAAGGACACTGTCATCAAAACAAAGCGACTGCCTACAGATTGGGAAAGGATCTTCACCAACCCTATATCTGACAGAGGGCCAATATCCAGAATATATAAAGAACTCAAGAAGTTAAACAGCAACAAATCAAGTAATCCAATTTAAAAAATGCGGTACAGAGCTAAACAGAGAATTTTTTTTTTAATTTTTCATCAATTACACTTTATTCATTCTGCATCCCCCCATAAGCCCCTCCCTCCTCCCCTCCCAATTCCACCCTCCCTCCTCCCTCTGCATGCATGCCACTCCCCAAGTCCACTGATAGGGGAGGTTCTCCTCTCCTTTCTGATCATAGTCTATCAGTTCACATCAAAAGTGGCTGCATTGTCCTCTACTATGGCCTGGTAAGGCTGCTCCCCCCCAGGGGGAGGTGATCAAAGAGCAGGCCAATCAGATTATGTCAGAGGCAGTCCCTCTTCACATTACTATGTAACCCAATTGGACTCTGAACTGCCCTGGGCTATATCTGTGCAGGGGTTCTGGGTTATCTCCATGAATAGTCCTTGGTTGGAGTATGAGTCTCTTGGAAGTTCCCTGTGTTCAAATTTTCTTGTTCTGTTGCTCTCCTTGTGGAGACCCTGTCCTCTCCAGCTCTTACTGTTTCCCAGTTCTTACCTAAAATTCCCTTCACTCTGCCCAACAGTTGCCCATCAGGCTCAGCATCTGCATTGATAGTTTGTAGGGCAGAGGCTTTCAGAGGCCCTCTGTGGTAGGTTCCTAGGTTGTTTCCTGTTTTCTTCTTCTTCTGATGTCCCTCCTCTTTGCCTTTCTGGATGGGGATTGGACATTTTAGTTAGGGTCCTCTATCTTGCTTAGTTTCTTAATAGAGGAATATAGAATGGCAGAGAAACACTTAAAGAAATGCTCAATGTCCTTAGTCATCAGGGAAATGCAAATCAAAACAACCCTGAGATTTCACCTTATACCCCTCAGAATGGCTAAAATCAAAAACTCAAGTGACAACACATGCTGGAGAAGATGTGGGGAAAGGGAACCCTTCTCCATTGCCGGTGGAAATGTAAACTTTTACAATCACTTTGGAAATCAATCTGGTGCTTTCTTGCTTTCTCAAAAAATTAGGAATAGCACTTCCTCAAGATCCAGCTATACCACTCCTAGGCATATATCCCTGCACTTCTTATAGGGATAATTTTTTTGATCACAGGTTTTGTTGGTGGGTTGAATTAGTAGATTCAGCACCTAACTATCAGCCTTGTAAGATAAGCAGGCAGAAGTTTTCTTTAGTCTGTGGAGGCCTAGTTTCATCTGTTTTGTTCTGTTTTTACAGTGGACACCAATGTCTGCAAAATCAGCATCTAAATGTTTCTAGTGACTACTGATGGTGAGCACTGGTAAGGAGCTCTTTGAAAGATCACATCTTTCTTTATAGACATGTATATCTGATCCATGGCTCTTTTCTTTCTTTTCTTAAAAAAAAAAAAATTTTAATCATTTTACAGCCTGCTCCCAGGCCTATCCCTCCTCTCCTCCCAATCCCACTTTCAAAAGCTCTTCCCTTTCATCTCCCAGCTCTTTTTTTCTCAAAGAAAGTGAAGACCCCTAAGGGGTACCAACCCACTCTGGCACCTCAAGTCAGAGCAGGGCTACGTGCATCATGTCCCACTAAAGTCAGACAAGACTGCCCAGAGAGGGGAAAGGGATCCAAAGGCACTCAACAGAGTTAGAGATAGACCTTACTCCTGTTGTTAGGGAATACACATGAAGACCATACTCTACAGCTACTACATATGTGTTGGTGTATTGGTCTGGCCTATCCAGACTCTTTGGTTAATGGTTCGGTCTCTGTGAATCTTCATGGGCCATGGCTCCTTTCTTTCTTTCTTTCTTTCTTTCTTTCTTTCTTTCTTTCTTTCTTTCTTTCTTTCTTTCTTTCTTTCTTTCTCTCTTTCTCTCTTTCTTTTTCTCTCTCTCTCTCTCTTTCTTTCTTTCTTTCTTTCTTTCTTTCTTTCTTTCTTTCTTTCTTTCTTTCTTTCTTCTTTTTCACTATTATTTACTTTGTATCCCAGCTGTAGTCCCTTCCATTGACTCCTCTCAGTTCCATCCTTCCTCCCTTTTCTCCCCCTGTGCCCCTCCCTTAGTCCACTGATAGGGGAGGTCCTCCTCCCCTTCTATCTGACCCTAGCCTATCAGGTCTTATTAGGACTGGCTGCCTTGTCTTCCTGTGTGGTCTGGCAAGGCTGTACCCCCAGGGGGAGGTTATTAAAGAGCTGGCCACTGAGTTCATGCCCACGTGGAGACTGAGGCTGTGGGCTACATCTGAGCAGGGGTTTTAGGTCCTCTCCATGCATGGTCCTTGGGTGTGTTATCAGTCTCTGCAGGGCCCCCTAGACCCAGACTTTTTGATTCTGTTGCTCTCCTTGTGGAGCTATTTTTCCCTCCAGATCTTTCTATCTCCTCTTTCTTTCGTAAGATTCTTTGTACTCTGCCAAAGTTTGGCTATGAATCTCAGCATCTTCTTCAATACCCTCATCAGCAATTAAAAACAGGAAATCATGAAATTTGCAGGCAACTGGATGGCCCTAGAAAAGATCATCCTGAGTGAGGTATCCCAGGAGCAGAAAGGCATACATGGTGTATACTCACAATTGGATATTAGATGTATAATATAGGATAAACATACTAAAATCTATCGTCCTAAAGAAACTAAACAAGAAAGAGGACCCTACAGAAGATGCTCAATCCCCATTCAGAAGGGCAAATGGGAAGTGGGAAAATAGAGGTAACAAGACAGAGCCTACCACAGAGGGCCATGGCTCTTTTCATTAGCAGGTTGTCATTGTGGGGTAAGAGAGATATCTGCATATTGTATGACTATAAACTATTTTCTTCTGCTCAGTGCTGCAGCAGTTACTTTTCTCATTGCTGAGAGAAAGCACCTGATAAGAACTACTTAAAGGAAAGGTAATGCATGTTTGTTCACAGACCAGATGAAGAGCATCCTGATAAGGAATCAAAGTGGCGTATTATAGGCAGCTGGTCACACTGAGTTCACAGTAAGGAGAGAGGATTGCTGCTGCTAGCTTTGTTTCTCCTTCTCATTCAGTCTAGAATAACAGCCCTTGGATGATTTTTAGCTCACAGGAGAGAACTCTCCCCATGATAAGACTCCTCCATTTTTTCCTATGGTTGCCTGTTTTATTTGTTTGTTTGTTTGTTTTTGTTTTGTTTTTCATTTTTTTGTAAAGAAGTCATGATCACATTCAGTGCTGTAAATCTTTGGCCCTGTGTTTTCTTGTAAACACTTTCATTTTTAATTCTTGACTCAGTTTTTGATCCACTTGGTGTAGTGTTATACAGTGTCTGTAGGGGTCCAACATAATTTTCTTCATAAATTCTGTTATCCTAATTGAAGAGACTGTCTACCCTCCCTAAGAGATGGTCTTAAGAACTTCTTCAAACATTGTTTAGGGTTTATCTAAGATCTTGTTTCTAGGGTCTCTATTTCATACCATTTCTTTGATTACCTGCCCTTATTCACATACCACAAAGTTTTGATTATTAGGTTTTAGGAAGTTTTAAAATCTGAAGGTGGGAGTAATCTAGTTTTCTTTTTCAAGATAGCTTTGCATATTCAGAGTTCTTAAGATTGTTTTTTTCTATTTTTATTTTAGTTTTTATTAATTACACTTTATTCACTTTGTATCCCCCCTTGGCCCCCTCCCTCCTCCCTTCCTAATCCCACCCTCTATCCTCCTTCTCCATTCGTGCCCCTCCCCAAGTCCACTGATAGGGGAGGTCCTCCTCTCCTTCCTTCTGATCCTAGTCTATCAGGTCTCATCAAGAGTAGCTGCACTGTCTTTCTCTGTGGCCTGGTAAGGCTGCTCCCCCCTAAGGGGGAGGTGATCAAAGAACAGGCCAATCAGTTCATGTCAGAGACAGTCCCTAATCCCATTACAATGGAACCCACTTGGACACTGAACTGCCATGGGCAACATCTGTGCAGGGGTTCTAGTTTATCCTCATCAGTGGTCCTTGGTTGTAGTATCAGTCTCAGAAAAGAACCCTGTGTCCAGATTTTTTTGGTTCTGTTGCTCTCCTTGTGGAGTTCCTGTCCTCTCCAGGTCTTATTATTTCCTATTTCTTTCATAAAATTACCTGTACTCTGCCCAGAGTTTTCCCATAAGTCTCAGCATCTGCTTTGATTCCCTGCAGGGTAGAGCCTTTTAGAGGCCCTCTGTGACAGGCTCTTGTACTGTTCCCTGTTTTCTCCTTCTATTAAAATTAAAACCTCTCTGAAGTGTGATAATGAATAGCACTGACTATAGATGTCTTTGTGTAGGCATGAGGTTATTTTGTGAATCAAATACTGGTTTCTGTACTCTCCATATTGCAATCCTTGTTTTGAGATCTCCCCAATTTTCCTTTGACATTCCAATAAAGCAACTTACATCCAATTGCTGAGCAGGGGAGGGAATAGGACTAGATTTCCTGCCAGCCATGGGATGATGAGTTAGAGGAGGAAGTAGGGGATTCAGCCATGGGCAGATGTCCAGGAGAGACTAGGAGAGAGAGTTCAGCAAAGAAGCTACAAAGTGCAAGTATTTCTGGGATGTATACTGGGAGGAAGCCAAATTACCTGAAGGGTTAAGAATAGAGACAATGCTGCTCAGGACTGTGCTGTGAAGCTTGTTAAGATAATATAATAGAGTCACAATTATTTGTGTGATAGTTGGTTTAAGAGAGAGACAGTTTTTGTAAAAACAACATTAACATTTTGACACCCAATTCGAGGCTTAAGTTTTTGTTTGTTTGTTTGTTTGTTTTTTCTTCACTAAGAGATATAAGCCAATGGTCTTTAACAGCTTTGGAAAGTACTGACACCCAAACATCAGGTTTTTTTACCCCCCCAAAAAAAACAAAGGCTGTGCTTCTAAGTGGTTATATCCCATCAATTTCTTTAAGCACTTGTCATATGGTTTTCTTCTATAAACTTTTAAGCTCCTTGGTTAACTCTTCAGTATTTCCATTTTGTGTGTGGGATATATATATATATATATATATATATATATATATATATATATCCATCCCAGTGGGTGTAGATGCTGCCACACAGGTGTACAGGGAGTGTGCACCTGTACTTCTATGACCATGAAAGCAAAGCATCAACCAAGGCGTGTCTAAGCTATGAGACAAAGATGATTTGTATCTTTATGTATCAACTTCATTTAGCAATGGTGTGCAATTAAGTTTATAAATCTCTCAGATTTTGATTGTGAATAAAAAGGTAATCTTTCAGTATTTTATACTTTGGAACTTTTTGGTATATAGAATTATTAAACTTTTATTGAAAACAAATGGAAATGGACAGTAATGTGCTGGGAATGCAGCTCAGTGGTACTCACTAGCACAAGTGAACCCCTGGGTTTGACCTCAAGTATGTAACAATCACAATAACTTTTCTAGGAAGCATTTGAAGAGTTTCATTGAGGGAAGACATTAATGAGATAATTGAAGAGGTTGAAAATGAAGTCTATAAATTTGAATGAAAAAAACTTAGTCTCCCTGTACCGTATTATTATAAAGTAATTTTATTTCACTTCATGACTCTGTGCATCTGGACTGAAGATTGCCTTCCCTTCTTAGGTGTGTGAACACATGGGCTTGTCTCTACCTTGTGCGAGTCAAGATTACTCTACAGTTTTACACTCCCTTTGTAGGTTCACTTCTGTGAGATTCATTTCGAACTATAAAGGTTAATTCCATCCACATGAGCGCTTAGTATTCACTTTTGCTTTAGTTTGTTCACTATAATCAAATCTTTGTAACAAAGATTTAAATGTTTAATTGTGAAAATAAGGATATATGTGAATATATAAGCATTATAAATGGGTATATAGAGCATACACATTAGAAAATTTTGATGAAATGTGCAGTTTATAATGGTCATGAACCTATGTAAGTAAAGTACTGGTAGCACCCCTGTGCCTGCATTCCTCCTTAAGGTTTTTACAGTTCTCAGGTTTTACCTCAAGGATTAATGCATAGTAAACAAGCCCTCAGACTGTCATATTTCCTCAGAATTTTCCTGAAGTGAGGGTTTGCTAACTTCCCCATCCTGGCATTAACCTGCTGAGTGTTGGCTCCACAAAGCATGGATACATATACCCTTTGACGATTGTTCTATTCACCAGTCTCTTATATTGACCAAACTTGTTCTGTTGAAAAAACTTTCTGGCTTCCTGTACAGCTGCAGAACCTAAGTGAAGCATCGTTGTCTCCACATTTCCCATGGGAGGACAAAGAAAAAGTGGAAAGAACACAGTCTTGTGTTTGAATTGTCTTTGTCTTGTCTTGACCAGTCCTGGGACACATCATTGCAGCAAACACTGCTCTGCAAATGTCTGTTCTGCAACAGTGTACAGTCATCTCTCCCTGCTGTCAGAGGCATTTGAACCATGGGTTTGTTTTACTTCTCTTCATGCCACTACACATTACCCTTGTTCATTCAAATGCTGATTTCTCCCTCCCCCCACCCCCACAATCTGGTTTCAATCCAGACATTCGATTGTGATATTTATTCTAAGCATCACCTGTCTCAACTTTGTGTAAACATCCAAAATAAAGCAACTAGCCACAATGTTGAGCAAAAGAAAGGAGGCTGGGAGAGAGAGGCAGGAGCAGAGGTCTTGGAATGACATGGAGATGGACTGGACCTAATATATCACTAAAAGCAAGTATAATGTGGGAAATCTGAATGGCAGAAAGGATGAGGGCTTGGAGGTTTAGGATGGAGTAACTATTGCCCAGCATTGTGTTCTAGGTTAATTAAATAAATCCCAGTCTCTGTGTGGTGATTTCGCTATACAGCTGTTTAGGACTAACAGCAGCATTAATAAAAGATAAACCAATAGTAAATATTAATCATCATTTATAACACTCTGATCCCTCCAAAGGCTTTCTTCTGCAGGTTTCACTTGAGTATAGTTTTGCATAGGAAAGTAAAGAAACTTGCTGAATCCCATCATATATTAAGAGAGATATAGAGTGTGGCTTTGATGGGAAGGGAGTAGGGAGGGACCTTAGAAGACTTGGAGGAGAGGAAACTGTAATCAGAAAGTTATATGAAAACAAATCTATTTTCAATAAAATAAAAATAAAAACCAAGTATTCATTTAGAAAAGAAGAAAGGAAAAAAAGAGAGAGGTGTGAGTATCCCTAGAATTCAGAAAACCACAGTTTCCAGTCTAAATATCAGCGGTCTTCCACTTTCCCTTTTATAAATAACTATTTCAGATTCAAAGATTCAGATCTTTCAATTAAAAGAAGATATATACCAAGATTTAATCTTCTGGGACCAATTTTTCAGTTACCAAACAATGTTTGTAATTAAGACTTTGAGTCTTATCTGGAAGAAGAGAAAGGGAGCCTTTAATTTTAGAATGTGTGTGCTTATAAACAGGGTTAGAAGACTGTCTAAGCCTTTCCTCAGAGGAAGTAATTTAGATAGAAGAAGGAGCTGATAAAATTATATTAGACCCTGGATCTTGATCCTTATTCCTGAGGGAACCTCAATTATACTCATACTTTGCATTCACTCTAGAGAACTTGCATCCCCCCAGTGCAGAGAGATAGACTCTTGCATCTGCCAGTGTAGATAGAGAGATAGCCTCTTGACTTCCCAATCATCTGAGCTCAGAAGGGAAATGTGACTTTAGAGTTCTTCCTTTCTTGCTTCCTGCTATTAGGCAAGAATGGCCCACAGGTATTTCTCCTGACTTACTAAATTCTGTGTTTGAAATATTTATACTGTTGCAGTAAGTCACCATTGCTGCTGTGCTCCCAGAAGTATCACAGATGACATTGTAAAAATATATTCCTGAAAAAAGGATGACAGTAGGAGACAAACTAATAGAGAAGGGACCAGTCTCATAAGGCCTCAACCCGAGATGAAGAACTGAAGAATTCTGGGAGTGTTACAAACAGCTTTTTTCAGGGAAAAATAAACCTACCCCAGTTGGTTAACACATACCAAGTGGCCAACAGTGAACTCATGCAAAGAAGTAACATTATATGGACTCAAAGTTTATTTTTTTATATATTTAGAAATATATACACATACATACACATAAACAAATAAAAGCCCTGAACTTCAGAAAGAGCAAGTGCATGTGCACTGGAAATGCTGAGGGTGAGAAAGGGCAAGTCGAAAAAATTTTAAAGAAATAAAAACTCTAAAAAGTTTTAAGAAAATGAAATAAAACACAACTATATCAACTTTCCAATTTCCCCTTTCTTGCTCTAAGCACTCCCATACTCACCAACTAACTTCCTCTAAATTAATGACCTCTTTTTTCTTTTTATTGATACATATGCATGTATGTATATATGTATGTATGTATACATATATACATGCACAAATATTTAAATTAATTTAGTCTCAATAAGGCAAATACCATGATTTTCCTTGTTAATAGCTTTTATATACACAAGGCAATTATATTTGTATATATAACAGGAATATATCAAAATAAAGAGATCTAGTAAAGACTTGGGTGCAGAGAGTAAAAGTTATGTGTGAGTAGTTATGGAGGAAATGTGCTCAATAAGTCATATGTTTTATACACAAATCTTATGTCTCATATTAATATTTACAATGAATATATACAATGCTAACATTAAAGAATAATAATCTTGACCTAAAGTTATATATTTAATATATTACATGAATATATTTATATATAAAAACTTTAAGCCCTTTTTTTTCCAATGTAAAATGTCTAAGGCATTAAAAAATTAGCCTTTCAATATTTGAAAAATTCCAGATTTACAAAATGTGTGTATTCTATTAGTAAGACTGCAAACTAAATTTATACATTGAAAACACATTGAAGTAGGATATTTTTAAAATTATGTAGCTTACAACATGCAATAAAAAAGTACACTAATCAGGATACAGAAACTTTTCTTCTAAGCTGAAGGACATTTGCTGTTGTCTTTTCAGATTCAATGAACTGTGACACTTTAAACTGGTCTTTCTACTGGAAAGTAAATTATACATAAAATCATGAAATAGATTGACAGATCTCTTGTCTATTATGAATCATTCTATCCTTTTTAAAGAAACTCTTTCTCATGTTCTCATTTATTTTTGTATAAATGTTGCTCCTTGTATATTTCCTGGACTCTTTAGCCTTAGTTTATCCAGCTGATACTGAACTGAAGTTAAGAGAGAGGACACAACATATGGTGGAATCTATTGATTCTAAAGAGTTTCTAAACAAGCCCACACTGGTATACATGGATGAAATATTTTCAGTAAACACTTAACAGTCTGTGGTTTCTTTAGCTAGTGTCAGAAAATTGCATTGCTGCTTTAAAAGTACTATGTTCTGTATCCATTGCTCATTTGAGGGACATCTGGGTTGTTTCCAGAAATTGTGGTACATTTAGACAATGGCATACTACTCAGCAATTAAAAACAAGGAAATCATGAAATTTGCAGGCAAATAGTAGGAACTATAAAAGATTATCCCTAGAGAGGTAACCCAGAAACAGAGACACAGAGTGTATACTTACTTAGAAGTAGATATTAGACATGTGATATAGGATAAACATTCTAAAATCTGTACACCTAAAGAACCTAAGCAAGGAGGAGGACCCTAGGGAAGTTGTCCAATCCTCATTCAGAAAGGCAAACAGGATAGACATCTGAAGCATAAAAAAACAGGGAACAGGACAGAAGTTTATCACAGCAGGGTATTGAAGCAGATGCTGAGATTCATAGCCAAACTTTGGGCAAGGTGCAAGGAATGAAAGAAGGGGAAGATAGAAAGACCTGGAGGGGAAAGGAGCTCCACAAGAAGACTAAGAATCTGGGCTCAGGGGTCTTTGCAGAGACCAATTCTCCAACTAAACACCATGCATGAAGATAAACTAGGACCCCTGTGCAGATGTAGCCCATGGTAGCTCAGCCTTCAAGTGGGTACCCTAGTAAGGGGAGCAAGGGCTGTCTCTGACATGAACTCAGTGGCTGGCTGTTTGATCACCACCCCCCTGGGAGGATGGGGCAATCTTACTAGGCCACAGAAGAAGACAATACAGCCAGTCCTGATGAGACCTGATAGACTAGGGTCAGAGAGAAGGGAAGGAGGACCTTCCCTATCAGTAGACTAGGGGAGGGGCATAGGCGAAGAAGGAGGGAAGGTGAAACTGGGAGGAGACACGGGAGGGGCTACAGCTAAGATACAAAGTGAATAAATTGTAATAAATAAAAAAATTTAAAAGTACTATCTTCAAAGGGTGTTCCTTCTAGTCCAATTATAACTGCACTCCAGTGAGTGCTGGTGTTTCTGGATGGTGCATCACTAAGCCCCAAAATTATGACTTCTTACACACACTTGAAATTGTGCATAAGACTCTTAGGGTTGCAAGCCTTGACTCTGAGTTATGTATTTAACAACATTACACGAAATATTCATGATCCATTCAGAAAAATTAATAATATCAACTTAAGTACATTTGTTATATTAGAATTCTATGATCTCTTATTTTCTAAAATTTACAAACCAAAGTAAGTATTGATTTCCCCTCACTTGTTTTAATGTGAAAAAAAATTAATTGAGCAAATCAAGATACCACCATCTATGAACATGGTTGAACAGATGTCCTTATACTTGAGCATCTTTTGAATATATGTTTAGGAGTGGTATAGATGGATCTTGAGAAAGCGCTATTGCTAATTGTCTGAGAAAGTGCCAGATTGGTTTCCAAAATGGTTGTACAAGTTTATATTCCCACCAGCAATGGAGGAGGGTTCCCCTTTCTCCACAACCTCTCCAGCATGTGTGTCACTTGAATTTTTGATCTTAGCCATTCTGATGGGTGTAAGGTGAAATCTCAGGGTTGTTTTGATTTGCATTTCCCTGATGACTAAGAATATTGATCATTTCTTTAAGTGTTTCTGTGTCATTCAATGTTCCTTTATTGAGAATTCTCTGTTTAGCTCTGTACACCATTTTTAAATTGGATTACTTGATTTGTTGCTGTTTAGCTTCTTGAGTTCTTTATATATTCTGGATAGTAGTACTCTGTCAGGTATAGGGTTGGCTGTCATTTTGTTCTTACAACAGTGTCCTTTGCTTTACAGAAACTTTTCAGTTTCATGAGATCCTATTTATGATTGTTGATCTTAGAGCCTGTGATGTTGGTGTTCTGTTCAGGAAGTTGTCTCCTTTGCCAATGAGTTCCAGGCTCTTCCCCACTTTTTCCTCTAGCGGGTTTAGTGTGTCTGGTTTTATTTTGAGGTCGTAGATACGTTTGGACTTGAGTTTTGTGTAGAGTGATAAATATGGATCTATTTGTAGTTTTTCACATGTAGACATCTAATTAGACTAGCACCATTTGTTGAAGATGCTGTCTTTTTTTTTCCCATTGTTTGGTTTTGGCATCTTTGTCAAAGATCAGGTGTCCATAAGTGTGTGGGCTTATTTCAGGGTCTTATATTCAATTTCATTGATCCACCGGTCTGTTTCTATGCCAGTATCATATAGCTTTTATTACTGTTGCTCTATAGTACAGCTTGAGATCAGGGATGGAGATACCTCCAGAAGATTTTTTAACTTTTATTAATTACACTTTATTCACTTTGTATCCCCCCATAAACCCCTCCCTCATCCCTCCTAATCCCACCTTCCCTCCCCCTTTTTCACGAATGCCCCCCCACGTCCACTGATAGGGGAGGTCCCCCTCTCCTTCCTTCTGATATTCCTCTATCAAATCTCATCAGGAGTGGTTGCATTGTCATCTCTTGTGGCCTGGTAAGGCTGCTCTCTCCTCAGGGGGAGGTGATCAAAGAGCAGGCCAATCAGTCTATGTCAGAGGCAGTCCCTCTTCCCATTATTATGGAACCCACTTGGACACTGGACTGCCTTGGGCTACATCTGTGCAGGGGTTCTAATTTATCTCCATGCATGATACTTGGTTGAAGTATGAGTCTCTGGAAAGACCCCTGTGTTCAAATTTTCTGGTTCTGTTGCTCTCCTTGTGGAGTTCCTGTCCTCTCCAGAAGACTTTTTTATTGTAAAGGATTGTTTTAGTGATTCTGGGTTTCTTGTTATTCCATATAAAGTTGAGAATTTTTCTTTCAAGGTCTGTAAAGAATTGTGTTGGTAACTTGATGGGAATTGCATTGAATCTGTAGTTGCTTTTGGTAAGATGGCCATTTTTACTCTGTTAATCTTTATTCATAATTGTCAGAATCTGGAAACAACCCAGATATCCCTCAGTTGAGGAATGGGTACAGAATTTGTGGTACATTAACACAATGGAATACTACTCAGCAATTAAAAACAAGGAAATCATAAAATTTGCAGGCAAATGAATGGAGCTAGAAAAGGTCATCCGGAGTGAGCTATACCAGGAGCAGAAAGACACACATGGTATATACTCACTCCTAAGTGAATATTAGCTATATAATACAGGATAGTCATACTAAAATCTGTATACCTAAAGAAGCTAAGCAAGAAGGAGGATCCTGGGTTAGATGCTCAATCTTCATTCAGAAAGGCAAATGGGATAGACATCAGAAGAATGTAAAAATAAGGAACAAGGCTGGAGTCTCTACCACAGAGGGCCTCTGAAAGACAGCACGATATTGAAGCAGATGCTCAGCCTCAAATTCAAACTTTGGGCAGAGTACAGGCAGTCTTATGAAAGAAGTAGGGAGATGGAAATACCTGGAAGGGTCTGGAGCTCCACAAGAAGAACAACAGGGCCTAGGGGTCTTTTCTGAGACTGATACTCCAACCAAGGGCCATTCATGGCAATAACCTGGACCCCCTGCACAGAGGTAGCCCATGACAGATCAGTCTCCAAAAGGGTTCCCTAATAAGGTGAGCAGGGGCTGTCTCTGACATGAACTCAGTTGCTGGCTCTTTGATCACCTCCCCCCTGAGCAGGAAGCAACCTGATCAGGCCACAGAGAAAGACTATGAAAGACAGTCCTGATAAGAACTGATAGGCTAGGATCAGATGGAAGGGAAAGAGCTCCTCTGCTCTCAGTGGACTGGGGGAGGGTCAAGGGAGGAGATGAGGGAGGGAGGGAGGGTAGGATTGGGAGGGAACGAGAGTGGGGCTACAGCTGGGATACAAAGTGAATAAATAGTAATAAATAAAAATTTATATTTAAAAAAAAGATACCACCATCTTCAACTTTAAGGAACCTGACATGAAATTACAGAAGCCTACGGATTATATGGACTAACTGCCAACCCCTGACATTTCATTCAACATAGAGAGATAGAAAGATAGATCAATAGACAGATACACAAACAAACAGACATATGAATAGATATGAAGAGTTATGTCAGTTTCTTAATGTCTAGTAATTATCAGATAATATTGACCTGTTCAATTAATATTAATGCTCATAGCCTTTCCAGTAAAGCTAAGGTAAAAGTATCTTTTGGGATGTGCCAATAGTGAGTTTCCTCACTACACTATTTGAGAATGGTCAGGTTTGGTGAACCTTTTGTAATGCACAGTCAATAATTCTTATCATTCTCAGTGGGTATGTACTGGCCCCACTTAAGAGGACAAAGAGTTATAAGATATTTTGTTTGCACTGTCTTCTACATTAACTTAAAGGAAGAATGTGATATTGGAATATTGGGGTTTTTTTTTTGTTTGCTTATAATGAATACACTCAGGTGTCCTCTGTATGAATGCACAGAGGCCCATTAACTCTAAGAGTTTCAAAAGAATCAGATTTCACTAGCACTTTATTCATTGACAAATATGCATAAACAATCTGTGGTAGAGCTGGATAAGAGAATTTTACCATTTCCACAGTTTTTTATTCTGTGTAAAGTGCGTGCTATTGTATGGTTTTCAGTCACTTGTCCCTGACATGGCTTTCTTGCCAGGCCACCATGGTAGAGGATGCATTCAGTCTTGATACATGTTGATGTGTTGGAATGGGTAAGCGTGTGTGGGAGCCCCCCCCCTTTTCTGAGGAGGGGAGAAGGCATATGGGGAAGTGACTGGAAGAAGAGGAGAAAAAGGGCTATGATTTAGATGTAAAATAAATAAACAAACAAACAAACAAATAACAATTTTTAGAAAGAATGACATTGACACTAATAAATTTTTTGCTGTTTTTTTTCTCATTTTCATTTGGAATGTGCATATATTTGTCAAATAATAGAAAATAATTTTTCAAAGGATAAAGTAAATTCACACTAGCTTTGCATTTTTCTAATAGTTCATGAGGTTTCTTATTTTGCAGCAGTAACATATTGTTGAAAGTGTTATTTAGAACACTGTCCTCTTCCATGCATCTTTCACTGAAAGCATCATATCTCTAATTTCCAATGTGACAGATATGCAAGGCTCTTTAAAGACTATCACATATATCTCATTTTACACCCCCATGCAATGTGTTATATTTCTATTGGTCAGAATTTTCATACCTACATGCAACAATACCAGCATAAACTGTACTCTGAATATCACCTTACTGTCTAAGAAGGACATCAGCTCAATGAGAAATTTAAGACACACTAAAAAAAATGACTATACTAAATAATGAAAACACCTCCCATGAGCCCGTCACACCAAAAGCAATCTGCAGATTCAATTAAATCTCCATCAAAATTTCGTTGTAATTCTTCTTAGAAACTGTAAACTTCTGAGCACCCCTTCCATAAACACACTTATATAAAATCACTTAAATGAATGTTGGCTTGGGTTTGGGTTAGACTTTATAACAATTTAGGAACTGGCCTTAAACAATCTTTGATAATTTTGTGTAATTTACACAAGGGGGTGATTATTTTAAAACAAAAATATAAACTCTGAAGTGCTGAAGATGGCCTTGTCCTGGAATAGTAATTATTCATTTAAGATATGATTTGTTATATAAAAATAAATAAGCACACACATAAATATGTGAATTTGCCATGTAAAATGGAGAAAAAGAATATAAAGTTCAAAAAACTGCTTCAGGGGGTGAGAGAGTGGTTCAGTGAGCAGAGCCCTTGCTGCTCAAGTGTGAGGACCTGAGTTCTGACTGGAATCCTGATAAAGCTGGGTGTGTTAGCTCAAACCTGTCATCTCAGTGACTCTAAGGTGAGAGGTACCGTGAGGCAAGGTGAGGAGAGGAGAGGCGAAGTCTCAGAAGGGAATGGCTCTCTAGCCTGTGAAATGGATCAGCAAACGAGAAAAGCTATCTGCAAAACAAGAGGGAAAAGAAAGACTGACACCCAAAATAGCCACAGATTTCCACATTTATTTTGTGGCACACATGTACACACAAACACACACACACACACACACACTCACTGTCTTTCTCTCTGTAACTCTTCTTAACCCACCCACACCACAAACATACACACAAAGAGAAAATTTGTATGAAAATAAATTTTCTTAAATTAATATCATTAATTTTACTGGTATTCTTTTTGTTATATACCTTTTATATCCATATGTCTATGTCTATGGCTGCATCAAAAAATTCTCTATAAATAGATTGCAAAAGGAAAAAGTTTAAGAACCTCTGACTTAGTGCGTGGTTGGGTGTGTGGAGTCTATGATTATATAACCGGTATAAACTGGTTAGTTTTTGCCAACTTGACACAAACTAAGTCGCCTGGAAAGACAGACCCTCACCTGACGGGTTACTTCCTTCAGACTGGTTTGTGAGCTTCACTGGTCCACGATTATGTGGAAAGGTCCATCCATTGTAGGGAGCAACAGTCCTGGACTGGTGTGGGCAGAGCAAGCCTTAGAAATCAAGCCAGCGAGAAGTGTCCCTCCGTTCTCTCTGCTTCAGTTCCACTTCCATGTTCTTGCCTTCACTTATTATATGACATTGAATGGTTTTCAGTTATTGATACATCAGTTTGTTAATTACATATTCTGGATGTACCTTTATTTAGCGAAGAATACCCTGCAAATATTCCTCCTAAAAGCATTTTATTGATACAAAGTATTCAGTTTAATGAATTTTAATTGCTTTGTATTTTTTTTTTTGCTAGGCCTAATGTTTTTTTTTTTTTATATGACTTTTAGGTTGGGCAAACATATTTTCTAAAGAGTTATGATTTAAGTTTTTGTGTACAATTTTGATTTGAATTTTAGGGGAATCAATTCTTTTTTTTTTTTTAATTTTAATCACAGGTCATTCACTTATATCCCAGCCATAGACCCCTCCCTCTTTCTCTCCCAATCCCACCCTCCTCCCTCATTTCCTTCCTGCCCCCTTCCAAGTCCACTGATAGGGGAGGTCCTCCTCCCCTTCCATCTGACCCTAGCTTAGCAGGTTTCTTCAGGACTGGCTGCATTGTCCTCCTCTGTGGCCTAGCAAAGCTGCTCCTCCCTTTGCGGGGAGGGGAAGCTCAATGAGCCAGTCCTCAGAAATAATCCTTGTCCCCCTTACTAGGAAACCCAGTTGGGTACTGAGCTAACATGGGCTACATCCGAGCAAGGGTTTTAGATTATATCCATGCATGGTACCTTGGTTGGAGAAACAGTTTCATAGAAGACACCTGTACCCTGATATGTTTGGTCCTTTTGGGGCTCCTGTCCCCTCTAGGTCATACTAACTCCCCCTTCTTTGATATGATTCCCTGCACTCTGCCCAAGGTTTGGTTATGAGTTGCAGCATCTACTTTGATACACTGCTAGGTAGAGTCTTTCAGAGAGCCTCTGTGATAGGCTCCTGCCCTGTTTCTTGTTTTCTTCTACTTCCAATTTCCATCCCCTTTGTCTTCCTAGGTGAGGATTGATCATCTTACCCCTGGTCCTCTTTCTTCTTTGTCTTCTCTAGGTGTACAGATTTTGGTATGTTAATCCTATCTTATAGGTCTAGTACCCACTTATAAGTGAGTATTTACCTTGTGTGTCTTTCTGCTCCTGGGATACCTCACTCAGGATGATCTTTTCTAGATCCCATCATTTGCCTGCAAATTTCATGATTACCTTGTTTTCAATTGCTGAGTAATATTCCATTGTGTAAAAGTACCACAATTCTGTATCCATTCCTCCGTTGACGGACATCTGGGTTGTTTCCAGGTTCTGGCTATTATGAATAAAGCTGCTATGAACATGGTTGAGCAAATGTCCTTGTTGTATACTTGAGCATCTTTTGGATATATGCCTAGGAGTGGTATAGCTGGCTCTTGAGGAAGTGCTGTTCCTAATTGTCTGAGAAAGCACCAGATTGATTTCCAAAGTGGTTGTACAAGTTTACATTCCTACCAGCAGTGGAGGAGGGTTCCCCTTTCTCCACATCCTCTCCAGCATGTATTGTCACTTGAGTTTTTGATATTAGCCATTCTGATGGGTGTGAGGTGAAATCTCAGGGTTGTTTAGATTTGCATCTCTCTGATGGCTAAGGATGTTGAGCATCTCTTTAACTGTTTCTCTGCCATTCTATATTCTTCTACAGAGAATTCTCTGTTTAGCTCCATACCCCATTTTTTAATTGGATTACTTAAGTTATTGACTTTTAACTTCTTTAGTTCTTTATATATTCCAGATATTGGCCCTCTGTCAGATGTAGGGTTGGTGAAGATCCTTTCCCAGTCTGTAGGCTGTTGTTTTGTTCTGACAACAGTGTCCTTTGATTTACTGAAGGTTTTCAGTTTCATGAGGTCCCATTTATTGATTGTTGCTCTTAGAGCCTGTGCTGTGGTGTTCTGTTCAGGAAGTTGTCCCCTGTGTCAATGAGTTCAAGGCTCTTCCACACTTTTTCTTCTAAGCGGTTTAGTGTGTCTGGTTTTATGTTGAGGTCTTTGATCCACTTGAACTTTAGTTTTGTGCAGGGTGATAAATATGGATTTATTTTCATTTTTCTGCATGTAAACTTCCAGTTGGACCAGCACCATTCGTTGAAGATGCTGTCTTTTTTCCACTGAATGGTTTTGGCTTCTTTGTCAAAAATCAAGTATTTGTAGGTGTGTGGGTTTATTTTTGGGTCTTCTATTTGGTTCCATTGATCCTCCTTTCTGTTTCTATGCCAATACCATGCAGTTTTTATTACTATTGCTCTGTAGGACAACTTAACATCAGGGATGGAGATACCTCCAAATGATCTGTTGTTGTACAGGATCATTTTGGAAATTCTGGGTTTTGTTGTTTTTCCAAATGAAGTTGAGAATTTTTCTTTCAAGGTTTGTAAAGATTTCTGTTCGTATTTTTATGGGAATTGCATTGAATCTGTAGATTGCTTTTGGCAGGATGGCCATTTTCACTATGTTAATCCTACTGATCCATGAGCATGGAAGATCTTTCCATCTTCTGATGTCTTATTTGATTTCTTTCTTCAGAGACTTCAAAGTTTTTTCACAGGTCTTTCACCTGCTCGGTTGAAGTCTCCCCAAGGTACTTTATGTTTTTAGTGGCTATTGTGAAGAGTGTTGTATCCTTGATTTCTTTTTTGGCCCTTTTGTTTTGTGTATATAGGAGGGTTTCTGTTTTTTTGTTGTTGTGTTTTAGTTAATTTTGTATCCAGCCACTTTGCTGAAGGTGTTTATCAGTTGAAGGAGTTCTCTGGTTGAATATTTGGGGTCACTCAGGTATACTATCATATCATCTTCTAACAGTGGAACTTTGACTTCTTCTTTTCTGATTTGTATCCCCTTGATCTCCCTAACTTGTCTTATTGCTCTAGCTAGGACTTCAAGTACTATGTTGAAAAGATATGGGAAGAGTGGGTAGCCTTGCCTTGTCCCTGATTTCAGTGAGATTGAATTAAGTTTCTCTACATTGAGTTTGATGTTGGCTATAGGCTTGCTGTATATTGCCTTTACTATGTTTAAGTATGTGCCTTGTATCCCTGATCGCTCCAAGACTTTAAACATGAATGGGTGTTGGATTTTGTCAAATGCTTTTTCGACATCTAAAGAGATAACCATGTGGTTTTTCTTCTTCAGTTTGTTTATATTGAACCACTCTTGCATGCCTGGGATGAAGCCTACTTGGTCATGGTGGATGATATCTTTTGTGTGCTCTTGGATTTTCTTTGCAAGTATTTTATTGAGTATTTTTGGAAATTAACTCTTTTGCATGCATTTTTGTGGATACTTATGATTTCAGAAGAAATTATTTAAAATATTTTTTCCTATAAAATTAGCATGTTGATTTTTTGTAAATCAATGAAATACCTACATGAAAATCTGTTTCTGGGATTTCTCCATCTTACACATTTGTGTATGTTTACACTAAAAGCAATCTGTTGTGACTATGATATTGTCCCAATTTTAAAAACTTTTTATATAAATGCTATTATTCAGTTCTGCTTAGAAGTAGAATGCAGGAAATGAACACAGTTTCAAGAACTTTACTGCAGTATTTGTTCATAAAGGATAAAATGTAGTGGGGCAGAATCAGTGGGGAAAACCTCATATCAAAGAGAAAATCTTCCATCTGAAAGAGACAGGGAATTGTGTGGGAAACATTCAGACTGAGGGCAGTTGTAAAAGGGAGTAGCAGGATCCTAGGAAGGCTTCAATAAAGCAGCATAGGAATGCTTGTTTTGAAAGGAATATTAAAAGTGGCCAACTCTGTGAGAAATCGGCCAACCTTAGTCCGTACCAGAAAATGAAGCAATGCCTTTAAATAAGACTGTGTGTATACTGTGATGCATTTGATGCATGGCAAAGTGAGCACTAGAATGCATGTAAAAGAGCCTTGGTTACAGATTTACAGTAAACTCTGCTCTTCCAATTGCTTCCCTTAACAGGAAACTAGTAGATCCTATAAGCACTGCAGTCTCTATCCAAAGTTAACTTACATATTATATTTTATTGGTACTTATACATTTGTTTGCTGGGTTAATCCAGAAAAGATTTACTATTTTTATGGATATTTCTTTAGCAGAAGTATACCTAAAGTTCTAAAAATAGAGACGGCAAAATTATTGAAAGACTAGAGCAATGATAGAGCACAGCCTGGAAGTTACATGTGATTGTTATGACACCAATATGTCAGAATATCACTAACAACTTTAAACACAAGATCAAAGCATGTCAAAGCCACACTGGCATCAACAAAATAATCTTCAGGAAGATGCCAGTAAAACAAGATTCTTTAAATTTAAATTTAAACCAAAATTTAAATTTAAATCAAAATTTAAATTTAAATAGAAATTTAAATTTAAATTCTTTATATTATTTCATTTCTAATTAAGATATGAACATACTGTAGACTTTAAGCATAACTCTCTTAAATGCTATTTTGACATCTTTGTTCCTCAAACTGTAGATGAGAGGATTGAGCTTGGGAACCACATTAGTGTAGAAAACAGAAGAAATTTTTCCCTGGTCCACAGATCCAGAATGATTAAGATACATGAATGCCCCTGATCCGAAAAACAGGGAGATAGCCATGATGTGAGAGCTACATGTACTGAAGGCTTTTGATCTTCCTTGTGTAGATTTGATGTTTAGAATGTTGGCAAGGATGAAAATGTAAGAAATGAGGATGGTACAGCTGGGGACTGTTATGTTAATACCCACAACTATGAGAACTACAACCTCATTGACATAGGTACTGGTACAAGAAAGCTGGAGAAGGGGCAGAATGTCACACAGGTAAAAGTTAATAACATCAGCATTGCAGAAGGTCAGTCTGAGCATGCAGCCTGTGTGGGCAGAGGCTCCAGCAAACCCCATCCCATAAGCAGAGAAAGATATCACAGAACAGACCTGAGGGGACATGGTAACCTTATACAGCAGTGGATTACAGATGGCCACATAGCGATCATAGGCCATTGAGGTCAACATGTAGCATTCAGAGATGACAAAGAAGAGAAAGAAAAACAGCTGAGTCATGCACCCCACGTAAGAGATGGAATTCCTCTCAGAGATGAAGGTCATCAGCATTTTGGGACTGAAGACAGAAGAGTAGCAGAGATCGATGAAGGAGAGATTAAAGAGGAAATAGTACATGGGGGTGTGAAGGTGAGGATTGAGACCAATCAGGGCGATCAGGCCACAGTTTCCCAACACTGTGACAATGTAGATCATTAGAAACAGGCAAAAGAGGGACAGCTGGAGCTCTGGACGATCTGTCAAACCAGCAAGGACAAACTCAGTCACGAAGGAGCCATTTCTGGCCAGCATGTTTTCACTGAAAATCTGGGGAGACAGAAAAATATTTCATCAGCAGACATCCTTGTGATCTGTTTCATGCCTTTATTTGTGGTGAAGGGACCGAGATAAGCTAAATTATTTTGTGTCTCATGACCCCCAAGAGTACTACCTCAGCACACCAACATTTAGATCGGTATCACTTTTACCTATGGAGTTATTTCTCTCCTTACTGGAAAATAAAGAGCCAGAATAGCCAAATAAACTCTGCTGGCAAACTTAGTTTGGCTATCTTCCAAAGTTTCTGGTTATTTAACCTTTCACTTCCAGATTCCTATTTCTGCTTACATTATTTACTAAACACCTTTGTTCTCCAGTCATGACCAGGAAGAAATAACTCATATAGAAGAGCCATTCTCTTATTCTGATTTCCAAAAGGGCATCTGAAACAGCCTATTGAGCTTCCAGATGCCTTGCTTCAAAGAGCAAAGGAGTCAATCACTGATAATAAATTTGGGGAATATTTGTTACTCATATTCACATGTAACCACATACTCTTCTGTTTCTACACATTCTCTTCTACTGTACCCTGAATTACAGAGTTAATGCAGAGTTATAAATATGTTTCCAAAGGTGTATGAGAGAAGAAAGGATAACTGAACATGTCAGTGCTGGGTATAATATTTGCAAATAAATTTGGAAATATAACTTTTAAAACAAATTCTTATGCAATCTTTCTGTATTTGTAGCACACGTCAACATTTTATGAAAGAGCTAATCTCTCCTTTCTGGATGCTGCCACATTCTTGATGTATCACCTGGAGTTGCTGTACTTGCCAGGCTACCAGAGTGAGGATGAAGGAAGCTTAAAATCAAACAAACAGATTGGAAAGCCCCTCTGTAATTTTGTGTTATTGAAGATCATAGCGCCCATAGTTAACCTGTATAGGAGACTGGGATAGATTGAAACCAGAAAAACTTACATTTTTTTTCTTCTCGATCAACTCAGTGTTTACGCTTCATGATTCTTGCTTCTGCTAATCTGGAAGACCTAGCTTTGGAAGTGTTACACCTAAATTGATACAGCTAAAGAATCTTTTCTGGTTTGTTTTATTTTCTTAAACTGGCAAAGACCTTGAGAACAGGAGGTTCCAGGAATCACTATCATATGTAGATCAAATTTGTAGTTATTAACCATGAGGATTCAAAGGAAAGCAACATACTAGACCTTAGAGCTACCATGTCATAGAACGCACTGCATTTGCTTCAGGTTGTTCAAACTTTCAGACTTTATTTTTATTACAAATCCAGAAATGCATCTCCCTTATGCATTTGCTAAGGTAACCAAGTAGGAAGAGAAGAAATAATGATTTGTTTATGCCTCAATTCATGATGATAGATGTGAACTTCTCATCAGGGATTAAACAGTCCCCAAAGCACACAAACATAAAGTATCTAAAGTCATTATTAAATCCATTACCAGACTTGTTGACATTAATATTTAACAACTATAATTTTAATGCATTGATTTTAGTGAATAAAGCAACATTTAATAATCTTTTATAATAATTTTAATATTCTGAGTAGCACTAAGTATTCAATAATTAGTTGTTAATTTTATAAGCACAAAAATTGTTTATTCAGCTTTTTAAAATAAGAAATATTACCTATACAAAGTAGTATGCTTTGGATGACATTTTCACATACACATATAATGTACTTTCATCATACCCACCTCTTTTAGTCACACTTTCATATCTCCCTTCCCATTTTCCCCTTTCATATACCTAATAGTTCCCTTTTTCATGTCCCCTCTTCCCATATTCTGTATGTAAAAACAAAGACCTGACCCTTGCTCTTGTGAGAGCTTATTTCACTTACTATATTGACTTTTAGTTTCCTTGCAAAGGATATTTTATTCTACTTTAAAGCTGAATAAAACCTTTTGGTATACACAGACCTCAATTTTTGAGACAATGTCTCACTATGTAGATGAGGCTAGCCTGAACTTTACTATTTATTGCAAGCTAGCTTTGAACTTATTATCCTCCCACCTCATTCTTTCAAGGACTGAAGCAAGAAGCATATACCATTCTACCCAACTCACTCCATTTTCTTGATCCTGGTTGACATATAGACTGATTCCATAACATGGCTTTACGAATAATGTTCCAATACAGATCTGTATCTTGTAGAACCTGACTTTAACTTTAAAGAACACAGACTCCACAGAGATATTTTTGGCTCAATTGTAAATTCAAGTTTTTACATCATTAGGGGACTTCCTATATTGGTTTTCATTGTGACTGCACTAACTTATGTTCTCACCAAGGTTACAACTTTAATATGTTCCGTTTTTTGATGGTAATAGCTTTGGTTACAGTAAGATCAAACTTGATGTGGATTTGATTTACATTTTCTCATGGCTAAGAAGATTTTTTTTTATGAAATTATTGACTATTTGTGCCTCATCTTTTGAGAATTTTCCATTCTCATCATTTGCCCATTTACTGACTGGATTATTTGGATTTTTAGTGTAAAATTTTTGAATGCTTCATATACTCTATATATTAATCTGGTATTAGATGAATGTTAAACATCTTCTAGAGGTTGCCTTTTCTCAAAAATTAAAAATGTTTATAGATGCACAAACACACATGAATGGCTCAATATCTTAAAACAATTTGAATTTCATAGGTTTTTCTACCCAAAATATCTTTTCTCTTAAAGGATTAAGTCAGTTATAAAAAGAAAAATACTATGCATAGGATATGATTTCTGTGTAGAACTTGCAAGATGTTTGTTCCTAAAGTGAAAACCAGAATTCAATATGTGGATCTCATGGGGTGGAAGAAGAAAATTTACTTCAACAATTTACCTTCTCCCTCTTTTATCAGAATATATTCTTTTCTCATATATCTTTTTAATTTTTATTAATTAATCCAATTTATATCTCTGTCATAGTCCCTTCCTTCCTCTCTTCCCAGGCCCACCCTCTCCCCTGCATCCCCTCTTCCCCATTCCTCAGAATAGGGCAGCCCTCCTACCCAGACATCCCAGCTCATCTATTCACATGAAGGCTCAGTTCATTTTCTTCCCCTGTGGCCTGATAGGGAAGTTCCGTCAGGGGGAAGTGATCAAAAATTAGGCAAGACAGTTCATGTCACAGATACTCCCCATTCACATAACTAGTAGGACCACATGAAGCCTAAGATGCCCATCGAGCTTAAATCTTGGGATCTGTGCATTGTAGGATGTCTATCCTGTGCTATATGACTAAAATCTGCTTATAAGTGAGTACACACCATGCGTGTCTTTCTGCTTCTGGGTTACCTCACTCACGATGATCTTTTCTAGTTCCATCCATTTATCTGCAAATTTCCTGATTTCCTTGTTTTAATGGCTGAGTAGAATTCCATTGTGTAAATGTGCCATAGTTTCTTCATCCAATCTTCAGCTGAGGGACATCTGGTTGTTTTCATTTTCTGGCTATTACAAATAAAGCTGCTAGGAACATAGTTGAGAAAATGTCCTTGTATGGTGGAGCATCTTTCAGGTATGTGCCCAGGAGTGGTAAATCTGGGTTTTGAGGTATGGCTATTTCCAGTTGTCTGAGAAGGCACCAGTTGATTTCCAAAGTGGTTGTACATGTTTCCACTCTCACCAGCAATGGAGGAGGGTTCCCCTTTCTCCACATCCTTTCCAGAATGTGTTGTCACTTGAGATTTTTTTTCTTAGCCATTATGACAGATGTAAGGGAAAATGAAAATCAAAAGGACACTGAGATTCCATCTTATACCTGCAAGAATGGCTAACATAAAAAACAAGTCCCTTCTGCATTGCATTCAGACCTCCCTTTTTCTTCTGCAGGGTCCAGCCAGGTGAGTCTCTCTGACAACCCAATCCGAACCTGCTTCCAACTCCCACATCTAACACCTCATCCTAGTCCTGTAGCTGTGCCACAGCTAACATCTAGCATTCTACCAGATCCTCACCACCTATCTCCCAACCCATAGGCTCCTTCCATACTATATTCAAACTGTTCATCCAGCTAGACCTAACCCTACCTCTAGGCTTGGACCAGGAGACACATTATATACACCAACCTTGTTGCCCCTGTCCACCTGACTTCATTCCACCCAAGCCATTTCCAACCTCCGTTCCCAACCTGAACACACATCTTCTGCCCTAACCTGCTGTGTCCACATCAGACTTAGAACTAACAAAATACATCAATTAACTGAGATCATCACAAAATGCCAACTGTACGTAGTTAGCATCTTCTCACGTATTTAAAGCAGGCCCATAGGTGAAAAAGCCAGCACTTCCCTACACACGTCAGGAGAGCTGTCTGATGTGACAGTTGCAGGGTGAGCAGGTATAAAGGGTAATGCAGGGCAAAGAGGAAATAGGAGGACAATGCTATGCTTGTGGATACAGCGCCACACAGAGGAGAGGAAAAGAATGATGCTACTTGAAGAGGCCTCTGCTCTTTTCTTTTTCTTTTTTCTTATCAGTTACATTTTATTAACTCTGTATTCCAGCAGTATCCTGCTCCCTTATTCCCTGCCAATCCCACCCTCCCTCCCTCATCTCCTCCCTGCCCCATTCCAAGTCCACTGATTGAGGAGGATCTCCTCCCCTTTCATCTGACCCTGTTTTATCAGGTATCTTCAGGACTGGCTGCAAAGTCCTCCTCTGTGGCCTAGCAGGACTGCTCCTCCCTTGGGAAGGAGGTGGGGAGGTCAAAGAGCCTGCCACTAAGTTCCTGTCAGAAATAGTCCCTGTTTCCCTTTTTCTTTATGTGATGAGGCTTGATACAATGAAGGCTTTGAAGTTCACAGGAACTTACAGTCATTAACTGTCATAAAATAATAGAGACATATACAACTTCCTATATGACCAAGGTATATTATATGCATGTATATAATTTGAAAAAGAATCTTTAATAAATAAAAGTATAATGATGATTAAGTCCAAAAAGCTTTTCTTGGGAGAGATGAGAAAAGTCATGTAAGTGCTGCTATCTTCAAGAGCAGACATACAGAATGAGCAAAAGAAGGGTGCAAATAGATGGTGAAATCTCCTTGGAGACAATGACATTCCTAGAAAACTAAATTTTCAGTGCTGATGTTTTCAAGTCCTCCAACATGAGCTTAATTTCTTGAGAATTAGAAAGGGAATTTTTTTTAATAATTTTATTTTTTTCTTATCAGTTACATTTTACTAACTCTCTATCCCAGCTGTATCCCGCTCCCTCATTCCCTCCCATTCCCACCCTCCCTTATCTCCTTCCCTTTTCTAGTCCACTGATTGGGGAGGACCTCCTCCCCATTCATCTGATCCTGTTTTATCAGGTATCTTCAGGACTGGCTGCAAAGCCCTCCTCTGTGGCCTAACAGGACTGCTCCTCCCTTGGGGGTGGGGAGGTCAAAGAGCCAGCCATTGAGTTCCTGTTAGAAATAGTCCTTGTTCCCCTTACTATGGGAAACCAATTGGTTACTGAGCTACCATGGGCTACACCTGAGCAGAAGTTCTAGGTTATATCCATACATGGCTCTTGGTTGAATACCAGTCTCAGAAAAGACCCTGTGCCCAGATCTATTTGGTCCTTGTTGAGCTCCTATCCTTTCCCCAAAAGACTAACTCCCCTTCTTTCATATGATTCCCTATACTCTGCCAAAGGTGTGGTTATAAGTCTTTGTATCTGCTTTGAAAACACTGCTAGTTAGAGTCTTTCAGATGCCTTCAGTAGACTCCTGTCATACGTTCAATGCACATCCTATCTGTCTTTCTAAATGAGGATTGACCATCTTACCCCATGTCCGCTCAATTGATTATCTTTTTTAGGTGTATAGATTTCATTATGTTTATCATATCATATAGGTCTATATAAGCGAGTATATACCATGTTTGTCTTTCTCCTTCTGTGATATTTCACTCAGAATGATTTTTTCTAGATCCCACCATTTGCCTGAAAATTTCATGATTTCCTCTTTTTTGATTGCTGAGTAGTATTCCATTGTGTAAAAATACCACAATTTCTGTATCCATTCCTCCATTGTTGGACATCTGGGTTGTTTCCAGGTTCTAGCTATTACAAATAAAGCTTCTATAAACATGGTTGAGCAAATATCCCTTTTATGTACTTGAGCTAAGTTTGGGTATACACCTAGCAGTGGTATAGCTGGGTCTTGAGGAAGCACTACTCCTAATTGTCTGAGAAAGCGCCAGATAGATTTCCAGAGTGGTTGTACCAGTTTACATTCCCACCAGCAGTAGAGGAGGGTTCCCTTTTCTCCACAACCTCTCCAGCATGTGTTGTCACTTGAGTTTTTCATCTTGGCCATTAGAAAGGGAATTTTTATTAAAGGTCTCTTTCCTGAATATAAAACTTTTTTTTTCCAGAATGGCTAGTCATTTTCAGTAGATGAGCGTTACTTCCCATCAATGAAAAAATTGTTGCAGATTTAATGTTTCAGTATGAATAGATAACCCACATGAATGCATTTTTAAAATAATGCAGAAAAAACCAAGAACATAAACAAAAGAAAAAGCCAGATGTGGTGGTGCTCGCTTTAATTCCAACACTCGGATTTAGAAGTAACAGGTCACTGCAAGTTCCTGGCCAGCGTAGTGTGCAAGTATTGCATTACAGAGCTCCATGGTGAGAAAAAGAGTGCTAAAGAAGACAACTTTAGAATCAGTATCTGATTCTAAATTTTGGTTTTCTTTTTTTTTAATGTTTTTTTTCTTTATTAATTACACTTTATTCACTTTGTACCCCTCCTGTGGTTCTCTCCCTCCTCCTGTCCCAATCCCTCCCTTCCTCCACCCTCTGCATGCATGCCCCTCCCCAAGTCCACTGATAAGGGAGGACTTCTTTTCCTTCCTTCTGATCCTAGTCAATTAGGTCTCATGAGGAGTGGCTGCATTGTCTTCTTCTGTGGCCTGGTAATGCTGCTTCCCCCTCAGGGGGAGGGAGGTAATTAAAGAGCAGGCCAATCAGTTCATGTAAGAGACAGTCCCTGTTCCTATTACAATGGAACCCACTTGGATACTGAACTGCCATGGGCTACATCTGTGCAGGGGTCTTAGGTTGTCTCCATGCATAGTCCTTGGTTGGAGTATCAGTCTCAGGAAAGATCCCTGTGCTCACATTTTTTGGTTCTGTTACTCTCCTTGTGGTGTTCCTGTCCTCTCCAGATCTTACTGTTTCCCACTTCTTTCCTAAGATTCCCTGCACTCTGCCCAAAGGTTGCCCATAAGTCTCAGCATCTACATTGATAGTCTGCAGGGCAGAGCTTTTCAGAGGTCCTCTGTGTCAGGCTCCTGACTTGTTCCCTCTTTTCTCCTTCTTCTGATGTCCAGCCTCTTTGCCTTTCTGGATAGGAATCGAGCATTTTAGCAAGAGTTAATATAGAACTAATACACAGTTCTATATTGAGGAAAGAAATCAGCTCTTCTCCACAAGGAAGTGATACTATTTGAGTCTTACAATGCTCAGTATGACCACATGCATTTCCCACAATCTCACACACTGCACACTGTTCCTCCATCCAGTTTTGGAGTTTGTTTTGCTAACTCTTCTGTAACATTATTTCCTCATTCAAATCGTTCAAAGAGTGACGATTAGAAAACCAAAATTTATTTGATTTGCATTTCCCTGATAGCTAATGAGGTTGAGCATTTATTTAAGATTTCACCTTACACCCAACAGAATGGCTAAGATCAAAAACTCAAGAGACAAGACATGCTGGAGAGGCTGTGGAGAAAGGGGAACCCTCTCTAATCAAGAAGTCCTCCCTCTTCATTAGTTTCTTTAGGCGAACACATTTTAGTGGGTTTATCCTATATTATATGTCTACATGAGTGAGTATATACCGTGTGCATCTTTCTACTTCTGGGATATCTCACTCAGGATGATCTTTTCCAGATCCCACCATTTACCTTCAAATTTCATGATTTCCTTGTTTTATTATTGCTGAGTAATATTCCACTGTGTAGATATACCACAATTTGTGCATCCATTCTTCCACTGAGGGGCATCTGGGTTGTTTCCAGCTTCTGGCTATTCCAAATAAGGCTGCTATAAACATGGTTGAGCAATGTCCTTTTTGTGTGCTTGAGCCTCTTTTGGATATATGCCTAGGAGTGGTAGGGCTGGATCTTGGGGAAGCACTATTCCTAGTTGTCTAAGAAAGCGCCGGATTGATTTCCAGAGTGGTTATACAAGTTTACATTCCCACCAGCAGTGGAGGAGGGTTGGGGTCTTCTAGCAAGACTAGATTATAAGGCCACTGATTTGATGTTCTTACAGAAGCAAATTAATTGCCACATATGTGAATTCCAGAAATAAGGATGAGGCCAGATAGCTCTGCACTTTCTCACGTTTCCTAAGGTTCCATCATAGCCTGACGTAGCGTGAAGGTGCACACCAGATGTGGTCCATTGACCGGGGACAACCCCCACCCCCACCAGCCAGAACTAAGCCAAAGAGATTTCTGACCAGTGTACTTTACCTAGAACATGATACTCTGTTCCCGCAGCATAAAAGACCCACATCCTTCTGTGCTTTTGACTTTCCAGTGGTCAGCTGACTGCTTTTTCTTGCTTTGTCTCTTGAAATAATCAAGAAACACTGATCCTCCCACAGAATCTCCATTATCTTCTGGACAATTGTTTTGGCTTTTACAGCAGTTGTGGAATTCTGACAAAATTAGGTGACTAACTCTCTGAACTGATTCTGGCACATTCTCTAAAGGCAACTGCTTCCTTTTTTTTTTTTTTTTTTCTAACTCCCTGTGTGTTTGTGTGTCTTTGGTATGGTAAGTAATTAAAAAATTCTCCCCTTTATCTTAACTTCTGACACCTCCCAGAGACAAATGTTCTGCAGCAGGAAAATGCCAATAATTATTTCACGGGATGAAGTTTTATTTGTTGATCTTTTAAGAAAGTAGAAATGTTGCGCAGCGCGTGGCAACTATTTATTGTCTATGATATGATTGATTCCTGTAAAATCTAATCATTATGACACCATAATAACAATCAAAATAATTTTGCCCTCAGATAACAAAGGTTTTCCATGTCATTTCATGCTTTCTGTTTACTTGCCTTAACTTCTGTTTTCTGAATGTTTAATATGAAAAGTATTTCTTTAAGTTTTAGTAAACACTATCATATTGTTAACTGTAAAAAAATATACCGTACAGCATCTTCATAAGTTACTTATTCAACATCATCACATAATTCTACCCGCTGAAAAACTACTTACTGTCTCCATACTCCTCATCATATGGTAAACATTATTCCGTTTTTCACTGGAACCAGGCAAACTCTGTTTACCTTTTATGGTTATCCTATGCAAGTAAGGTCATTCAGTGTTTCTGTTTTCAGTGATGGACATTTCCCCTTCTATTTCCCCTTTATGCTTATCCAGTTTATTTCAAATAAGATATCTTTCAAAGAAGAAATCAAAATAGTACTCTTCCAAAACAAGTTAGGAATGGCTCATAACAATGGCAGCATTGCTGAGGCTTACGTAGATTTTTGTTTTATTATGATTTACTAAGTTAAAATAACGAGATATTATGATAGTTCTGTATTAGCTTATAGGAGCTTTGCTAAATTCCTACAGTCATGTTATGCACATTACATAGTTTCTTTCTGCTTAAAACACAGAAAAATATCTCCTAGTTCTGGGAACCCAGAGAACATCTATAAATGACTATAAATATTGTTATAGGACATTCCATTTTACTTTGTCTTGATGAAAGCATTTTTAACACCACTAGCATAGTGATAAAACTTCAAGAAGTCATTTAGATGTGAGCTTGAATTGGAACAAAAAATGGTTCTTAGTGGCAGGAAGAAATGCTGTGGCTGTTCAGGATAGAGAGAGATGTGATGTAGAGCCCCTGTCCTCAGAATGGTATAATCTAGAATGAAATGGCAAGGAAGACCATAGGATATATATCATGATTTGCAGATTCACAGGCACACAGCTGCTATGGTGCTAGTTGACAATGGTCAAGGAAGAATATCTAAGAATCTTTTAGCATAAATATAAACAAGTCTGTAAAAAATTCAAAGTCTGGAAGCTATAGAGCAATAGATTTTCATGTTAAATATATGCCGACCTATGAAAAAAATCGCCGAAGATTAATAATGAGCTTAAAAGATTTACTAAAACAAGCAAGGTATCTAAAATGAGTAAAGCAAGAAAAATAATACCTGGTGAATTGAGTTACTTTGATGGTGTATTTTATAATGGAAGTTTATAAATAGAAACTTTCTATGAAAATTAAATATTTACATGAAGGTTAATTATACATATTGTCTACATGACTAATAATGACTAATTATGCTAAGAAGAGGTTACAGACACAACTAATAAGATCATTTTTTGTGATAATATCACAATAAGAGTATCATTAAGCATGCTATCTTAGAGTTTCATTGCCATGAACAGACATCATGACCAATGTAGCTCTTATAAAGGAAAATATTTAATTGGGTCTAGCTTAAAATTTCAGGGGTTTAGTTTATTATCATCATGACTGGAAACATGGCTTAATTCAGGCAAATATAGTGCTAAAAAAGGGCTGAGAGTTCTACATCTTGATTCACAGGTAACAGGAGACCGCATGCCACATTGGCATAGCTTGAGCATAGGATACTTCAAAGCCCACCCCTTGCAGTGACACACTTCTTCCAGCAAGGCCATACTTCCTAATAGTGCCACTCTCTGTGGGTCAAGCTTTCACATTCATGAGTCTATGGGGCCATTCCTATTCAAACTGCCATGCATGCCTAGAAAAAGTATGGCTTTAAAGAGGTAAAAGACAATTTCCTATCTTCTGCGGTATCACTGTAGAATATGAGTGATCATTTCCAGCTACTGAGAGATATATTCTTATAATTTCTTAGAGTTGATTGTGGTCTGACACATACTAAGGTGGAATATTGCTAATAGAAACAGAATTCAGGCACTCATCCTTTTCTGCTTGGAAATTTCTGACCCGTTTATGTTCTCTTAAATATCAAAACTGTTCATTATGTATATTATTTGGTTCTAGTATATATATATAAATGACCCACACGTCATGTAACATAAGCAAGCAATTGCGATGGAAGTATTTATAGACAGTTTTGTGAGATAAGAGAAAACATAAGATGAAGAAAAGTCAAGGGTTATAGAAAATCAAAGGCCTTTATTTTTTTTTTTTTAAGAATGCTCTCTTCTTGTTTCTTATTTTTCTGTTACAGGATGAGGGGAAGGAGACATGGCAAAGAGGTATATATTGTCATATATTTGAAGACAAGCTGAAGACAAAGCCACCAATGTTTTGTGCCTACTACAGAATTAGGATAAAATAATAGATGCAAGGTAATCTGGTTTAAAATAATAGATAGATAGATAGATAGATAGATAGATAGATAGATGCTCCAGGAAGAGGAATAAAGGCTGTTTTCTGGACACAGATTAATGAATGCAGTGAGCAGGAACACCATGTGTTATTGGGAAATCTCCTTGCTTGTCTCCTTAATGCAACTTGTTTAAAGGTTTTGAAGCTTGCAGGAATCATGAAACCTAGACATTTCTACAGCAAAAACACCCTTTTCTGGGAGAATCTATCTCAGGCATAGACCAGAAAAGCTATGCTGAAGTCTTGAGGAGAAGATGCCACCAAGAGATAGTGAGACTTTCTGATGTGAATGATACTTTTTGACACAGAATTAAAGTTTCTTGTTTAGAACTTCATTGGATAAGGGTTAGAAAATAAAATTGGTTAGTTAAAAGCTATGTGCTTTTGAATGGTAAATATTTCTTTACACATGGAACTTATGTTTTTTGAAAAAACTTATTTAGAGCAAGTTTGACATCCCTATTCCTTAGGCTATAGATCATGGGATTCAACATGGGCACAATAGTGGTATAAAACACAGAGGACACTTTGCCTTTGTCTTTGGAGTTGACTGAGAAGGGCTGTAGGTACATGAATGCCAGGGAACCAAAGAAGACAGCAACGGCAGAGAAGTGGGAGCTACAGGTGCTGAAGGCTTTGAATCTTCCCTCGGTGGATTTGATACGGAGGATGCAAGCAATTATGAAGATGTAAGAACCCAGGATGGTCAGGGTTGGAATAAAAATATTGAAAGTACTAAGGCATAGGAGTACTACCTCATTGACATAAGTACTGGAGCAGGCAAGCTCCATCAATGGAAAAAGATCACAGAAGTAATGGTTTATTATATTAGCCTTACAGAAAACCACTCCTAGCATGCAGAGAGTATGAACTGCTGCACCGATGATGCCCATGCCATACACGCCAACTACCATCCAGGAACAGACTTGGTAAGACATGGTGACATTGTAGAGCAAGGGATTACAAATCGCAATGTAGCGGTCATATGCCATTGCAGCCAGCATGTGACACTCTGATATAACAAAAGAAATGAAGAAATAGAGCTGAGTCATACATTCCTGATAAGTGATGATGTTCTTCTCTGACACAAAGTTCACCAGCATCTTCGGAGTAATGACAGTGGAATAACAGAGGTCAATGAAGGACAGACTGCTGAGGAAGAAGTACATGGGGGTGTGCAGGTGGGAGCTGAGCAGGATCAGGATGATCATGCCCAGGTTGCCCAGCACCGTAAACAGGTAGATTGCAAGGAAGATGAGGAATAGGGGCAGCTGCAGCTCTGGTTGGTCTGTTAACCCAGCAAGGATAAACTCAGTCACTGAGGAATTTCTTTCTGCCATTTGGCCCTGGATGTTATATGTAGGAAGTGAGAAAAAAAGATTGTTTATTTTACTGCTCTTAATATGGCATTGAATTCAAGTTTTTCATTCTGGTGTTTCTTGTTTCCAACAGTTCTTCATGTATGTTACAAGTTAAAGAATTTAAAATGAAACATACAAATACATATCTGATGTCCATGTCTAGTTGTATTCCATGAACACCCAAAAAACTGGTATAATACATTTAATGAAGTTTTCTAGCTATTCCCCATAATGATCTCATAATTATTGCATTATACTACAATGTCAGAATCATCCAGGACCTCCCCAACAATTTCTGTTAAAAACTTTCACCATATGTTAATGAATGAACCAATATTATCATATACATTCAATATTTTAGTGTAGAACCTAGCCATAGAAAGTAAACAAGACACTGAAAATCTCCTCTAATTATAAACGGAGAAATGTAACTATTTCTAATTCTTAGTAATGTAGTATTCTGTATAGAAAATTCTGGTCAATATGTAAAGAAATTTGAAGAAACATTTACATGGTCAGTAAATGTTAGAACAAAAGATTAAAAGTCAAACTCAACAACTATTAAATTCATTAAACTATATTAAATTGTAATTTGTTTACATGTACATTAAATTAGAATTAAATTAAATTAGAATTGCTAAGTTCTATGGAATGGAATTAAAGACATACAGAAAAAAAGGTATCCATGATCATGAGTCAATGAAAATCTTTCAAAATAGACATACTTTTCAGATCAATCTCTAAACTCAATGAAAAATCACTATCAATTTCCTAGTTTTTTTTTAAATCTGCTTACACATGAATCATTATGCTCCCATGAAAATTATGTGACCCAAGAAAGTCAGAACTAACTTAAATGGGAGAATAATGACCTCAGGCTCTCTCCTCTTGAATCTCACTATAATACTGTAAGAGTCTTCATAGTATAGTAACGTTGTAAGAATAGATGTGCCAATCAATACAACGTGTTTGACATCCCAGAAGCAAACTTACATCTATAAGCTTTGTGTATAAGGTCTTTTTGATAAATCATTGTAGAAATACTTTAAATCATATGGCATGGGTACTTAGATGGATACTTTTTATTAATATGCAACTGTTTCTAATACCATTCAAACAAGTGAAATCAAAATGGCCCACTGGAAGTAAATAAAACAGATAAAGATATATCAATATTGAAAAAATCATAACCAAAATTTTACAAAATTGGGATTGCTAATCTTTCCTAGCTAAGTAACTAAAATTAGAGGCTGTTGTACAAAATTTGTGAAGTGAACATTACGTAAAGTCTGAAAACATGGCATATAGAATGGAAAAAAATTAAGATATGAGAACAAATTTTAGCTAATGTACTTTAAAAACTAGTGCAGTATAACAACTAAAAGGTCAAATGATGCAATTTATAATGGCTAGAACATGGGAATAGCCATTTCATATCTGGTGATATGAAATGTAACTAATAAGTGATGGAAACTCTGTGCTTTCTTATTCTATATTAAGACAATTCAAATCACAAAATAGTTAAATAACATTTCAGGCTTATCAGGATGATTGCAATGAAAGCTGTATTACAAGAAAATAAAGACAGTGGAATCCTCATGCATTTTTGGTGGTGCTTTAAAATATTACAGACTGAAAGACAACTTAAAATACTTCAAAATAAAAACTATAGAGGTATCATAGAGGTAGCCCAGAAATTTTAGTCTATTATATACCTACGAGAATTGAAAACATACATTCATACAAAAATTTATACAGTAGTGGTTAAATGTAAGTACTGATGACATCACAAAGTTGAAAAAAAACCCAAATGTTCATCCATGGCTGTATGGAGAGACAAGGCATACTTTTTCTGTTAAATGGACCACCATTCTGCAATAAAAGAAGCTTCAAGTTCTTAAATCTTATCTTCAAAGAGCCTGAAACACTGTAAGTGAAAGGAATGAAGAAAGTAAGGCAATTTATTGCCAGGGGACATTTTATGAAGTATTAAGAACAGGCCAACCATAATGCAGAAAGCAGCCTAACGTCTTCAGGGTACTGTAGTAATGAAGTAAAGATACTGATGTAATTGTTCATAGTTACAGAGTTTTATTTAGAATGGAGATGAAAATGTTTTACAACAGAACATAGTGAGGGTTGAATAACTCAGTGGACATGTTAGAATACTGAATGGCATTGAAGATTCCATTATTTTATAATATGCTACGCTATAATATAGATGTTATAGAAATTAAGAACAAAATAGAGCACTGACTAGCCTGACCAGAAGTATTCCACTATATCCTGATAGAGTCCTGCCTGGACGCTCTTCCCATCTACTCTCTACCTGGTGTGCACTTCTTAATTTATAACAAATAGCAGGTTTTCTCAATGTTGTGGTATTTCTCTGAAACACAGTCAACAATAACTGTTGTCTTCACTCATGAATCAATCCTATCAGATGGTGTGTTTGTCGCTCTAAGGCAAAATAAAGAAAATAAACACTATCAATGCAATAGGAGTTCATAACAGAAGGTACATGCACTAGCTTTCTTCTGTGTCTTTTATCTAAGAAAAGCCAGAAAGCACAGTCAGCAGTTAAACACCAGGCCAGAGGAGGCTGCTGGACTTTCAATTTCTCAACCTCAACATACTTACACCAAAACAACTTCTGGTCACTAACCACTGTACAATGTCGTATTATATCATTCCAGCACAAAACATAAAACATACAAAGACACATGCTAAAATATGTGTTTCCATAGTTTCCACTGTGTCACTGGCTATCTGTTAGTTATTTTCTGCTCCATGCCTCTGGCAATGATGTGCTGGATCCATTATGACTTCCTGTGTCATTGTAGACTTGAAACTTGTCATGTGTGTCTGGCCCATCTCAACTGACTAATTGCACTGAAGTCTGACATTGACTCATACATTCTACTGCTTCCTGCTCCTTAAACAACACTTTCATGTTTGCATGCCTTTGACCTTGGTGGACAATTACAAACATCTTCAACTGTATCCATTGTTTTGTTCTCTCTTTACCTCAGTGGTTCTCAACCTTCCTAATGCTGTGGCTCTTTAATACAGTTCCTCACGTGATGGTGAGAGAATCTTGTCTTGAAAAAAAAAAATCTTATCAAGAAGTTAGCTTATACTCATATGCAAAAGTATTATCAAAATTTATAGAAAATAATAATCACTACTTACATGATATTACTATTTCAAACACATATTGTCTGGATGTGAATGTGACCTGATAGATAAAACCATTCAATAGTGATAAACTGAAATGTTTTAGGTGATGAGTGTAAAGACAGGCAAACACAAAGCTATCACTTCTCAGACTACTTCAATCCTGAAGGAGAGAAGGAGGTAAACGTGATTGCATAATATTCAAAGTCAAAAGCTAAAATAACAGTTTTCATGTTCAATATTATGGATCTATAAAATTCATCAAAACATATCAAGAATTTAAATGTTTTGTTAAAACAAACAAGGTGCCTAAATGAGTGAAGAGATAGGAACATAAAATAAAGAGTTCCTTGGTGACTTGTGCTAAAGTGGAGGTATGGTTTAGATAGAGCATTGTAAGTTACACCTATGCAGGCAGATTGAGTGTTTATGCTAAAATTAGTTATACTCAGTATCTTGCCGATCAGCAGCACAAATAGGGATAGAATGAATTATGTTGCCTCAGAGGAGATAGTAGAGCCAATTAGATATATTTTGTTAGCATCAAACCCATCTAACTACTAAGTATACATGGAAAAAGTTAGGTTTAAACATATTTTTCCTGCCTTCTAAAATGTCTCTTCAAAATATTAGTGACCATTTTCAGCTACTTTCCTAAAGTATCTAGAAACTGGGTCTCAGATTGTCTACCTCATTCTGAGTTGGAACAGTGCTAGGAGAAACTAAGGTACTCACCTTTTCTCTACTTGGAAACTTCTATCCCAGTTCTATGTGGCCTTTAGAGCCAGAACCCTTCACAAGAAATAACCCTGTAGTAGATAATGATAGTTCAAAATCAATCCTCCAGTCTCTTGTGTACTCAGTAGAGCAGTACACAGATTTCAACTTCTACGTCGTTCACATATTATGAATCAAGTGCCAAGATTCATGTCCCAAATTCTCAAATCACTTAGTGAAATAAAGTTAAGGTAGTTTTGATTTAAAAAGAAGTGTCAATATAAATATATTCATACATATGGCATATATATATATATCATAAGTGTGAGCTGTGTAGAATAATGGGAAAACTAAGAGCAATTAAAATTTTATCTTCAATTCCCTCTGTGACACTCTTGTTTCCCTAATGTGTAATTATTTCTGTTTTGAAACAGCCAAACTTTGGGCAGAATGAAGGGAACCTTATGGAAGAAAGAGGAGATAGAAAGACCTGGAGGGGACAGGAGCTCTAGAAGAAGACCAACAGAGCCAAGAAATATGAGCCAAGGGGCCCTGCAGAGACTGATGAATCAACCACACTCCATGCATGGAGAGGACCTAGACCTCTGCTCAGATGTAGCCTATGGGCAGCTCAGTCACTCCTACTAAGGGGAGAAGGGGCAGTCTTTGTCATGAACTCAGTTACCTGCTATTTGTTCACTTCCTCTGGCAGGATGGGCTTACTAGTCCACAGAGAAAGAAGATCCAGTCTTAATGAGGCCTGATAGGCTAAAGTTAAATAGTAGAATAGGAGAACCTCATCTATCAGTGGACTAGGAGAGGGGAATAGGAAAAGGATGGGACCAGATCGGGAGCAGATGAGAAAAGTGGCTATGCCCGGGATACAAAATAAATTCTAAATAATAATAATAATAATAATAATAAATGGAAAAACAACATTGGGAAACAAAAATACATCAGAAATTTTTATTCAGTACGTTAAAAAGTAAATTATATTTAATGTTTTATTCAGTGTTCATTGACATAATTTTGAGGTAAGAGTTGCAATAAAATTTTAAATCAAATTAGTTTTGGATTATTTTAAATGGATGGCTATAAGGCTTTCAACTACTTTCTGAAGACCGTTTTTTAAACTGATGAAATATACCCCTTAAATTTTAAAGATCAAAACCATTGTAACAGAATAAATCACGATGCACATTGCTCATTAATGATGACCAAACCTTAGAATTAGACATGTGATCCAACAGAAAGATCAGCTTTAAACTACTGAGCAAAAGCATCACTGCTATAGCATGTGTGATGATATAGTGGTGGGCCTGACTACACCCAGGTGTGGTAAGACATGCAGAACAACTAACCATTCACATTTAGCCCTAAAATTCTCGAGTATGTAGAGTCAAGATGCCTTTTCTAGGTGGAGAGTGATGGTGAAGAAATGAAACACTTTTGATATAAGTTAACGTACAAACCAAGATGAATATTCTCTGCAATTGTAATCAATGCTGTAGCAGAACTGCAAGAGAAAATCTCAGCAAAAAGTTAAAATGAAATACATCCAGCTATAAGGCAAGTAATAAAGCTGTTCCTACTTATAAAGGTCATAATCTTTTATGTAGAAATTGAACTAATTTACTGAAAACTATTTGGAACTAGTTTTAAATATCAATAAGATTAATAGGAAAGCTCAACAATCAGGTAATGCCTTCAAAATTATGAAAAGTTATTAAGTATTCATGAATAATATAAAAGCAATATAAGAAATCACTCTTAAAATTATGAAGCATTACTGAAAGAGATTAAAGACTTACATAAATGGAAACTGCTCATGTTTATGAATCAAAAGATTAAACATTGTAAAATTTGTAATACTGCCTAAATTAAACTTTTAATTCAGTTCACTGTCTATTGCAATACATGCTCTGTTTTGTTTTTTTTTTCTTTCAGTTATTGAACTATGGAGCCTAAAATTTTCATAAATACTCTGGACCTCTGGGCAGAGTCCAGAGTAATTAGAAGAAGCTAAAATTACAGTAATGAACTTTAAAATTCCACACTTCTCCATTTGAAATTTAACCCAGTGTTACAGTAATGAAGATTATGTAGTGTTGCCATTAATACAGGTGTACAGATTAATGAAGTATACCACACCTAGAATTTAACTTACTTCTATGTAGAATTAGATTGATGTAAGGGTTTCTTCACAATTCAATGGATATAAATTTTTATTCAGCAAATGATAGAAGTATAATTAGAGAGATAGTTGTAACTAATATGTAAGCTTTTCTCAAGTAAACACCAAAAACAGTTCAAGCTGAATCCTAGAACTAAGTTGAAAAGCTAAAGCCTGAAAGATACTGTGAAAAAGGCAAAAGGTAAATTATCACAATATTTGATTTGGTAATCCTTCTTAGATAAGATGCCAAAAATTGAGTTATTGTACAAAATAGTAAACTGAATTTTAAAAAATGTTTTGAAACTGTACTGTAACCCCCTCTCTAATAATAGTAGCTATTGCCATCACTCTTGGCTGCCCACCGGAACTTGATGGTAAGACTCTATTGTTGCAGACAACACACATTTTGATCTAAGAACATGGAGAAATAGTCAACACTGACCAGAAAGACCTATTCCTAGAGACCAGCTCTCATAGTATTAGGATGTACTGTGTCGGTGGCTTGTGGAGTGGAGTTAGGGTTTCTATTGCTACGTTAAACATCATGAGCAAGTCTTAGTTCACTCTGCAGCTTATACGTCCATAATCTAGAGAAGTCAGGGCAGGAAGTTGGAGCAAGAAGTCAGCATAGGAACTTGGAGACATGAACTGAAATTGAGGCCATGGAGGAAAGCTACTCACAGGCTTTGTCCTTTTGGCTTGCTCAGTCTCTGCATTTTTATAGCTCCCAGGACAACTGGCCCATGGCTTATATCACCCACAGTGAACCTACCCTTTCAAATCAATTGTCAATGAAGAAAATGTATGATAGGTTTGCCTAAACCCAAATCAGGTGATGGCATTTTCTCTGTTGAGTTTCCCACTTCCCATATGACTCTAGCTTGTGTCAAATAAAACTCGCTAGCACAGGGAGAATGCCATCAATAATCTTACCTAGCTGTGAACTAGAATTATAACTGGCATGGAAACCTGTCTACCAGTGCCACGGTTGAAAGAAGGTAATAGGGAAACCACCTACTTTCTAGTGGGTTTATGGGTTGTTTCCCAAGAGAAAACACTTCCCCGGTGTAAAACACATTGTTGGGAACCTCACGGGCCCAGCAGGAAACCATATTATTATTTTTTTTCTAAGTAGACAAAATATCAAACTGCCATATAAATTCTGAACTTTGTACCCAAAGATGTACTCTCTCAGAACTCATCAGAGACATTTCCTTGTGTAGCAGGAGGGGGTTAACACAGAAACTCGTGATTGTTTGAAGTGTAGAGGATGTGTCTCTACGCAGTGCTCAGGCACAGAGGGGACATCTGAACAACGACCTGCCCCATGCTCAGGGGTCATCATGGAAGAGGTGGACAAACAGTGTTCCTAGGCATGACAAGACTGCTGCAGAAAGGTTCTCAGAGCCAGAGGGAATGGAGAGCACCAAGGAAAGAAGGCATTCCAGACACCACAGGACTGAAGCCCATGTGAACTCAGAGAGTATGGCAGCATGCATAGGGCCTGCACAAATTAAAGTTAGGCAGGATCCCAGCTCTGAAAGGGAGGAGTGGATGATAAAAGCTGCCATTCCAAACCAAGAAGCCATCTCTAATTGACAATTGCTTGCAAAAGAAAAAAATCAGTTTTCTCCAATTTAATCTCACTGGGTATATAAACCACACTTAAGGGTAGGCCTCATGCTGCACAGTAGATGAGCAGCACAACATGAACTCTGAGGTTTTTTTTCCTCATATTGCTCTTTATGAGCATTAAAAAAAAAACTTACTGGTCTATTACTTAAATACTGTGGTTTAGAATTGCATGTTTTTATGGCTTTTGTTTTTTCTGGTGTGTGTGTGTGTGTGTGTGTTTCTTGTATTTTTTAATTGTTTTTTTTTAAACTCTGTTTTTGTTTTCTAAAGAGATAGAGAGAAGGTATGGTATTTGATGAGTGAAGTGGGGAGGATCTAGGAGGAGATGGGAGAGGGGGAACCACAATCAAAATATATTGTATAAATTTTCAATTAAAAAAACCCAGGAATTTGAGAAAAGGACTTATAGGGAGGAGAGAATAATAGGATGGGAGGAATATTAGAGAGTAATATTAGAAGATAAGTAAGAATGCCACATTACATGAGTGATACATCTGTGGGAATAATAGTAATTTCTTTATGATGCAAGATCATCCATTTCACAAAGATGTTCTCACCAACATGAAGCAGAAAACATTGATGATGAAGTCACATAAGAGTGCCAAAGAGCTGAAAGACCCTACCGCCTTGAAATGCCCTAGCGACCACAGTGTCACAACCCCATGTTCCACAGCTTCATTGTAATTCTGGTGTGAAGAGCCTGCTGCACTGGGGGTCATATACCAGCATCGCACATGCAAATGCATAAAGTGTGTGATGGTTGATAATGAGCATGAATGGCTAAGCTACTGGTTTCTCAGTTTACTATGGACTATACCATACCGTGCTTTCGCTCCTTCTAACACAAACAGATTAAACTGTAACCCAACAAGCCATGCTATTCCAGCACTAGCTTCATGTGCTCTGTGCCTCTATGTCCCCGACTGCATCAAGAACTGCCGGAAGGTGCTTTATGTTATATACAATAATCTGTGGCTGTGCAAGTTTACCATGAAGAAATTGCTGGCGCATTTCTTGGAAAATGTCTGTGGTTTAGAAGCTCTGGGTACTGTTCTGTTCCATTCAAACAGTCTCATGGTGAGATACATTGCCAAAATATGAATTTCACATAAAATCTTTGATTGTTTAATTTACTAAATATTTTTAAAAGGGGAGTCAGCTTTCATCTCTATTTAAACATAACACACATGAATGTGTAAACAAAATTCATGCTTTAAAAACTCTGAAAGTCTATATAATTTTGTGCATACTTTTATTTTCTGTAATTATTCCCAAGAAAGCCACCGTCCATGATGTGCTCCTTGATTCACTGAGTTGAATCACACAGTCACATCTGCTCTGCAGCTGACTTCAAGTCCTTGGCTTTGATTCCACCAGAACAGAGAGACCTCTGCCAGCTTTGCCAGCATCTGACTTGGCTGCCCAGATACTGCAGCCAACAGAGATCACTTACAGTTGGGAGGAACAACACAGAACATGAGTCATCCACAGACTTATTCTCTTTTATAATCAGTTTTACATATGAAAAAAAAATTCCATTACTCATAAAAGAGAATCTGGGATGACATTGTCCTTTATTTATACTAATTTTACAGAAACAGGAACACACAATTTAGAAGGAAAAATAAAGCCCAGAGTCAATGATATAATATAATGCTCAAAACTTTCCTATTAGTTAGATTGAACACAGAGGATGTTCTTAGTGAGCAAGCTTTTTTACAGAGGTGTACAACATTTTATATCATTTTTAGGTAGTACATTTGCAGCACTCAACTATGAAAAACAAATTCCCCACCTTTGACTATCTTCTATTGCTTCTCCGTGCAAACCATGCAGAGGTAAAGAAGAGCAACTGTTTTAAATCACAACATCTGTGCCTGTGAAACTTCATCATGAAGAAATTGCTGACACATTTCTTGGGAAATGTCTATGATTGAACACCATGAGAAAACTTACAGAGTCAACTAACCTGGGCCCATGGGGGTTCACAGAGACTAAGCCACCAACCAATGAGCATGCATGGGCTGGGCATACCAATTTTCTGCACATATGTGGCAGATGTGCAGCTTGGTCATCATGTGGGTCCCTAAGCAATGGGAGTAGTGACTATCTCTGACACTTTCTTGCTTTTGGATCCCATTTCCCTAGTTGGGCTGCCTTGTCTGGCCTACCTGGGAGAGGAAGCTGGTAGTCCTGCTGAGACTTGATGTGCCAGGGGGTGTTGGTACCTATGGGGGCCCTCCCTTCTTGGAGAAAAAAAAAAGGGGGGTTGGGAGAAGTAGGGCATGAGAATGGGACTGGGAGGAGAGGAGAAAGGGATCACAATCAAGCTGTAAAGTGAGCAAAGAAATCAATTAATGAAAAAACCCTCAGGGTACTACTGTTCTGTTTCGTTCAGTTTCATGGTCAGACACATTGCCAGAATTTCACGTTTTGCATTTTAAAAAGAAGCAGAAATTCAGTATTTCAATAAGAATTTTCTGACCTTCCCTTGCTGGTATGATTGTAACTTTATAGTTGCTCCCTAGAAGGGGGCAGGTCTTCCAGGAAGTTTGACTGCAGCTGCTTTCAGTTTCTTTACAGCTACCGTAAGAGGCAGCAGGAGCAGCTGCAGCAGGGACTTGTGGCTGCAGAGACTTGGTGCATGCTCTGTGTTCTATCTGGGAAGAATCCTACTGCTGCTTCTAAAGGGTAAGAGCCTATTCCATCCAATACCACAAGGTGTTGTGACTTTTAAGTGTAAAGCTGTAGGGTCTGCGGTGGGGTGGAAAAGCATCCTGGTGTGTGAGCCCAGAGAGTTTTTCTAGGTTGATGGTACTTAAAGGATCTCAATTTCTGTTCATGTCTCCCTCCCTCCTTCCCATCCTCCCTCCACCTCCTCCTTTTTCTCCTTCTTACCCCCTTCTTTTTCTCTGACCTACCTTTTCTTCTTACTCTTCCTCCAACTCACAAACGTGTTTCTTCGTTTTGGTTTTGCTTTTGCTTTTGCTTCTGGGTTTCAGGTAAGTTTGACCTATGGCAGTGCAGCATTAACTCTCCATTCACCCTGATGCGTCGCTGCCCATTTACCCTTCCTCTTACACATCTGAGTAATAGAAGTTGCGCCTTTTGTAAATACCTGGCACTGAAGGTCTTGGATGGAGAAAATATCTATTTTTATTCGAGGTTTTTCACTCCACAGTCCCTTTGGCTGGCTTGAAGCACAGATTCTTCCTCTCCCTGAAGCAACAGTAAACAACAGGGAGTGGTCAGCTGACTCACCCAGCTCTGTGCCTACAGTCCAGCTGGTTTTGTCCTGACTGTTGGATCCCTAGCTGCATCTAGTTTAAGGCTGTAACTTTGGTCACCTCAAGAGCCAGACTTCAGGGCCTTTGAACACTTGCCACAACTGACTGAGGATGAGTCAGGGAAAGGGTTGAGACACCCAGTGAGGGCAATTTGTTCTGAGGTTGGAATCAGGAAATAGATACTTCATTGTAGTTGATGCCTCTCTTGTCTCGCAGCCTTCCGCAGTGGCCACTGCCAGCCTGAAATCTCCGCTGCCAGACACTGTAGATCCTTCGTCTCTGTTACTCCTGGGTGCATCTCCCACTCTGAACTTCTTGCTGGAGTCAGTAGGAATTCTTTCCCCACATCCTAGGCTCCTCAGCCTATTGCCAAGGAATCTTTTCCCCTGTGCTTACTGTCCTCATCCTCCTCCTTGCTTAGCTAATTCCTCTGTGTTGCTGGCCAGATCAGAGCCACTTAATGCTGTCAGACACTTCCAATTGCTCAAGTAACAGGTTGTAGAGCATGGCCCATTTTTTGATAGATTCGTATGACTAATGTAAGTTGTATAGGAAACACCACTGATATCAGACGGAGGGTCTCCAGTGAGACTAAGGAGGTGTCCCTAGCCTTCAGTATAGTCTAGGATAGATATGGAACTCGGGATATTGTACAAGCAGCCAAGTCCTGTTGCACTCCAGTCTAAGGGTGTTTTAAATTACCAATATGATCAGCTGGAACATAGAAAGGACATAGAAAGGAAACATAGAGTTCCTTCTACGGAACTTCAAAGGAACATAGAATTCCTTCCCCAAAGCTGAAGGAACTCTAGCCCACTCGAAGCATGTGGTTCTGGCAGGACTTACCCTTCTCCCTAGTTCCCTCTACCATACTAAAATCTGTTAGATTATATTCCTAAAGTTAGCTCCCAAGGTCTATTTATTCCCTTGTTTGGCAAATTTCTCCTCCTGAGGCTGACAGCCAAGGTCTGGCTATCAAATTATAGAAGTTCAACAATCAAAAGCCCCCTTAGGCTCACCTAATTAACATGCCCCATTAAAATTAAACACCTCATCCTAAAACAGACTTTACCCTTTTACCTTTTTAAATCATCATTTTCTTATGTGCCCCATCTGCCTCCTCTCTATCCAGAAAAAGTCCTTTGTCCCTCTGTGGGACAAATATCTCTTACCCCTCCCCCTTACCTCTTCTCTCCCCTCTCCCTTGTTAACTTCCCATTCTCCCTCTTCCTCTATCTCCTGTCCTTGTCCCTTATCCCACTATCCCTCTGGTACAAATGAATCTCCTTTGTCTTTGGTCTTGGAGTGTCTTGAGCTGACTTTGAGGTCCCCTACAAAAGTCTTAGACATCCTTGATTGGCATTGCTCATGGATGGGAAGCTGATCTTTCAAGAGAGCTTTCCAGTGTGTATACCTGAAAGAGAAGCCTGGACTTCTAGGAGACTGGAGCTCATCACTGGACAAGCATGTTGTGTGTTCTGAGAGTGAGTAAGAGGAGTATGATACAGGATGTCAATTGAATTACACTGGTATTCATGTGAAAACTTAGCAATAGGGACTAAAGAGAGACTGCATCATTTAAAGCTCTGTCTTTTTTTCTGGAGGATCAGAATGCAAGTCCCAGGTCCTACATGGCAGCTCATTACCACTGTAACTTTAGTCCCAGGGGAATCAACATCTTCTGCCCTCTTATGTACAATGTTATATGTAAGAGTATCTGCGTGAATGTGATACACAGACATACACTCAGGCAGACACTCTTACACATAACAAAAAAATAAAATAAAATATTAAAAATTGATAAAATGATCTGAAAATAGAATGAATCCCAGCAAAAAATAACCGTGTCAACAGGAACAACACTGGCATCCAACCTCACTGACATATTTCTCCTTTGGGCCAAACTTTAGTCTTGGAAATTTCCTACACATACATATTTCTCTCATTCTGTGTGGAGAATGGTGATGTTGAATGAGCTTAAATGTTCGAGTTAGTCTTTTGAAAACTTTTATTTACATTTCTCTTTTTCTCCCTATTCTATCCCAATCCCTTCCAATACCCCAACACCAGGTAGGAGAGAATTTGTGGGAAAAGGGGAATAGTTCTTTCTTAGCTGCTTCCTGTGGCTAAGGTTGGTGGGTTCCTTGGAGCCAATCCATTCCTCATTGTTGTATGAAGTTATTAATATTTACTATTGTTTTATCTTCTTGTAAAGCGTGCTGCTAATCTTTAACAGCTGTATAACCAAATCACCACACAGAGACTGGGTTTTTAGTTAACCTAGAACATAATGCTGGGCAATATTTACTCCCTCCTAAACCTCCAAGCCCTCAGTTTCCTAACATTTAGATTTCTCACATTATACTTGCTTTTTGTGAAATCTTAGGTCTGGTTCATGCTCCAAGTCCTCCAGGCTCTCTCCTCCTGCTCTGCTCTCCTCATGCTCTGCTCTCCTCCCACTCCTCCTCCTTCTCCTCCCACCCTTTCCTGTTCTCTAGCTCCTCCCCTCTTTCCTGTCCTCTGGCTCCTCCCATTGCACAACATTGTATCTAGTTGCTTTATTTGTGTCCTGTTTACACAAGAGTTGAGACAGGATGCTTATAGTGCTTATCACAATGCAATATCCAGATTGAAAACAGAGAGTTGGGGGTGGGGAAATCAGCATTTGAATTACAAGGGTAAGGCATATACATTTTAAAAGAACATTATACCAACACCTCATTTCAGGAGATCTCCATCTTCCTGTCTCACAACAGCAACTAGAAGCAGCAAGCGGGAAACAGCAGCATTGTTCTTTCTCTTTCCCACACTCTCTGGACTCTGGCATTTATTCTCTCTCAAGAGTCCTCAGGTGTAAACTATCTACAGCTGGCAAAGAACTCCTCCCAGAGCCCTCATGAGGCAAATAGTTTGCTGCTGTGGACCATCTGAATCAGTACAACTGTTAGGCCCAGCAGGAGCCTAACTACTGGAGAGGAAACTGAAGAAAACTTTTGGCGACCTTATTGATGCAAATGCAAGAGGTTTATTCAAACCATTGCATGATGTGGCTGCCTTCAAACCAGCAAGGAACAGCGAGAGAAAAAAGCCTGGGGTTTTAAAAGGAAAAAGCACAGGAAGTGTGGGGGGAGGGGCAGGGGCTTGCAGTCCTGGCCACTTAGGATTGGGTGATGGGCTATAGGGCGGTTGACTTTTAAAATGATTGGGTGGTTTTAAGTGCTCAGGCCTTATCAGTCCTGTCCTGAACATCTGGGGAATATCTGATCTTTAAGTCATGCTGGGAATTTCCTGCTATGTGTGAAGTTGGTCACAGACAATGTTATCTTGCAGGTACAGGTCTGGTCATTTTTCTTTACTGGGTGGAGGTCTTTGCTTGCTCACTTCCTTATCTCTGTCCATGCAGATGGCCAGAGTCAGGGGCGGTTACATTCCTTTGTTCTCTGGAAAAATACTGAGAGGCTTCAACTTGACACAGTCCTATAACTCAAAAATATAGGTTTTAAGGCAATTAAAAGAAATATAGGTTAGAAAGTTAGTCTGGTTCTTTCACCACATCGCACAGCTGGGACCAAAACAAAACCATGATTATATCTACAACATTTTATTTTCCCCCTTTCTGTTAAAAACAAACAAACAAACAAACAAAACCTTTTCTTTTAATCTAAATGAAACTTGCTGTTGCTTTCTTAAAAGGAGATAATCAAGGACTCAAACCCTTTTGGATCAATAATTACATTTATATCCTGAAGAGTTTCTGCTGCTCTTGTCTGGATTGACAAATACTTTCTGTTTTTGAGCCGCTAGCTAGGTTCCTAACAGGCAAGCCAGAAGTTACCCAGACATTCTTGCAGAGAACTAGGTGTTGCCAGAAAGGGCTCATTCGCTTCTCTGACAGAACCTACTGTATTTCAGAGTTAACACACCAGCCATTTTAATCTCTGAGATATCTGAAACTTTTGGTGGCTCCTGGGAAAGCTAATGGTGTTACTCTCTTAACCTGAGGCTGCTCCTCTGGCAGCTCAGTTTGGCTAAGATTAACCTGTTTTTTTGAAACAGGCGTTTTGCCTTTAGCCAGAAGGCCTGCACAGCCTTCTGCTCCTCCCTGCTCCCTCGCCTGTTCCGAGGATATGGGAACTTGACACCCAAAGTGCTCAGAACTGGGCTGGGCTGCATTTGTGAAGAATTCTGTCCCTTAGTTACCAGATATTCTCCCTTTACCAATGATGTTTTTTTTTGCTTTCCAGACATTTCAGCCTCTACCTGCTAATTTTCTAGTTACATTGTCAACTCTGCAGTGAAAACAGAGAATCCCCTCTGTGAGTAAAGCAGGAGTGAAACCAGTGGTAGCAGCTGCTATGAGCCTTATGCTGCTATCCTGAAATGGTGTATCCTCTCCATACCCTCTTGTCTCCTCTATGACATTACTCATTATTTTAAGCTACTCTTGCAAAAAAATAACCACATAAACTGCTGATATTGATAATTTAACCCCTATCATGGACCTATTAATGATGTGTCATTTCCACAGAAACGTGCAGTCACCATGGAGCATCACTGCGGTTTAATCACAGGCAAGAAGGAGATGGGTAAGCCTGGCTTACAACTCTTAGTGATGAGATCTTTGTTCCCACCACAAGTCTGTATCTATGAGTGTCACCCTAGTAAAGTTTGCTGATTTCCTAAACACTGATCTTTTCCCCAGTGCCACTGAAGAGCATCTCTGTAACCCTGTCTATCAATGACTTTGTGGCTGATGTGTCTGCAACCTTAAATTATGAGAATGAAGAGAAAGCCCCAATAGAAGCTCTCTTTGTCTTCCCCATGGATGAAGACTCTGCTGTCTACAGCTTTGAAGCTTTGGTGGATGGGAAGAAAATTGTGGCAGAATTGCAGGACAAGACGAAGGTCTGAGGGATTAGTACATTATCTCTTCTTTTAAATTACATTCTACTTTAATCTTTATAAATAATTCATAAGTGCAGATAGCGACTTTTCCTTCTTTCATTCACTTTTATTTCCTAAATGCCTAAAAGCAATAAGTCAGAGGGAATCAAGTGGCAGCTATCAGAATAATTGTAAATTTCACAGAATCCATAACACTCCCTCTGAACAGTACATACTTTCTTGACTCCCCGTGATTTTATTTTAATCTGCCCTAACCTTAATCTAGGCACATTTCAACTATGAGGAAGCCCTCTCTCAGGGCTATGAAGCTTACTTATTGGAAGAGGATGACTACTCCAGAGATGTCTTTTCTTGCAATGTGGGGAACCTCCAGCCTGGAGCTAAGGTGGCAGTTACCCTGAGGTATGTGCAGGAACTTCCCCTGGAAACAGATGGGGCCCTGCGCTACTTGCTTCCGGCAATCTTGAATCCGAGATACCAGCTCTCAGGTAAGTAATTTTGGCCTTTGAAAACCAGTGATCGAATGATTGGGGAAATAAACAAAATTATGGTTTTGCTAGAAATTGTTAATGTACTTATTGTAGAACAGTCAGCGAACAGTTGCCTGAATATAAAGAGCCCCATAGATCCTTTGAAGGACCTGCCCTACACACTCAGCATGGTTGCCACCATCACTTCCCAGCATGGCATTGAGAAGGTCCAGTCCAACTGTTCCTTGAGTCCTGTTCAGTACCTTGCAGATGACAATACTTCTGCTCAGGTGACTAGTAAGAGAACACTTATTTTCAGTCTCCTCTGTCTTCGTTGTTGACCAGGTCCTCATTCAACCTGCCCCTATGTCTCTTGTGTTTCTGGCCATGTTTGGAGAGGCACACTATCTAACCTTTCCTATTCTGCATGAAGTATAGACTCTTTTTATTCCAGTCTTTCCTGTATTTGAGGAAGGAGCCTGCAACCCTGAACTCTGACCTTATCTCAAGAAGCAATCGGTGGGAGTTCTAACATAGCTCCTCTGCTGGTTACTTACTCAGGTTTCCTTGGCTGAAGGACACAAGTTTGACCGAGATGTGGAACTCCTGATTTACTACACTGAGGTGCACAGCCCAAGCGTAGCTGTGGAAATGGGGATGCCAGACATGAAGCCAGGTATTTTCTATCTCCCACTATGGTCCCTTTCTAAGATGTTATGCTCATCATCCTTGATCTTCTATCCTTTATCCAGGATCAATAATTGGCCATTATAACTTTTCACTTCCACATGAAAAATGATTGAGCTTAATACATAATTATGTGATTATGTCTTATGGTCTAATTTACATAGATTACTAGATAGAGGAAAATTATGACCAAATAATTAATAAGAAAATATGCAGCCCATTATCAACATGTGACAATGACTGATCTTTACAAAAAAAGGCAAATAAATATTCTTGTGACTACTCCTTTTATAGGATCAGAGATGTCCAAATTTGATAAAGCCTCATGCTTTACATGATGTGGTATGTTTTACACTGAGAGATAGTGTTGAAGCAAATAAGTTTGGTTCAAATGGTTTTTGAAAGTATTTGGGACGTAAACAGTAAAATAAATGCTTTATTTGGCAATTCTCATATTTATAATATTTTCTTTGAAGTAAATCAAAGTAATTCTATGATATGAAGATGATGTTGACTTAATATTATTCAACATTATTAAATTATTAAAATGCAATAGTCACAATTTATGTTATCAGTTACATGTTATAATGCTGTCATCAAAATAATTTATCAAATAATGAGAAGGAAATAGAGCTATAATTCCTCTTAGCACTATAAAATCACAGTTTAGAAAACTCACAGTACTATAATCTAGGAAATATGTAAAAGTAGCTTTTCTTAGATGAATAATAATGCTTTGTAAATTTTTTAGGCAAATATGTTTGGTGATTAATTTGTCACACCTGCATGCCATCTTGCTGCCAGTTTTCATTTTCATTGTTGTGGTTTGGTTGGTTTTTTTGTTTGTTTTTTTTTGTTTGTTTGTTTTGTTTGTTTGTTTTGCCTTATGACTAGTAGGAATGGCCAAATTTAACATAGAATTATTTTCAGGTGTCCTATGTCCTGAAGAAGTTGAACTTTAAAACTATCACTCAAACTTTTTCTTTGTAGCCTACTTGATTTTTTTCTTACATTATTAAGCTTAGCTTCCCAGGGAGACTTCTTTCTTAGCCACACATAGTGATTGTTGTTTTGCACATTTCCTTATGAGTGCACTGAACTTTTATTAAAGCTGGTGGAACACACATTGGTGTTTTGCTCTTTTTAGCTTTTCTGGCCCATTTTGCACTAGGTTGCAGGGGTCATCAGAGAACACAGGAGGGGTGCTGAAACTGTCATTTTCATGTTGGATTTATGAAAGCTTCTTGGGGGTCAATTATTTTCACAGTGTGACATCTAGGTTTGAGCTCTTGCTGCTGTAATTGTAAGTGCTTTGAGGAGTTTTCATGAAGCTGGATTTCCATACCCAACCACAACCTATCTCACATTATAGTGTCTGACAAAGGTGACTTAACATTCTACCACAAGTAGGGGCTTTTTGTTCTTCCCTCACTAGATGACCACTTCTCTCTGAGGTCACTCAGAGGAATCCAGCCTTCCTGGATTTCTTATAACCACTTTTGCTGTCTTTGTTGTCATTGCTGATTTCCTGACCTCTTTTTGGTTCTCATGAAATATTCTAACTCATATTTGGTCTTCAGTTAGGATCATTGTAATTCACCCTATAGAACCTCATGATTCTGTATCTCATTATGTAATAATTGAGGTCTTAGTTTCTTTCTGTGATGTCTCCTATCCTATGAAGATTCCTCATGTCTTCTGTGACCAGATTTGCAGGTTATCAAAAGATATAGTTGATCATATCTCACTCAGTCTTGGTAATTCCATCCATCTATGATTTCTCATTCCTGCTTCCTAGGGTACACAATTTTGCCAGATGCCTGCCTGTTCTCATGTCCTTCAGAAGCACAAGGGAAGCTTAAGAGGCAGCTTGGCCCACTGAAACCCTTTAATGTGATACCAGCATGAAGCACAACACTGTATGAACTAAGTGATATATTAAATTAGAATATAAACTACATAAATCAAAAAGAATAATGTATAAAATTATAATTAACATCTCAGTATGAATTAAATCTTACCCTGAATTCCTTAAGCATATTGTATCATGTAACCTTACAATAGCCCTATAACAGGAATTACTACCCTGATACTTTAGAAGAGCAAACTGAGGCTAGGAAGTAGAGGTAATCATTTATAAAAGATGGAAGCTTTGACTTATGAAAGTGAAATCATTTGGATTAGTTTGAAAACACTAGTAGACACCATACGTGGAGTGCTGACTGCTGACATGACCTGTTTCCAAGCAGTATAGACATCCATTCCATGATTCTCATGGGCATGCTCCTGGCTTCTCGAAAGAGTGCTAGTATCATGATAACCACCTGTCTCCCAGGGTAAGAAGATCTAATTTACATATGAAAAACGATGCTACTTTTGCATAATGTGTATATCTAAAGATCTGATTCCTGTTCGTGTTTATAGTTTTTTCACCTAGTTTTCTAGGGTAACTTTTCTGAGTAGCCTGCTCTTGGAATTTGTCATTTCAAGCATTCAGGCCTATGAGTATCAGTTTGTCCTGAATAGTCAGAGTAAGGACTTAATCAATGATCCATGTGATTACTTTTCTATTAATAAGAGTTTGGTGAGATTTACCTTCCTTAGGAATTTTAAGCTCATGCTGGACGCTAAGCTATTGTGTCCTATTCAAGTGTTGAGGTGCCAAGAATTTGCACACAATGATACTGCTGTGCTGTTACTGTCTATTCATTCCTACCCTGTTTTCCTTCCTCTCCCCTCTGTTCTACTCCTTTCATTTTTACACCAATAGCTTACATTTAGTCCTGTGCAAACAGCACAAAAAGAGCAAACATGGGGTTCTATACTTGGTCTTTCTGATTTCTCTATTGAATTGATAATTGATTCTCGGGGACATTAGAACACCTGAGTTCCCTTGTACCTTACAGGGTTCTTCTCCTTTCTGTACAGATAGTTTGATGGGAGCTCCTTCTGCAATGGTGAGCTTCTACCCAGATATCCCAGAAGTGGAGGCCTCAAGGGCCTGTGGAGAATTTGTATTTCTCGTGGACCGCTCAGGAAGTATGGAATCCCCCATGAGTAACCAAAACAATTCTCAGCTGCGCATAGAAGCTGCCAAGGTAAAGCCAGACTTGTCACTAGTCAGCAGTGCCTTGTGAGGAGGATTTGGAAGGGTAGGAATAGGACCCACTTGTAGGTCAATTCTGCATCTGGCAACAGCAAACATGGCCATTCAGTTCTCAACCTTGAAATGCAAGGTCACAAAAAATGGTGACATTTCCTACCTTAGGAACTAGACTTGTTTCTGTATGTTTGGTAGAGCCCTCTCTCCTTTCATCTCCTCATTTTCTCTCATCTTCAGGAAACTCTATTGCTGTTGCTGAAGAGCTTGCCTATGGGTTGTTATTTTAACATCTATGGATTTGGATCTACCTATGAAAAATTCTTTCCGTAAGTTTCTGGGAAGACCATAGTCTGTGAAAGAACATACATTAAAGGAAGATCTGCACTTTTAAAATGATTAATACAGAGTTGACCTAAACACTGGGGTTGTTGGGAGCAATTTTTGTGACAATAATTTTCTGATGGGAATATCAGAGTGACAATGTACAACTGTCATGTGACTAGACACACTTTTTCTCTAAGGGAGAGTGTGAAGTACACTCAGGAAACAATGGAGGAGGCCGTGAAAAGAGTGAGGGATCTAAAAGCAGATCTAGGAGGCACTGAAATCTTGACACCACTCTGCAACATTTACAAGGCATCCTCTATTGCTGGCCATCCCTTACAGGTAAGTATTTGAAGCATAGAGAGATCAAAACAAAACAAACAAACAACAGAAAACAAAACAAAAGAAAAATACCCCAAATACTCTGTGTTGCTTGAAAAAAGAAAAACTTTAACAGGTTAAGCTAATTGGGATAGAGTGAAATTCTCTAATAACTCAGTTCTGAGCAGTTCTTGCTTATAGAATTGAGTAAATAGTATGTAAAGTTATCTACCATATAGCGAAGAGAAGAAAGACCAAATGCAGCTTTCCTCCTTTATTCCAATGGAGGGCAGTTTGTATCACAAAAGGTTCAGATGAAGCAGCATGGGGAGCATGTGAAACTTCTCAGGGGTCTGAAGAGCCTCTGTGCCAGCATGGAGCAAGTGTCAGTGGAGTGCTAGTGTCCCTTCTCCACTGTGAAGATGCTTCAGAGACTGGAAACAGTTGTAGTCTGTGAGAGCCAGTGACATTGTCTTCTGATGAACTCCACTGAGGCTCAATAAATGCATTCTTTCTTTTACAGATTTTTGTCTTCACAGATGGAGAAGTTAGTGACACCTTTAGTGTCATTAGAGAAGTTGAGCTAAACCACAAGAAACACAGGTATGAAGAGAGTGTGGTTTCTGCTGTATTGACTGGAGCCCAGGCAACTCCACATATGACTTGTTCCTCATGCTACCAGCGCTTCCTATGCTTGCAAAGGGACAGAGTGACTCACAGATTTTTCAGTTAACTAGCCAACCACTTATTCTCAGTAAAACTTAAAAATTATTTTCCACTTAATGTTGATACCACAAAGTTATTGTTCCTCATTTTTCTAATGCTCTGAAGGATATATTGAATCATATTTTCATTATGAAAAAGATTGGCAAGTTAAAATAAAAAGTAAATCAAATATTTGGTATCCGGGTAGATGAGCTGTCATGGTGTATACTCTGTGTGGCTACCATAGGTCTAGGGCCAGACAGTATCAGTCTTCTCTCGTTTTCTTTCTACCACTCACTACTTTAAACCTAGCTGAAGTAAAATTCTGGATTATGAGAATTTTTTCTTGTTTTTGTTTCATAGTGAGTTTCACAGTATGTGTCTTGTTCTTCATATATCACTTTTAGTTTTTATTTCACCAGTTTTTTTTTAATGTAGACATAATTTGCATGTAGCCACAGTCAAGTTGCATTTGTGTATGTTTCTTCATGAAAGAACTCACTATATTTTATATTGATATTCATATGATGGTTTTCTTTTAGCATTGTAGTATTATAGTATTACATGCAACAAGCAATGCACTGGAGATTTAATTTATGGGGAAGATATGTGTTAGCTAAAGGCAAATGCTACCATGTATTTACAAGGGATGCTTGAATCCAACTCTACAGAAAACAAAGCATTAGTCCCATGAGCATACTTACCCACATCTATCATTCTTTAAGTAGACAGAGTTGTTCCCATTGCAGTTGGATGGCAAACAGGTTCACAAACTCTCCTCATTTAACCCACACCAAGTTTACAAATGATTACTTGAAGCTTCACTTCCTAACAAAATTGACCTTTGCTGTTCTTCAGTCTTAGCCATTTTTGTGCATGAGATGTAGTGTCTCGTTGTTTAAAGTTTTATTTTCCTGGTATTGCTACTTTATACACCTTTTAATATTTAATAGTCATTAGAGTGTCCTCTTTCATATACCTTCCAATCTCTTTACCATTTCTTTTGTTTTCTCCATTACAATTTCCTTACTGAGTTGTATTTCATTTTATTTTGTGTATGAATATATTGATAATTATTTTCTTACTCCGTAGTTTAGAGTTCACTATCAAAATTGTTTTCTTTGCTTTGCTTTTCAAGATAGTCTTCCCTATATAGTGCTGACTGGTCTGGAGATCCCTTACTAGACCAGGCTAGCCTCTATGGGTCAACCTGCCTGCTTCTGCCTCTAGAGTGCTGGGTTTGCAGCCACATGCCACCATCTCTGACTCAAGTAACTGCCATTTCAATTTGTATTCTCTGAAGTTTCTCTTTGTGATTACTTCTTTCTTATGTGCTGTTAAGGTTTTCCTCTATTCAAGCTATGCAGAGTTTTTTGTTTTTTTTTTTGTTTGTTTGTTTCTCTATATTGGTTCTTTGAAAATTTCATAAATATACATAATGCATTCTGGTTACTATCTCCTCTCCCTTGTTCCTATCTCCATCAGTCTTCTCTTTCCTACCGATTCCTTTCCAAATTTTATGCCCTTTTGCTTTATGGTGTGACCCATTTTGTTTAATCAGTGGCATCTCTATGACCGTTGGATTGCGACTATTCATCGAATCCTGGTGGGTATACTTGTGGCTATACAGCTGAAGGTGTGTGGTGGCTTTGGAAATAGAGTCTTACCATCTCTCTTCCATAGGCAACCATGAGCAATGGCAAGACCAATGGCCTTTCTTTCCCCCCGACGCGAGGCAGTTATCCTATTCCTGGCACTGGGTTTTTGTTTAGTAATGCATAATTTCAAGGAGGAGCCTTTTCCAGTCATTAGGCTATCTCCCATCCAATTTTAATTAAGAAATCCAGCACAACTAATTGTATATCATCTCCAGTATGGAGCTCTATTCCAGGCTTCAATTCATATTTTATTTTGTGATCACATGTAATTAAGTCTTCTTAGATAACTTTGAACTATTTATAGCCCAAATATTATTTGAACTTTCAATTTGCCTGGTTAGGGTCCCCAGAATTGGAGATTGCTTGGCAGCATCTACAATTTTCTTTAGCGTGTCTAAAATATACTTCAAGTTCATTTTCCCTACAGATATTTGGTAGATCTTGTATTGGTTATTTTCTCACTGAAATCCGGTGTTTGGTTGTCACAATGAGCACATGTACATATGCTGGTTTGTTCTGAGTCCTCTGTTCCATCCCATTGGCCCATCGGTATAAATATATTCTAGGACTAAACCACATAAATTGAGCATCTCTGCTAATTCTTGATTTTCAGATCACTACAGCATCCACTGTGCTCATTTTCAAAAATTCCTTGATGTTTCCTTCCTTCCTTCCTTCCTTCCTTCCTTCCTTCCTGCCTTCCTGCCTTCCTGCCTTCCTGCCTTCCTGCCTTCCTGCCTTCCTTCCTTTTTTTCTTCCTTCCTTCGTTTGTTTCTCTCACCTCAACCTTCTCTACCTTCTCTTATCTTGTTCCCTCTGCTGTGAGCCCACGTCTTCCCTACAAGTGTCTTTATTGGAAATTTATTCTTAATTAGACTAATGAGGCTCTCTATTATTTTTATTACCTAAGAGAAGTGTGTGTGTGTGTGTGTGTGTGTCTGTGCACACGCACCCGTGCAAACACTAACATGCTGTTCAGACTCCCAGAATATGTGCATTTGCGTAAAAGTTGAATTTCATTCACTTTTTGCCATAGGTGGTAATTTTGTCCTTTATTCTGTGTAGGAATGGTGACTATTGTTACATCTTAGTCTCACCTTGCGTTTTTGGGTAAACTCATCTCAGTCTTAATGAATGAGCTCTGTCACATAACATGGGATTTAGTTAATCGTATGGTTTTGGATTTTGAATATTCACTAATGAGAAATGGTCCTGTGAAGTTTAAATTGTATTGTGAGGTTTTGTTATCTATGCACACCTGGCATCACAAAATGAGCTGAAACACTTTCCTATTTCTATTTCTTAAAAAATGTTTTTTTTTTCTTAAATGTTTATTAGAAATGGCCAATGTGCTAATCAGACGTTGTAGACTTGATAGGGTTTTTGGACTATATGCATTTAAATGGTATCTTTCCCCTGATAGGTCGTACTCATTGCTTTCAGTTGTTGTCTAGACTGAGAGCTGACATCCTTAATTCAGCTAACATGTAAAGAACTTTAGGTGGTCCACTTTTTACTGAACTCTACTTCTTAGATACTAGCATTTCTACATTGAACAATGGAAAGTTTTCAGGATACCTTTTTTTAAGGATACCTGCCACTGACAAAACTCAAAACTACAATTTTCTTACTACTTCTGAAACTGCTGCGTTTTCAACCTACATACTTGTCACGTGCTTCAAATGACAATTGGACAGCATATACAGGCACATTTTACTTTTCTTCTCTCCATTTCCAGGTCTTGGATCCTAGGTTCATATTCTCTCAGCAGTCATTGGAGCCATTTGTCATGGTAGCTTCTGGCTGCTTTACACAATTCATCAAAACTACTGTCTTTAGGTCTCTATCTTCAATATTCAATAACATAGTGTAGGTTTTCTGTGAATAGGGATCATAGTTCCTTTTGTCTAAAGCCTTGTATTTGACTCCTTTAATGTCAGAACCTCTTAAGAAGTCATATATTTCACTTCTGGGTCTTCTGTAAGACAAGTGTCTGAAAATTCCACTAATCTGTCTGTCTTATTGACCAAACTGAAAATGCTAAAACCATAGTGATTGACTTATAGGTTATTGACAGGGAATAAAACAACATAAATTTTGGTCCTCATGCTTATGTACTGAAAACATAAATTCTAAGATTTGAGGATGATGACTCACATTAACAAAAAGTCCACAGATGCCGAATGTATCAGCGAAGATGTCAGTGCATTTACTTGTCACTTTTATATTTTCATAGTTTCCTAGAGGAATTTTGGAGATAGAATGTTGCTAGATAGCTGCTGCCCCATCTGCTCTGTATTGAGGATAGAATTTAAGACAGATAATGCAAATTCTCTGAACCCTGGATCTCCATCACCAAAATGAAACTGATCTTTCCTTATAGAAGACTCGTGATATTGTTTCACTTGTTTAAGGTGCTTATTACAGCCCATAGAAATAAAGTACGATTTGTAAATGATAGGACTGTACTGACTTGGCAGCAACTACAGTATTGCTTCATGTGTTTTTGACCAGCTCGTATTAGTTGATAATTCTGCTATGGAGAAACTGTCTCTAACATTCTCTAACATAATAATTTTACCATTGCAGATGTTTCTCATTTGGCATTGGGGAAGGAGCCTCCACCAGTTTAATCAAAGGCATTGCCCGGGTATCAGGAGGCACTGCAGAATTTATCACAGGCAAGGACAGGATGCAAGCCAAGGTGAGAGCAGGCAAAATGCCCAGAGTTGGATAATCCAGAGTGAGCATGAGACAGGACAAGGAAACTTCTGCAAAGGCAGATGACCTCTTCTCCTGGAGGGTGCATTATCATGAGTGCTAGACAATACATCTAGAAGTCTTCTTGTTAGTTTGTTAAAAATTATTCCATTCTCATATATGAAGACTGACATCTGAGCATAGTATCTGTGACTCCAGAGAGGAGACAATTAAAGCAGGTGCAACGTTTGTTTTGAAGACCAGAGAAAAAGAAAGTAAAAGAATTGGCTGCTCTGTCTGGGACTACAGTCTGTACTCTGAGTAAATCTAGTAGGAATCCATTCTTCATGCAGAAGACACAAACAAAAAAACAAAACAAAACAAAAAACAAGCGTGTGTGTGTGTGTGTGTGTGTGTGTGTGTGTGTGTGTGTAGACTCAAAGACATGCTAAGTTCACATTCCTTTATTAGTATACAGAAATGGAAGATATCTCTGATTATCTTTCTAAGCTTCTCTTTCCATGTTGTCAGTATCCCTTGCTAACTCATTTTTGCAGGGGCCTCCTTTCTTAAAGATTGCCTTCATATATATCTATATTTTTATATATCTCGTGTGAAGCTTCACCAAACACATAAGTAGAGAAAAAATAGCATTTCTCACTTAGCACATGAAAATTATGCCCTTGGTCCTGATAAATACTCCATCAATACCATCAATTATTATTATGTATAATTCTGTTTCTTTTCTCCTCCAACAGGCTCTGGGGACTCTGAAGTTTGCTCTACAGCATGGAGTTGATGACATATCTCTGAGCTGGGATTTGCCTCCTCGTTTATATGCTAAGATGCTTTCTCCAGAGCAGACTGTCATCTTTAAGGGTCAGAGGTTAATTATCTATGCCCAGCTGGCTGGGATTATCCCTGTGAGTCACTATTCTTGTATTTTTGTTTTTTGGTTTGTTTGTTTTCTCATTGGAACCTGTATCAGAAGTTTCATTAACAGTGATGATTGTTTAGGATTTCATCAAGATATGGTACTTGCCAGGCAGCCAGCCTTCATGTCTATACTATCTTGTACTACCTGATTCTCAATCTTACATTTTGTTGAGCTGAGGAGGTTTCCTAGTGCTTACCATTTTCCTGGTTATAAGTCAGTTTTGTAAGTCCTACTTTTCTCTTACATGTAGCAAGGGGAAAGCTCAGGAGCAGTGTGCCTCAAATACTCCCTTCAGGGCAAGGCTCTTGAAAACAGGGTGACATTTTCCCTACAACCCAAGGAAAACGCCAGGTAAGAATTCAACTTTTCTTCTCTTTCTCCACACTTTCACACTCCTCCCTTCCTTTTCCTCTCCTCCTCTTTTCTCCCCTCCTTTTCTGTTCCTTGCTCCTTTCACCCCCCTTCTTTTTTCTCTGTCATTCTTGATGGTTCAGTCATCCTGTCATTGACCTCTGCTGCTTCCTGTAAGCTCTTCTCTTCTGAATCATTCTTTTAAACTCTTTGTCTCTGCATTCCCTTCTATCTATAATTACTAGCTTTTAAGAGTCTTGGATAATTGATTTGCAGTTATTTTTCTTTAATTTTCTGCAATTTTTTTCAGCTTCACCATTCATCGGTTGGCTGCAAAGTCCTTGATTCAGAACAAAGACTTGGGCTCCAATGAGACCTCAGAAGAAGCAAAAGAGGATGTGAAGAACATCAGCATTCAGTCTGGAGTTCTTAGCTCCTTCACAGCTTTCATCGCCATAAACAAGGAGCTGAATCAGCCAGTACAGGGGCCTCTGGCTCATAGAGTGATTCCAAGGCCAATGACTTACGGATCTTCTGATATGTGTATGGGTAAGTCTTATAAGTGTCATTCCAATTCAAACTTATGTATACTGAGTCTCAAATATCCAAGTACATCATTTAAATAAAGGGAAGCTTCAGAATTTCATAAATTTAAACTGAAATAAGTTTCTTAAATTTCTTGTATTTTTCTCATCCTTCTACACCAAAGATTTATGGCTTGCCTTAAATTTTCTAAAGAAATAGATTATGTCCAACTGGGAGAGAGATCTTATATAGAAGTACAAAAGAACACAAGGGACATATCATAATGCAGACATATCTATAAACATTGAATATTAAAGCCATTTAATTCACTTAGTTCTTGAAAATGGCCATACATTGGGCAAATGATTGGATTGAATCTGTTAAGTCTGAAATAGCTACAGGGTAATTAGTAGGAATAAAAAATGCCATCATTTTTCTGGGATGGCAGGGGTCCAGTGGCATTTGGTGCCTTTTTTCAGTAGGTGTAAACACTATTCAGATGCCAGGGTTATGTGAATCATTTGCAGTAGAGGTCAGCAACTTTAACTTAAGAATGAAATGGGTTGAGGACTGAATTGATTTCTGATGTATAGTTTTGCCATATAGTTCTGATGATCAGAAATTATGGCTGTAAATTAAAGATACTATTAAGGGTGGTAATTGGCTTAATTGAGTGTTTTTGTTTTTTTTTTTTTTAGTAATTACAGTTTATTCACTTTGTATCCCTGCTGTAGCCCCCTCCCTCATCCCCTTCCAATCCTGCCCTCCCTCCCTCTGCTCCTCCATGCCCCTCCCCCAGGTCATTGATAGGGGAGTTCATTTCTCCCCTTCCATCTGACCCTTGTCTATCAGGACTGGCTGCATTGTCTTCCTCTGTGGCCTGGTAAGGCTACTCCCCACCCCAGTCAGTGGGAGGTGATCAAAGAGCTAGCCACTGAGTTCATGTCAGAGACAGTCCCTGCTCCCATTACTAGGGAACCCACTTGGAGACTGAGCTGCCATGGGCTACATCTGTGCAGAGGTTCTAGGTTATCTCCATGAATGGTCCTTGGTTGGAGTATCAGTCTCAAAAAAAAGACCCCTGTGCCCAGATTTTTGGTTCTTTTGCTGTCCTTGTGTAGCTCCTGTCCCCTCCAGGTCTTTCTATTTCCTACTTACTTCATGAGATTCCCTTCAATCTGCCTAAAGTTTGGCTATGAGTCTCAGCATCTGCTTTGATACCCTGCAGGGTAGAGTCTTTCAGAGTCCCACTTGTGGTAGGCTCCTGTCCTGTTTCCTGTTTTAAGTTGAGTGAAAAACAAAATTTGAAGGGATGTGACATATTTGAAAAATTAGGACAATCAAGGACTAAGCAGAAGTCAGCTCAAAGACCCTTTTTGAAATAGGAAACACTAAGTTAAAACACTAGAGATATGGGTGCTGTATTTTAAAAGTAAGACTAAAATACTTCTGAGATACCAAACAATTCTTTGTGATACCAATAACTTGATGGCATGAGAGAGCTGTGTTAGAGCCATCGCCACAGATCTGAGGGCGGCAAGGTCTTTGTATTAGTTGTTATGTAGGCTTTCTATAATGCTGCTGATAATTCTCAAAATTATGAAGAGCTTGGAGTGCACTGATAGCCTGTAGTATGTCTTTTGGGTACTTTGGGTACTGGTAAGAGGTGAATTAAGTAGTTAAACAATGAGAGTAGTGAGGAAATGTGGAAGATAACCCAGATCAGAAAGAAAATAATAGTCTTGGACTGAGAAAATTGCCAAGCCTATCTTTGGAACCTGGATGCTTAGGATAAGGTTGAACTCCTTTTGAAAGGGGCAGTGGTAAAATATCTTTCTAGGACAGAAAACAATATTTTAAGGCAAGGCATAACTGGAATAATTTTCTTGTATTGAAAGTAAGATGTAGCTATGAATGTTTAGCACATGTGAGAGGTTTCAAAAAACTCAGTAAGAAGTAGAATGAAGGCTCAGAGGGGGAGTGCTGGAGGAGGCCACACAGGGGAATGGCACATTATGGTTAGCGAATGACGCTGATATGGGTAGAGGGTCAGTGACTCTAATCCTCACACTTTTTAATCTTTGCTTGCATAGAGAATGGAGGCTGCTGCAATATTCCCTCTGCATTTGTGTTTTTCAGTTAGCATGCTATGCACAGGAAAAGTACTACAGTCTAAGAGTAATATGCCTCTGGCTTTTAGCCCGAGAAGTAAGTATCCCAGGAAGTCTATGGAGCATTCTTCTATAATCTAAGGGAGTGAGTTTCTAGGAAAAGTTTTCTCAACAATGTTTGTTTTTCACAGATGCTGTACGTGGTGCATCCCTATCTTTGAAAAGCAACAAAAAGGTCAAAATGGCATGTTCTTCCACCAAGAAAAACAACTTGCAAAATGACCCCCAAGGTGAAATGGTCCTCAGATTGTGTCTCTGACTCATGTAACCATAAACTAAACTTTGGTTCTTGTCATCTTGGAGTTTTCTCTACCTAGGGGAAGTCTTATTAGAGGCAGCAGACAGGAGGCGATATTTGACATTGTCATGTATTTGCCAGATGAATCTAGCTTTATTAGTTTATATTACAGCACCTGATACCTTCTAGCCTACTGTAATGGAGTGAGCATGTCCTCTGGTACTTTAAGCCCATTGACAGTCCATCAGGGTGTCACAGGGCCTTGCCCTAGCAGACTCTGCAGCCATCTTTCAGAACCCAAACCAACTGCCACCCATCATGGACTAGAAACAGTCTGTGGAGTTACTGCAGAACCCTCACTACAGCCTCCTCTTCAGAAATCTCCCTCAGGTGGACTGTATCCCGCTGACCCCATTACTTTTCCATGGCATCATTCTTTTATATTTCTTTTCACAAAGCTTTTGGAGAGAATGTTGTTGTGCAGCTGATTTCCCTTCAAAAGGCAAATGGCTCCTGGAACCTGGATGAAGATCTGACCAAAATCCTGGGCACTAATTTAGAAGATGCCAAGGTTGCAAACCCTGCCATGGTGAGATGCAAAGTGAAACAAGGGAAAGGGGATATACTTCATGAACTTATGAATATAATTAGAATTGGAATGAACCGGGAGCCAGCTGAGAAATAAGAATATAGATAATGCAAAGATGAATGTAATTTATAATATGTAAAAGATTAAAACATTTCCACCTTATCTGGAGTATAAAAAAACATGGAAATAATGCTTAGCTACTGGAAGGCATGGTCAGACTGATGTATATCAAAGAGAAAACTAAACACTATTCTGTGTTATTCTTATTCACTGAGGCCTCATTGTAAGAGCAGATATTTTTGATCTTCACATTATTCTAGACAGAATTTTAAGCACTTAATATTCATATATTTATTTGATTCTCATTTCCCTTAATTAAAGCAGGTTCTATTTATGTAGCTATATAGATGAAGAAATTGAACATTAAAGGCAAATAAAAATCACCCTGAGATTTCACCTTATACCCATCAGAATGGCTAAGATCAAAAACTCAAGTGACAACACATGCTGGAGAGGATGTGAGAAAAGGGAACCTTCCTCCATTGCTGGTGGGAACATAAACTTGTACAACCATTTTAAAAATCAGTCTGGCGCTTTCTCAGAAAATTAGGAATAGTGCTACCTCAAGATCAAAGTTACTACTCCTGAGCATATATATAAAAGATGTTCAACCATACAACGAGGACATTTGTTCAGCTGTGTTCATAGCAGCTTTTTTTAATAATAGCCAGATTATGGAAACAACTTAAATGTCCCTCAACAGATGAATGGATACAGAAATTGTGGTACATTTACATAGTGGAATACTACTCAGCAATTGAAAACAAGGAACTTATGAAATTTGCAGGGAAATGGATGGAACTAGAAAAGATCATCCTAAATGAGGGAATATTATCCATATAATATAGGATAAACATACTAAAATCTATACTCCTAAAGAAGCTAACCAAGAAAGAGGACCCTAGGGAGGATGCTTAATCTTCATTCAGAAGGGCAAACAGGATAGACATCAGTAGTGGGAAAAGACAGGGAACAGGACAGGAGCCTACCACAGAAGGCCTCTGAAATACTCTACCCATCAGCATATCAAAGGAAATGCTGAAACTCATAGTCAAACTTTGGACAGAGTACAGGGAATCTTATGGAAGAAGGGGGAGAGAGAAATACTTGAGGGTAAAGGAGCTCCACAAGAAGATGAACAGAGCCAAAAAATCTGGGCCCAAGGGGTGCTGGTGAGACTGATGCCCCAACTAAGGACTATACATGGAGAGGACCTAGACCCCCTGCTCATATGGAGCCCATAGAGAGCTCAGTCTCCATGTCGGTTCTCTAGAAAGTGGAGGAGCAGGAGCTGTCTCTGACATGGACCTACTGGCTGGCTCTTTGATCACCTTTCCCTGAGGCTAGGGGGCACCCTTGCCAGGCCACAGAGGAAGATGTGATAGGCTAGGTTCAGACTGTAGAGGAGGAGGATCTCTCCTATCAGTGGACTAGGGAAGAACATAGGGGGAGAAGAGGGAGGGAGGGTGGCACTGGGATGAGTTGAGGACTGGAGCTACAGCCAGGGTACAAAGTGAGTAAGTTATAATAAAGAATAAATCAATCAAAAAGGGAAAAGAAGAAAATGAATACTGTGTGAGCCAGTCAGTGAAAAGGTAGATTCAGTACTAGAATGCCCTGTCTTTAGAGCTTCCATTAGTAAACCTATTATTGCTATTTTTATGTTCTTACATAGACTGACTAGAGTAAACCTTATTCGGAATTTTAAGTTTACCTTCTGAATTGTCAATAAAAGTAAGTTTGCCTTCTGAATTTTAGTAAAAGTCATATTAAATCATGAAGAAGAAATATAGTTCCAACTTATTAACTTGTGAAACACAATTAAATAAACTTCAGATACTCTATGGTTATACCACTTTTACCCTACCTCTGAGCTATGGCTGGCTACTGAGTCAATGAAATGTAGTGAATGCAAATCAGAGGTAAATTTTTAATTAAATTTTTAGTTTTTATATTAATTATAGTTTATTTACTTTGTATCCCAGCTATAGCCCCCTCCCTCATTACCTCCCAGTCCCACCCATCCTCCCTTATCTCCTCCCTGCCCCTCTCTAAGTCCACTGATAGGGGAGGTCCTCCTCCCCTTCCATCTGACCCTCGATTATCAGGTCTCATCAGGACTGCCAAGAGGTAAATTTTTAATCAGTAGAGGTATCTATGCTGTAATATAGAAACTGACTTAATTATTTAAAGAAAGCCATGGGAATATTTCTTCAAAACTATTTCATAATGACTCCTTGTCAAAATAATAATTCTGTTTTAAAGTTAAAAAATGAGAGCTGCTACTAGTTCGAGAACTACATCACCAACAGAATTCAACCTCAGCATACATGAGATCATGTAATCAGTTCTGTAAAAACATAGTAAAAGTGGAATACATAGCTCATGTTGTTAGCTGAATATCAGGTAGAAGTTTGAAAATTTTAAATAATAAATCATCAGACTGAGTCTATATTAGCTAAAAATAATACTATTGATAAATGAATTGATATCACTAATGGAAACATATTTGAACCTACTAAGCTTTGGAATTTTACAGGTCTTTATTTTCAGTGATGACCCTATTGAAGAGATACAGGAAAGATTTCTATTAGTAAAAATAGAACTGAAAGAAAAAGTGATAAAAAGGAGACTCAAGGTCACTTGAGATCTCTGAACCGAATTTGTAAATTTTCATGGGAAGTAGCAGCACTAACAAAAAACTATACAGCTGGAATAAAAGCCAATAGTTGTTTCTGGTCCTTCATCCTCAGATGACATTTGAATAGAGACAGAGAGCTGACTCAAGAGCAGTTGCGCATGGAATCCGCAGGGGTCAGGCAGCCACAGGCAATGTGAGCAATAGATCTGAACAAGACCCCTCAGGATGAGCTTCATTCTGCCATGATTACAGATTTTCACATGTCACTTACCCTAAGCTGGGAACCATGTCAATCACTGGCATAATTCCAATATCCACCATTATTAGACAATTAATTCTAGATAAATCTTTTCGCTTTTGTAGTGTTTATATTTGGAAAGGTGCTATTGATTCTTCCTAATGAAATAGTTAAGCAGTTGAAAATGCAAATAAAAAATGTATGAACATAATACTTTAAAGAATTCAAACATAACATTTTCTTCTCTTACTGGAGTCTAAGTTTCTATGCACTCAGTGTTTGAGGTATTTTAAGGAATATGATACACCAGACTTATGACTTAAGTCCTTTTCTAAATGGTAATAGAATATTTTCTTGAAGCTCTGGTCAGTCTTTATGGAAAGGATGGGACGGGAATTTTCATTGTAGCAGCAGACAAGGAAGGAGATAGTAAATCTCTTGGCTTCCTGTTGAGTGGCTTTCTGCCCTGCCTGAAATATCACAGAAGTTTCTGTCTGATTTACAGCATGGGGATCCCTCAGCCTGGGCCACAGTGCTGGCTGTGCTATGGTTGCATGCCAATGGAAAGGACTTGAAGTGTGAGTGGGAGCTTCTGGAAAGGAAAGCCGTGGCCTGGCTTCATGACCATGCAGGTAGGAGCACAGTCCCCTCCCTCCCTTCTCCTCATTCCCATCTGTGTCTCAAAGAGCTATGTCTGTGTGCACAGCAGAGCAATAGAGAGTCCCCATAGCTGCCCCAACCATGCTATCACAAAGTATTGTCTGTTCCTTCAGCTAATTCTTTTTTTCAGTGTTAGGGTGAAATGTGTACTTGTTAGGGACAAGCTGAGCAAACAGGGAAGGAGCATAGATGTGGATGCTTAGCTGAATAAGACTATCTTTAGACTTGTAGCAAGCACTTCTGCATGGCTATTGTATCCTTGCTACAGTGTTCCTGTGGACAGAAAAGACTAAAGGAGAAGCAAAACAAGAAAGGATGAAGAGCCAGCTGTACTGCAGGTAGCTACGTCAAAGCCGAAGGGAGATGATAGGAATGAATGAGAAGACTAAGGAACGAGCCTCTTCCCCTGTCCCACAGTCCTCATTCTTGTTTCTCTCCTCACAGGCTCCTCCATCCCCGCACTTGTGCAAGCTGCCAACAGTCTCCTGAAATTATCTGTGAATCCTGCTGCCTTTGACATCTGAGGATGTCACCCATGAAAGAAGAGCGTTTCCTGGCTACTACCTACTCCTGCACTTCTTGGCTGAGATGGCTTTTGGTTTTTATGTTTAACTTTTTCTTTCTTGTCACTTATACAATGGACTACTACTCAGCTATTAAAAATAGGGCAGCATGAAATTTGCAGTCAAATGGATGGAACTGGAAAATATCATCCTCAGTGAGGTAACCCAGAAGCAGAAAAATACACATGGTATATACTCACTTATAAGTGGATATTAGCCTTAAAGTACAAGATAAGCGCACAGACCCATATATCCAAGAAGCTAAATAACAAGGAGGGTGCAAGGGAGGATGCTTAACTCTCACTCAGAAGGGGAAATAAAATTCTACAAATGTTCTTGTGACATTTTTAAAATTTTGGTTGTGTCTCAATCTTCATTTTGGAATATTCTTTTGCCTTAGAAAAAAACCTCAATGTAAAATACTTTCCAAAAGCTCAGCTAATTTTCTTTCACCTTTAACTTTGGATACATATAGATATTTTTTTAAATAATGAGGTGAATGACATAGATGAGTCTTAAAAGGCAACCAAATGGGAGGAGAGCATTGAGGATAAACTAAAAATATAATAACTAGTGTTTCCTACTGTGCATATAATCTTGAAGGAACATTTTTCCCACTTTGGAACCATCTCTTTACAATAAAACAACCATCCTCATTTTATGATTGGATCATGAATAGAGGTAACAAAGTAATTGCTCCCTTAGAGCTATCCCTGAACTCCAAGCAGGAGCTAATAGGATCTTCAAAATGCTTTAAGCCAGTGCTCTGGGGAGAGAGTGTTCTGGTATTAATTGTATAAGCTAATGAGATGTAATTTTTCATAAGTGGAGAAGAAGGCTCCTTCGCCTGGAGCACACTGTTCTGCTCATAAAAAGGAAATTTGATTTCTAGTTATTGTACTTTGGGAAACTGGGGTCATGTTTTCAGGACCACAGACTGAGTACTCAAACTTCTGCCAATGTCTGCCTCTTACACACTAACAGGTAACACACATGGAACTTCCTGATCCTTGGAAAATACATTTTCCTGAAATCAATTAGAAAATCTAATGAGGCTATGGAATCACAGAACACAATGGTGTCTGAGCATAAACAAAGACCAGAAACTGAGAGTCTTTGCTTATCAACGGGAGGGTGTGGAGGGCTCACTGGAATTGAAGCTGTTCAGAAATGAACAGCAGTTGTAAAAAGTAAGTGCTCTCAGCCTTGGCCTCACAATGTCACTGTGTCTTTCTTTACAGTCTAAACTAATATCAAGATATCGAGATAGAATATGTGAGAGGAAGAAAACATGTCATGTGATTTCTAAAATAAAATAAAATTGTAAATAAAACCAGGGAGATGGCTCAGTGGGAAAAGGTGCCTGCCTGAATCACCTGAATTTAACCCCTGGAATCAACATGGTGGAGAGACAGAACTGACTCCCTCAAATTGTCCTCCAACCACTACACAGACATCATGGCTAGTGTATGCATGAGCAAACACACACACACACACACACACATACTAAATTTAAAAACAAATAGAATGAAAGACTGAGGGAAAAGGAGACATGAAGTCTTCCTTCACTTTTATTTGAAGCAGCCATAAGAGCTTTCAGGAATGGCTTCATTTTCCAACAGTAAAAGAGGTTTTTTCAGGAAGCAGAGACAGAACAGATAGTACTAAAGATTACAAGCACAGACATTAAATAAAACAAGCAAAGCAAATTCCTTTATGAATTTGAATGCTAGTTTTCTGGCTGCAGATCTGATTTACAATAGAAAAAAAACTTTATGGATATATATATATATTGCTTTGGTTTGGTTTTTGAGACAGGGTTTCTTGTACACTCCTGACTGTCCTGAACTGGCCTTGTAGACCTGGTTGGTCTTGAACTCACAGATATCTTCCTGCCTCTGCTTCCCCAAGTGCTGGGATTAGAGGCATGTACTGCTGTATCGGGTGGATAAATATTTTTTTAAAAGAATCCTTATCTACAAATGACTCGTTGGTACCGAGTGATACTGAATGTCTGTGCAATGGCCATTATTGTCACCATTGTTACTTATGCAATTGTGGGTGGAAAGGTTCTTTGTCTCCTCAGATTTCTATTCTGCTTTTGACTTACATAACCCTCTCTCTTAATTCTGTTCCTTATCTTATGCAGGCCACTCTATCTTCCATTTTATCAGAGTAGTGCCTTTTATATGCACTTTGCTTCTACAAACAGCTCTAGAACTCATAGAATGTGGCCCACCAGTTAGCAGAGCCCTGATGGGTATGTCTTGGTGTGGCCATGGCCCTAAGAGCTACATGTACTGAGGACTTCATGCTCTTAATGGAGCATGGCTCTGCTTGTTATCTTTGCAGGCTTTATAATCTTCCTAATTTACAAACTATATGAAAACTTTAAGGGACCGTCCAGCCCCTCATTGAACAGTATTTCTTGCACTTACAATTAACAATGCTTAATCTCTTCTAGGCATGGTGGTTGGAGCAGATAATGATTTAACCACCACTCTGAGAAGAACCTGCAGATGTAGATTGTTAGCAATGACTACTACCCTTAGAAAGAATTTGGAAAAACAGATTGTTTAGCAAGGTTAGGTAAAGATATTTTTACTAGTGGCTCTGACGTAGAAAGTCTTAGGGAAAAACAGGTTGTTTAGCAAGGTTAGATAAAGATGTTTTTGCTAGGGGCTCTGATGTAGAAAATCTTTCAGTACAATTTGAAGTTTAGAAAAGTACACTGAATAGTAAAGCCAGGGACATTTTTAAGGTTGGTGAACAGACACAAATGCCCAAGATAGCCTTGGCTGACATGACACTCTCTAGTTGGTCTGGTGACTGAGACAATTGATTTCCTTATACTTGTTTTTGCCTTCAACTTCCTGATATGACTTAATAAAAATTATTGGTGAACAGATATGCACCTTAAAGATTTTGTCTCTGATATGAATTAAGTGGCTGGCTGTTTGATCACCTCTCCCTGAGGGGGGAACAGCCTTACCAGGCTACAGAGGAAGACAATGCCGCCGGTCCTGATGAGACCTGATAGGCTAGGGTCAGATGGAAGGGGAGGAGGACCTCCACTATCAGTGGACTGGATGAGGGGCATGGGAGGAGCTGAGGGAAGGAGGGTGGGATTGGGAGGGGATGAGGAAGGGGGCTACAGCTGGGATATGAAGTGAATAAAATGTAATAAATAAAAATAGTTTTATTCACAAAGATTTTAAGTAGAGATGGTTGTTTTTATATAAAAGATTAGATCTGTGATTTTAAAAAGATTTTTATAAGATTACTTTTTTAAGATAATTAATTCTTTCTTTGTAACTGCAAACTGTAGCCTGCCAGCAAAGAAAAGCTGGCTGAGAAATTACCGTGCTTGCTCACCTTGTTAATCTATAAACAGGTCGTTTAGTTACAAATGTGTATGGGTTCTTGGAAATAACTTGTTTTTCATCTTTTTTTTTTTCACCCACAACACGTAAGACTTTTGATCATGTGAACGTATAGGGGAACGTGTTTTTCTTACCTATACTCATTGTAATCATCCACTTAAAGAAAAGTAGACTGTAACCACATTGTAATTTTTGTACTGCTTGAAAGATTTTGCTGGGATATACAGGTTGTGGGAAAAGAATAAAAGTATGGTTTAGAACTCTCCAGAGTTTGTTCTGTCCACCAAGATGTATATATATGCATGTATGTAATATCGTTTGGAACTTGCTCTGTTGAGTATGTTCCATCCACCAAGGTGTATGTATGTAGGGTGGTTTGGAACATGCTACTCTGAGTTTGTTCCATCTGCCACGATGTGTGGTTGTACATGTGTGCAAGGCTGTTGGAATATTTTCCCATCCACAAGATGCATGCATGTGTATATGTGTTCATGTTCTGGTGGGAGCTCGCTCTCTGGAGTTTGCTTCGTCTACACAGTGTGTGCCTGAATGCATGCATGTACGTTTGTATGTATGTGTGTATGTATGTATATGTATGTGTAAGTGTAAAATAAAATAAGTCTGTAAGAGAAGCTAAATAAAGAAAAGTTAAGTAAAGAAGAAGCTTGTTAAAACCTATCTGCTGGAGTCTATCTTACTTCATCATCAAGTGTAAGTGTGTGTATGTGTGTATGTGTTTGTGTGCGCACGTGCATGTGTGATCTTTTCCCCTCCTTTTCTCTTTTTTAGATGCTTTGCCACTACCAGCTCACTTTTTCTTTTCCTAATCCCACCCACCCTCTCTCTTCTTCCCCTATGCCCCTCCCCTGTTCCACTGACAGAGGAGAACCTCTTCCCTTTCTGTCTGACCTTGGCCTAACAGGTCTCATCAGAGCTGGCTCCATCATCTTCCTTTGTGGTCTGGCATGGCAGCACCTCCTAGGGAGAGATAATCATAGAGCCAGCAACTAAGTTCATGTTAGAGACATTCCATGCTCCCCTTACTAGGGAACCCACTTGGAAACTTCCTCTGAACAGGGGGTCTAGTTCCTTTCCATGCATGGTCCTTGGTTGGAGTATCAGTCTCTGCAGGAACCCCTGGAGGCAGGGTTTTTGGCTCTGTTGTTCTCCTAGTGGAGCTCCTGTCCCCTCCAGGTCTTTCTATTTCCCTCTTCTTCTATAAGGTTCCCTGAACTCTGCCCAGATTCTGGCTATGAATCTCAATATCTCCTTCGATATCCTGGTGTGTAGAGTCTTTCAGAGGCCCTTTTGGAAGGCACCTATCCTTTTCCCTATTTTCCCCCATTTCTAATGTCTATCTTGTTTGCCCTTCTGAATGAGGAATAAGCATCTTCCCTGGGGTCCTCCTTGTTGTTTAGCTTCTATACTATGCTATGCTATGCTATGCTATGCTATGCTATGCTATACATCTAATATCCTATACTATATAATATAGGATTATTATATTATACTATATAATACTATATTATACTATATATACTATATTATACTATATAATATAGGATTATTATATCCTGTCTAATATCGACTTACAAGTGAGTATATACCAGGTGTGTCTTTCTGGTTCTGGGTTCTCACTCTGGATGATCTTTTCTAGTTCCTATCATTGAGCTTCAAATTTCATGATTTCCTTGTTTTTAATTGCTGAGTAGTATTCTATTGTGTAAATGTACCACAATTTCTGTATCTATTCCTCATTTGAGGGACATCTAAGTTGTTTCCAGATTCTGGCTATTATGAATGAAGCTGCTATGAACATAGTTGAGCAAATGCCCTTGTTGTAAGTTTGAGCATCTTTTGGATATATGCCCAGGAGTGGTATAGCTGGATCTTGAGGTAGCTCTATTCCTAATTTTCTGAGAAAGTGCCAGATTAATTTCCAAGACCTCAACATAAAACCAAACACACTAAATCTGTTAGAAGAAAAAGTGGGGAAGAGCCTTGACCTCATTGTCACAAGACACAACTTCCTGAAAAGAACACCAATAGCATGGGCTGTAACATAGACAAAAAATTGTACCTCATGAAACTGAAAAGCTTCTGGAAAACAAAGGACACTGCCAACAGAACAAAATGACTGGGAAAAGATTTTCACCAACCCTACATCTGACAGAGTGCTAATATCCAGAATATATAGATAACTCAAACACCGACAAACCAAGTGAACCAATTTAAAAAAATGGAGCACAGTGCTAAACAGAGAACTCTCAGTAGAGGAATATCGAATGGCCAGAGAAACACTTAAAGAAATGCTCATTGTCCTTAGTCATCTGGGAAATGGAAGTCAAAATGACCCTGAGATTCCTCCTCACACCCATCAGAATGGCTAAGATAAAAAAATTAAGGGATGGCACATGCTGGAGAGGATGTGCCCAAAGGGGAATTATTGAAAGGCCATTGAAAATGACTTACAAGCAGCTTGGGGACTTTTATGTCTTGTGTTTGAAATTTCCTTTCTTTTTCTTTTCTTCTCATCTCTTTGAAGGAGATCAACAATGTATTTCTGAAAGTAAGTTATTTAGTGGTTTTGGGGTTATTTAATGTCCATATCTAATCCTCAGGTATGCCCCATTTCTAGATATTATTTGGATTTATGTTAACCTCCTTTTTATTTATTTGTTTGTTTATTATTTATTTATTCACTTTACATCCTGATTGTGGCCCCCTTTCTCCTTTCCACTTATCCTCCCTTTCCCTACTCTCCCTCTTCTCTTTACTCCTCAGAAAAGTGCAGTCTCCCCCCCTGACCCACTCCAGCACATCAAGTCACATCAGGACTGAACATATCCTCTTCCACTGTGGCCAGGCAGGAAGCCCCACCACACAGAAGTGATAAAAAAGCAGGCAACTGAGTCCGTGTCAGAGACAGCTGTTGCTCCCCTTACTAGGAGATCCACATGAAGACTGAGGTGCCCATGACCTACATAGGTGTAGGAAGTCTAAATCCAGTCCAGGCATTGCCCTTGTTTGGTGCTTCAGTCTTCACAAGCTCCCTCACCACCCAGGCCCAGGTTAGTTGACACTGTTGGTCTTTTTGTGGAGCTCCTGCTCCCACCAAGTCCTTATATCCTTACCCTCACTCTTCCACAAAGCTCCTTAAACTCAGCCCAATGTTTGGCTGTGAGTCTTTTTTTATTAATTTTTTAATATTAATTATATTTTATTCACTTTGTATCCCAGCTGTAGCCCCCTTCCTCATTCCTTCCCAGTCTTACCCTCCCTCCCTCATCTCCTGCCATGCCCCTCTCCAAGTCTACTGATAGGGGAGGTCCTCCTCCCCTTTTATCTGACCCTAGCTTATCAGATCTCATCAGGACTGAATTCAATGTCCTCCTCTGTGGCCTGGTAAGGCTGTTTCTCCTTTGGGGGTGGAGGCTGATCAAAGAGCCAGCCACTGAGTTCATGGCAGAGATAGTCCCTGTTCCCCTTACTAGGGTACCCACTTGGATACTGAGCTGCCATGGGCTATATATGTGCAGGGGTTCTAGGTTATTTCCATGCATGGTCCTTGGTTGGAGTCTCAGTCTCAGAAAAGACTCGTTTGCCCAGATATTTTGGTTCTGTTGCTCTCCTTATGGAGACCTGTCCTCTTCAGGTCTTACTAGTTCCTCCTTCTTTCATAAGATTCCTTGCACTCTGCACAAAGTTTGCATTCCCACCAGCAATGGAGGAGGGTTCCCCTTTCTCCACATCCTCTCCAGCATGTATTGTCACTTGAGTTTTTGATCTTAGCCGTTGTGATGGGTGTAAGATGAAGTCTCAGGGTCATTTTAATTTGCATCTCCCTGATGACTAAGGACATTGAGCATTTCTTTAAGTGTTTCTCGGCCATTCTATATTCCTCTAAAGAGAATTATCTATTTAGTCTGTACCTAAATTTTTAATTGGATTACTTGGTTTGTTGCTTTTTAACTCCTTTAGTACTTTATGCGTTCTGTATAGTACAGATTCAATGCAATTCCCATCAAAATACCAAAACAATTCTTTACAGACCTTGAAAGAAAAATTCTCAAATACATATGGAAAAACAAAAAACCCAAAATTGCCAAAATGTTCCTGTACAACAACAGATCATCTTGAGGTATCTCCATCCCCGATCTCAAGCTGTACTACAGAGCAATAGTAGTAAAAACTGCATGGGACTGGCATAGAAACAGAATGGTGGATCAATGGAATTGAAGAGAAGACCCAGAAATAAACCCACACATCTCTGGATACTTGATTTTTGACAGAGAAGCCAAAACCATTCAATGGAAAAAAAGACAGCATCTTCAACAAATGGTGCTGGTCCAACTGGATGTCTACATGCAGAAAAATGAAAATAGATCCATATTTATCACCCTGCAGAAAACTAAAGTCCAAGTGGATCAAAGACCTCAACATAAAACCAGACACACTCAATCGGTTAGAAGAAAAAGTGGAGAAAAGCCTAGAACTCATTGGCACAGGAGACAACTTCCTGTACCAACAGCACAGGCTCAAAGATCAACAATTAATAAATGGGACCTCATGAAACTGAAAATCTTCTATAAAGCAAAAAAAAAAAAAAAAAAAAAAAAAAAATCATCAGAACAAAGCAACAGCCTACAGACTGGGAAATGATCTTCATCAACCCTATATCTGACAGAGGGCTGATATCCAGAATATATAAAGAACTAAAGAAGTTAAAGAGCAACAAGCCAAGTAACCAGTTAAAAAATGGCTGCGAGTCATAGCATCTGCTTCCATCTGCTGCTGGGCAGAGCCTCTCAAAGAGCAGCTATGTTAGAATTCTGTCTGAAAGCATGGCAGAAGATTGTTAATAGTGTCAGGGGTTGGCTCTCTCCATTGGTGGGTCTCAGGTTATGCCAGGAATTGGTTGGACATTTCTCCAATCTCTGCCCTATCTTTATCTCTGTGACTGTCTTTAGTACAAAAGAGATCACTCTTCAGAGGTGGCTTTCTTACCTCGTCTATACACAGGAGGCAGCTACTCTCAACATTTATAAAGTGAGTTTCTGACCACCAACCAGGCCACTCATGAAGGCTATTATATAATACAGTATTATTGACCACTGATCATGCCAATAGTCTCAGAGACAGTTGACCCATTGATGGTCACATGTGTGAAAAGGTGCTGAACAATATGAGCCTACTGCTTGTCCATCATTCTTTCACCTTGTTTTCTGCTCATTTTCTTTGCATGATGGTTGGACCAAATACTTCTCAACCTTTATTTTTACTATCCTATTTCATACTCCTTACACTTCTTTTTCATCCTGACTGGAATGATATTCCCATAAAAATATCTGCTTTAGCAAGTCTATCAATTTATTCATCTAAGGACTATTGAAGTTTGAGGAATGTGATTTTTATTCTTAAAACATTATTCAGTTGTATGAAAAACAGGGTTTGAGTGAAAGATTGAGCAGACCTAATGGTTGGATCCAAGGTACCCCTGGACAGTACTATTTAGACTCTCTCCTTTTCAGCTTACACATTCTTGGACACAGAGATTGAGTTTGGTTTACCTTCCAGCATTTTCAATTTTGTTTTCAGCTGAAAGGACCTACAAATGAGAAATCTACTTCACTGCTAAACTTATTAGCAAGTAGTATATGTAGTGGGAACAGATCTATTGTGAAGCTCATTCTAACAATGGCAGAGAAAAGAGATCACACCAGAAAGATGGTGGCAGAAGACAACACAGCACAGAGAGATTCATAGTTTTCTTCTGCGTGTTCTCGTCAGAAACAGAGAATAGTCACAGATCTTACCAGAATAATCCAACAACCCTATCTTTGCTTGAAGACCCTAAAACTGAGTTGTCAGGAGCTTCTGGGAGGTAGGCCATCTTTTGCCTGGCCTTTACTCTTAAGCTCTTAAACACTCTCTTAATGCTGTTTTCAAATAAACAAGATTCTAAAGAGATTTCCGGAAACCTCATATTATTTAATTTTTAGTTCATGTCCAACCAACCTAAATCCTCTTCAAGGTTTAGATTTTCATTGCTCCAACATATCTAGCCTGTAGCTTCTCAGAGATGCTTTTTTTTGCTCCACCAAGCAGTGGATGGAAACCAAAGCTGAGCCTCACAACCAAACATTGGGAGAGGTGCAGAGAGCCTTGTAGAAGAGTGGGAGCACGAATAGAAGGATCTGGAGGGGACTGGAGCTCCACAAGAACAAAAGATCCAACTAACCTGGGCCCGGGGGGGGGGGAGGGGGCAGTGGCTTGTGGAGAGTGAAGCACCAATCAAGGAGGATTCATCAACTGGGCCTAGACGCCCTACACATGTGTAGCTAATGAGCATGTTGGTCTTCATGTGGATTCCCTAGTAAGAGGAGTAAGGGTTGTCTTTGACTAGAATCTGTTGTAGGTATTTCAGTCCCTTCTCCTTGCCAGGCCACTGTGAAGGAGGAAGTGCTCACTCCTGATGTGACTTGATATGCTGGGGTAGGTAGTTAGGGGCAAGAGTGCCCCTTTTCTGAGCAGGAGGAGCAGGAGAATAGAGTGAAGAGAGAGGGAGGAAGGGAAGGAGGAACTAAAAGGAGAAGAGGGAGGAGGCTGTGGTTGGGATGTAAAGTGAATGTCTAAATGTTGAGGGTTGGTCTGGTGCTTGTATTTTGATCCTAATTGCTGGCCCTCAAGATCTGGTTACTGCCCAGAGACACCTATTTTTGTTGTGTAAACCTGCATAAGACATTACTCCTGATTGGTTAATAAAAAAGGCCTGCACCTAGGCAGGGCAGAAGAAGATAGGCATGGCTAAGGTTTCTGGGCTTTGGGACAGGAGAATCATGGGGTAGAGACAGACAGACAGGAGGAAAGGGAAAAAAGGACACCACCATGGGTTAGGTAGAAAGGAAACCACATGGGCTGGGAAGAACTACTCCAAGAATGGCATGTAAAGGCCCAGATGAAAAACACAAGCAAGTATTTATAGAATTATGAACGGGATGTAGTCTAATTAGGAATAATTAAAGCAGATGAAAAGGTGTGGGGCTGGAAGACATAAGATAATGTAGGTGATATTATCTGCCCAGCCAAAGGTGATATAAAGCATTTATAAAATCTAACAGGTGTCTGTGTCTTATTGATTGTGATAGTAAGATAATACTGCTGAGATAATTATAGAGCAAATAATAAACATATTTAGCCCAACATCATTTATTGTCAGCTAAACAACTAAACAAATAAACTTTAAGAAAAGAATAAAACATGTCATCCTGCTCCTTTTCTTAATTTTTATTAATTAATTAATTACCTAATTAATTAGGTAAAATTCAGACAGATGTCATTTGATGAGTGACTCTGGGCCTACCATGAGGATGAAAAGAGGATTAAGTCCTAAGTGTCTGATGACTGTGGGGCCTACTGGGAAAAACAAGCAGTTAAGGGAATTGCTAGAGTAGGCTTGCCTGCATTAACGCTATGGACCAAGCATCAAAGAAAGCACACAGTAAATAGATTTTTCTGAGCCTAAGTGTGGATCCCACACAAGAGGCATTGATGAATAAATATTATTTGTTGGCTTGTTGTAAGTAACAATAGTTGAGGAGTATGTTCCAGGACGATGCAGCATACTGCAGCATGCTTGGTGTGTGTATGCCACTTAGGAAGGAATGTCTTTTCATGAAAGTAAAATTAATTACATCTTCTCTTCGAAGTGTTCATAGTCATTGCAGTTGATCGTTCTTGGATTACAGGAAAGGGTCTATCTCCTTAAGCAAAGTAACCCCTCAGCTCATCTCAGACGGTTTGAAGGGGGCCAAATGCCTTCATTTCTTCAGATAGACTCCACCTCTCTGTATCACAGCAGGAACCCAGAAGGCCAGGCTGAGCTGAAGAATGCCAAGGGCTAAGTTCAGTTTGATGAGTATTTACGGAGTCTATGATTTGTGAGGCAAGAAGGAAGCATCATGTTTTAAAAACAGAAAATGTCTTTCAGTCTAGCCAGGTATCACATTCAGGAGAGTAGTACTTCTGCGTGAAAAGAAGAAAACAAAACACACATTCATTGACATGATAAAACCAAACGTAACACTAAACGTTAAAACAAGTTTTTGGAGGACCTTGTTGATTGGGATGAGAGAAAGGGACAACGTTTCCTGAGACAGACTTCCAGCATTGTCCAAATGACACCCGACTCCTGAATTCATAAGCATTCTAGAGTCACTAAAAACTATTCTGTTCGGTGAAGCATCGTCTGCAGTATGCCTCAGCACTCAGCGTCAGTCATATTTCTGTGCTCCACCCTAAGTATGTTAGAAAACTATGATTGTTTGGAATTTGATCTGTGTGTTTTGTTTTAATAAAACTCCAGAGAAAGTAAAACTGGAGTGTGGACGAACTTGAAATCAATTGCATGAGCATTAGGCAAAAATCCCTGTGAAGGTAATGCCTCCTCAGTGGGAAAGAATTAAGTGATACTAGCCTGAGGAATTACTTCCAGCCCACTCCAACCCAACCAAAAAGATGAAATTTCTTCTTGAAGGCACTTAGTGCTATGAACTTTCCTCTTAGCACTGCTTTCATTGTGTCCTATAAGTTTGGGTATGTTGTGCCTTTGTTTTCACTGAATTCTAGGAACTTTAATTTCTTTCTTTATTTCTCCGCTGACCCAGCTGTCATTGAGTTGTTCAGTTTCCATGTGTCTGTAGGTTTTTTGTTATTTCTGTTGTTGTTGAGGTCCAGCTTTAGTTCATGGTGGTTAGATAGGATACAAGGGATTATTTCAATCTTCTTGTATCTGTTGAGGCTTGCTTTGTGATCAACTATATGGTCATTCAAGAACCTAAATTGGAAGGTTATTAACTAGTTGGGCTATGTCTTTTACTACAGTGAATGAGAAACACTTGATCAGTTATCATGTGGAGATTTCCACTGTCTATAAAAGAGTATTTTAACAGGAAACATAACTTTCACCAACATTCCTTAAGCTTTACCAGATATTGTGAAATACGGAGTCCTCCACCAGTGTCCAGCACTTTCAGAACAGCAAACTGCTAGAACCCGAGGGATGCAGACTATCTCGAAGAAATGTCAAGAGATGATGGAGCCTCTGCATGATCTCGGATTCCTGCCAATCTTGTCAGGAGCAACCAGAGAATCCTCTTATCCAAGTTGTCTCTGCTTATGTTACTCATCATTTCTCATACTATTTCTGGTCAGGTTTTAGTTGTTTAGGTTCCTCACCCTGAATGCACAATGAATCCTCCTTGCTTTATGGAAAAGTTGCCTCCAGGAGTTTCTTCTGAGAGCTCTCAGAACATGCAAGCCCACAGAGCTAAGCACTGGAAATGAGAAGAACAAGCTCTTACCTGTGTGTTATCACCTCTTATGGAAAATGAGTTTAGGTCTAATGCACAAACAACAATGTAATAATGACTAGATTAACAGTTCAGATTGCCCCTGCTAAATGATTACTCACAATCATTTCCCTTATAATCTTCTGGTTCTGGTGAACAAGTCTTTGCTTGGCCCCACATTGAGACATGAATTTTATTCTCTTGAAAAAATATCTTTTATTATTATTTTAAGTCATTTTAAAAACAATCATACATAATAATGGCTTTTGTATATACTTTCATTTATTTCTTCCTTTCTTTGATCACTTTACAGACTGATCCTAGCCCCCTACTTTCTCTCCAGTCAGTCCCACCCTCATGCCTCTCCTTCATCCCCCTTTTAGCATGGGTAAATGTATAAAAGAGTCAAGCATTAGGAAGGTTGAGAACCACTAATGTAGAGCACTCTTCTCTCTCTCTCTCTCCCAATACACCATCCTTTGTTACCATTTTTGTGATCATTGTTGTTTTTGGCCTTTTGTTTTATTGTTTTCTTTGTTTGTTTGTTTTTTATCTTACCCCATGATTTTATCTAGGAGTTAGTCAATTTACATGGAGCACGTCTCGCCCCTGGGGGCAATGGTCTCCTGAACCTACTCAGACCTCAGACACCACCACTGCTAGTTCTAGAACTGATGCAGGATGTTCCAACGAGGGGGTTAAGGCTTCTCATAATATTTCCTATAAGCCCACACCTGTTTGTTTATATCCCCTATTTTTATTCATTATTAGCCAGATAGAGCCAAGTAATTGTGGTATTGATACTTGCTTTTTTGCCCAATGCTGGAATGCTAGTAAATTTACTAGCTGGTTACTCACATGCCTCGCTGGGTGCCTGTGCCCGTTGATGCCCCTCACACTATGACTCTCTTCAGACAGAAAAGGGATCCTGGAATTACAGCTGCCATTGTTACTGCCATCTCATTGGCGGCTGTTGGAGCTACCACCACGGCATTAGCCATGAGTCATACTGGGCAGACTGCTCAGACCCTGAATAACATTTTAGCCAATGTAGCTCATGCCTTAAATGTACAAAAAGGAATTAATGCTCAACTAAAAGGAGGCTTGATGGTGTTCAATCAGAGGATTGACCTCGTGCAGGAGCAAATTGATACCCTATGGCAAATCGCTCAACTTGGCTGTCAATGAAAGTATGCTGGACTTTGAGTCACTAGCATACAACATGAGAATTTTCCCTGTGCTGCAAATCTGTCTAAACAATTGTCTAGCTATATTTTAGGTAATTGGACTGGAGAATTCAATACTACGATGGAGCAGCTGAGAGTGGCCATTCTCATGGTAAATTCTACCAGAGTGAACGCAGGACTAGCCACAGGATTATCATCATGGATTGCTGCAGCCATGAATCATCTGAAGGAATGGGTGGGCATAGGAGCGTTAGCAGGCCTTCTGGTGTTGGTCTCCTTGGTTTGCCTGTGGTATATATGCAAGATTAGAGTCTCACAACAGCGTAATGCAGCCATGACCATTCAGGCCTTTACAGCCATTGAAGCAGGACAGTCTCCCCAAGCATGGTTGGCTACCATAAAAAGCTAAAATGTTACGCTCAGGATGTGAGGCTAAGCACTGCACTCAGGGTCAGCCGCTTTGGACCCAGAGAAGAGCATGTCTGATTGCATGCGGGTTGATGCCCCAGGTCCCGCCTCTGAGAAAAAGGTATCGGACGGGTCTGATGTTCTTTGGGTGGATGACACCTAAATGAACATCAGTACAAAGTCCCAATTTATTTCTAATATCAGAGATCAGACCTCTACTCTTGCCTGATGCATCTAAAACAAAAAGGGGGAACTGTAGAGAGCTGCGTAATGCCGTGCCTTAAAGATGGAGCTGGTTTCTGCCTTCCACCTTCCTGATGGTGAGTGCTCTCTGTCACAAACAACTCCACATTTTGCTAAGGCTGAGGATCTGGCTTGCTTCCATGTATGTGGACCTATCTGCATTGCCCACGTGGCATGCTGGGGTTGGCTACCCAGAGGCTATTTAAGCTGTGGGCTGGCTTTCCCCAGGGTCAGATGATTGTTCAAGATTCCTGAATAAACTGCATTGAAAAAAAAAAAAAGATAACACCCTACCTCATGATTTTATCTAGGGTATGATAAAATCATTGTAAAGTAGTTCAAATTTGAATTTCCCTGATGGCTAAGAGTATTGAGTATGTTACTAAATAATTCTTAGTGATTTCCTCATTTGGGAACTCTCTGTATAACTTTATGCCTCATTATTTAGTTAAGTTTTTGGATTTTGTTTGCTTTATCAATGTTTTGTATTTTAGTTTGTATGTTCTCAATACTAATCCCTTGTGAGATGTAGAGCTGCCAAAAGTTTTCATTTTTATTTTTCTACTCTGTAGACTACCTCTGATGGCTAGTTTTTATATTAACTCAATTCAATCTAGAGTCATTTGAAAGGAGGGAACCCCAGTTAAGAAAATGCCTCTGAAAGACTGGGCAAGCCTGTAGGGCATATTCTACTTACTTATTTATTTATTAACTTTACATCCTGATCATAGCCCCCTACATCCTCTTCTCCCACTCCCACCCTTCCTCCTTCTTCCTCCATCTTCCCTCCCTCATTCCTCAGAAAAGGGGAGATTCCCCTATCCACCCACCCAGCTCCTCAGCATGAGGACTGAGCATGTTCTCTTTCCCTGTGGCCAGGCAAGCCAGCCCCACCATGGGGAAGTGATCTAAAAGGAGGCAACAGAGTCCATGTCAGAGACACCTCCTGCTCCCCTTACCAGAGAATCTACATGAAGCCTGAGCTACCCATCAGCTATAGCTGTATAGGGGGCCTACGTCCAGTCTATGTATGGTCCTTGGTTGGTGCTTCAGTCTCTGCATGCCACTCTGGGCCCTGGTGAGTTGGCTCTATTGGTCTTCTTGTGGAGGTCCTATTACCTATAGGTCCTTCTAGCCTTCCTTGCACATTTCCATAAGACTCCCTTTGTTTTGCCCAATGTTTGGCACTGAGTCTCAGAATCTTTTTTGATATGCTGCTAGGTGGAGCCTCTCAGAGGACAGCTATTCTGGACTCCTGCCTGTGAGCATAGCAGAATATCATTAATAGTGTCATGGGTTGGCTTTCTCACATGGGGGTGGTCTGAGATTGGAGGTATCTCCATCCCTGACGCCAAGCTATACTACAGAACAATAGTAATAAAAACTGCATGGTACTGACATAGAAATAAATTGATTGATGAATGAAATTGAATTAAAGACCCAGAAATAAGCCTACCCACCTTGATTTTCACAAAGGAGATAAAACCATACAATGGAAAAGAAAGAAAGAAAGAAAGAAAGAAAGAAAGAAAGAAAGAGGGAAAGAAAGAAAGAAAGAAACTTGAACAAATGGTGTTGGTCTCACTTGATGTCTACAGGCAGAAAATGGAAATAGATCCAAATTTATCATTCTTCACAAAACTCAAGACCAAGTGGATCAAAGACCAACATAAAACCAGATACACTATTAGCCTTGAACTCATTGGCACAGAAGAAAACTTCCTGAACAGACACCAGCAGTTCAAGCTCCAAGATTAATGATTAATAAATGGGACTCCTTGAAACTGAAAAGCTTTGTAAGGCCAAGAGCATATTCTTGATAAAGGATTGATGTGGAGGGCCCAGCCAACTGTGGGTGTAGCCACACCTGGGATGTTGGTCCTGGGTGTTCTGAGAAAGCAACTGAGTAAGCTGTAGACACAAGCCAGAAAGGAGCACTCCTCCATGGCTTCTATATTAGCTCCTGCTCCAGAGTTTTGCCCTGTTTTAGTTCGTGTCATGACTGTCCTTGATTTTGAACTATATTATGGAACTGTAAGTAAAAGAAACTTTCTTCTCCAAGTTGTTTTTGTTCATTGTGTTTCATCCCAGCAATGGAAACACAGATTGAGATACCCTCTCTCTCTCTCACACTCTCTTTGAGATAGTTTTTTTTTTTATTTTTTTTATTTTTTTTTTAGTAGAAAAGAAATACGTATTCGCTTTATTGACACCACCAGGCTTCACCTTGCATTGAACAAGTAAGCCTCGTAAATAGCACCATTGTTAAGACTCTAGAGCGCTCCCAAACTTCACAACTTCACTGTCAACAGGGTTGGATCAAATGCCTTACATCTATCTGTGATCCTTAAATACAAAATCAGTTTGGAAAATTAAGCCTGCATAGTTATGATTTATTCTACAACCAGTCCACACATACAGCTGGTTCTGTATATACTCTAGAACTGATCATGACAAAGTCTTTAAAAAGCTGTAAGAAATAGATTTCTAACTAGAGAAGTTGCAATTTTCAAAAGGGCATGAAAAAAACTAGTCCCAAGAGTTCCCTCTTTTTATGTTCAAAGAAATAGATTTTCTGTAAAAATATATACAATTTTTACAGACAAATATTTTATAAGCGGCTTTTCTTAAAAATTGAGGCTATTCCGTTTGGTAACTAATTAGTGAACCTTAAGTCAAGTACGTTTGGCCATTACGAGGCTAATAAACTTAAGAATCATCCAGAAGGCGGCATCAGAAATGTGCTGCTGGCTTTTGCAGGTGTTGCTGGAGTAGGGGCTGGTCTGGCTTACCTAATCAGATAGCCTTGAGTGCGGTGGGTGACTCCAGCCACCAAACTACATGCTTCTGTGGACACAAGTGTATTTATCAAGTTGGACTTGAAGCTGCCCTCCTTTAACAATCCATGAATTCTTCTCTAGCAACATAGCCAGAGAGAAAGCAAGTGGCAACAGGATTGTGGCTAACAAGAATAAATACATGGGAAAAGTGCTCCCTCTGGAAGATTAATGTCTGAAAGAAGCAAAGTTCACTCTCAGCAACTTTGGGAGGCCGTGGAGGAGGACTTGTAGATTGAATGAGAGTGGGTGGATGGAAAATTCGATTTCCTTGTTCAAAACTAGAAGAGGGGCCAGTCACCAGGCTAGTCATAGAGTTCAGTAAACTCGCAGAATCCATGGCTCTGCTGTAGTGTTGAAGAGGAGCGGTAACAATGGTGGTGACCTGTGGGAAATGGATTTTTAAGCTACAAGTGACCGAACTATGACTAGACGCTGCAGTGCTGTCCGAGAATTGGAAAGGAGGCGCGCTCTTGCCAGGTGGACTTCCTGACAGCGCCCAAGTGGGACTTTAGACCAGTCCACACTGGCTTGGTCTGGATGATTCTTAAGTTTATTAGCCTCGTAATGGCCAAACGTACTTGACTTGAGATAGTTTTAAATCTTGCCAGTTATCACATCAAAATTAATATGAATCTGACATATTTGTCATTGATATTTCTGTATTAGAATTGTATAATACTTCCATATTCTTGCATGGGTTTGTAATTTCTCACTTAAATATTTTGCTAAAAGTTGTCACTTCTCATTGAAAAACAACCTATAATTATATAATTTTAAATGTTTTGTTACCCCACTTTAAAAGGTGAAAACAAACCAACATTTATTATATTTCACCATATTTTCTTGCAAAAGATCAACTCTAGAGCCTCCTCTAGCACGTAAGAGATAAATTTTTCTTCTGACATACACCCCTATATATTTAGAGGTCTTACTAAAAAACACTAAGAAAGAATTATCATTTTGACTATTAAAATATAGCACATAGTAATTATGAAGTGTTGGATTAATATGTGTTTCCCAGGCATATTTCCAAACACTCACATTCACTACAAATCAAAGGTTTTTTTCTTAGTTGTGACTAAAGGAAATAATATTTAAATAACAACAAAAGCAAAACCACACAAACAACAACAAACCCCTAAGTTCAACTTTGAACCTCCTTAGTTGTCAGGAACATGCAAATCAAAACTACTTTGAGCTTTCTGCCATCTTGCAGTAACTCACTAGCATGAAGAACACAAAGGAGAAGAAGAGGGCACTTCTTCCCCTTTGGTACATGTTCTCCAGGACTTTCAGGAAACATGGAGTTGTTCCTTTGGCCACATACATGAGAATCTACAAAAAGGGTGACATTGTAGATATCAAGGGGATGGGCACTATTCAAAAAGGAATGTCCCAGAAGTGTTACCACAGCAAAACTGTGGTAACATCACCCAGCATGCTGTGGGCATCAATTTGAACAAGCAGGTTAAGGGCAAGATCTTGGCCAAGAGAACCAACATGCACATTGAGCACATCAAGCTCTCAAAGAGCCAGGACAGCTTCCTGAAGTGTGTGAAGGAGAACCACTAGAAGAAGGAGGCCAAGGTTCAGCTCAAGGGCCAGCTTGTACCCCACAGAGAAGCAAAATTTGTGAGGACCAACGGGAAAAGAAGCTGGAACTGCTGGAGCTCATTCCATATGAGGTTACGGCCTGATGGAAACATATATATAAATAAATATATATTTAAATATTTATAAATTTTATTCATAATTTTTTAAATAAATAAATATAGGCCCGGATTGTAAAAAACAAAACAAACCATCCAACCAACAAAGTTTGAGGTTTCATCTTACACCCATCAGAATGGGCAAGATTAAAAAAACAAACAAACAAACAAACAAACAAAAAAGACATCTCATTCTACCAAAGATGTGGAATAAAGGGGAATAATATAATCACTCATCACTGGAGGGTGTGCAAACTTGTTGTATAGCCGCTATGGGAATCAGTGTGATGGTTATTCAGGAAAAAAGGGGGTTGAGCTACCTCAAGATCCAGTTACACTACTTTTGAGCATAGATACAAAGGGTGCTTAATTCTACCACAGAAACATACTCTCAGTCATGTTCATTGCTACCCTATTCATAATAGCTAGAAATTAAAAATACTCTAGGTATCCAACAATGGAGAAAGGAAAAGTGATTACATCTATACACTGGAATATTACTCACCAATATAAAAAAAAAAAAAGAAAGAAAGAAAGTTGCAGTTAAATGGATGGAACTAGAAAAAAATAACCCTGAGTGAGGTAACCCAGACCCAGAAGGACAAATACAGTATGTACTTACTTATATGTGTATGTTAGCTCTTAAGTCATTAACAAGCAAGCTACAATGATATAACCACAGAGGTTATGTAGAGTAAGGGACTATGGAGGAGGAATGGATCTTCCTAGGAAGGCAAAATAGGATAGTCATGTATGGAAAAAAGGAAGGTACTAGACTAGGAAGGTCAAACAGGGAGAAAGAGGAAGCAGGGCCACAAGAAAAGGGAATGTAAGAAGTGTTGGCTGAAATTAAGAGTCATTTACAGGTTTTATGAAAACACAGTACAGCATAATTTTTCTCTAATCTAGATCTATATAAGCCAATCTAAATAAATCAGCTAACAATGGAGAAGACAGAGCTCCAACTGCAAGCTTCCATCACCAAATGAAGCTTCCAGTATCATAAATGTCACATCTAATTGTGTTGTTGACCAAGGGGGATCCAACTGAAACCATAAAACAGTACAAACTATTTCCAAAGTTATTGGTGGTTCTCCGCAAAGTAACGGTAAAGCCTTATTGCTGAGGAAATCATCTACACAACTCATAAAGTTGAGCTGGTACCTACATAAAGCCTTTACCCACACAGACTAGTGTTCATGGTTCTGATCTACAGGATTTAAAGACACAGATTGACATCAGTAAATTAATAGTAAACTATTGTGATTTCAATACCCGATTTTCTCTAATACACAGGACATCTAGAGCAAAAGAAAAAAATTAAAAAAGCAGAGATATATCAGAATTAATTGGTATAATTCATCAAATGAACTTAATATGTATAGAATATGCCATTCAAATACCAAAGAATCTACATTCTGCTCAGTAGCACACAAGAACTTTATAAAGTAGACCTTCTTTTCAATGGTTCACTGAAATATATACATTTATATGTATTGTATATTGTATATATATATGTGTATATATATTATATATGTAAAACAAGATGGCAGAGCAAAAACTTTTGTCTCAAAGATAATATTTCTTTATTTCTGCTATGAAGAGCATTATGTTACTGGAGTCTCTTTTCCTTTCCCAATCATAATAAGAATTCAATAAAGAAATACTACAATTACCATCCATATTTTAAGTAAGCTATCTAAACTTATATTATGGAAGTATGAGGTAAAGAATAAAAAAAAAATCTCCAGCACCTTCACCCCAATTTTTCTCCAAGGCAAATATATAAATTACTGATATGATTGCTAAATGTGTTTTTAAAAATTGAAAACATAGACACAGCTCCAAATAATGCTAAAACACAGAAAATGTTAAACATATCAAAAATTTTTGAGGGAGATGGAGAAATTTGTTTAGGTTAGCACACTGACATAATGTATGTGAGACCTTGGGATTCATCTCTAGAACAACAAAAAAAATTAAAAAAAGATTTTTAATGATTTGTAGAAACATCGTGAGAGATTAATGTGATGTATGTAGCTGCACTCCTTGAACAATTTTTGATAAACTAATTAGAAAACCTGAGGGTAATATCTACATACTATCACCATTTAAAATGTAGGAATAACATGCTGGAGAGGTGGCTCAGTGGCTGAGAGCACTGTCTGCTCTTCCAGAGGTCCTGAGTTCAGTTCCAAGCAACCACATGGTGCCTCACAATCATCTACAAAAGGATCTGATGCCCTTTTCTGGCATATGGGTACATGCAGACAGAACATGCAGATAGAGCACTCATATATCACAAAATATGTAATAAATAAATTATATATAGATAAATAAACTTAAAAGAATTCTAAATGTAGGTAAATATATTGATATATAAATAATTGATTTCCCTGAAGAGGTGAAAATGATTAGAAAGTAGGAGGTCAGTATTAGCATAAGCACAAAGGCTATAGGACCCCCAAAGAAAAAGACATGCAAGAAAAAAAAAGATATTCTCTAATAAGTACAAGTCCCTTCATTTCTATTGATATCTAAGCACTCCTCCTTTGGAGAAGACAGAAGCAGTTTAACTTTTCATATTCTAAGTGCTTTATAAAATTAAACTGACTTGAAACTTCTGATTCCACATAAATGCTAAGTGTGATAAAAAGAAAAGCTGTTGGAATAAGGAGCAGCATTTTAACATGTGAAGAAAAGTTCAGAGATATGTCCAAACGATGCTAGGAAATAACTGTGTGGGCTAGACAACTGGGGAGAAGGCAGAAATATCTCCAAGTCGAAAGCTGGTCCAGAGCCACACAACCCTCCTCAGGACAGGGAAAATGGAGCTTGGGTACTGCAACCAGCTCGCTCTGCTGGGTTTGCTGTCTCTGGTGAACTAGCTCTCTGTGACCCAGATGGGCCAGGAAAAAGAAATAACTGATTGCAGCCTCCCCTTAGAATCAAAGCAAAATGTTTTGGATCCTGGTGTTCAACTCCAAGAGAAGAGCAAATGTTAAGAAATCAACAAGTGGGAGGAGAAGAGGGAGGGAGGGAGGGAAGGATTGGAGGGGATGGGGATGAAGGAGGGGGCTACAGCTGAAATACAAAGTGAATAAATAAAAAATATGTCCTAATCAAAATCTGATCATGAACCATGATCATCTTTCTAATTAGGTAGCTGAAACACAATTGAAACAAATATGTCTTTTAATGTTTTGAATGATCAATTATTTGAAAAAAAATACAAGTATTTAGACATCTTAGACATCATCATCTAATTTACTTTTTCATAAGCCCTACTGCTAGAGGCCAGCTCCAGCATATATGGTAAACCATGGCAGGTCCCAGCTGATGGCTGGTGTTTTCCTCTATGCTTCAGCTCTTAAGCTTTCAGGATGGTAGCTTTGCTATGTGGGCAAGAGTTGCTGCAAGAATCCTTAAGGGAAAAGCGAAGCAGTGGAGAATTGAACCCTGGAATTTCAGATTTAGGGACTAAAGCCTTATCAATTGAACCTTTTGGTACCTCTGTAGCCGAAATAGCGCTTTAGCTAAAACCCTTTTTTTCTTTGTTTGTTTGTTTGTTTAAAAGCAGACGGTCTTTTTTTTTTTTTTTAAGAAATATTTCATCTTTATCTTGTCCTTTTTTTTTAATGGGTTTTTCTTTTTCTTTAGAGTCTTTCAGAGACCTTCTGTGGTAGGCTCCTGTCCTATTCTCTGTTTTCTCCCTCTTTCGATGTCCATCCCATATGCTTTTCTGAGTGAGAATTGGACATCTTACCCATGGTCCTCGTTCTTGTTTAGTTTCTTGTACAGATTTTAGTATGTTTATCCTATATTATATACCTCATATCCACTTATAAATGAGTATATACCATGTGTGTCTTTCCATTTCTGGGAACCTCACCCAGGATGATCTTTTCTAGTTCCCACCATTTGCCACAGCAGAAGGTCTTAGTCAGCTAAGCCAGGTAGCTGTTTTAACTTAGTATACCTCTGTCCTGACAGTTTCCTTCACAATAGCCACAAAGGACATAAAGTACCTTGGTGTGACTAACCAAGCAAGTCAAAGACTCGTATGGAAAAACCTTCCAATCTCAGAAGAGAGAAATTGAAGAAGATATCAGAAGATGGAAAGATCTCCCATGCTCATGAGTTGGCAGGATTAACACAGTAAAAATGGCCATCTTACCAAAAGCAATCTACCCATTCAATGCAATTCCCATCAAATTACCAACACAATTCTTTACAGATCTGGAAAGAAAAATTCTCAACTTCATAAGGAATAACAAGAAGCCCATAATCGCTAAAACAATAAAAGATTTTCTGGAGGTATCGCCATCCCTGATCTGTAGCTGTACTGTAGAGCAAGAGTAGTAAAAAGTGCATGGTACTGGCATAGAAACTGGCTGGTGAATCAATAGAATTGAATAGAAAACCCAGAAACAAACTCACACACTAATCAACACCTGCTTTTTGACAAACAATACAATGGAAAAAAGATAGCATCTTCAACAAATGGTGCTGGTCTAACTAGACAGTTTCCTGTAAAAAAAAAAAAAAAAAAAAAGAAAAAGAAAAAAAAGCCTCAGTCCTATTAAGTTTAAATGGCTGAGCAGTGAACAGAGGCTTGCTGGCTCCGAGAGACATAATTTAAAGGGCCAATAAAACATTCTGGACTGCTTATCACTTATTAAACATACTAAACTTAGAAGAATGCAAAAACTTACATTTGGCAGACAAAGTGGGCATAGTTTTATGAACCACATACACACATGCGCACGTACAACCAAAAGATAAAACAAGGAAGCTACCAAAGACACCATTCACTCACAAATATGTAACATACAGATAAAATTGTAAATGTACATACATTTACATAAAAATAGATAATTCATACAGGTAAATACACACATAAAGAGACGGACACATTTTTTGGATGAAGCAGGTGGCTTCAATAACTGTTAAATTCTGTCTTGGGTTTTTATACAATCCAATATAAAGTTTCTCTGTGTATGGAAAAATTATCTCATTCAAAAAGGGTGTTACAGTAGGAATATTGATTCTAAATTCTTTCAGTAGAACTATATGTAACTAAATACTTTGTTCATTATAAGTATAAAGCAATGATTTTATCTGTATACTCATTACAAGTTCAAAGCAGAATTTTATTATTTTTCTTATTTCAAATGTACATTATGTGTTCAATGCAAGAGTTTTTATGTCAAGATTTTTTCTAAGAAACACGAGTCTGTCTTGTCTTGTATAGCTACCCATTTATTCTTTGTTTCTGTATTCATATGGTCTTTCTCATGGTGTACACCTGGGCCTTATCTTTGAACTAAACCTAGAATGAATGTACATCCTTGATTATTATTAATTTGTTTCAGTCTTGCTTTCCTTCTTGGTGTAATTCACGTGAAGGTTCACAGAGCTCCTAATAGGTTTTGCTGTATTGCTGGAGAGTTTGAAATTACCTGAATCAATTCAGGAATCATTATCAGGAATTACAAAATCATTTGTAGGAAATATGGAGGAATAATATTACCCTGTAGGCGTCCATGCTCAACTGCATTATGCCCGGATATGAGACAAGCTTAGGAAGGCAATATACAACAATAACCAGACCTGAGGCAAAAAAAAAAAAAAAAAAAAAAAAAAAAAAAAAAAAAAAAAAAAAAAAAAAAAATTCCCTTGCGGCTTTGCCTAAACCAGGGATATGCCTATTTGTTACTCTGCAAAACTGAGTGGGCTGCCTCCAGGAAAGACACTAGCTTGCTTTTGCCAATCCAGGATGTAATTGCTCCCAGTAGCCTACCAACCAATATCTTGTCTTTCTGCTCAAGTTACATATATATTTACTAAAATCAAACATATTGGGAGATAACAAAGGATTTCATCTTAATAGTGTTGTTTTCTGACATGCACATTGGGTCTCATCCATGTGAACCTCAGGATCCTCAATTTGATCATTTCCCCACGTTTTGTTATATGCTAATATTTGATTGTGTTTATCCAAATCATATACTAGACAAGCATGCAGGGAATGCTCAGAGTCACTATATACCAGGTTTCAACAAAAGCTGCTTCTCCATGGTTGGACTCAGATTTTTCTACACACACGAATTGTCTTAAGACATTTGTCTTGCTTTTCTCTGTGTTTGGCAGAGGATGAAGCAATAAGTCACAGGTGAGACAGAAATGAAAAGCATATTCTGACCAACATAATTCACTCCTTTCAGTTGTCAGAGCACCCTGTTGGAATGTGAGACTATCAGATTGCTCCCCATATGAGGGCTGTGATGTTCTGCATACTTATTTATATCATTGGCTCCAATGTGCAAGAGACAATTTAATTCCATATTGTGACACAATGAGGAATAGAGTCATTGATTTCATGTGGTTTATTTCTAGATATTCTCTGTATATTCTTCAGGTATGCATATAAAAATAATCATTGAATGCTCTGTAGGTCCCTCTAATTTCACAACATATTTTCCTGGTTTTTCAGATTCTCTTAGCAGAAAAAAAAAATGGCTGGCCAATGGCTCTGTGGTAACTGAATTTGTTCTCTGGGGGTTAACAGGAAAATGCGAATTATAAATACCCCTTTTCAAACTTTTTCTAGTAAAATATAACTTCATTGGGAAATTTAACACAGATTATTCTAATTATGTAGAATTCTCACGTCAACACCTCTATGTATTTTTCCTTTTTTATTTGTCCTTCATTGACTTTTGTTATTCTTTTGTGATCATACCCAAAATGCTGACAGACTTATTATTTTTTTATACCATTTCGCAACCATGATGAATCCTTTAATTTACAGCTTGAAAAAGTCATTAAAATTGCTCTATGTAAAACTGTGATCAGGAAGAGTTTTTGAGTAGACACTGACTCTCTTTTTGCTTATTGTGAGACCACAGAATGATCCTTTGGTTAGTATGGGTTTAGTTGGCATTCTCTTGCAATATATCTTCTAGGTTTTTACATTTGTTTTATATTATAATTTCCTCATCACAGTTATCATTTTTCCTCTAGTGATTTTACCTTTTGAAATCACACCATGTGTGTATGTGTGTATGTGGGTATATACAATAACTTATTCATATATATAATATCATGATATATAATATATATCATTATAAGTCTTATCCTGTAACATGAAAGAATATTTCATTAATTATTACATTAATTGATTTCTCACAGGTCTTTGTAGAAGAGTCACAATCACTATTTGAGTGATATATGGTCCTAACAATCTATGTTCACCTGTGTTTTCACTCTCTGAACAAAATCACGTAAGTTTTAAATATCATTGTTTAACATACCAAGATATTTCTGCATTAGTTACTTAATGTAATCTGCATTGCATAGTTTATTTTTTTATTATTATTATTATTTATAATTTACTCACTTTGTATACCAGCTGTAGCCCCTTCCCTCATCTTCTCCTGATACCACCCTCATTCCCACTTCCCTCCTGTATGTCCCTCCCCTATTCCACTGATATGGAGGTCCTCCTCCCCTACTATCTGACCCTAGCCTATCAGGTTTCATCAGGACTGTCTGGATCCTCTCTGTAGCATAGTAAGGCCACTTTTCCAGGAAGAGGTGATCAAAGAGCAGGCAACCGAGTTCACACCAAAGACAGCCCCTGGTCCCCTTTCTAGGAGACCCCCATGGGGACTAAGCTGCCTATGGTCTACATCTGAGCAGGTGATCTAGGGATTCCACTTTACACCCATCAGAATGGCTATGATCAAAAACTCAAGTGACAACACATGCTGGAGAGGTTGTGGAGAAAAGGGAACCCTCCTCCATTGCTGGTGGGAATGTAAACTTGTACAACTAATTTTAAATCACTCTGGCACTTTCTCAGATAATTAGGAATAGTGCTTCCTCAAGATCCAGCTATACCACTCCTGGGCATATATCTGAAAGATGCTCAACCATACAACAAGGACATTTGCTCAACTATGTTCATATCAGTTTTATTTATAATAGCCAGAATCTGGAAACAACCTAAATGTTCCTCAACAGAGGAATGGATCCAGAGGTTGTAAAATTACACAATGGAATACTACTCAGAAATTAAAAACAAGGAAATCATGAAATTTGCAGGCAAATGGATAGAACTAGAAAAGATAGTCCTTGAGTGAGGTATCCCAGAAACAGGAAGACACACATGGTATATACTCACTTATAAGTGGATATTAACCTCGAGGGAAGAGCAACCTTGCAAGGCCACAGAGGAAGACATTATAGCCAGTCCTGAAGAGACCTGATAAGCTAGGAACAGATGGAGGGGAGGAGGACCTCCCCCATCAGTGGACTTAGAGAGGGGCAGGGAGGAGATGAGGGAGGGAGGGTGGGAATGGGAGGGAATGAGGGAGGGGGCTACAGCTGAGATACAAGGTAGATAAACTGTAATTAATATAAAAACGGTTATTCCTGAAAACATACTTATAAGTAATGTTACATATACTGATCAGGTTATATTTAGGAATATATGTGTATATGCATATACATTTATACATATAACAAGAATCAGTGAAAAAGTAGACCATGAGTTTGAGAGAAAGAGACTAAGGAGGGGCAATATGATCCTCCAATATTGATGGTTTCCTATTTTTAGATTTTTTTATTCACTTTACATCCAGTTGTAGCTCCTCACTTTTCTACATTTGTCTGTCTTCCTCCTATACCCTGTCCTTCAGAAAAGGGGATCCCTGCCACTAATCCATCCAGCACATCCAGTTGAATCAGAACGGAGCACTTCCTCTTTCACAGTGGACTGGGAATGCAGACCTACTTCTAAGGGGGAAGTGGTCAAAAAGCTTGCAACAGAGACCACGTTAGCCCCTACTCCTCTTTGTAGGGGACCCACATGGAGACCAAGCTGCCCGTTGAGTACATACACATAGAGGGCTTAGGTCCAGTCCATGCATGCTCCTTGGTTGGTATTTCAGTTTCCTCAAGCCTCCCCCTCCCCCCCGGGCCCAGATTAGTTGGCACTGTAGGTCTTCTTGTGGAGCCACTGTCCCCTCAGGGTTTTTCTGTTCTTTTTCTGACTCTTCCACAAGGCTCCTTGAACTCAGCCCAATGTTTGACTGTGAGTCTCAGCTTCTGTTTTGGTCCATTGCTGGGCAGAACCTCTCACAGGACAACCATGCTAGGCTCTTATCTGCAAACACAGCAGAGTGGTTATAGTGCCAGGTTTCTTTAGATTCTTGTCTCATGGTCGTCACCCTCAGGACTTTGTCACTGAACAACCTGATGGTCCAGGCCAGTAACATAGTTGGGTTCTGTTGTCAGCATTGGGAAATTTTGTTGTTGAGTACTAGTTGAAAGATAAAGTTGATGAGCATGATAAACTGGCCTGGAATTCATGATCCTCAGCCCTTAGCATCCCGAGTGCTACGATTATGAAAACCATTACTGGCTTGACAGAATTTTTAATAATTTTTATAAATTTAAAAAGTTTTATAAATTTTTAATAGTTTTCTACATACTGAATATTGACAAAATATGGATGTCCTATGAAAACCATATGCAATATTAACATAATAATATAAGGTTATGACGTCAAGAACAGGTTTTGTGGATGATAAATAAATATAACAGAATAGGGTGACGTTTTTGCCAGATGTTTTCCCTATACAATTTATTAGATGCTGCAAGCATATTTCAAAAGGAGTATCACTTGAATAACTAATACCAGTGCAACATCCTACTCTGGTGTTGATAGCTACAGATTTCCCAAAAAGAAGCAGATGTGCACACATTTCAAACACATCTTCCTCAAGCCAGTAAGAAGGATATTCAAGCAGAAATTTATAAAAAGTGCATAATCTTAGAAATAATATGTTGTATTACACTGATTTTGAAGGCTGAGAAAATGAGTTTGGTGGTAGACTACATGCCTAGCATGTACAACATACTTAGACACACTCCCAGAAGACCAAACTGAAAAAAAATTGAGAGATATGTTATGAGATATAATGCCTGAATTCTGTTATGATATTCATTGAAATATTTTACATCAAATAATTAGGGACTTTTATATATCATTGTCAATAGAGACTTTTGAACAATGAGAGAAAGAGTCAAAACAATAGCTCTCCCTGAGGAGATGGAAGTGATTGGAAATTTGGAGTTCACAGTTGGCTCAAGCACAGAATATGTACTATCCCCATAGAGAAACGTGTAGAGAAGTCAAATTCCCAAGACATGAATTACCCGTTATGGCAAAGTATGAAAGGGCTGTCACATCATTCTCTCTTTAATTCTGCTTTGTGTTCCTGGGAAGCTATAGAGTAAGCCTCTACTTTGCATATAGCCTTGTGTATTATATTACTAAAATTATTTGAAGTGTTTGATTGCTCAGTAGCTAGAATGATAATAGACAACATGCTCATTCTCCTCTGATGTTTTAGTAGATTAAGGGTTACTATGTTAAACTATGAGAAAATTTGTAGAATTACAGCATTTGTTTTGCCATAAGCTCTTAAAATAAAATATAACAATACTGCAGAGCCAGGAACTGTGTTCAGGAACTACATCAGTAAATAACACCAATAAGGAATAGATAAGCTTTGAAAGCAGTCATATTCTTTTCTTGATCTTTAAAACAATTTGATTGATATAAATTAAAAGGTAAATTATATATAATTGTTCGCAATTCATTGTGAAATAACTTTTCAATGATGCTAATTGGCATGTGCTCCCTTCTATATGGAAAGTTTGGTGTGTGCTTTTGTAATGAGAATCTTATTTTATGTTGTATCACGTTAAGAAATCTGGATACACAATGTGGTCTAACTAATTTTCATTAACATGTTGAACAGTCCAGAAAACAATCATGCTAGATATTTGAACTTTATTTCATTTTGACTGGAATCATCTGATTTTTCCTTCTTGGGTTCCAGAAGACAGCTCAACACTCTCTGCTTGTGTGAATGTAACTGAGATTACATATAGAGTGCATTTCGTGTAATATGTCCCCAAATGTGTTTTGTTACAGTGACAGCACACTGCTACAGACCAAGAAACAAAGTTGTGCCATTTTCTTAACATTTTGTAAAGTCCTAAGACTCAAGAAAAATTACCGTATGGACGTCCAAGAGCAGCAAAGAGAGTCTTTTTCAGAATCGCTAGACAATTTTGTTGTAATGCTTAAATTACTAATTTCACTTTGCATGTACAGTTCTTATATTAGGGAACCTAATGTGAGTGTAGCAGAGTTCTCACCATTCCTAAATTCTTGTTCTTTTGTTTTAAATTAGAAACAGTGTTTGTGGTTCTAATTCACCCAGATTTCTGAATGGATTGTAATCACCAGTTACTAGAGCTTCTTTTGGTATCAAGAGGAAGATAAACAAATGCTGAGAGGCGATAAGGGCAATGCTATTGTGTGCATCGTTCTTCTCCCCTCCCCTTGACTTCTATTGCCAGTCATCATAGGACTTGACAGCCCTGCTTTCAGTTCTGTCATCAGTGGTGTTAAGTCTTGCTTGACCCTCTAATCCCACCATTTATTTATCTTTCACATGGTGCTTATTTAAAAATGGCTGTCACAAATGGCTCTATGGTAACTGAATTCATTCTCTTAGGATTAATAGACCAGCCTGAGCTCCAAATGCCCATGTTCCTGCTCTTTCTAGTAATGTACATGATAACTTCACTGGGGAATTTGACTTTAATTATTCTCATTGTGCTAAATTCTCACCTTCACACTCCTATGTATTTTTTTCTTTTTAATTTATCCTTTGTAGACTTTTGTTACTCTTCTGTAATTACACCAAAAATGCTGATGAACTTTGTACTAAAGAAGAACGTTATCTCCTATGTGGGATGTATGACCCAATTCTACTTATTTTGTTTCTGTGTCATTTCTGAGTGTTATGTCCTAACATCAATGGCCTATGATCGCTATGTGGCTATCTGCAATCCACTCTTGTATAACATTGCCATGTCTCCCAAGGTGTGCTCCTACCTTATTCTTGGCTCATATTTCATGGGCCTTTCTGGTGCAATGATCCACACTGGATGTGTGCTGAGACTTAGGTTCTGTGATGGAAACACCATCAACCACTATTTCTGTGATGTCCTCCCTTTGCTGAAGCTTTCTTGCACTAACACCTATGTCAATAAGATCGAGATTTTCATTGTAGCAGGAAAAGACATCATTATACCCACTGTCATCATCTTTATCTCTTATGGCTTTATCCTTTCCAGCATATTTCAAATGCGGTCCACTGAGGGTAGGTCCAAAGCCTTCAGCACCTGCAGTTCCCACATAATTGCAGTCTCCCTGTTCTTTGGATCTGGTGCATTTATGTATCTCAAACCCAACTCATCTGGACCACTGAATAATGGGAAAACATCTTCAATTATTTATACCACTGTGATTCCTATGATGAATCATTAATTTATAGCTTGAGGAACAAAGATGTTAAAGATGCCTGGAGAAAAACTCTGAGAAGGAAAATCTTTTAATTAGAAACTCTATTTCCTTTTGCTTATAATTATAGCTCAAAGAATATCTGTATTTAATAAAGTTTGTATGATCTTTCATATTAGATGTTTTTTTTCTTACCATACTATTTTTTATTTAATAGTATTTTCCCCTTTTCCTGAGTAAAATATCTTCTTTAGTCATATTTCTTCTTTTAATAACAGGGCAGAGTTTATCTTACTTGTTCACTATTGTTATACAGATCATCCTAGGAAATAATGAGTGATTCTTGCCATTTTTAACACAATAATAGGCAGCTTAAATTTCTTTTGGGAAACAGGTATTTTTTGTCATTGAAATAAAACATGAGCATGTTCATATCTCTACTCTTGTCTTCTGTCCTCCACTTGGTGAGAATATGTCACTTCCAAATCCCAGTGTTTAACAGATAAGCACAGCTCTGCCTTACTGTTAAATTAAATACAACTCATGTTGCAGCAGTACATAATACGGATTAAACATTCTTTTTGTCAGATGTCTGATGATTTTCATTTAAAGATAATAGCATATTTTAGTATTTTGTATTATGATGATTCCTAAGTTTAGCTGTGTTAATAATTTACATACTACACAATTCCAAGAATGTAGTGTTCAGAATGATTCATTATATTTTTCCTTTCAAGTCTTGCATCTATTCTGGTATCTTTTGTGTGTACATTATCATATTAGTTTTATTTCACTAAATTGTTATAGTAAAACATTTTACTTTTTTCCTTATGGTATATAAATCTAATACAGGAATTTTGTTGCAGCGGTGTTTCTTTAAGGGGGACTTCTTGATGGTTCTATCTATTTGGAAATATTATGACTCTTGTGCCACTGTAGTTGGCAGAAAACAGGTTCAGAAAATGGCTTCATTTGAAAAAAGCATCTCACATATTTTGGAGGTCTTGTTGAAAGGATATGATCTTAGGAAAATGGCAAACAAATATGACACAGGTCAAAGCAATACATAAACAGCAAATAGGAGATCTTAGCATGGAGAATGATCAATGAAAATTCAGCAGTAATTTGTTCTCATATTTCTTGCTCTGCAGAAGTTTGTCACTGTAATAACCTTCCACTGTTCATAAAGCTTTTCTTGGACTTGCGAGCCTGATGAATACACAAACAGCATTGTGAGAAATAACCAAGAAAATATTGTGGCTCCCTTTGTGAGGAACAAGAAGAAAGAACAACTTAGGGACTACCAATGCAGAGAACAGGCAATGATTATTAGCTCAATCCTAAATAAGTAATTTATATCACCCCCTCCCCTCAACACAAGGCTTGGGAAACACTGTGGAGGAGGAGGTAGGAACTATATAAGTGTCAGTAAGGGGAAGGGCTTCACATTGGGATTCTCTAGACTTGTGTATGCCCACTTTGTCATCTTCAATGGGCCCACAAAGGACCAGACAATCAATCAAGGTCAGGAGAATTTACAGAGCCCACTTTTACTTTCAATTATTGGCTCCTGGTAGATTTTGGGACAAGGGGAATTTATGTCTTTAATTGTATTCATACTGTTGATCCCACCAGGCTTAAATGATTAGCTCTAACCTGATAGTCGCACAGATGTCCTTGGTTTATTTCCATGGGTCCATGAGTCACCAGATAAAGTAGACATAAATATAAGAAAGTTAGATTTGTGGAGATAGGGGAGGGTGCGCTAGGGTGATAAGAATATTGGGGCGAAAGTGGTCAAAATGTAAGATACACATGTGCTAAGTTATAAAAAAATGTAAAACACTTTAGTTATGTTGTCAGCTTGTGCTACATCATAAGAGTAAGCGGGCCTTAATAGAACTAAATTACTCCTGCTTTTCTTGCTTCCATGTGTACTTCCCAAATGCAATATAAAGGAGTAAATTCCACTTTGATTTGAGAGCAACAAGTATTTGAAGGACATTGGTGAGCAGGCCACCTGTGCTGATATCTTTCTAAGGGGAGAAATGATATTGTTTTCCTCAGAGAAAGCTGGCCAAAAAAAAGGAAAAAAAAAAGACTAAGCTGAAGATTCCTTATCTGATACCGCTTTATAGTTAAAATATTTCCTAAGATAATTGTAATAACATTTACACTTGTTTATCTAGTATCCATTAAATGTTTTGGTATTGAAAAATTGAAGTTAGGTGTTTTGTTTTCTCCATTGCTTAGTTTTGGAAGCAGAGCTTGGTTTAATGCTTGATTTACTGTCCAAAGTAATCACTTGATCCATTCAATGGCATTACCATCAACATGCGTGGTTTAATTCAACTCTGGGCAGAGGGCAAGGAATCTTGTGGAAGAGTAAGGTGAGAGAAGGACGCAGAGGGGACAGGAGTTCCACAAGGAGACAAATCTGAGTCCAGGGGAGCCTGCAGAGATTGATGCACCAACCAAGGATCAAGCATGGAGAAGACCTATGTCCTTGCTCAGTCAGATGTAGCCAAAGATCAATGCATAGAGATAACCTAGAACCCCCGCACAGATGTAGCCCATGACAGCTCAGTCTCCAAATGGATTTCCTAGTAAGAGGAACAGGGACTGTCTCTTACATGAACTCAGTGGCTGGCTCTTTGATCACCTCCTCCTGATGAGGGAACAGCCTTACCAGGCCACAGAGGAAGACAATACAGCCAGTCCTGATGAGACCTGATATGCTAGGGTCAGATGGAAGAGGGGGAGGACCTCCCCTATCAGTGGACTTGGGGAGGGGCATGAAGAGGAGATGAGGGAGGGAGAGTGGGATTGGGAGGGAATGAGGGAGGGGCTACAGCTGGGATACAAAGTGAATATGTTGTAATTAATATAAAAAATAAAAATTAAAAAAGACTATCTGGATCATCTTTCTCTGTGACCTAGTAAGGCTACTTCACCAGGGGCAGATGATTAAAGAGCAGGAAAAGGAGTTCATGCCAGTGACTGCCATTGCTCCCCTTACTAGGAAAGCCACATGGAGACTGAGCTGACCAAGGGGTACATCTGATCGGGGGTGTAGGCTCAGATAGTAGAGGATGAGGATCTCCCCCTATCAGGGGACTAGGAAAGGGACATAGCTAGAGGGGAAAGAGGGAGGAAGGGTAGGACTGGGAGGAGAGGAGGGAGGGGCTATAGCCAGGATACAAAGTAAACAAATTTTAATAAATAACAATAATAAAGAAAATTTAATTATAAAAATATTTTAAATACTTCCAATGACTTACTATTTCTACATTTTGCTTTCCAGGAATATTTATACTAGCAATTTTGGATCAGTTCAAATCTTGGCATAATTGATTTCAAATAACTCTTACAGACCCCATCTTCTGCTATCCCCTCCCCATTTTCACAGTTTCCACCTAAATGCTTTACACCTTATGAATCTATTTGACATAGTGGCTTAGATCAATCAGATCTGCCACAGTTTTTCATATCTCATCAAGTTTACTTCTTCCATGAGACTCAGCAAATCTACTACCAGTCCAAACTAGTCTTGAGATCTCTGCTGAATTTAATAATTTTTAAAATAACACAATTCTGTCTACCCCAAAGGACTGTCATTAAATAAATATAGCCTCTCAAATGCCAAGTTCCAACTGTAGTGTCCAAAATTCTCCCACTGTCTTATGGACTCTGATATTTATGAGAAACTCATATCATATGTTTCATACTGGGTCATTGTTATGTTTTCCATCTGTGCACTGCACCATAGTTTTTATTCTTCTATTTTAAAGGTCAGACCTTTTTTTCACCACTTCCTCACTTTTTTTCCTTAATATGTAATACCTTTGTATTTCAAGTTGTTGATTACTGGAAAGCATCATTAGCACAGATCATTTTTAAAAGTTTATGTGTGTTCATGTCTTTTTAGGTTCATATGCATCACGTACATGTATTCCAAAAGAGGATGTCATATTTCCTGTAGCTAGAATTACAAGCAATTGTAAACCACCTGATGGGCACTGCATGAAACAAACTTGTATCAACTGCAAGAGCCATTTTCTGGAACCCCATATATATATATGATAAAAAGGTGGATGATATGTGTGGTGTTTCTGGGGTCTAGATTGAGAGCTCCCGGGCCAGTACCTATACTTTTGCCTTGACGTCCACAAAGAGTATTCGGTCTTTGGCAGTGACTCTCGCTGATGCTTCCTAAGACATTCCAAAAACCAATTGTATTTATCACTATTCTATTGCTGTGGAAAGACACCAAGGCAACTCTTATAAAAGAAAGTGTTGAAATGGGAACTTGCTTACAGTTTCAGAGGTTAGTTCATTATCTTCAGGATAGGGAGCATGGTGGTACACAGAATCTGAGAGTCTCACATCCTGATGAGCAGGCAGGCAGGCAGGGAAAGAGAGATGGAGAAATACTGGGACCCATGGAGGCTTTGACACCCCAGAGCCCACCCCTAGTGGTACAGCTACTCCAACAAGATCATACTCCTTAATCCTTTCATTCCTTTCAAATGTTTCCATTTCTGGTGACTAAGCATTTAAATATACGAGCCAATGGGGGGGGGCGTTATTCTTATTCACGCCATCACACTCTTAATCGTTAAAGCTCATTTTATTCGGTTATCTTGCTTTACAAATTATGCCTCTAAATATTTAATCGTTTCAAATAGAATGATGTCAAGAAGCATGCTTACTGCTGTCAGTATATGTTGACCTAGAGACTTGTCCATCAGCAGAAGAAGTAAAGAGTTTATTTTGGCCTTCTTTGTCAATTCAGTCTGTTATGTGTAAATTATTTATCATGCACTTGACATAGCTGACTGCCTTTACCTTTCATCTGTAGGCTGAGTGTATGGAATACAGAGATTAATAAAAAAAATCCTGTTAATAGGGTTAATTAAAAAATCTGGTTGTTCACTGTAAACTGAATCATGTACTCCTGAGATGGCAGTGACTGCCTCCGCAACTCAGGATGTTCTAGAGTGTTCTAGAGAAGTGCATGCTGAGGAGGAAGCAAGGCGATCACTATCTCAGGGAGTGTACTTTTGAAATTGAAAACCATTTGTTTTGTGGAAATACAACTTTGAATTAAATTCTCTCTTTATCTGGCCGGGAGATATAAAATATATTTACTGTACAATGTTAGAATGTAAGTATAACCATTTAGTGTTGAAAGTATGTACTAAGTCATATCTTCAAATACTAGATATGGCCATTAACATAATAGTACCAATTATTAGAATTTTAAAATCAAGTTGTCTCTAAAAATTTTATTTTGATAATTAAACAAATATATAGGTTTTGTCATATTTGGAAGCAAGGACTATTATTTAGATGTTTTTGGTTCAGATTCATTCCTTAAGCACTGACTTTAACTGACTTTTTAATTTTAATTTTTTACAAAGGTTCCAGTTTCCTGCTCTTTATGCAGGAGTCTCATAAACTGCTATAGCTGATTATCTTATCTTATCCAGTTATCTTATCCTTCCACAGAACTATGGAACATGATACAGCCAGTTGTACAATTGCTTTTAACGTTATGTTAACTTCATACTTAATCTTATGTTGAACTCATGCTAATCTTGATATAAAAGTTTTTCTCGTGTAACTTTGTCTCTCAATGTTCCACACAAGATTGCACTTACATTCTGGATCTTTACCACGTGTTAAGTTTTATCATGGCGTCTTGTACGGACTCATTTCTGGGGCACTCTAACTGCTTCCCCCCTCATCAGATATTGTCAGCCTCAAAGTAGTTATAAGAAACATCTGTGCACTGAAACCTCTAAAAGCAGTCCAGGCGAACACAGAAATGGGGAGACTGGGCCATGGACCATCAGACCCATCCCTCTTCTTGTCACTCTGGACATTGATTTGGGACTTTTTAAACTAAAACCTCTCTACTGAAGCCTTTTTTGCATCAATTGACCTCTCAGTTTCATCAGCTGAGACCACCTCACCATTGTACAGAGCCAGCTGGACTCTGTGACTGCTGCGGTGCTCTGAAATTAAAAAGGACTAGATCGGACTGCTGCTAAGAATGGAATGTGTGTTCTCCTCTGCAAACATGCTGCATTTGTGTCAATATAGCCTAACGGGGTTGTGATGGTGCCTAGAAATGGGGGACAGAGAAAATCTCAGCCACAGGCCTCCTCCTATGTATGGGTTTCTGGTTTCTTCGCACTCTGCCTCCTTCCCTGGATTACACCTTTCTTCTTTATTATCCTCATATGTCTATTTTTATCCTGTCTCAAAATGCTTTACTTACTGAACTTCACCATATACCAAACACAATGCACCATGTTAACTCTCCCAACAGCTCCATTTGTTCATAAAATATATCTACGAAAGACCGGTTAGAAGCTGTAAATAAACTGGCTAAAAGGGTATTTCATCCCTTTCACCTCATTCAAGATACAGTTCTTCACATTAGCCCTCTATTTTCTTCTGTTCTCTTCCTTTGATACTCTGAGCTTCACTGCTGCTTCTGCTAGCTCTTTTTCATCCTGATGGGACCAGTCACGGCTACTTTAAATTGACTCTATGCTGACTTCCTCTCACAGGCCCACTCTCTGTTTTACCCTGCACTCCTTCCCCTCGCTCAAACATCCTGGGCAACCAGTCAGTCTTGTCCTATAACCAAATTGTTTGTTTACAGTTCTCTCACAACTATTTTTCAAGTCTCTTCAGGACTGCAGGATGACAGTCATATAATCCAGTCTAACCTATGGAGTTAAAAGTTCTGCTAAGTGACTAGAAGACTTCCACTTCCAGAGCTCCTTCAGAAATCGAGAACTACTTCCTCCAACAAAGACCCCCTCTCAACAGAAAAACAGACTTGGTTTGTCTATTTCCTCTTGAATTTGAAACGACTGTTTCCTGCTGAAAGAATACACTTCTCTGCTTCCCTTGTGATGGACAACGAAACTCCAGAAGTGAGGAAATATGAGAAGGAAGGTGATTTATTTATGGTAGTTAGTCACTTCCACCTCTTTAAAGACTGCAGCCATCTTTTTACTGTAGGCAATCTCGCATCAGATATGGCATAAGATCATTCTCTCATCTGCCTGCATGGTCTGAGACATTCATTTATCCATTCATCCATTCATCCAGATGGATGAAAATATGCCTGTGTATCTTTCTATGTGATTGCCAATAAACTTGGTACTGCATAAGTTCAGAGGCATCTTTCTTTCTGGTTCTGTCTTTCCTTTAAGCCACTTGTACTTAATGGCTTGCTCCTGATATTTTATAGAACCCAGGACCAGCAGCCCAGGGACGGCAGCACTCACAGAAGACCACACCAGAGGGTCTTCTGCTGAGGATGGTCCTCCCAATTAATCACTAATTAAACAAACAAACAAATAAAAAATAGCATTAAATGCTACAGGCCAGACTTAGTTGTGAGTACTTTCTCTCAGATGGCTTGTGTCAAATTGCTATAAAAAGAGCCAGTGATTTGATGGCAGGTTGACCTCATTGGGCTACTTCTTCATGGAAATGTCAATACTTTATCCTTACTGGATACTTAGATTCCCTCACGACCTTCTGAGTATCTCCAAATGGCTTTCCGCAGCATGCATAGCTTGTCTAATAGGCCCAGTTAGGCTCTATTCCATGACTATGCTCTTCTTGGTGGCTGTCCCACAGTATTGGTGTCTTCAAAATATTGGATCTCCTGCTGCACTTAGGCTGCACTTTCACCAATAAACTCTTGTGCTCTTTTCATAGTGTAAAGCCTCTGCATCTCTGCATGATCCCTTTCATTCTGGGGCTTTTTAAAATTTTCTTTTTTATGTTAATTACAGTTTATTCACTTTGTAGCCCAGCTGTAGGCCCCTCCCTCATTCCCTCTCAATCTTACTCTTCCTCCCTCATCTCCTCCCATGCCCTTCTCCAAGTTCACTGATAGGGGAGGTCCTCTTTGCCTTCCATCTGACCCTAACCTATCAGGTCTCATCAAAACTGGCTGCATTGTCTTCCTCTGTGGCCTGGTAAGGCTGTTTCCCCCTCAGGGGGAGGTGGTCAAAGAGTCAGCCACTGAGTTCATGGCAGAGACAGTCCCTGTTCCCCTTACTAGGGAACCCACTTGGATACTGGGGCTTTAACTCCTACAATGTCTGTACCTTCTCCAATTATCTTTTCTGCCCTCTCACAGTGCCAAGTCTTAAGGCTCTCCAAGACCCCTAATACTTAGTTATTCAATACAAAGTAGTCAACAAACAAAAGAGACTCTGTAGACTAATTGTGTGAGTGTGTGTGAGCACGTACCTGTGTGTGTGTGTAAAACAATAATAGTCTGGTAACAAGAGGTTTTCAAGTTGAGAATGAGGTTGTGACATGGAAGAAGTTGGAGGGAGGAAATTTTGAAGGGAGGATCTGAAGGGAGAAAAGGGAATGGAGAAAGTGATGGAATTATATTTTTTAATTAAAATGGTTTTAAAATTTTAAATTAAAGAATGTGATCATTAAATCTGGGCAAGGGGTCTTTTCTCTAACTGGTTGATACTCCAACCAAGGACCATGCATGGAGATAACATAGACCCCGTGCACAGATGTAATCCCTGGCAGCTCAGTGTCCAAGCAGGTTCCCTAGTAAGGGGTATAAGGGCTGTCTCTGTCATGAACTCAGTGGCTGACTCTTTGATCACCTCCCCCTGAGAGGGGAGCAGCTTTACTAGGCCACAGAGGAAGACAATGCAGCCAGTTTTGATGAGACCTGATAAGCTAGGTTCAGATGAAAGGGGAGGAGGACCTCCGCAATCAGTGGACTTGGGGAGGGGCATGGGAGGACATGAGGGAGGGAGGATGGGACTGGAAAGGGACAAGAAAGGGGGATACAGCTGGGATACAAAGTGAATAAACTGTAACTAATCAAAAAACATAGTTTTTTTTAAAATAATGTGATTGTGGAGGGCTGAACATATAGCCCAGTCAAAAAAGGAGTATAAGGTCCAGAACACTAAACACACACCATCAACAACAGAAACTAACTTAAAAGTGATTTCAAGAGTTATCAGTGAGATGGTACTTGATATGTCTTACCATATAGCTGAAAGAAAAACTTTGATGAAGTGATACGGAAACATGTGCAAAGACTGTTGGAGCACAACCAATTTCTCCTAATGGATAAAATATAATGGAAGCCTGAAGTTCACTATTACTCAATATTGGACAATGTATAATCCCTGAAGAGAAGGCCGGACCAGGTGAAAACACTGAGTCCCCAGGTAACTAAAGATGTGCAATTACCTGGTATATAAATGCAGTTGCTTCATTTTCTGTCTGTCTGCATCTAGCATCTCTTCTCACCCACGTTTCTCATATAAAAATACATGGGACTTTTAAATCCACCTGAATGTGAGGAGGGAAACTCATCTAGTGGGAATTGTGATTATAAGAATGTTTGCTTTTATTTCCTAGCATTTCTCAGAAGGTTAGGAATTGTATGTTTTAACTAGTAGTTCAAAAATATCTGGTAACAGAAGAGATTATTTTTATTCTACTTCACCTTGTAATTAAAGGAACCGAAGCCTCACAGCCCAACACTACACTGCTAGGTTTGAATTGCAGGGATAAAGACATGACAAAGATTTCTTTCATAAAAGGGTAAGTTTTCAATTAATCACTTTAATTAGTTGTTCATATTAATTGTTGTGCTTTTTATTTAACAACTTTATTGGTATACTACTAATTTTTAAATACTATATACGACAATTAGGACTTTATGTTTTGATTGAAACATCCATTGTGAAATGACTCAACCATGAAGCTAATTCAGATATGCGTCCTATATGTAAGATGCTTTTATGTATTTTGTGTGCATACATTGAGTAAGAAGATATTTTAAGTTAATTCAAGTCCTGTTAGGAAATCCCAAAGTATAAAATATCACATGTTAATCGTAGTCAACACTTTGAACATTCCTAAGCATCTTGAAGGTGGGCAGAGAACATTCAGATCCTGAACAAAGTGCCTGATGAGTCTTTATCAGTAAATTTCAGTCCATATGCATTTCTCACACTCTTTTTCATTCCTGAGTCTCTTTGTGTCACAGGCACTACCTTAGTCTTTCTTAAAATCAGTGTTCATGCCTCCACCTCTAGTCTGGGAACTCATCACCAGGTTTCTATTGTTTACTGGGAAAGGATTGAAGTTGTGAACACTTCAGTATAGCAGGTGAGTGCTATAGGAACTTTTCCAAGGGAGATGTGAACTACTCAGCTGCTCGCTAAGATAGGGCTCCCAAACTGGATCAAAGTAATGGTCTTACCAAAGACTAATTTGAGGAACCAATGAGTTTATTGGACTTACAGCAGCATGAATGGGGTGTAACTAACTGGAGTATGGATGACCCCAACACAACTTCATTAGTGAAAAGTCTTATGCCAGCATGGGTACTTCCCTAAAGTAGACAAGTGGAGTTTCCCTTTAGTTAACCTTCCAAACTCTACATAGCCAGCACTTTAAAACACTATGTAAAATGAGGCAGAATTACGTACAACTAGAAATTTAGCACAGAGAAAATAGCCGGACTCTCCTGTGATGGTCTACTGAGCCTCTTCTGTGAGGGAAGAGCAAGAGATGGAGAATTGAAGATTTTATGCAGGTAATCACAGCTTGTCTTAATAAGACAGTAATGGATATTGTGCCTAAGAGGCCAGCACCACACAACAAGTAGATAAGAGAAATCTATCCTGCCTATCTCACTTCATTCTTCCCTGAATTCTCTAGCAGTTACATTAGGATGCTGCAAAGGCAAATGGGAGCATTAGAATCATCTTTGATGGTGAAATTAGTGATAATATGATGCTTTTAATTTTTCAGATTCTAATATGTAGTATAAGATATATATCAACCCCTGTGTTCTAATTTTCTGGTTCTGTTGCTCTCTTTGTGGAGTTCCTTTCCAGTGACTCATGCTCCAACCATGCACAGAAATAACCTAGAACCCCTGCATAGATGTAGCCCATGGAAGTTCAGTGTCCAAGTGGGTTCTATACTAATGGGAAGAGGGACTGCCTCTGACATAAACTAATTGGCCTGCTCTTTGGTCACCTCCCCCTGAGGGGGAAGCAGCCTTACCAGGCCACAGAAGATGACAACGCAGCGACTCCTGATGAGACTAAGATCAGAAGGAAGGAGAGGGGGACCTCCCCTATCAGTGGTCTTGTGGAGGAGCACGGGTGAAGAAGAGGGAGGGAAGGTGGGATTAGGAGGGAAGGAGGAAGGGGTTTATGGGGGGGATACAAAGTGAATAAAATGTAATTAATAAAAGTTTAAAAATAAAGAGATATATATTAACATGTATCATAAAATGTTTCTCTTCTGACTATTTCTCTTTCCTCTTTTCTCTCTCTGTCTTTCTCTTTGAACACAGGGTCTCTTGTAGCCTACACTGGACTCAAACTGTATAGTCTAGGATAACCTTGAAGGCCTGAGCTTCCTGTGTTTACCTCTCAAGTGATGGATCAACAGGCATGCACCACCATACTTGGCAAATGATTCTTTAATTTCATGCTGAGCATTTTTAAACATTATGAGAGTATACATCATATTTTTGGGAGAAGATATTACTGGAAAATCTATTCTGCTCTCGAATTTTGCTATATTCTTTTCTCTTTACAAATTCTCTTAGAGAAGAATGGCTCTGGCAAATGGCTCTATTGTAACTGAATTCATTCTCTTGGGATTAACAGAACAGCCCAGACTCCAAACGCCTCTTTTCTTACTGTTTCTAGTAATATATATGATCACAGTGTTGGGTAATTTGACATTGATAATTTTAATTGCGTTAAATGCTCACCTACACACCCCCATGTATTTTTTCCTGTTTAATTTATCTTTTGTTGATCTCTGTTATTCTTCCGTGATTACACCAAAAATGCTGATGAATTTTGTACTGAAGAAGAATCTTATCTCGTACATGGGATGTATGTCTCAACTCTACTTCTTTTGTTTTTTCATAGTTTCTGAGTGTTACATACTGGTGTCAATGGCCTATGACCGCTATGTGGCTATCTGCAATCCACTCCTGTATAACACTGTCATGTCCCCAAGGGTGTGTGCTTATCTCATGCTTGGTTCATATTTGACGGGATTTTCTGGTGCTGTGATCCACACTGGTTTCATGCTCAGGCTGACCTTCTGTGATAGTAACATCATCAACCACTATTTCTGCGATGTCCTTCCTTTACTGCAGCTCTCCTGTACCAGCACCTATGTCAATGAGACAGAAATTTTCATTGTAGGGGGAAAAGACATCATTCTGCCCAGTGTGATCATCTTTATCTCTTACGGCTTCATCCTCTCTAGCATCCTCAAAATAAGATCCACTACAGGCAGGTCCAAGGCCTTCAGCACCTGCAGTTCTCATGTAATTGCTGTTTCTCTGTTCTTTGGATCATGTGGATTTATGTATCTGAAACCTTCCTCTGCAATACCAATTGATCAAGGCAAAATCTCTTCCATTTTTTATACCATTGTAGTTCCCATGTTAAACCCCTTAATCTATAGCTTGAGAAACAAAGATGTTAAAGTTTCCCTGGGAAAGATACTGAATAGGAGGAAGTTTTAAATATAGTCATAGCATAGAAAAATTTTCTGTGTTTAATACATATTTTAGTCACACCTTTTATGTAATATTTTTAAATATTTCCCACTGTTGTTCACTTTGGCTTTTAGGCTGTTTAAAAACTTGTGCAATTTACTTCCTCATTTATTCTTAAATATAGCATAACTTGCAACTACAAAATTCTGTGCATTTAATATTCTTTTCAGATACATTTTACTTATTATGTGAAGATAAAAGAATGCCTGTTAGAATGTGATGGTTTACATAATCTCATACAACTACTTAAGATAAAAATCAAGAACAACTATCACTCATCAGAATTCAAGCCTCTCATGTTATTCACTATACTTTTGTCTACTTTTCCTGTAATTTCATTTCAAAAAAGAGTGAGGGATATTTCTATTTTATTAAAACTTCTTTCTTTCATAAGTTGATTTTCTCAAAAATGACTGTAACATTTCCACCTTATTATTTTACTGCACTGTTTTTGTTCTGTAAATCTATATAAGAGTTGTATCATTTTCTGTTAGAGAAAGCCTTTGAAAGTTTTTAGTCTCTTTTTATTAAGATAATGGAGTCATGGAAGAGAAAAGAGAACACAGCATGCAGGCGCAAGAGACAAGTAGCACAGGAATGTGACATCTCAGTGTGGAGAATCACTAATGAAAATTTAAACAGCAGTTTGATTTGATTTTGTGTTACTCTGTGATGCTTTGGTTATGTAATTTTCTTTCTCTACTCATAAGATATTGCCCATACTTAATACTCATGATGAAATTGGGTTAGCAAAGTTTCAAGAATGAGAGAAAATATTCTGGACACATTGTGGGTAGTGAAGAAGAAAGGAATCAACTTCAGAACACACAGTAGTGAATTGTTGAAACTCAAGGAAGAAATAATTCAGAAATAAAACAATGGTCTAAATGAAACCTTCATTTTTTTCATTTGTAGAAGACTCTGAAAAAGTAGACTGAGCCAGTCCTGAAGATACCTGATAAAACAGGATCAGATGAATGGGGAGGAGGTCCCCCCCATCAGTGGACTTGGAAAGGGGCACAGTGGAGATGAGGGAGGGAGGGAGGGAGGGACTGGGAGGGAATGAGGGATCGGGACACGGCTGGGATACAGAGTTAATAAAATGTAACTGATAAAAAAAATAAAATAAAAAATAAAAAAAAAAAAAAAGAAAAAGTAGACTGAGGAATTCTCTGGAGATGATATTGGGTTATGTTACTTAATACTTAAGAATGGCTAATTCCAGCACCCAGCATGCTTTGTGTGCACCCAATTCACCCCATCATTCTTGGTTCATGCATTATTCCTACATGACTTTCAAGATAAAGCTTCACTTCCCTTGGAAGAGCAGTAAGATTTTTGGAAGATATAATTCATGAATAGAAAACTTAATGATGTTCCTCTTGAAATGATGTACTTTTTCCTAAGAGAAAGCAGGCAAAGGATGACAAAAGTGGAATTCCAAAACTAACACCATGGCTCAGTTTAAATGTTTATTTTAGAATATCTCTACAATAATATTTTCCAAGGTTTTTCTATTTCCAGGTTTGGGGGTTGAAAAGCTTTACATAAGTTATTTTTCATGTCAGTCTCTTGGTTTGGAGTGTTTGACATGGTTCAATTCCTGCCTTTTGATTTCCAGTGTTCACTGATGTCCCTGAAGTGATTCCAATATCAACATGCTTCATTTCTCTCAAATTTTATTCATTTTAAAGAGTGGAGCTTTGGAGTAGTTTTATTTCATTTTTCTTTATGTACAATAGTAACTTTTGGTAAAATTATTTTTATTGTGCCTCATAGTAAAGTTATACTCTTCCCTAGTTAAATTCCAGATGACCATAGGTAAAATCTCTTTTAAAATTGGTTGTATTAGCCTAAGGTCTAGGTTAAGAATTATATAGATTTCTTTATTATTCTGACACAGTTTTTTGTTTGTTTGTTTTGTTTTGCTTTAGCTTTGGAACATTTCACTACTAAGGTTAACAATATAAAGGGGGTAGATTATCAGATGGACTCTGATGTAAAATGTATGCACCTGCAAAGATTTGCAAGGACAGGGTTAATGTTTTTCTCAGTGAGGAGTCTGATGTAATCATCTGCAAGATTTAAACTGTCTCTTGGATAGAATTAAGTTAAACATTGTCAAAGGTCAATGTACCTACACCACCTACATATTGCCCCAGGAGGAATGATACACTGCTTTTTTTCAGTATCTTATCTGCCAATCTTTGTGCTAACTGGGAAAAAAATTCAGAAGCCAAAGGGGAGAGGACTTCAATCAGCTTCATAAATGCTGATCCTGATGCTCAAAGGCATTCCTAGCTTGCTCCAAATCACAATCTAAGGTGCTGAGCTCGACATAATTAACAATTACAAAGTTGTTAAAACAAATAGTATGGTGATTAACACAGCAATCTACAGGTGGAGAAGTTGCAAAGAATAAGAGTCCGTGAAATGCTCAGCCCTATTGGTAGAACTGTGTCACACACCTCCATTCTGGATCATTCCGGAAGAAGCAGAAAGCTTGTAAGATCCAGAAGTGATAGACCACTACAAGAAAATCCTGTTTTCTGGACACAGCAAGACAGTTGCATATATTAATTCCAGGTAGTTGTGACAGCATGCCCAAGAACTGTGTAAGGCCAAGCTAGACAAAATCCCAGCATTGAGAGAGAAAGTGGGTACGAAGTCCTACTCTTATGCAGTAACAAGCTGTTTGACCCTGATATCTTTAAGGAGGTGGTTCCTGAAAGGTTGACCACACTTCAGTGGAAAGCCACACACTTAACGTATGGGAAGCACAAACTGGATGTGATAGGTTAAAAAAAAAAAAGAAGAAGAAAAGAAAGAGGTGAAAATTGAATGTGTAAGAAAGGGAGAATGGAACTGGGAGGACTTCGGGGAAAAGTGAACATAATCAAAACGTGATATTTTCAAGCAATTAAAAAAAAGTAAGTGAAATTATTACAATTTAAAGAATAAAAGTGCTGATGTGCACAGTAAGAACAAACACTAATCTAAAAAAGACATTCAACTCCACAAGGAAAACAACAGAGCCAAAAAACCTGAGCCTAGAGGGGCCTGCAGAGGCTGACACTCCAACCAAGGACCATGCATGGAGAGGTCCTGGACCCCTATTCAAAGGAAGCCCATAGGCTTCTCAGTCTCCAACTAGGTTCCCTAGTAAGGGGAACAGGGGCTGTCTCTGACATGAAATCAGTGGCTGGCTCTTTGATCACTTCCCCCTGGGTGGTGTAACCTTGCCAAGCCATAGAGGAAGATGATGCAGCCAGCCTAAATGAGACCTGATAAACCAGGGTCAGATATAAGGGGATGAGGTCCCCCACATCAGGACCCCTTCCCCCTAGGGAAGGGGCGTAGGGGAGACAAGAGAGAGGATGGGTGGGACTGAGAGGAAACAAGAGAGGGGGCTGCAGAGGGGATACAAAAAGGATATATTTTAATAAATAAATATATACATACATAAATAAATAAATAATTTAAAAGATGTTCAGAAAGTATGTAGAGTATTTCATATTTTATAGCTTTATTGCTCAATTTTGATGTGTGAAATAGCCATAATTTACACTGGCAGGCACAGTAAATGGAAAAATAAGGTGACAGATGTCATCATTCTTTCTTTGTGTTCCTACCCCATCCTAAAATTACCAATGCTTGCACTTAATTTCATATCACTCTTATCTCAGCCATTTGATCAGTCCAGTGAGGCTGGAATGGCTGCTTCTCTGTTTTGTATGGAGTACATATTTATTCCAAGGGTCTTACAATGATGTGGCCTAAAAGAGACACACATTAACAGATGCTGTTCCAATACTGCTATCTTTTCCACATTTTCTTTGTATTTGTAGCCTAAAGACAAATGGCAATCAAGCCTTGTTTGAGTGCTGAATCTACAAACAACAAAAGAATGGGGTGATGCCACTTTATTTACAGGTTCACATGATTGTTTAAAGTCTTCTTCTAGTATATAGAAATGTGTTTATATTTTAAATAATTTTATACCTACTATATTTATTACAATAAAATAATATTTAAACTTTGGTTAAATTTATTCAATTGAGCAGTATATAAATCTATAGATGGCAGAAAAGGCACTAATATTTGAAATGTATAAATGTCTAATACAAAATGTTTCATCTTTGAAAACAGTAACAGAGAAAGGCCACTTAGCAATGTACATTGAGTAAAGGCACTGGATTATCCCCTGGACAATATAAGGTATGAAGTTCCACGGGACACACTGATTCTGTAAGGGAAGGAAAGTCAGTGTACCCCTGCTGTAGATGTGTGTCATGCTTACAGCGATGATGGAGAAAGCAGGGTGTTGCAACATAGTCTACGAGGATATTTTCTTAACCTCTTCAACATCTTTGATGGCTCATTATGAATTTACACAAAATTGTAACTTCTCCAACACTTTAAAAATCTGTGTATTATTTTCTTCTCTGTTTGTTACGTTCATTTTGTTACTGTTGTTTGCTTATTTTAATTACTTGGTATGACTTCATGTCAAAATTTTCCTGCCACAACTGCTCCGGTGCTAATTCTCGATAGATGCCACTATACGGAGCTTGTAATTGCTCAGTGTTCCACACACACACACAACACACACACACACACACACTGCATAAAAGTTACTATCTTAACTATTTTTGATTTTTTATTAAAATTTTTAATATTATATATTCTGATTATAGTTTCCCCATTGTTAGCTCCTTTCAGACACTCCCCACAATCTCATCTGCCCAAACTCACATCCTTCTGTGCTCTCTCTCTCATTAGATAACAGGAATCTTTTTAAATTTATTATTTATTTCAATTTATTCACTTTGTACTCCAGCTGTGGCCCCATCCCTCATCTCCTCCCAAGCCCACCATCCCTCCCTCTTCTACCCAACAAACAGGAATCTTAAAGAAAAAGAAAAAATAATAAACTAAAATAAAACAAACAAACAAACTTGCATAGGACAAAACAAACAAATGAACAAAAAAACAAAGAGCTAAAGAAAAAAATCACAAGAAGTGATACGGTACATGTAGAAGTAGAGACACACACATTGACATGCATAGAAATATCCTAAAAATACAAAATGTGAAACCATAGTATATAAGCAAGAGAAATATATGATAAGAAAAAAATAACCAAAACATTATGAGACAAATAAATAAACAGGTAAGTAGGTAGATAGATAGATAGATAGATAGATAGATAGATAGATAGGCAGATAGATAGACAGACAGATAGATAGAAAGATAGATACCACTAAGCTCATTTTGTGTTGTCATCTAATGGTGAGCACAGAGCTTGACACTGAGAATAGTTTACACACTCAGTGAGAATATATTAGAAAGAAATAATTTTCAGTTAAAGAGTGGTTACTCTTTGGGTGGATGACACCTAAATGAACATTGGTACAAAGTCCCAATTTATTTCTAATATCAGAGATCAGACCTCTACTCTTGCCTGATGCATCTAAAACAAAAAGGGGGAACTGTAGAGAGCTGTGTAATGCCGCGCCTTAAAGATGGAGCTGGTTTCTGCCTTCCACCTTCCTGATGGTGAGTGCTCCCTGTCACAAACAACTCCACATTTGGCTAAGGCTGAGGATCTGGCTTGCTTCTTTGTATGTGGACCTATCTGCATTGCCCACGAGGCACGCTGGGGTTGGCTACACAGAGGCTATTTTAAGCTGTGGGCTGGCTTTCCCCAGGGTCAGAAGATTGTTCAAGGTTCCTGAATAAACTGCATTGAGAAGAACAAAAAAAAAATTCAGAAAGAAGGAGAGGAGGACCTCCCCTATCAGTGGACTTGGGGAGAGGCATGCATGCAGAAATGGGGGAGGGTGGGACCGGGAAGGGAGGAGGGAGGGGCTTATGGGGGGATACAAAAGGAATAAAGTGTAATTAATAAAAGTTAAATAAAAAATTAAAAAAAAAAAAGAGTGGTTACTGGTTGGAAATAGCTTCTGGGGTAGGGATGTTGGGCCTGTGCAGGCTCTGTGCATTATAAGGCCATAGTACCTTTGAGTTCAAACAAGTTGGTCCTGCTGTGTTTAGAAGGCGTTGTTCTCTTGGTGTCCTCCATACCCTCTGGTTCTTACACTCTTTCTGCCTCCTCTTCACCAAGGTTCCCTGGGTAGTGAGGATAGGGAACTTTTGTTTACATCCTATTTAAGACTGAGTGTTCCAAAGTCTCTTATTCTTTACATTGCTCAGTTGGTGATTTTTGTGTTTATTCCTTTCTGCTTCAGGAGGAAGCTGGACTGATGATGGCTGAGCAAGACATGTATCTACAAGTATAGCAGAATGTCATTAGGAGTCATTTTGTTGTAACATTCCTCTACCTGGATACTAACATTTAGTTTCCTGTATATCCCTACCCTATCTAGTCTCAAGTTCTTGGCCAAAAGATAAGTGTTGGGGATGTGTTGCATCTCACAAAATGGGCTGTAAATCCAATCAGATATTGGTTGTGTAATACCACAAACTTTATGTCACTAAGATACTGCACATCTACCATGTAAGTCACAACTGTAAATCAAAAGGTTTGTAGCTGAATTTATATTTACCCTTCTGCTTTGTACTTTTTAGTATTATAAAGAGTAGCTTTCAATACCGGAACACCAGTCAGTAGAAATGACGGCTCTAGATAGGCACAAGCTAGACTTTGCCATGTTCAGTGAATTGTATAGGTATTGTCTTCAGCAATAGGGCCTTAGAATCACTTTGTGGAGACCAACCATATACTGCCAGAGGTGGCAAGGAGAGGAGTGGCATCACCTTTTTACCTGTGCCACCCTAAGGCAGATGAGTAGCAGGATCAGCTGTCCCACACTCATGCCCTTGAGGCCGGCTCACCCACACCCCTGCCATCAGAACCAGCTCCACTGTGCTGCCTGGGAGAGGCACAAGGCAAGCTCTCAGTAGTGCTGCCAGTGGTGAGAGATAGGTTCAGCTCCCCAGAGCACCACATCAAGTGAGGGACGGGGCCAGTTCTGCATAGCCCCTGGACATCCAGGTGGTCCCTGCTGGCTGAGCTGGCCAGAGACATCCCTGTGTTCTCTAGACATTACACTGACCCCTGCCACTATGTAGCCACAGACTCAGACATGGAGCTAAGCAGCAGTTCAGGCAGGGACCTCACCATGGCCCCTTGTGACACAGCTGTACACTCACAACAGGCCACTCCTCTCCACCATCAGGTGTTCAGTTCCATCTCTCTTCATAATGCTCAAGCTGATCCTCTTCTCTTTCTCTCCCATCTGTCTACCATACATTTGCACACCGTGGGGGCTCCCATTGAACATTTCCCATGTGGCTGGCAAGCCTCTGGGTGACATGCTCCATCCACGCTGTATGTCGTGTCAGCAAGCGGGTCTATGGCTCTCAGGAACTGTGCACTGGAGGGCAGGTCTGTGAGTGGCATGGCAGTTTGCAGCTCTCTACCTTTCTCTCCTGCACTGCACTCCCTGGATTAGCTGTGGTTTTTATGTGTCATAGGCATAAGATATCTTCAGCTACCAAGTCAGGCATCAAGCTAGGATGAAAAAGGAGTGCCATCCACTCTGCCACTGACTGAGAACACCACTACCAACAAAGTGTCTCTTTGCCAGGGGGTTATTCAATTCTTTCTAAGGAACCGCCAAAATGATTTCCATACTGGCTCTACATGTTCACACTCTCGCCAGTAATATATGACTGTTCCTCTTAATCCATATCCCCAGCAGCATGAGTTGTCATTTGTATAAGATGACATTTGAATGTCGTTTTGATTTGCATTTCTTTGATGGCTAAGGATGTTGAGTATTTCTTTAAGTGTTTCTTGTACATTTGAGTTTCCTCTAGTTACATTAGTACCTCATTTTAATCAGGTAATATATTGTCTTGGTGTCCAGTTGTAGTTCTGTATATATTTTAGAGATGAGCCCTCCAAGAGATGTGTAATTGGTAAAAATGGTATAAAAAAATTCCCATTCTATTGGCTGCCTTTTTGTCCAAATGATGGTGACCTTTACTGTGCAGAAGCTTCTCATTTTGATGAGATCCTGTTTACTAATGACTGTTCTTAGGGAATGTACTATAAGTTCCGTTTACAAAGTCTTTCCAGTAGCAATAAGCTCAATACTGTTTCCTACATTCTCTTTTATCAGGTTCAGAGTACAGGCTTTTATGTCTTTGATCCATTTTGAGTTGAGTTTTGTGCAGAGAATAAGTATGGACCTATTTGGATTCTTCTGCTTTCAGGCATTCAGTTTGGCCAGCACATTTGTTGAGGATGCTGTCTTCCCCCCCCCCCCCACTTCACCCCCTTCCCGTGTGTATTTCTAGTTTATTTTCAAAGATCAGTTGCCCATAGGTTTGTTGATTAATGTCTGGGTTTTCAACTGGATTCCATTGATCAACTTGTCTGTTTTGTACCACCACTATGCTGTTTTATTACTGTAGTTTTGTAGTACAACTTGAAATAATGGCTAAAACTACCTCCAGGAATTCTTTTATTATTTGGGGTTGTTTTACTTGTCCTGGTATTTGTGTGTGTGTGTGTGTGCGCTTCCATTTGAAGCTGCAAATTGTCGTTTCAAGATCTGTGAATAATTGTGTTGGAACTTTGGTGGGGATTGTTTTGAATCTATAGATTGATTTTGGTAGGATGGCCATTTCTACTGTATTAGTCTTACCAACTCTTCAGCAGAGAAAATCTTTCCATCCACTGATATCTTCTTCAATTTCTTAAAAGTCCTAATTTTTTTTATTATAAAGGTTTTTCAATTGTTTGGTTAGAATTACCCCAAGATATTTTTGTTGTTATTGTTTTTGAGAATATTATATCCATGATTTCTTTCTCAGTCAATTTTTCCTTTGTGTATAAGTTTTCCATTGCTAATGATCATTGTGTATTAATATTGTATCTTGCTACTTTGCTGGAAGTGTTTATGAGCTGTAAGAGTTTCTTCATCAATTTTTATTGTATACATGGGTTCACCACTTATGCATTTATTGTATACATGGGATCATAATTTCATCTTCAAATAAAGATACTTTGTCTTCTTCCTGTTTACTTTTGTACCCTTGATCTTCAGTTTTTTATCTGATTTGCTAAGACTTGAAGTACTAATATTAAATAGGTATATAGAGAGTTGGCAGCCCTGTCTTGATCTTGGTTTGTGCACAACTGTATGACTTTATCTTCATTTAGTTTGATGTTGGCTGTGGACTTGCTGTGAAATACCTTTAGTATGTTGAGATATTCTCCTTAAACCCTTAGTTTCTCCAGCATATTTACTATAAAGAGGTGTTGGAATTTGTCAAAGGCCTTTTCTGTATCTAATGAGATGCTTATGTTCTCCTTTTTTGTTATTCAGTCCGTTTATATGGTAGATTACACGTATTGATTTTCATATGTTAAACTAACCCAACATCTCTGGGATGAAGGCTATTTGATCATGATACATGCTCTTTTTTGATGTCTTCTTATAATCCATTTGCAAACATTTTATTGAGAATTTTTGTATGAGTGTTGATAAGGAAAATTGTTTGTGTCTTTATGTGATTTAGATATTGGGGTAACTGGGATTTCATAAAAAGAGTTAGGCAATGTCTTCTATTTTTTCTATTTTGAGGAATAATTTGAGGAATATTGGCTTTAATTCTTCTTTGAAGTCTGGTAGAACTCTGCAATAAAATTATGTGGCCCTAGGATTTTTTGGTTGAAAGATTTTAATGATTTCATCTAATTTACTAGGAATTATAGGTCTGTTTAAACCACTTATTTTGATTTACCTTTGATAGACAGTGTATATCAATAAAATTATCTATTTCTTTCAGATTTTATAGTATGATAGAATATAGGAGGAAATGAGGGAGGGAGGGCGGCATTGTGAGGGAATGAGGGAGAGGGCTTCAGGTGGGATACAAAGTGAATAAACTGCAATTAACATAAAAATAAAAATTTAATTAAAAATTTTAAAAAGAATTTTATTCTTTTGTTTTAGTGTGAAATAGTTTGTAACTATCTGTTAAGTCCATTTAGTAAGTGCTGTCACTTAGCCCCAACGTTTCTCTATTCTCTCGTTTTTTATTTATTTTTGTTTTGGGAGGTGGGAGTCAAGATGGCCTGTCTGTTGACTAGAGTCACATATTGTATTCATACACTATCTCTCTGTGTGAATCAACATTTGATTTTAGTTGTAGTGTTTCTTATATGAATTTGGCTGCAGTCTTTGCTTGTGGCCTCTGCCTGATCCACAGGTTCAGAAGATGTAGTCCTGCTGGTACTTGGAGCTGAAGCTTGAGACTCCTGCTGCTGGTACCGTGCCAACTGCTGTCGTGTCTCCTTCAGTTGTTGCTGAGGAACTAGAACGGTTCTCTGCATAGCCTCTACTTCTTTGTCAAGTTGAATGGTAAAGTCATTCAGTTCATCCTGACTGCTTTTAAGCTCCTCGCCATATTTCTTCTCTAAAGCCAACTCTGCTTCAAGCAATACGGCCCTGAGACAGCTGCCTTCCAAGCTCTTGGGTCTCCTGGATAAGCATTAGACACTTCGCCATTCACTTTTTGCCTGTTTGGTAATCAGGCGTAAACTTCCAGGCACACAGTTCTTTTTGGGCTTGTTCTAGTTTGTCTTTAGTCTGTTCCAATTCACCCTTCATTTTTAGAAAAAACAAGTTGATGGCTGGGTTGTTGATCTCAGTTGGGCAACACTCGGCTGCTGGACTTGCTTGAGGTACTGGATTTGAGTAGCACACTCTTGCATCTCTTGTTCCTTGGTTGCTAGTCACATGACAAGAATGTTTTCCCTGCGTGCAGACTCCTGCTGTTGCCACTTTAGTTTTTCTTCAGATTCCCTTAAGCCTGTCACATCGTTTGAATTTAGATCTGTGTACTTCCCCTCCAGAGCTTGAACATATGCTTCATACTGTTTCCATCATAGAATTAACTCATCCCGTGCCATAACTTTGAAGTCTGTTTCACTCAAACTGACCTTTTTAGGAAGAGGTTCTTCGCTGGTCATCTTGCACCCTCTCCAGCACCGCCTCGGTTACCCACATGGCACCTCAGGCGAGGTGGAGCTTCAAGGGGAGGCCAGCCTGGGCTGCTCGGGGACCTGGGGCGTGGAGGAGCAGCCACACTCCTCAGCTGCAATCAGGCCATCTGCAGGGTCCCGCGCCTGCCCTGTGGGGGCTGCGCCTGTTTTGTATCTTTTTGCATTATTTTGTTTCTTTCTTCCAACTTGATATCTTCCTTTGTGAATTTATTTATTTATTTATTGTTTGATATTAGTATGACATAAATCTTATCTAGGTTTGCTTTTTCAGCTGCTATTGATTTTTGATTTATGATTACCATGAAGATTAAAGAGAATATCTTATACCAGTCTACCTGAACATGATAAAAACTTAACTAATAGGATACCATAAAGCTCTATGAATCTTTGATTTTCTGCAGTGCTGATCATAAAACCCAGTGATTATTTAGGTCCTCCAGTGTCCTAAATAAAACTTACTCTATTGAATTATATCCTTTCTCTCTACAAATACATTATAATTGAATTTTCCAGCACTCGTTGACTTACTACCTAACTCTAAGCCAGTCACATGATAAATGTCCTTTATATGTAAGTTTGGGGACGCTCAGGGATGGGACACAGAATGGCCTCAGTGGCTTTGCCATCAAGTTTCCTCTCCATAAAACATGTCACATGCTCTTTGATTTCTAGAATTCCAGCACGTCCCCAAGCTCTGGTTCTTATGCTTCAAATTGGAAACAGTGTTCATGACTCCAGTTCTACCAGAATGTTTTTTATGTGGGATTTCAGCAGAGGGATGGTAGAGTTTCTTTCTGCATCTGGGAGGGACTGAAGGAATAAAGAGATGATGAGATGACATGCGGGGGATTCTATACTAGTCTCGACGGCTCCCTTGACTTGTTCCTAGTCATGTCAGAATTGGGCCTCAGTTCTGCAGGCTGCTGCTATTCTCTGCTGCATTTAGATTAGGCTTATAACACAGGAAAGACTCTGCCTCTCGGTACTGGGAAGCATGAGATGTTCTGTGAGTTCTAGATGCCCTTTTCAGAAATCCATACAATATGCCTCCTTGATGTGGAGTCAGCTATTTCCATAAGATCTACTTTGCCATCTGATGTCATTCTTGTTGTCTGTTTCCACAGATTTCTTAGAGAACGGCGTTACATGATGGCTATTTGATAAAAGAATTCATTCTGGTGGAGTTAAGAGATCAGCTGAGCCTCCAAGTCCCTCCTGTTCTTCCTTTTCCTATTAATGTATATGATAACTACACTGAGAATTCTGACTTTTAACCTTCACACTGGCACATACTTTTTTCTCTTTAGTTTTTGTATGTTTTTTAAAAATTCTTGTGTTATTATACCCAAAAGGCTGTTTAACTTTGTACTAAGGAAGAGTGCTATCTCTTACATTGATGTATGACACAGCTCTCCTATTTTTTGCATTTTTGACACCTCTAAATCCTATGTTCTGATAGCACTGACCTATGATCGCTATGTGGATATAGCCATACCTGTAAAAAATTGCCATATCCCTTAGGGTGTGCTCCTATCTTACGTTTGTTTCATACTTGATGGTGTTTTTCTGTGCCATGATCCACACTGGATTCATGCTGAGACTGACCTTTATTGATAGAAACACAGTCAACCACTGTTTTTGTAGTCTCTACCCTTTGCTACAACTCTCCTGCATCCATGTGAATGAGATCGAGTTGTTCATTGTAGTGGAAAAGACATCATTGCACCCACTACCACTGTCTTCATCTCTTTTACATTCATCATGTCTGGCATCCTTCAGATAAAGACTACTGAGGGTCGCTCTAAAGCCTTTAGCACCTTTAATTGTCATATAATTGCTATTTCTCTCTTCTTTGGATCTGAGGCATTGAGTATCAGAAACCCGCCTCAGATGCATCCATGGATGAGAAAAAAATATCTTCTTTTATACCATTGTAGCTCCCATGTTGAAAATTTTAATTTAAGGCTAGAGAAACAAAGTTGTTAAAGTTACACTAACCCTTAGCAGAAAGATGTTTTGAATAAATTTTTTTTTCTGTGCCTAGAGGTAAAGAATGCATCAAGAGAGTTTTCTTTTTGGAATAAAAATCTGATGGCAACTTGTTTTTACTTCTTTCTTATCATAGGGGGAAAAATTGAAAATGTCTGTAATTAGTTATTTTAATCATTTTTTATTATTTAATTATAGATTTTGTTTGATCAACATGATTTTCATTTTTACCAGTTTTGCTTTCTATTTTCACTTAAAGTTCACTCCACAGGAAGGAATTTCTGCCACAGCAAATGCAGCCAACTACCTGTGGTTGAAAGAAGGCTGACCCAGGAAGTGAATCAAGTATACTGCCAACTTCCTAATCCAATCTAATTTTAGATTTTTGAAAATTTTTATAAATTTTTTTATTTTAAATCCTGAAAAATGAATAAAAGCATCACCCACCACAATTAACCAGATCCAAAGTCTACACATCTCAGTTAGAATAAACATAGAGAACAGAAGCTGTGGAGCTTCACATTAAATTTTACTCTTTCACCACAAAATATATTTTCATATACTTATCCTCCACCCAAAATGAAAAATCCACAGCTGAGTTAGAATATTTAAAAAAATACACAATGGAATACTACTCAGCAATCAAAAAGGAGGAAATCATGAAATTTGCAAACAAATGGTGGGATCTAGAAAAGATCATTCTGAGTGAAATATCCCAGAAGAAAAAAGAAAAACACGGTATATACTCACTTATATAGACTTATAAGATATGATAAACATAATGAAATCTATACACTTAAAAAAGATAATCAAGAAAGCAGACATGGGGTAAGATGATCAATCCTCGTTTAGAAAGACAGATGGGATGTGCATTGAACGTATGACAGGGGTCTACTGAGCGCATCTGAAAGACTCTAACTAGCAGTGTTTTCAAAGCAAAGACTCATGACCAAACCTTTGGCAGAGTACAGGGAATCATAAGAAAGAAGGGGAGTTAGTTTGATGGGGAAAGGATAGGAGCTCCACAAGGACCAAATATATCTGGGCACAGGGTCTTTTCTGAGACTGACATTCAACCAAGGACCATGTATGGATATAACCTAGAACCTCCACTCAGATGTAGCCTGTGTAGCTCAGTAACCAATTGGTTTCCCAAAGTGAGGAGAACAAGGACTATTTCTAACAGGAACTCAATGACTGGCTCTTTGGCCTCCCCACCCCCAAGGAAGGAGCAGTCCTGTTAGGCCACAGAGGAGGGCTTTGCAGCCAGTCCTGAAGATACCTGATAAAACAGGATCAGATGAATGGGGAGGAGGTCCCCCCCATCAGTGGACTTGGAAAGGGGCACGGTGGAGATGAGGGAGGGAGGGAGGGACTGGGAGGGAATGAGGGATCGGGACAGAGTTAATAAAATGTAACTGATAAGAAAAAAATAAAATTAAAAAATAGTTTTATATCTTTTTTAATAACTCGAGTCCCTCACCCGCATTCAGTCCTTCCTCATCCATTACTATTTACTCTTTCCTTTTCTCTTTTCAACATGCTTCACTGAACTCACATGTAATTTTGTTCACATGTGTATGTATGTCATTGGACAGATTCCCCATTTGAAGGAGAACATGAGTATTTTTTTTTTATTTCTCAGAGTTTATGACCTTGATGAACAATAAGAATTCTAAACCATCCATTTCCTTTCAAACTCTGTGATTACATTTTTCTTCAGAGCTAAAGAGTATCCATGTATGTTTTGTGTGTGTGTGTGTTTGTGTGTGTGCATGTGTGTATAATATCAAGTTTCAATATCCTTTTATTTGTTGATGAATAATTAGTTTGATTTCATTTCTTTGCTATAGAGAATAATGAAGCAATGAATATGGAAGTGTAAATCTCTTTTAGTAGCGTAGAGAGTTATGTGGGAATACACTCAAGAGTAAACAGGTTTTCCAAGTGATTATTTTTATACCCATATTTAAGTGTAACTTTCATACACTCATCAAAGACACCTTTTCTCTTCTTCTTCTTCTTCTTCTTCTTCTTCTTCTTCTTCCTCTTCTTCCTTCTTCTTTTCCTTCTTCTGCATCTTATATTTAATAATGGATACTGTTGTAAAGATATTAAAACTGGTCAAAATCAGCTCAGGAAAATTCACAGAAGTAGCACAAAAACAGTATGAGCCAGAGACCCAGGATGTTTGCTGAGTGTGTCCACCAGACCTGGTAGGTAAAAATGTACCCATAAACTTTCAACAATATAATTGCTTGAATGAGAGCAGCACAATAACAACAATTAATATGCTAATGCTAATAGGAAACAAAGAATTACAAGTTGTCAACGGCTATGGAGTAAGAGAGAATCAGTTTCTTGTGTGGAAAGAAGTAGAAAGTTTCCTACCTCATTTACCCTGGGGAATATAGAGTCTCAGAAGTAAAATTGGATTTGAATATTATCTCCAAGGGCAGCAGAGTGGAATCATCCTCAATGCTGTATAAATAATTTCTTAGACCTGTTCTTCATAAAGAATATCAAATGAGGAGAAGGATCCTGGAGAGGTCTCTATATCAAGTCCTATAGATAATGGCACTCACTTGCAAATTTCATGATTTCCATGTTTTTAATTGCTAAGTAGTATTCCATTGTGTAAATGTAACACACTTTCTGTATCCATTCCTTTCCTGAGGGACATATAGGTTGTTTCCAGATTCTGTCTACTACAAATAAAGCTGCTATGAACATAGTCGAGCAAATGTCCTTATTGAATGGTGGGACACATTTTGGGTATATGCCTAGGAGTGGTATAGCTGGATCTTGAGGTAGCACTATTCCTGATTTTCTGAGAAAGTTCCAGATTTCCAAAGTGGTTGTACAAGGTTATATTCCCACCAGCAATGGAGGAGGGTTCCTCTTTCTCCACATCTTCTCCAGCATGCATCATCCCTTGAGTTTTTTATTTTAGTCATTCTGATGGGTGTGAGGTGAAATTTCACAGTTATTTTGATTTGCATTTCCTGAATGACTTTAGGTGTTTCTCTGTCATTTGATATTCCTCTGTCAAGAATTTTCTGTTTAACAAATGGTGGGAACTAGAAAAGATCATCCTAAGTGAGGTAACCCAGAAGGAGAAAAACACATATGATATATACTCACTTATAAGTAGATATAATATAGAATAAACATATAATATAGAATAAACATTAAAATCTATAATTCTAAAGAAGCTAAACAACAAGGAGGACCCTAGGGAAGATGATAAATCCTCATTCAGAAGGGCAAACAGGATAGACATCGGAAGGAGAGGACAAGGAACAGGACAGGATCCTTCCACAGAGGACTTCTGAAAGACTCTACCCACCTGGGTATTGAAGGAGATACTGAGACTCATAGTCAAACTTTGGGCAGAGTTCCTGAATCCTTATGAAAAAATATGGAGACAGAAAGACCTGGAAGGGACTGAATCTCCACAAGGAGAAGAACAGAGCCAAAAATCTGGGCCCAGGTGGGCCTGCAGAGACTGATACTCCAACTAAGGATCATGCATGGAGAGGACCTAGAACCCCTGTTCAAAGGAATCCCATTGGCTGCTCAGTTTCCAAGTGGGTTCCCTAGTAAGAAGTACAGGGGCTGTCTCTGACATGAACTCAGTGGCTGGCTCTTTGATCACCTCCTCCTGGAGGATGCAGACTTGCCAGGCCACAGAGGAAGATGATGCAGCCAACCTTGATAAGACCTGATAAGCTAGGGTCAGATAGAAGGGAAGGAGGTCCTCCCCTTTCAGGGTACTAGGGAAAGGACATAGGGGGAGAAGAGGGAGGCTGGGTGGGACTGGGAGGAGAGAAGGAAGAGGGCTGCAATGGGGAAACAAAGTGAATAAGTTGTAATATATATATATATATATACATATATATATATATAAATGATAGTGGCACGCAGATAATATAATTTACATAATGTTACCTGGTACTAGAAATGAGAGTTCTTTAGACTTCTGTTCTGTAATATAGAGAATACCTTGGCAGAATAAAATTTAAAAGAAAAAAACAAAAACAAAAACAGAGTGATGGTCTTTATCTAACTCTTAAATAAAGTCAGAGATTGAAATTTACAAATGTTCAGAGGCTTTCTATACAAAAGGGAAGGACCAATAATTCAGAGCTATCATTTCCTTCAGAAGCAGCATTGTTTCTCCACAGAGAGCAAAGGAGAAGAACAGATAACTAGCAAAGTTCTGAGCCCTCTAGGCAGCAGGGTATGCATTATCATTATGCTTTCACGCACCATCCTCCTTCATACAGATTTGACAATGGAGTGTTGATGGTCGAAAGGTTCTTGTGGTAGGAATGCAGATCCAAAGTTTGCTGTTTCTTCAGCATGTCTTAGATCTGGGAATTATTTTGAAGGATACTCTAGGTCTACCGACAAATTAATGCTTGCTGTTCATGTTTTGGAAGCCAAAAGACCTCTGTCAGTTTCCACTCTAGTTCAAGTCTCAAGGTCTCCATCCTAAAGGGCACACATTCATATCTGGCTGTAAATGGAGGGTGTCTGAAATGTAGTGAGTGAAGGTTGACAAACATAAACTTGAATGCTAAAGACAAATAGACACAGAGATGAGAATGCCTGTGTATCTTCTTGGCACATTTCTTGCAGGTATTTTCACTATACCTTACTTTCCCTGTGTGTCTCCCTCATAAGAGCAGCAATAACACCATAAAATAGACAAGTTTCATCAGAGGCTCTGGGCTCCTGGGTGCAAATATGCAGTATAGCATATTTGTCCTAATTCTGAACATGACCTCTGTCTTTCAGCTCCTGATAGAAGAGAATGGATACTGAAAATACTTCCTTCATTACTGAGTTCATCCTGGTGGGTTTAACAGAATATTCAGGGACCCAGTTCTTCTTCTTTCTCTTCCTAGGCATGTATGTTGTTACTGCAGCAGAAAACATGAGCTTGGTCACTCTAATTGGTCTCCCCTTCACACTCCCATCTACTACTTCCTCTTTAATTTGTCTTTTTGTTGATCTCTGTTACTCTACCTTCATCCCCCTGAAACTGTTGATAAACCTTGTTTCAGAGATAAATACAATCTTCTGTGAAGGATGCATGACTCAGCTCTTTCTCTAACTGCCTCTTTGGCAAAGACTGCTCAGTGTTGCCAGTTCTGGCCTGTGATCGCTATGTGGCCACCTGTATACCCCTGTGTACACAGTTACCATGTCCCCCCAGGTCAGCTTTCTGTTTACTCTCACTGTATATGCGGGAACACTTATTGGTGCATGGACCCACACAGGGTACAGGCAAGGACAACTCTATCAGTCATTACATGTATGACATCATTCCTCTGTTGGAGCTTTCCTGCATCAGCACTTACGTCAATGAGCTGGTAGTATTCATTGTTGGAAGTTTTGATGTAGGCGTGCCCAGTACCACCATCATTGTTTCTTACGTGTATCCTTTCTAGCATTCTTCACATTCTTTCCACTCAAGTAAGGTCCAAGGCCTTCTGCACTTGTAGCTCACATATAATTGTGATTTCTATTTTCTTTGAGTCCGGGGCATTCATGTACCTCCATCCTTCTGTTTTGTCCATGGATGAAGGAAAAGAGTCCACTGTATTCTATAACATTATGGTGTCCATGCTCAATCCTTTGATCGACAGCTTCAGGAGTAAGGAGGTCAGATCTTCCCTGAGGAAAACCTTGTGTACTAAAATATTATCCTGAGTTGGAGATAGTATTAGTTACTTAAGAGAATACTGACTTCTCTTGAAATATGAAAAGAAAGTATCAAAAACGGAGCACTGGGTTTGGAGTTGACTTGGTCTGAGACTTTGAAAAAGTAAGGATATCATATCTGACAGTGTTAGTAGAAAAAAATAAGTTAATACGAGGTTATAATGATTTTGAAATTTCTTTCTCCTCCTCTTTCTTTTTTCAGTTTTTATACTCATAGCAATCCTCCTGTGTCAGCCTCCTGAATGAAGAAATTACAGAGAAAGACCATGTGTTTTATAATGTCTCTGTAGAGCTAGAATTCCAAAAGTATGTAAGGACTCCGTTTCTCTAACATAAGGACTCCTTTTTTCTAACATCCTCCTAAACACTCATTTTAGTTCACTTTTTTGGGTACTCGTTATTCTAACAGTTATAGTGTTGCATATAATATAGGTTTTATATTCAATTTCTCTATGATTTATGCTTCTGAATTTCTATCATATGCTTGTGGCCATTTAAGTTCTTAACATAGTTTAAATACTGATCATCATATGTATTGTCTGCATATATCTCCATAATTTTGCAGGCTGTCTTGCTAGTTTGTTCAGTTTTCGTTTTCTGTGGAGAGCTTTTATGTTTGATGTGATTGTGTAGCCTACATTATTGCTTTTGTTGTTTGTGCCTTTATATGTCATATTTTTAAAAGATCAGAAAAGTGTCACAAAGTCTGTAAAGAAAACCATATTAGTCATTGATAGTTACCTAACAAAAAGGAAGCCAAATGCCCTCACCGAACGTGCATTCTGATATTTAAAGGTGTTTATTAATAAGGAAGAAAACATGCAAGTGTGAAACTAGAATACATTTCAGTAACTGAAGAGATAAACAATTCTTGGCACATCCACGCAAAATAATTTTGTTTATTTAGAAGAGAAGTAGGTCAAATCATGGAAACATACAAAGGAACCTCAAAGGTATATTATTAAGTGAAAATAGTTAATCTCAAAATTACACAGATACATTGCATAGTTCTAAATACAAGAACTCCAGAAAAAGTGAACTATAGTGTCTAAAACTGACCATGGTTATTGGGGTTTGAGGGTAAGAAACAACAAATAAGTTATATGTAGGACATTTTCTTAGGGCAGTAAACTACTCATGGTGAATTATTGTCAAAACCTAAATAATCGAAGCACCTAGAGTAAGACACAATTTAATCATAGACTTTGGGTGATTTCTGTGTCAAACTTGTTTGTCTCTTACAATAGGGGGTTCCATTCTGATACAGCTAGTTGATAGGTATAGACTATGAATTAAGTGAGGGCATATATATATATGTATATATACATATATATGTATATATGTATATATACATATATGTATGTATGTATGTATGTATGTATGTATGCATGTATGTATGTATATTTCCATGCTATGTTTTGTAGTGCACCCTTAATATCCTAGCCCTTATGGAATACAGACGTGAAGAGTACAAAGACTAGACCAGCCTAAGCTACATATCCAGACCCTGACTAAATAAGTAAATGCTTAAGTAAATAACTAACAGCAAGAAGCAAAGTCAAACAAACAGCAAATGCTATCTAAGGGACAAAGAGCAAAACCAGTTTTCTAAGTGGTTACAGCTGAATGTGTTCATGGGTGGAGGAGGTTGAGGAGGCAAAGTCTGCGGAGAACGCAGTCTCTTTGTCTAGGGAATGAGAGAGAAGACTGTGGTGCAATTTTCCTCAAGAAAATGTAAACAAAACAAAACATGTATTCATCTAATATGTAACACTGACAGCAGAATAGAGATTTCACCCTTCTCGTGACAAGCTTGTTTGAAACAATAGGTTACTTATACTTACAGAACCAAGTGTTTGAAAGGGCATGTATGATTCATAGGCGGCAGATTCACAGAAAGTCACACTTCAGAATGAGTAATGATTCATCAGATCCTATTGCTGAGTCTTCCTGACCAACTCCCCTGAAGAGAGTCTCCGCTACCCAGAACTATGTTGTTATTTTTATAATCTCAAAGAGGGCCTAATGAGTCTTAAAACTTTCCAGAGATTCCTTAGATTCGTAGGTTCTGTTATCACCCTGTGCTTCCATGTTTGCTCCAGCAGGAGGCACCCTGGCACACAAAAGGCACATTACCCTGGATGTGGATGCAGAAAGGAGCAGAGGATGGATCATTGCAGACCAAAGAGGAAACACCTTTCCTGTTGCAGAGACTGTCACCTGCTGATAGCTTGCAGAATCTCTGTATCTAACAGAGGACTGAAAATGAATCATGGTAGATGCCAAATCTGACAGTAAGTTCTGAAGATAACAGCGGTTGAGATCGGTGCATTTCTGGACACAGAGCTGCAATATCCACTTCCAGGTCAAGTGAATTATGGGACATCTGAAGACCTAATTTGATCTTGCGGTAGTAGGAGAGGAATGGAGTCAGACGCAGGGCCTGTGTCTTAGGACTGTATCTATGCCCAAGTGAAAGCCCACTCATATACTAAGAATTCAGCTCAATTCAGAAATATGCCATAAAACAAATGCATATATTTACACAAACTATTAGAACCTCCTCATCATTTCCACAAACTTTTCAGTAACGACCATTGTGCTCCAGGATCTAACTTAAACAATTGACAGGATTTGTAGAACTTCCATAAACCACCATCATGCTATTCTTGTATATTTCTTTTGTATTTTCAGAACAAAACTTCTCCTTGATATATACTCAGTCTAAAGTTTAAAACCAAGTCTCATGTTTTTAGTCAATGACAAAAGAAAGAAGAAAAGCTTAAGGTTTTTTTTTTTTTTTTCCCTAGTAAGGGAATCAGGGGCTGTCTCTGGGGTGAAGTCAGTGGCAGGCTCTCTGATTACCTCCCCCTGGAGGGTGCAACCTTTCCAGGCCACAGAGGGAGACAATGAGACCTGATAGGCTAGAGTAAAATAGAAGGGGATGAGGTCCTCCCCTATCAGTGTACTAGGGGAGGGGCATGGGAGAGAAGAGGGAGGGAGGGTGGGATTGAGAGGAGATGAGGGAGGGGGCTACAGCTGGGATACAAAGTGAATAAACTGTAATAGATAATAAATTAAAAAAATAAAAGCAGAGTTTTCTAGGGCTGATATCATAAATATAAAATGGGTAACATTTGCTTTTCATTAAATAATTGTCATTATTCTTTTGTATATGTGAAGTTTTTGCTCTCTTTGATGTATTGACAAAGAATGTACCAGATCTACAACTTGATAAACAGTGAAAATATTACCCACCATGAAAGTACTCTTAAATATGGGAAGAATTTCCAAGAACTTCCAAGGCCTTTACTGAAGTATGCAGTAGATGATCCTTTTAGTGGAGAGAAAGAAGGGGGAAGAGAGAAAATAATTAAGAAAATAATTTTGAGCGATTCAGGGCTATGCCATATCCAAGGGTGCACTCAAGTAGATTTGGAGACACACCAAATTCATCCGCTCTCATTTATTTATTCACTGGAAGTACATTCAAAATTCTTCCTCCAAGTAATTTTGAAAATTATAAAATTAAACTAAAACAAATGAAACAAAAAGCAATGAAAATAAAGTTGTTTTCACAGGATTTGAGCATTAGAATTGGAGGTTTTGAGTTTGACTTTGATTCATTGGTGAAGAAATCCTTTCAGATGTTTGAGAGAGACACTAAATTATCTCATGTTTGATATCATTCATATATAAACCCTCAAATGTCCTCAAAGGAAATATTACCTTTTAATAAATCCATGAAAAATTCATCTCCTTCAGGACAAAAAGCAAGCTTCCCTCCTGGGACTTAGTCTGTCTTTACACTGAGGAATTATGGATTTCCTTCCTTTTAGTAGTGTGGGGACCTAGCCTTGGGGTTTGAGAGATCAGATGAAGCTTTGAGAGACTTCTAATCTATATTAACACAATTTCTGGTTGAGTAATGGAAAGCATAACACTCTTTCTTTTCTTTTGTCATCATGTTTTCAAGCTGTTGTTACCCAATGCAAATTTAATGATTAAAATTAATCATCATCTTCTCCCTCTTGTTTAGTAAACCTAAACTTTAAAAAATCATAATCTGGATATACACCAGAGGTTCTTGAAATCTTATCAGTATGATGTTTTACTCTAAATATTTTAAAAGGATAGTTAGGTCTTTAATGTAACCATAACTAATAATCAGTTTATCACTCTATCAGATTATCTCAATAAATCAGGATTATGAAGTACATTAAAATAGTCTGTCAAAAAGTTTACTCAGGACTTCTTAGTATATATTCTCATGTTACACAATCGAACTTTTGAAGCACTATGATGAATGAGCTAGTATGTTTCCTTAGCCTTCAGTGCTTGTAGGTAATTATTGGTCAATATTTTCAAAGTTCTGTTGGACCAAAATGTTTTCAATTCTGTTTGTACTCAGGAAACAGAAAAAGTTGAAAAATTTGTTTTTCTGCACTTTTATTATGGAAACAGGCATACCTAATACTTGTGTTGAAACGACACATATTAAATGCCTAATCCGAGGCTTTCCTCCCTTGAAGCTATGAATACCATTATGAGCACATATTATACTTACCCTGTTGATTCATTACAGGGTCCACTGTTGATTTGTTTCCTTTAGTAGTCTCTGTTTATATTTGAAGTATGATATCAAGTTCATTATCTCAAAAACAGATCTTACATTTCTTCCACAGGTAAGGTTTTATATGAAGTAGAGAAATGATTCTAAGACTGATAGTGGAGATGAAGGAACTAGATTATATACTTTGGTGTATGTCACTATCTTTCAATATGGGTCTTCTTTTTCTTCACATACTTTTTTAATTTTTTAAAATTTGTTTATTTATTACAATTTATTCACTTTGTATCCCAGCTGTAGCCCCCTCCCTCATCTCCTCCCAATCCTGCCCTCCCTTCCTCTTCTTCTCCCATAACCCTTCCACAGTCCACTGGTAGGTGAGGTCTGAACTTCTTCTTTCCCTTTGTTCTTTTTCTACCCTTTCAATGACCTCAATCACATCACCTACCAGCAAGAATAACTTCTCATAAACATAATCGATCACATTGGTAGAAGTGTCTACTCTCTGGAAATTGTTTTCTAACAGTTTTGTGAATTTTCAGCTTTCTCATCTCTTCCTCTAGGAGTCAGATTAAATGGCTTGGTTATTTTCCCCGGGTACATTTTAGATTTGTGTGTCATCCCTTGTTTTCATGAAATTTAAAGCTAATTTATTTTTATTTTTTCAATGTTTATGCCTTGAAAATTAATAACTTTTTTGGTAAATTTTATTGAGACTGATATGTAATTTCATGTTCTTCTCAGTACACAGATTGGTAAGATATCTTAAAGGAATTTCATATTATACTTCTCCATTGGGCAAGGACATTTAAAACAACATCAGTAAAAATGTCCAAATACAACTATTTTTATTCTACAACTTCATTCCTGGAAATACATCAAAAATAAAGACATAAAACATCTAGATCTAAAAAAAAAACAAAAAACAAAATGTATCTTTAATTTCGAGTTAATAAAATCACTCTTCACAATATCCAAAATTCAAGTAACCAAATGTTTAATCAGGAACCAATGAACCAAGTAAGACATAAACATACAATGGACTGTAATGCAGGCTTAAACGGGAAGAAATCCTATTTGTGACAGGGATGGCCCTAGAAAATATTGTGGCAAGTAAAATTAGTTATTTTCAGAGGAAGTGCTGCACTGTTTTTCTTCCACAAGAAGCAGAAATAGAATAGCAGCAAACAGAGGAGACGTGAAGGATGAGGAAGGTGTGTGATGAGTGAAGGATGAGGAAGGTGTGCGATGAGTGTAAAGTAAGTCATAAATCAGTGGCCTCCAGATGTCAACTGTGCACCTTAGTGCTTTAGTTGACAATATGGTAATATTCATTTCAAATTTTTATAACATGGATCTAATGGTACATATTCTTACAAAAAAAACCCATAAAACTAGGAAAAATGAAGTCAAAGAAATTTTGGGAGGTGAAGAGTTATTACCTCGGTTATGGTGATGATATTATACATGCAAATATCTCAGATATGATCTATGTACATAATCATGAATTATATACACAATTTGAACATAAACTTTGCATCTCTACTGTCTTTCAACAAATCTGAATAAATTAATATGTGAATTAAATATAGAGTTCCAGCTAGAATTTTGCAAGTGAAATAAGATATTTTTCCTTTTTTATTTTATTATTATTTTTTATTATTAGTTACATTTTATTAACTCTGTATCCCAGCTATATCCCACTCCCTCCTTCCCCCCCACCCTCCATCCCTCATCTCCTCCCTGCCCCTTTCCAAGTTCACTGCTTGGGGAGGACCTCCTCCCCTTTCATCAGACCCTGTTTTATCAGGTATCTTGGGGAATATTTTTCCCTTTTTAACCTAAAGAAAATTTATTGTAACACCTACCATTAAATCAGTCTCTAGAGCTACCCATACCAAGCTTCATTCTTATTAAGGGAACAACAGCAGCTGTTTTTAGTTTATGTGAATTCACTGAGATTTACATGATTTTATTTTTCACTGTTAACTTAAGCAGAAAACTTTATATATTTGCAAAGTAGCTTGTGGTTTTATTCCAAGAATGTTCAGACATTCTAAAAGAAATTTGAAATTGGTATTTAGGTCCAGTAAGAAGAATTTTACACAGCGTTTGACTTCTCAAGTGGAAATATTAGGGCTGTAACTAATAAAGGCAGTCTTGGGAGATAGGCCTTTTTATCCCAGGGCAATCACTGAAGACCTGAGAGGTGCAATAATAAGCCCACCACCAGGATGGAGGTGAACTGTATGTGGGCTGTGTTAGGGAATCTGGGTTTATATGTCTATTTTCACAGCTTTCTGCTTTAACATAAAATACAGGACATGATTATTTAAGCACTGAGGCAACTTGACTTCAGAATCAATGCCAGAGAGCCGCTGCAGATGACTCCTCTATGCAAATTAGAGAAGGCAGTAATGAGCATGGAGATGCAATCTACAAGGAAGATGGTGTCTCTAAGGAGGTACCGTGCTCATCCCTGTTAAGACGTAAACAGGTATCAGTTTCCCGGGGAAAGCTGTCTCTGGATATTAACTAGCCATTGGTGTCTTCAAAACACAATAACATCCACTGTGCTGAATCCCTGGGCTGTTCGTCTCATCATAAATGGTAACTTTCCTCTTGTGTGACTGTAGAGGGCTTTTTGCAGAAGGCCAGCAAAATGCACACTCCACTTTCATCTCTGGAGGAGTCCCCAGACCACTCATGGGTACAAGCAGTGTCCTGATACTGTCAGCACTATATATCTGGCAAGTCTGTGGCAGCACTCCTCCCTTCTCAAGTTTTATCTTCATACAATTCACCTATAAATCAAATAAAGTAAGGACTTAACAGTGGGTTTTCAAAAAATCTCTGATTATCTGAATTTAACACCTTTAGAAATGTATTTGGTTAGTTATCATTTCTTAAGTCTTTTAAGACTGGATTTGTTTATTCTTTTGAATTTTCCTCCAGTGTATTTTCAGGATATTATTTCCCACCCCCCAACTCTTCTCAGAGCTGCTTCTCTTTTATATCCATCCAATTTCATGTTTGTTTGTTTGTTTGGTTTTTTTTTTTATTTTTTGTCTCTCTTTACAAAAGTAGAAGAGAAAAAGGCACTGAGACTCATGTAGTCTGATTTGTCTTGCTTATCTACTCCTAAGAACGTGGCCTGCCTTGGAATGTGATTGATAGATACCCAGTGCCACTCCCTTGAAGAAAATGAATTTTCCACTTCCAAGCAGCACCATTTAGAGAATTGTTTTATCAGCTCTGAGTGAGAGGGTCTCCTGGTTTCATTCGATGGACTTGTAAACATTTTGCCCTGGGCAAGGGACATGTTTATGATAAGACGTATTTAGCCACTTCCGTCCGAAATGAGCGCAATTGTCTCTGTAGAACAGAAGGGAATTAGAGCTATAAAGACACTAAGCTCTGAATTAGGAAACAGCCAATCTGGGTCAATCCCCTACTCCAAGGAATTTCTTCAAAGGAGGTATGTTGAAGCCCATCCAACAGTCTGAGAGGGAACAGCAGAGTCCAGAAGGCAGACGGGAAACGTCTCAGGTAAGTTCAATTTTCAGTGAATTGTCTCTTTCTTTACCTCTGCAGGTGAAGATCTACAGAAGAATGACAGATGGAAACTACTCCCTGGTGACTGAATTTATCCTGGAGGGCTTAACTAACCGGCCAGAACTCCAAATGCCTCTGTTTTTCCTGTTTCTAGGAATCTACGTGGTTACGATAGTGGCCAATCTGGGCTTGATTACACTGATTTCATTGAATTCACACCTTCACACACCGATGTATTATTTCCTCTTTAATCTGTCATTTGTAGATATTTGCTACTCTTCTGTCTTTACCCCCAAAATGCTAATTAATTTTGTGGTAGAGGAAAACACCATCTCCTATACAGGATGTCTAGCTCAGCTTTACTTCTTCTGCTTTTTTGTCATTACAGAATGTTATATACTGACTGCAATGGCGTACGATCGTTATGTTGCTATTTGTAAGCCACTGCTGTATAATGTTACATTGTCCCCTCAGATATGTGCTGGGTTCGTGTTTGGGGCATATGTGATGGGATGCTGGGGTTCCCTGGCCCATACTCTTTGCATGGCAAGGCTCACCTTCTGTGATGCAAACCTTGTCAATCATTATCTGTGTGACATCCTCCCTGTGCTCCAGCTATCCTGCACCAGCACTTACATCAATGAGGTCGTGGTCTTTGTTCTGGTGGGCCTCAACATCATAGCGTCTACCAGTACAACTTTTGTCTCCTACGGCTTCATCATTGCCAACGTTCTCCGCATCAGCTCCGCACGGGGCAGGGCTAAAGCCTTCAACACCTGCAGCTCCCACATAATGACTGTCTCACTCTTCTTTGGAGCGGCAGCCTTCATGTACATGCAACCTTCTGACGCAGAGTCTATGGACAAGGGAAAAGTGGCCTCGGTATTTTACACAAATGTCGGGCCCATGCTGAACCCCTTGATCTACAGCCTCAGGAATAAGGATGTCAAGCTTGCTCTGAAGAAAACTCTGAAAAGAAAACCATTTTCTTGAGCAGAAATAGAAAAATGATAAGAATAAATATTTCTCTTGATTATGTTGAGATATTTATAACTAGACACCTAATCAGACGAAATGTTTATCTTCATTCATCTAGAGCCATGTTTGCTTTATTCGTAGCCTTTCATTCCCTTGCTCTTTTTTCTCCTATCTTTTACATAGATAATTATATACTTGAGACATCAAAAAACAAGAGTATTACTTCTTATTTTTTCTTTATGAAAAAAAAAATTGGCCTGAGCAAATACAATGGAATACTAGGTAACCAATTCATCAAATAACATCACGTTTATACTCTGAGGTAGGAGGCTGATTATGCCTGTGGGCTCTGCTCTGCTGTGTGCATTTGATTTCACTGTGGAATTCCTATGACACAGACACAGAATCAGATTGTCTCATAAAAGCAAACTCAAAAGCAAACAAAATGGGTGAGAATTTTGAAAAATGTGTTTCCGTTATCCTTTGTGTTTTTTGTCAGCACCTACAAAATATGCACTAGTTGTCACTGCTTTAAGAGATTGTTAAAGACAAACTTGAAGTTCTGCTCCTGTAAATATGTCCCGACAGTAAATACCACAGGAAACATTGCTCTTCACCATTTGATCCCAGTTTCTGAAGCATCATGAAATTTTTTTACTGTTCTTTGACCCTCCCTTTTTTTGTTATACCTATCAGTTGATATAGTTGTTGAATGAAAAACATTTCTGTTTCTTCTAATACGTGAGTCACTTTGTTCTGAATATGCATAGTTCTCATTATCCAAGAAACAAAGATGCTGTTTGTTTTGCCTTTGTATCAGGCATTATGAATAAGATTTAACATTTACTTAATATAAAAATTTCAGAAATAATTTAAATGCATCTAAAATTCCTGCTATGTATATTCTTATGTATGGTCTTACTGAGTAGCATAATTAAAATTTTCCATAAAGTGTAAATCATGAGCAGAGATTTTTTTTTATGATTTTAGGTAAAACAGCTTTAAAACTCATTTTAAAGTTGCTAAGGTGACATAGCACCACACATAGAATATGAGAATGCTCAACTTATAGCAACAGACAATTCCATTTTTATCTCCCTTGTAGGTAAATGCTATCTATTCCCAGAGGTTAGTTTGAATAAAAATGGTTTGTAAAAGAATATGATACTATGCTTATTTTTTCTCATCGAAAAAGAAGATATGGAAAGTTTTATAGAGCAAAGATATTTCCTGTTGATAGATGAAGCTGAAGGAAGACACATCTAAAATATAACAAGAACTGCAACATGTGTGTATATCTGTGTGTTTATGTGTGTGAGAGAGAGGGGAAGGAAGGAAAAGAGAAGGAGAGGCAGAGAGAGAGAGAGAGGGAGGGAGAGAGAGAGGGAGGGAGAGAGAGAGAAAGAGAGGGAGAAAGCAAGAGAGAGAGCTGAAAACAAAGAAAACTGACAAGTCTTTCCTGGATGCATAACGACCAAGAATCACTCCAAACATTAAAAAAACATGTTTTTTCACACATGAAATATTTAAACTTCAATTATATGAGAATTTATAAATATCATAAAAGGTAATACTTTAAAGAAATAGAAAACTTATTCGTACATGTGTATAGTACATTTATGTCACACTCACCAATGTGTTACCCTCTTTTATGCCCCTCTCACTCCTAAGGGTCATCCTCCTTTCCCAGCTAGTCTTCCTTCTACTTTTCTTTCTTTATTTATTTTGTTTGCATTGTTGATATAATGAACCAAATTAGATTCCTGATATGGGTATCAACCTAGAATTCTATGTACAGCTAAGCTGACACTCATTAATGATCATGAAATACAGACATCTAAGGCATACTCTAGGGCATTTATTTCATTAACCAGACCTTCTCACTGAAACAGTAAACAGACAGGCAGGCTTTAGAACCATGAAGCTATAAGTGAAAGAAAGTTAAAACAACTATAACTAGGATAAGGTTGATGAATGTGTATTTAAAGAGGGTTTGTTACATACTAGGATAATAACAGATACATTGAGCATATTTCACCACAGCCATGTTGAAGGCTTCCTCTGACATTGTGTTCAGAGCTCCAAGGAAGGACACACACACACACACACACACACACACACACCCCTCCCCACTTATACACACAGTGGGTGAAGGAAGGCTCCAACAAGCTCTAATAACTTTATTTTTTAATAATAACTTTAATTTTCCCCCATAGTTTATGTCCCCCAGCAAAATCTCTCAAGCAGTATAAAAATTACAGCGTGGTTACATTCCATTTTTATTTTTCTTTAAGTGAATGATTACAACGAATATTCAAAAATCTCGTTCCCCAATATCCCTCATGATTAAATGTCTATGTACTAGAGGTGAAAACAGACAAACAGAAAACAAGAACCCACATATTTGTGTCTAAGCAACTTATTAAAGATTTGCAAAATGTAAGCAAGCAATATATTTTTCTCAGTCAGGTTCTTCTATTGGCAGGCTGTAATTCGCAGTTACAAAAAAAAGGAACAATTTTTTTTAATTTATCTTGAAAAGTAATCTTATAAAAATTTTTTTTAAATCACAAATCTAAAAAATCAGTCAGACATTTCTACTTTAAATCTTCAGGGTGCACATCTACTCATTAACAGTTTTTTATCACAGCATATCAGGAAGCCAAGGGTAAAAACTGGTACAAGAAATTAATTATTATCTTGATCATCAGCCCAGCTCTAGGAAGAAAGGCATGCCAGCCAGTAGTAGTCGGGCCGCCATTGTTCTTGTTTCCTGACCTCAAAATAAATAAATAAATAAATAAATAAATAAATAAAAATTCCTAGGTCAATTATCAAAAGTATGCCTTTCTGAACTTTAAATTGTTTCTCAAGATTTCCTGTTAAGATTAGCATAAACTTCTTAACCTAACTTAACCTACTAACAATCTATATTTCTAAGTTCAGTCAGAGGAGGTGGTTGAATTGTTAATCTCCTCCAGCAGCATTGCTTGAAAAGGATCAATGACTATTATTTTAAGTGCCAACGACACTATCCAGTGACAGGCTGGAAAACCCCTTAGAGTTTTCATACAACTCATAGATTATTACGGATGAGATGTTCACAAGTCAACAAAAAAAGACTGAAGTTGTCTACAGCAGAATGAAGTCTTCAGGACACGTAGTACTTGGGGCTCTGCCTCTGTAGTACAGCCATCATGGTTGTGTTTACCTGTAGACCGATTTTCATGAGTGCTAAAGCTGTTCTGCTGTTCCTCTTGCATGACCACCAACACAATAAGGTGACATTCATTTATCAGAGATGATAAATAAAATAAAGTGAAACACAAGAAAAAAATTTAAAAACTGATAAATTTAATGAATAATAAAATAAAAAACCCATGATATAATTAGTAAAATACAAATAAAAATTTACATTAATTTACTGGAGGGTCTATAAAAAATAAAAATTAATATAAAAAAGACTGGAGAGGGAGCTACAATCAAGATACAAAGTGAATAATGTGTCATAATAAATAAAATTAATTAATTAATAATTTTAAATTTGAGATAAAGAAGCTGAAGTGCAGCTTTCCACAACTGAGGGCTTCTCCCTCATGGGACTTCCCTACCAGGCCAAAGGGAAGGAAGATGAACTCAGTCCTCGTGTGAAAAGATGACTGTCTCTGGCATGAACTGATTGGCCTGCTCTTTAATTACCTCCCTCTGAGGGGGAAGCAGCATTACCAGGCCACAGAAGACAATGCAGCCACTCCTGATGAGACTTAATTGACTAGGATCAGAAGGAAGGAAAAGAAGACCTCCCCTATCACTGGACTTGGGGAGGGGCATGCATGCAGAGGGGGGAGGAAGGGGAGGATTGGGATAGGAGGAGGGAGGGAACCACAGGGCGGATACAAAGTGAATAAAGTATAATTAGTAAAGAATTTTTTAAAAAGACAAAAAAAAAAGAAAGAAAAGATGAGCTGGGGTATCTGGGTAGGAATCCTGAAGAATAAGGGAGAGGGAATTTAGGAGAGAGGGTGAGACTGAGAGGAGAAGAGGGAGGGACTTATGACCAAGATGTAAATGGAATTAATTAATAATTAATTAATAAAAACATAAACAAAAACAAAAGAGAGACACACACACACATACACACATGGGTTGGCTGTCTTGAATATTTAAAATAAGTTTACCAAAAGCACATTGCCATCTCTAAAATCATATATATATGAAACATTAAATGGACCAAGTAGGTTGAATTTAGGAATACATATATTTAGTGTGTGTGTGTGTGTGTGTGTGTGTGTGGTTATTCAACAATTAATGAAGAAGAGGACATAAATTTGAGAAAGAGGAAGAGATAAATACATGGTAGATACTGGAGTGTGATAAAAAAAAAGGAGGAAATAGTACAATAATGTTTTAATCTCAAAAAATTGAAAAACAAATATTTACAAAAAAGATTTAGAAAATATTTGCACATAGGAACTCACTGGGAGGGGTTAAGACAGCACATACAGAATCTGAGCAGGCCCAAGAGAGAACAAATTCTAGAATAGAGAGGGAAGTTTAACACAAGCCCTACCCATAGCCATGAGGTTAATGGCAATTGTTAGCTGCTAGAAAGGTAGAAACAGTTGTTTTGTTTTGTTTTGTTTTCCTAAGAATGTAGCCACTTATAAGTCAACCATACCAATAGAAGACAACAAATACAAGAATATTTGTGCAAATCTCCTTTATCCCATGGAGGCCAGTGTGACCCCTGGACAGCTTTTGGCTTGGAGATCATTCTACCTGCTTCCCATCTGCTTGGCTCACCTGGGACACAGTGAACCCAGTCGATGGACTACCAGGCCGGCAAACATCACAGTCAACCAGATGGCTAGAGGCCAGTGTAGGAACACAAGCAACAAAATTTAGGGCAACAAGGCACCAGCAGAAACCAGCAGTCCTACCACAGCAAGCCTTGTAGATACTATCACCAGAAATACAAGATAAAGATTTTAAAACTGAGGTTATGAAAATTATAGAGGCCTTAAAGGATGACAATAAAGATCTCAAAGTGGCACAGGAAAGTGCAATCAAACAGGTAAGAGAATTGGACAAATCTCTTAAAGAAATTAAAGAAATATATGAAACTACAATCAAACATATGAAGGAAATAAATAAAACTGTTCAAGATCTAAAAATGGAACCAGAAGCAATAAAGAAAACACAATCTGAGACAACCTAGAGATGGAAAACCTAGGAAAGAAGACAGAAACTACAGATACAAGCACCACTAACAGAATACAAGCGATTAAAGAGAGAATACCAGGGGTAGAAGATACGATTGAAAAAAAAAACAAAAAACAATACATGCGTCAAAGAAAATGTTAAAACTAGGAAGCTCCTGACACAGACCATGCAAGAAATCTGGGACAGTATGAAAAAACCAAGCCTGAGTATAATAGGAATAGAAGAAGAAGATTCCCAGCTCCATGGTCCAAAAAATATTTTCAACAAAATCAGAAGAAAACTTCCCCAACCCAAAGAAAGAGAGGCTTATACAACAACAAGCTTGCAGAACTCCAAATAGATTGTACCAGAAAAGAAAATCAATCTGCCATATAACAATCAAGACACTAAATGTATAGAACAAAGAAAAAGGTTAAAAACTGAAAGAGAAAATGGCCAAGTCACATTTAAAGGCAAACCTATCAGAATTACAGCTGATTTCTCATCAGAAACTCTAAATCCGGAAAACCCTGGACAGATATCTTTATTTTTATCCTTTTATTTTAATTATACTGTGTATCCCAGTTGTAGTCGTCTCCCTAATTCCTTCCCAATCCCACTCTCCCTCCCTCATCTCCTCCCATGCCCCTCTCCAAGTCCACTAATAGGGGAGATCCTCCTCCCCTTCCATCTGACCCTAGCCTATCAGGTCTCATCAGGACTGGCTGCATTATCTGCTTCTGTGGCCTGGTAAGGCTGCTCCCCCCTCAGGTGGAGGTGATCAAAGAGCCAGTCTATAAGTTCATGTCAGAGACAGTCCCTGTCTCCCTTACTAGGTAACTCAATTGGATACTGACCTGCCATGGGCTACATCTGTGCAAGGGTTCTAGGTTATCTCCATGAATGGTCCTTGGTTGGGGTGTCAGTCTCAGAAGACCCCTGGGCCCAGATTTCATGGTTCTGTTTCTCTCCTTGTGGAGCTTCCATCCCCTCCAGGTCTTTCTATCTCCCCCTTCTTTCATAAGATTCCCTGCACTCTGCCCAAAGTTTGGTTATGAATCTCAGCATCTGCTTTGATATCTCCTGATAGGCAGAGTCTTTCAGAGGCCCTCTGTGGTGGGCTCCTATCCTGTTCCCTGTTTTCTCCCTCTTGCGATGTCTGTCTCATTTGCCTTTCTGAATGAGGATTGATCATCTTACCCTGGTTCCTCCTTCTTGCCTAGCTTCTTTAGCTGTACAGATTTTACTATGTTTATCTTATATTTTATGTCTAATATCTATTTATAAGTGAGTATATACCATGTGTGTCTTTTTCATATTTGGGATACCTCAGTTAGGATGATCTTTTCTAGTTACCACCATTTGTATGCAGATTTAATGATTGCCTTCTTTTTAATTGCTGAGCAGTATTCCATTGTGTAAATTTACCACAATTTCTATATCCATTCCTCCTTTGAGGATATCAGAAGATGGAAAGATGTCCCATGCTAGTGGATCTATATGATTAACATAGTACAAATGGTTATCTTTCTAAAAACAATCTACAGGTTCAATGCAATTCCCTTCAAAATACAAACACAATTATTTACAGACCTTAAAAGAAAAATTCTCAACTTCAAATGCAAAAACAAAAAAAGCCAGAATAACTGAAACAACACTATTTAATAACAGAAGTTCTGGAGGTATCTTCATCGCTGATTTCAAGCTGTACTACAGAGCAGTAGCAATAAAAACTGCATGGTGCTGGCATAGAAATAGACTGGTTGATCATTGGCAACGAATTGAAAACCCAGAAATCAATCTACATACCTATAGTCGCTTGATCTTTGTCAAAACATACAATGGGAAAAAAGGCAGCATCTTCAACAAGTGGTGCTAGTCATTTCCCTGCACAAAACTCAAATCCAAGTGGATCAAAGACCTCAATATAACACCAGGTACACTAAATCTATTAGAAGAGAAAGAGGGATAGAGCCTCAGACTCATTGCACAGGTGGCAACTTCCTGAACAGAACAACAACAGCACAGGCTCTAAGATCAACGATTAATAAACGGGACCTCTTGAAACTGAAAAGCTTCTACAAGGCAAAGGACACTGTACATAGAATGAAATGAAATGCCATCTACAGATTGGGAAAAGATCTTCACCAATCCTATATCTGACAAGGTGCTAATATCAAAAATACGTAATGAACTCAAGAGCCCAAGCACCTAAAAACAAAATAATCCAATTTAAAAAAATGGGCTACTGAAATAAACAGATGATTCTCAACAGAGGAATCTCAAATTGTGAAGAAGCACTTAAAGAAATGCTCAACCTCATCAGGGAAACACAAATCAAAATGACTTTGAGATTCCAGCTTACACCAGTCAGAATGGCTAAGATCACCATCTCAAGTGACAGCAGAGCTAGCTGCAGTGTAGAGAAAGGTGAACATTTCTCCATTGTTGTGGGAAATGTAAACTTGTACAGCCACTTTGCAAATCAATATGGCGCTTCTCATAACATTGGGAATACCTTTACCTCAAGACTCAGCTATACCTTTCATCGGTCTCTATCCAAAAGACACTTTACCATACAACAAGGGCACTTGCTCAGCTATGTTCCAGGATATGGAAACAATCTAGATGTCCTTCAATTGAACAATGGAAAGTCCAAGTGGATCAAAGACCTCAACATAAAACCAGACACATTAAATCGGCTTGAAATAAAAGTGGGGAATACCCTAGAACTCATTGGTACAGGGGAAAACTTCTTGAACAGAACACCAACAGCACAGGCTCTAAGAGCAACAGTCAATAAATGGGACCTCATGAAACTGAAAAGCTTCTGTAAAGCAAAGGACACCGTCATCAAAACAAAGCGACCACCTACAGATTGGGAAAGAATCTTCACCAACCCTTTATCTGACAGAGGACTCATATCCAGTATATATAAAGAACTAAAGAAGCTGAAAAGCAGCAAACCAAGTAATCCACTTAAAAAATGGGAACAGAGCTAAACAGAGAATTCTCTGTAGAGGAATACCGAATGGCAGAGAAGCACTTAAAGAAATGCTCAACCTCACTAGCCATTAGGGAAATGCAAATCAAAACAACCCTGAGATTTCACCTTACACCCATGAGAATGGCCAAGATCAAAAATTCAAGTGACAACACATGCTGGAGAGGTTGTGGAGAAAGGGGAACCCTTCTCCACTGCTGGTGGGAATGTAAACTTGTACAACCACTCTGGAAATCAATCTGGCGCTTTCTCAGACAACTAGGAATAGCGCTTCCTCAAGATCCAGCCATACCACTACTGGGCATATATCCAAAAGAGGCTCAAGTACACAAAAAGGACATTTGCTCAACCATGTTTGTAGCAGCTTTTATTTGTAATAGCCAGAAGCTGGAAACAACCCTGATGCCCCTCAACTGAAGAATGGATGCAGAAACTGTGGTACATCTACACAATGGAATATTACTCAGCAATGAAAAATAAGGAAATCATGAAATTTGCAGGTAAATGGTGGGATCTGGAAAGGATCATCCTGAGTGAGTTGTCCCAGAAGCAAAAAGACACACATGGTATATACTCACTCATATAGACATACAATATAGGACAAACCCACTAAAACCTGTGCATCTAAAGAAACTAAGCAAGAGAGAGGACCCTAACTAAAATGTCCAATCCCCATCCTGAAAGGCAAAGAGGATGGACATCAGAAGAAGAAAACAGGAAACAACCTAGGAACCTACCACAGAGGGCCTCTGAAAGCCTCTGCCCTTCAGACTATCAAAGCAGATGCTGAGCCTGATGGGCAACTGTTGGGCAGGTGAACGGAATTTTAGGTAAGAACTGGGAAATAGTAAGATCTGGAGAGGACAGGGTCTCCACAAGGAGAGCAACAGAACAAGAAAATTTGAACACAGGGAACTTCCCAGAGACTCATACTCCAACCAAGGACTATTCATGGAGATAACCCAGAACCCCTGCACAGATGTAACCCAGGGCAGTTCAGAGTCCAATTGGGTTACATAGTAATGTGAAGAGGGACTGCCTCTGACATAATCTGATTGGCCTGCTCTTTGATCACCTCCCTCTGGGGGGGAGCAGCCTTACCAGGCCATAGTAGAGGACAATGCAGCCACTTTTGATGTGAACTGACAGACTAAGATCAGAAAGGAGAGGAGAACCTCCCATATTAGTGGACTTGGGGAGTGGCATGCAAGCAGAGGGAAGAGGGAGGGTGGGACTGGGAGGGGAGGAGGGAGGGGCTTATGGGGGGATGCAGAATGAATAAAGTGTAATTGATAAAAAATTTTAATAAAAAGGGAAAAAATAATTTAAGAACCTTAAATGACTTTCAAAAGTGGAGGAAAACATGGAGTTAGTCAATTGGCATGGAGCACGTCTCGCCCCTGGGGGCAATGGTCTCCTGAACCTACTCTGACCTCGGACACCACCACTGCTAGTTCTAGAACTGACGCAGGATGTTTCAACGAGGGGGTTAAGGCTTCTCACAATATTTCCTATAAGCCCACACCTGTTTGTCTATATCCCCCATTTTTATTCATTATTAGCCAGATAGAGCCAAGTAATTGTGGTAATGATACTTGCTTTTTTGCCCAATGCTAGAATGCTAGTAAATTTAGGTATGCCCTGGCTACTCGCATGCCTCACTGGGTGCCTGTGCCAGTTGATGCCCCTCACGCTATGACTCTCTTCAGACAGAAAAGGGATCTTGGAACTACAGCCACCATTGTTACTACCATCTCATTGGCGGCTGTTGGAGCTACCACCGGGGCATTAGCCATGAGTCATACTGGGCAGACTGCTCAGACCCTGAATAATCATTTAGCCAATGTAGCTCATGCCTTAGATGTACAAAAAGGAATTAATGCTCAACTAAAAGGAAGCTTGATGGTGTTCAATCAGAGGATTGACCTCGTGCAGGAGCAAATTGATACCCTATGTCAAATCTCTCAACTTGGCTGTCAATGAAAATATGCTGGACTTTGAGTCACTAGCATAAAACATGAGAATTTTTCCTGTGCTGCAAATCTGTCTAAACAATTATCAAGCTATATTTTAGGTAATTGGACTGGAGAATTCGATACTACGATGGAGCAGCTGAGAGTGGCCATTGTCACAGTAAATTCTACCAGAGTGGACGCAGGACTAGCCACAGGATTATCAACATGGATTGCTGCAGCCATGAATCATCTGAAGGAATGGGCGGGCATGGGAGCATTAGCAGGCCTTCTGGTGTTGGTCTCCTTGGTTTGCCTGTGGTATATATGCAAGATTAGAGTCTCACAACAGTGTGATGCAGCCATGATCATTCAGGCCTTTACAGCCATTGAAGCAGGACATTCTCCCCAAGCATGGTTGGATACCATAAAAAGTTAAAATGTTACGCTCAGGATGCGAGGCTAAGCACTGCACTCAGGGTCAGCCGCTTTGGACCCAGAGAAGAGCATGTCTGATTGCATGCAGGTTGATACCCCAGGTCCCGCCTCTGAGAAAAAGGTATCAGACGGGTCTGATGCTCTTTGGGTGGATGACACCTAAATGAACATCGGTACAAAGTCCCAATTTATTTCTAATATCAGAGATCAGACCTCTACTCTTGCCTGATGCGTCTAAAACAAAAAGGGGGAACTGTAGAGAGCTGCGGAATGCTGTGCCTTAAAGATGGAGCTGGTTTCTGCCTTCCACCTTCCTGATGGTGAGTGCTCTCTGTCACAAACAACTCCACATTTGGCTAAGGCTGAGGATCTGGCTTGCTTCCATGTATGTGGACCTATCTGCATTGCCCACGTGGCATGCTGAGGTTGGCTACCCAGAGGCTATTTAAGCTGTGGGCTGACTTTCCCCAGGGTCAGATGATTGTGCAAGGTTCCTGAATAAACTGCATTGAAAAAATAAATAAATAAAGTACTAACAAACCAAAAAAAAAAAAAAAAAGAAAAGAAAGAAAAGAGAAACCGAGGGTGGGGGCACCTCTGTGCTATGCTGGAGACCTAAGTCAGGGTAGGCTCTTGGGAGGATTAGAGGGGGACTCAAGCAGAGAGTCCTAGTAGCATAGGCTATAGAGGCTGCAGAGGACACCCTCTAAATAGACTAGTCTCCCAGCAAGGGGAGGGGAACACCAAACCACCCACAAAAACTTTGACCCCAAATTTACCCTGCATACAAGATGTGAAGGGATAAAGAAAGAACAGATAGAGAAGAGATTTGGGAATGCCCGCCAATGCCTGGCCCAACCAAAGACTCACCCTATCAGAGAGCGCCAGCCCCTGACACTATGAATGATACCCTGCTAAGCTTGCAGGGGCCTGACAGTGTCATCCTCTGAGAGGCTCTACCCAGCAGAGCCTCAAAACCAATGAGACTCACAACCAAACATAGGGTGATGTGTAGGGAGTCTTATGGAAAAGTGAAAGGAAAGAGAAAAGGACCTGGAGGTGACAGGAGCTCCACCAAAACAATAGAGGCTGCTAACCAGGGCCCAGAAGGGCTTGCTGAGACTGAAGCATCAACCAAGGATGCATGAACTGGACCTATGCCCTCTACAAAGATATAGCAGATGGGAAGCTTAGGCCTCGTGCTGGTTCTCTAGTAAGGGAAGTGAGGACTGCATCTGACATGGACTCACTTGTCAGCTTTTGATTATGTTTCCCTGGAGGAAATGCCTTGCCTGGCCACAGGGGAAGAGGACATGCTCATTCCTGATGCAACTTGATGAGTTGGACTGGATGCAAAAGAAAGCTTCCCTTTTCCTCAGAAAAGGGAAGGAGGAAGTGGAGAGGGAGGGAGGGTGAGACCGGGAGGAGAAGAGAAATGGTCCTACAAAAGGATATAAAGTGAATAAAAAAGTAGGAAAAAAATTGTGCATCAGCAATTAGTCTGGAGTTTAAAACAAAAGAGCAACTGAATGAACAAACAAGCCAATAAACAAAAAAATTTTCAGCAACTTATGTGTGTATGAAATGAAGACTCAGTCTGGAAAGTTTTTTGAGGAGTGTGAAAATGATCAAAATTAGTCTCACAAAACTAATTGTGAAGGGAAATGAAGAAGTGGATCTGAGGGAGAGAGGAGGAGGGGAAAGGAACTGGGACGAAAGGCAGGAGGGGAAACTGAGTATGTGATTTATATAAGACAGACTTAACAAACAAACAAACAAATAAAGTTTAAAGATCTTCAAAGCTAAATAAGACGGTGCATGCCTTGCTGGCCAAGGAGTATCATGATTTTCAGGTGAGCTTGGATATCAATGAAATTGTGCTTCAGAATATATTTTGTTTCAACAAAATAAGAAAATATGAGAAAGGGATACCAGTTGGCCAATGGTTTTATATGATGTTCAGGATTATGTGGTTCTAGGTCATAAGGCAGAAAGTAGGGATTCAAACAAATAGGCTAAACTAATGAAATTACTGAGGTCAGTCTTTTTTTCTTATTTTTTTCAGGAAAGATGATTGAATTACATTTAGTCTTTTTTTTTTTTAATTTTGGTTTTCTGGACAAGGTTTCTCTGTGTAGTCTTCGCTGCTTGGCTGTCCTAGGCTTGCTTTTTATACCAAGCTGGCCTTGAATTCACAGCGATCCACCTGCCTCTGCCTTCCTGAGTGCTGGGATTTCAGGAGTGTGCCCCTGCGCCTGGCACATTTAACCTTTTAACAAGAGTAGTTGAGGCACCGTGTAGCTTTACAGATTCTGTAATAGAAAACATACAGACTAGTGAACAGGAAAATTTAGTTATTTTTCCAGAGAGTACATCCCTTTAAGACTGATTGACCTCTACTAGAGTAGGAATCAGATAACAGAAGAAAAAAAATATTCATTAAATAGCTTATAAATTCTAGAGTATTATAGAAAGACAGCATGGGATTTATTATTGAGTTTTGTTAACAGTGTCGAATCCCCAAGGCAGTGAAATGCTTCTGAGATCATCAATGCAGTAATTTGTTTTCTTCATTAATCATGTATTACAAATAGGCCAATTCTTCAGAGAGTTTGTGCACCTTTGAGAATGAATTACTTCTGTATTTCTAAGTCCTAGTTTAAATTTTCAGACAATATAGCATCCCTGTCTTTGAAGCAAATATCATAAGGTAAGTAGATGTCAAATTCTCAGAACTTGTATAAGAATTGGATGATACCTGAGTTTTAGTGCCCAAATTGTCTTAACAATAATTAGTTCATCAATACTACAGATCCATCTTCCTAACCATAACGTTTTAAACTATAAAAAACTAAAACATGTATTGGTTTATTTAATTTGATATTATATTCACTTACTTTTTACATGACTTAAAACACAACCATTGCAAAAAAAAAAAAAGAAGAAGAAGAAAACTGCTGTAAAAACAGCATAGCAAAGGTCAAACTTGGATTTAATAACTTCTCATTTTTTTTCGTTGTCTTCCTGAATGTTGACTGTTCTAGTCATATGTTTAAAGGTTAGGGATTTATAGGAAAATTTTCCATAGTTTATGTTAAACAAAGAAACAAAAATCTCAACTTTTATTTCATTATAGACACACATATATTCCATGTGCCTCTGTGTGTGTGCCTGTGCATGTGTGTGTTTAATTGCTGGTTATTTCATGAGTACCTTAATAGATCCTGTGAGCATCTGTATTCTTACCTATCGAATAACCAGTTACTTTTCTTGGGTACTTGTTCATGGATATCAAGAATGGTAGCAACAACTGTTCTGTCTGATACCATTGTGTATTATTTAACTAAGAAGACAGTATAATTGTAGGTGTGAAAGATAGGGGACAAAACAGGAAGAGACAAAAATCAACATCTCATTGTCACCTACAGAGAGCACATGACCTATGCAGTTGGAAGTTGCTCATTTTCATTTTTTATTATATATAGTCTTTCATTTTAAGTCAAATATTACATGCATAATATCTTATTTTTATTCATCTGTGACTTGCACTATGGATTATTTTGGTAGGAAATTTAAATATAGTGTCAGGCTTTCCTGCTTCTTTGATATGATTACGTCAAAACACTCATATAAATTTTTATATGAACTATTTGGACATACTTAAGTGTATTCTAACATGACAAAATTTTCTAATATCTAGATAAGTTTGCAATTTGAGAACTTTTTTACTGATTTTTAAATTAATACCGTAGCCCACTTCTCTTTCTGTTAAACTGATCTTTTTGTGATTCTCAGCTGAGGTAGTGGCTTTCATATGTCTTCCTAAACATTTCTAATTTTGCTCTTTTATTTTGACCTTTTCCATGTGCATGGAAAGTATTTCCTAAGAAAGCATGAAGCTAAGAGGGACGTCTGTGGGTTGATAAGAGAATGAATCTTAAGACATGACTATTAGGATCTCTGAATTAGTTTTGTATAAATATGGTATCATTTGATAACCCTGAAGTTAAAGCTCACTGATTAAGCATATCCAGATAAGTGAGCTATTCCTGTTTATCTACTACTGAGCTCTGCAGAAAAAAAAAATGATGGGATTTGTTTGCTTCAACACATGAACAGTTTAAGCCTCAAAATCCTTTGGACAACTCTTCCTTACTCAAGGAAATTCAGTCAGTTATTTTTGCACCTAATCAAAACTGTGGTACCTACCAAGTGTCACTAACTGCTGCATATCTCTTTCTACTGACCTGCAGGGTGTGATAATTTCTATCAGTAAAAAATAAAAATCTGTTGGTATGATTAATATCATTAACTGATCAAGTTTAGAGCATGCATCTTATGGTGTTCCGCTTTCACAGTCACTCTTTTTTTAATTAATTTTTTATTTTTTATATTAATTACAGTTTATTCTCTTTGTATTTCAGCTGTAACCCCCTGCCTCATTCCCTCCCAATCCCACTCTCCCTCCCTCATCTCCTCCCATGCTCCTCTCCAAGTCCATTGATAGAGAAGGTCTTCTTCCCCTTTCATCTGACCCTAGCCTATCAGGTCTCATCAAGACTGGCTGTATTGTCTTCCTCTGTCCAGGTAAGACTGCTCCCCCATCAGGGGGAGGTGATCAAAGAGCCAGCCATTGAGTTTATGTCCGAAATAGTCTCTGTTCCCCTTACTAGGGAACCCACTTGGCCACTGAGCTGCCATGGGATACAACTGAGCAGGGGTTGTAAGTTATATCCATGAATGGTTCTTGGTTGGAGTATCAGTCTTAGAAAAGACCCCTGTGCCCAGTCACTCTTAAATGGCTTAACATTTTAGTAACTCTAGAACTGCCCCTCAGAGTATGGCTCATTTTATATTGTTTTGTTTTTTGGGGTGGGTTATTGCTATGCAGCCCAGCGTGGAAGATAACCTTCTTCCCTTGATTTTGTGATTTTGTGATGCAGATTCATTAATTCGTTTTTTTTTTTTTTTTGAGAGCCTATCCTATTGTATTCTTTCCAATAATATCTCATCAAATCCTGGTTTTAAATACACAGCTATGGTGAATACAATTAAAATGTTGTAGGACACCTTCTAAAATATGTTGAAAAAATTTTGGATCTTAAACACATTTTTCATACAAAAGAAAAATAGTCTGTTTTATTATATGCACTAATATTTTCTCAATTTATTTTTTGTATTTTTGAAAACAATATATAACTTAAAGCCATATCAATCTCCAATATTATCTCTGTCATAACATTAGGAACATTTTACGTTATTACATTAATTTTATGTACATGGGTCTTTTGTCTGCATGTATGACAGTGTGTCTTGTGCATGCTGATGCCTGCAGAGGCCAGAAGATGTTGTCTGAAACTCAGACTGGAGTTACAAATGGTTGTAAACTGGCAGTCAGATATTGGGACAAGAATCCAGGTCCTCTGAAAGAGCAGTCAGTGCGCTTAACTGCTGTGCAATCTCTGCAACCTATGGGGAATGTTTTGAAAATTATTCAATAAAAATTATGAACATTAACTTTTGATGAACCATGTATTTCAAGTCTGCTTGCATTTTGGGAAATGCTAAATGAATAAGAAAGTAAGTTTGGAGTTCTGATCTGAGAGTTTTGAAAGAAAGGTCAGTGAGACATTGTCTTCAAATGACGCAAGGAAAGGAGGCACTGATTCATTCGTGGTTCATATATTGCACCTGAAAGTCAGCTTGACTTTGCTCTTTCAAGGACGGGGCTGGACTCAGTTGTACTTTATGAACAGACTGTAGCACCATATTTCTCTTTTGTCCATTAAGAAGGTGGATATCTTAACCCATTCTAGCTTTCCCTTCCGAGAAGATAAAGGAAAGTTTGCAAGTCTAGGGTGAACAGAGCCATTTCCATAATCTTTTCCTTTATACCCAGAATCTCCTTTATTTAAGTGTCTGTGTTCCTAACGTTAGAGACTCTGATTATTGTGTCTGTGCTCCTAGCTTTAGAGAGTGTGATGTTGATTCATATGATACACCAAGAAATTGAAAGAAAACATTTTTAGATTATCTGAGCTCTATGGTTAGCTACAATTTTATAAAGCTGATATGCTCTTTGGCAGGTACTCAGATGAAAATGGTAAGTAGTCTTATTTTAATTATACAAACAGAATGATTAGGGTTAAGTTTATAATTATACTTAACTTAAAGTACTTAGAGTTACGCTTTATGAACAAAATGATAAGACATTGCTTAAAGAGGAACAGTTGATAAGGTGAGGTGCAGCCAAGCCTGTTAAATTCAGGCATTGTCTATAAGCTTTTAAAGACTATTCATGAGGTCTCAAATCTACACAAAGCATTGCAGGCAACTAAGGAACATAAAAAGCAGGAAACATCATCTTTCTTAGGAAGAGAACAATAATTACTTATCCATTACCATATGATCATCCCTGAAATCATACGTGCAAGTACCATGACACAAATTGAGCAGGATGAATAAGGACTATCTATGTATCCACACATAAGTATATGCATATAACAAAATTAATGAGTAGGAGCCTGTGAATTTGAAATAGAGCAAGAAGTATATGGGAGGGCTTGAGGGAGAAAAGGGAAAGTGAAATGATGCTGTTATATTATAATTTCAAAAAACAAAAGAAGTAAATTTTGAAAATTCTTTGGAGCGCACAAATACTTGGAAAACATGGGATTTTCAGAGATTGAATCCATCAAAAGAGAATCAAAATATAATAGGATCAACCCTCTACCTTCCTTTTTCTTACAGGTATTATGTTGTACAAAATGGCTACTATGAACCATTCTTCAGTGACCGACTTTATCCTCGAAGGACTAACAAAATGCCCAGAACTTCAGCTCCCCCTGTTCTTACTGTTTCTTGTAATATATGTGATCACAGTGATGGGAAACTTGGGCATGATCTTCTTAATCACCATCAGTTCTCAACTTCACTCTCCCATGTATTATTTTCAGTCATTTATCCTTCATTGACCTCTGCTATTCCTCTGTCATTACTCCTAAGATGTTGGTGAACTTTGTATCTGAGAAGAACATCATCTCCTTTTTGGAATGCATGACTCAGCTTTACTTCTTCCTCATTTTTGTCATTGCAGAAGGCTACCTTCTGACAGCAATGGCCTATGACCGCTATGTTGCCATCTGTAGCCCACTGCTTTACAACATTGTCATGTCTCACAGAGTCTGTTCCATAATGATGGCTGTGGTCTACTCACTGGGTGTCTTTGGGGCTACTGTGCATACCACCCGAATGACTATGTTGTCCTTCTGTGGGTCTAATATTGTCAGCCACTATTTTTGTGATATCCTGCCCTTGTTGACTCTGTCTTGCTCCAGCACCCATATCAATCAAGTACTGCTGTTTATTATTGGTGGAATTAATACCCTAGCACCTACACTGGCTGTCATCATCTCTTACGCCTTCATCCTAACCAGCATTCTTCGTATCCGCTCTACTGAAGGACGGTCCAAAGCCTTTGGCACCTGTAGCTCCCACATTATGGCTGTAGGCATCTTTTTTGGGTCTATCACTTTCATGTATTTCAAGCCACCATCCAGCAATAATATGGAAGAGGAGAAAGTGTCATCTGTGTTCTATACCACAGTGATCCCAATGCTAAATCCCCTCATATACAGCCTAAGGAACAAGGATGTGAAGAATGCACTGAAAAAGGTGCTTGGGGGAAGGCAGTAATCCTAACAAATTGAGAAAACAAAATTGAAATGTGATAAGTTCTCATAACTTCTTTGTATTCTTTCATCCCTCCGGAGAACAAAAATCATTCTTTAGAAATGATTATTTTATGATTGTGAATGTCTGAGACAGTCTTGTAGATTATCAAAAATATAGTCATTTAATGGCTAGTGTAATATCTGAAAATCTTTAAGAGGAATAGAAATTGATAGAGGAGGAAGGGTTTATAAATACTAAAATATTATGATTACAATATGAAAATCACAGGCTGGACACTAAAGAGAGCAGAGGTATATTTAAAGAAAGGTCTTCCTGAATGTTTTGCACATAAATGAATTTATACACATACTTTCCGCTTATGGCCACTAGGAAGAAACTAGAATGATGCAGGTACATCGCAAAGCATTCCAGCAGCTGCAAGACACTCAGACAATTTGTATCTTTTCTCTCTTGGAAATTTTGTAAGTAGAGAAGTGCAGTCCAAGTATCAGTTTGGGGCCAGTTAGAGTTAACTTTAAACATCTCCCTACAATTTTAATTTAACAAGTTCCTGCTAACTAAAGCCACTGTATTTATGGAAATCATTACAACAACTGTAAAAAAAAAATCAGTATACAGTTCAAGGCAATGCTTTGTCATTTTGTCATTGGATCCTTATAAAGAGTAGTTTTCCTTGCATTCCAATATAAACTGTTCTAGGCAAAAAAAAAAAAAAAAAAAAAAGTTGCAGAGATTGAAGACATATCACTGATTACACAAAGAAAATGGCGTGGAAATGACAAATGTGGAAAAAAATGGGATCCTCAAAATAAAAAACCTTCTACACCTATACCTCTTACATTGTGAAAAACTAAAATTACACACTGAAATACATTCTTCATTAACAATGAATACCTTATGTTTTCCTCTGATTATCTGACATCTGCTGTTTTTTTTTTAGGCTTTATAATGTTTAAATTTCATCATGTATGCTGAATTTTGTCACCCTCATCAAATTGTGTTCAAAACAAACAAAAATAAGTATGTATAGTGTGCTTAAAGCCAATCAGTTTTCTTATTAATAAAAAGACACTTAAAACTGAAGATTCCAATGGTACTGAGGCAGCCAGCACAGGGCCTGCAGGAGTCTGCAACAGATGCTGTCTTAGGGTTTAAAGGAGAAGTGGACACGTGCCCTCATCCCTGACATAGAAGCTATACTTGCAAATGAAAACTTGGTTTTCTCCAAGGGAGACTCGTTGGGAAAATAAACTACTATCATGGGTTGACTTCATGCCCAGCTGTAGATGGTCAACAGAAAACAAACTCACTGGCATCTTTGGGGTTTCTTTGCCTTGTGATGTTATGTCAGGGACACATATATATGTCTTGCAGGTCCTTTGCATATATATGATAGCTTTCAGTTTAATAATGTTATAAGATTTCTAAGTGTGCAAACAAAAGGGTCTCTGTGTCTGTTTCCTGTGCCTTCTCTTAGGCTCTATTCCTTCTCTTTGTTTTGTTATATTCTGATGTGTTAGGGTTTTCCTGTTTTGTTTTGTTTGTTTGTTTGTTTGTTTTTTGGTCCATCTTATTTTACTATTATCCCTTAGAAGCTTGTTTGTTTTCTAATGAGAGACAGAAAGGTATTGAATCCAGATAGGAGGGTGTATGATGAGGATCTGAGAGGATCAGATGGAGGGGAAACATTAATCAGGATATAATAGATGGGAAATTTTTTTCAGTAAAGATTCTTTTTTTAAATAAGAACCAAAGCAGTTGGACCATGTCTGATCCAAGCATTTGGATGCTGAAGTAAGCAAATTGCAAATTTGAGTCCTGGGCTAGACAGCAAGATTCTACCTCAACAGCAAAGCAAAACAAAACAACAACAACAACAACAACAAAAACATGAGAGAAGGCAGTAATGGGAGGCAGAAATGGGGTGACGAATATATTATAGATGGAAAATCTTCAAAAGTAGAGTATCCGGGCTTGTGACTGGGCAGAGCACACATGTGTGACTTGGCTGCATGGTAGTGGCAACTTGAGTGCCTGGGACCTTTTTTAGTTCCTGCTCATAAACATAGCTATCCTCGATGGGCCACCCAGATAACGTGCAAAGCGTTTATTTGTTTTTGATTGTTTTTTTTTAAGTTCTTTGAAGCCAAACAAAAGAAATTCTTTTCTGTATGAAAAAAAATAATAAAATATTAGGCAAAACCCAGCAACTGACGTCAGACTTAATTTTGTATCTTCATCGATAACTTGTGAATACACAGTAAGGATTTCTTTCCTACAGTCATCATTACTTTTGGGACACTTGGTAACATGAGGTCCAGAATTTTTTTTTTTGCAGGTTGTTCTTAAATGCTGGAGACTATAGGGGATTTGTGAACTCATGAGTGTTTTGTTTTCCTAATGAGTCACAAGTCTCAGGAGCACCACATAAAAGCTCTGTATCTTACCACACTCATGATTATAGGTTCTGGGAAGCTAAGCATGCTCTGCTTTAGGATAGTGATAGTTTGTGATATTAGATGAATATTGAACATACACTTGAGCCAAAAATATTAATTCAGTACTTGACACAACCTGTGTAAGAAAGAAGAAGATATTTCTTTGAACATCATAATAATTTTATGTTTCATGAAAAAGAAACCAAGCAGTTTATAAGAACTTTGCCTCCTGTTCAGGACCCAGGTAAGTGCCAGTTTCATTTATGACAACAGTATGGCATCTCATTGAAGGACAGTTGCTGAAACAATCATGTGCACTCACATGCAACATCTCAGCTTTACCTGGGAGTATTTGTGTCAGTATTCTGTGCAGCAGCTAATGTCTTCCCATTTCTTTTCCCATCGTCTTCTGTTACTTTTTTTATTACTGGGTCACACAATCTGAAGAAATGATTCCCAGTCCAAATTTAACCAGCTGCGGTACAGAAAATGTCACTGAGAATTCATGACTTTGAAGTTTTGATTCCCTAAAGTGTTTCTATAGAATGTATTTACTAGGAAGCTGTGTCTTGTACATTAGGCTACATATATCTCCAGAAGAAACAAGCAAGGAGAAAACCAATATATCATCCCTTGTGAAACAGAAATTCTTGCTTTCTTGTTTATCTTGAGACAATTATCTCAGATCATGAGGAGACAGATCATTAATCCATCCACCACAACTATCTCTTCCCTGTTTCCTTCTGGCCTCAGAAGGACTAGACAAAGTATACCTTACAAGATAGAGTGTTCAATGTCATGGTTTTTCTAAGTCTTCCTGTACAGTGCTTGTTATTTCCAACTTCACTCTAAACTTCCAAAGTCAGAAAATGCATAAAAGCCAAATAGTCTCAAATGTTAACATATTTTCATCACTTACACTTAGGTGAAGAGTTTTGAATCAAGAAAAATAGACAAATCTATATTATCCCTTCCAACCTGATATATTTTCACATCTACACAATGTATGACCATGTTAAAGTCTCTACATATATATATTAAATGTTGATTACTGTTTTATATATTAAATATTTATACTCATGGCTCTGATTTCTCATAGGGATTTGTATAAAATTGTATTCATATTCTCATTTCACATAAGATTAATTAAATTACTTGCCCAAAGTGTCAAACTGATCAGCAATGAAATTTGAAATGAAGCTTTTATTGATGTTGAATATATCCATAATTTCAGATTTTTATTCTAATTTGTATTTTTGTTGCCCAAAAGACGTGGGAGATACTGAGATTTTGAAGTTGGACACCTTTATTTCCAGCTAGAGTATTCGGTGATTTTAATACACATATGTTCACTCTGATTGTCTATGAGAGTACTATAGAAATGCTCATTTGAAATCACACATACTTTACTGTGATTGGCTTTATTCTTTGTCTTCATAGATCATCGTAAGACTATATCATGGGAAGCATAGCTCAAAGCTATTCACACAAGGGCTTCTTTCATTGGAAGGATACTTTGGAAGAATGTTTTTTCATTTTTCCCCAAATATTTAATATTCCTTTTGATATGCTCTGTTAAGGCCAGGAACATCTATTTTTCCATTAGGTTAAAATCTGAAATAAAATACTCTTTGTTGGAATTGCTCCCTTGCTGCTTTAAGCCTGTCTGGGATGAGCTCCATGGTCAGGATGTTCATTACAAAGGGACACCATGACCGTCTTCCTGCTGTCCAACTTCCACATCATGTAGAATTGCCTTTTCAGGTATGCTTTTAGAAACATGGACCATCCCTTGACACCTAAATTATTCATATTGACAATCTCTCATCCTCTCAGGTTTGTGGTTAGTTAGATGATAAGTGTCAGTAATATTAGACTGATTAATAATTAGTAATATTAATCATCTCTTATGCAAAACCAGTGAAAGGGTTGTTCTGTAAGCATACACCCTCTACTCAAGTTCTGAATCTACTTTTAAATTGTCCTAACCTGGATTTCTACATCAGAAATATATAAACTGCACTCTGACAACACAAACAGTCCTGTAAAATGCCTCCATAAGAAAAGCATTTCATATTGGAAAAGGGTGGACCCAATATATTTTGATGCTCTTGAGAAGAAACATCGCACATACTTTTATTTGTTTAGATCCAGGGTTAAAGCCATTGGGAGCATCAACTACTTGAAGAGTCAGGTTTATAGTAATAGTATTCTTTTTAGCATGTATAGGATCAAATGCTATTGTCTTGTACTGATTCTCCATTGGTCATATGGATTTCATAAGTGACAGATCTTTATCTTATGATTAGGGTACTAAGGAGTTGATACTTTTGAGAATGATAGAGTAGTAAGAAACTCTCCTTGTGAATCCTGGGGCAATTGTTACCATAGTGAGCAGTGCTTTATCATAGAATACTGGGGAAACAGCTGTATCTCAGCCTTTACTAACATATTTGGGATCTGAAAGCTCTATTGGTTGAGTACTACTGGTCAGGGATATTTTCCTTCTTGGAGTGACTCCATGTTTTTACTCAGCTACCTGTCTATCTTCCCTCCAACCAGAGACTTAAAAAAACAAAACAAACAAACAAACAAAAAAACAATTTTCAATGTTGTGGGGCTGAGAATTAATTTTCTTGTTTGTGGGTATTTTGAAGATAAATGTATATAAAGAAACTAGAAAAAAAACATGCTGGACTCTTCCACAATCTTCTCCACCTTTTATTCTAGCTGTTTTATTACTATTATTATCATTATTATTATTATTATTATTGTTTGGTTCACTTAGATTGTTATATGTTTTTGAGAAATTATTGAACAAGAACTCAGGTTTTTACTATACCTATGTAGCCAAAACGGAGCTCAAAGCCACAGCAATCTAGTTCATATCCATGAATTCTGTCGATAAATGCTTGAGCAAATACACACAGAATTTCTGATCTTCACCCGTCAGCAAATGTTCTTTCTCTTCATAGGTCAAAATTGTTTTTGCTGCTAAATACAGGAGACAAATATTTTAAGTCAGTGAGGAAGCACTTTATTTTGTAATAAAAATTCACAACTGGCTTAAAGCAATACATTAGATGTTCCTGGACAGGAGATGAAAACACCCGTGACAGTTTTCTAATCTATTTTTGAAGCTTTGGCTGCATTCAGAAGAGGAGTACAGGTCTTCCATAACATAACTTTGGGTTTTTATATGAGATCAGGGATATTCACTGTAGTATGATAGCAAACCTAAGTCTTATTTTCTATTTTCACAGAACTCATCAAAGAATGGACACTGGGAATCATTCCACGGCCGCTGTGTTTATCTTGGTGGGATTAACACAGAAGCCAGAGCTCCTGCTGCCCTTCTTTCTTCTGTTCCTGGGCATCTATGTGGTGACAGTAGTGGGGAACCTGGGCATGATCCTGCTCATCACAGTCAGCCCCCTGTTGCACACACCCATGTACTATTTCCTCAGCAGCTTATCCTTCGTTGATCTCTGCTATTCCACTGTCATCACACCCAGGATGCTGGTCAACTTTCTTGGGAAGAAGAATTTGATTTGCTATTCTGAGTGCATGGCCCAGCTCTTTTTCTTTGTGATCTTTGTGGTGGCCGAAGGTTACCTCCTAACTGCCATGGCATATGATCGCTATGTGGCCATCTGCAAGCCATTGCTGTATAATGTGATCATGTCCTCTAGACTCTGCTCACTGTTAGTGATGGTTGCTTTCATCCTAGGTGTTTTGTCTGCCTTGGCACACACAAGCGCTATGATGAAACTGAATTTCTGTAAATCCTACATCATAAGCCATTACTTCTGTGATGTTCTACCTCTCCTCAACCTCTCCTGCTCTAACACCCATCTCAATGAACTTCTCCTATTTATCATTGCTGGGATTAATACCTTGGTACCCACCCTAGCTGTTGCCATCTCCTATGTCTTCATCTTCTGCAACATCCTTCACATCGCATCATCTCAGGGCAGGTCCAAAGCATTTGGAACTTGCAGCTCTCATCTCATGGCTGTGGGGATCTTCTTTGGGTCTATCACCTTCATGTATTTTAAGCCTCCTTCAAACAACTCCCTGGAGCAAGAGAAGGTGTCTTCTGTGTTCTATACCACAGTGATCCCCATGCTGAACCCATTAATATATAGTTTGAGGAACAAAGATGTAAAGAAAGCAATGGGCATGCTCTTGGTAGGAAAATAAGTCTTACTTTTGGCAAATAATAGATGGGAGAAGTAAATTGTTCTAAAGAAAAATCTCTATTAGTTTTTATTTCTCTCTTGAACTATACAGCATATCTATGCTTGTGATACTTAGATTACTCTCAGGGAATCTGTATATTAGTCAAGCACTATACCACAGAATTACATCAAGAATCCGTATTTTCAAAAATGCTTTACCATGTGTTGTTGATTCAGTTTTCCAATGAAATGAAAATGATTTTGTAAAGTTAGGATCAGTGCTTTGAAGAAAACTACTCTTTCTTTTATATATATTAAATGATAAGTCAGATTTTTCTCTAACTTGACTCTTCTCATCCTAATATTCAATACTTGATTCTTGAAACCTTTGTAAGTCTAGCTCAGCAATAAAGGGTTTGGTCCCATGATCCCTTTCACTATCCTTGAATAACTGTGAGTGATTCTGTCTTGTGTAGGCTCAGTAAAAGAAGGCACAGGCTTTTTTTTTTCATGATTACAATGACTGTGTTATATTTGGATTATATAATTTTACGGCTTTCTTCCTATCTTATAGCTCTTACATTCCCTTCTTCCCCCTCATCTGAAATGTTTCTTTAGCGTTAAAGGGGATAGTAGTACAAATGAGTTGCTTAGGTTTCAGACTTTATATATCACTTATGCTCAGCATCTTATGTAGCCATGAGTCTTTTTTTTTTTTACCATTGTTCAATGTAAACAGAAGCTTGTCTCATTAATGTTGAGAATATATTTTGCCTAAAGGTATAAACATAAATATTTAAGAGGCAGATTGGAATTAGACCTATTTGGAGAATCATTAGTAGTAATTTCTCTCATAGAACTGATTGATAGAGTACTTATGAAATCTGAGAGCTGGGACACACTCTCTTCATTGTGTCATCAATGTGCTCATGAAACTCCAACACATAGTTCTAACCCCAAGGACAAAGGTGTTCCTGGCCATAACCAGGGGACAGAAACATGTATAGACAATGGGAAAAAGAAGATTAATGGGGGAAAAGAGGAGTATACAGAAGAAGAAGGGAGATGAAATTAAAAATAATCAAAATGCAAAATGCATCATACACATGTATAAAACTATCAGAGTACAAATTTTATTTTAGTTTTTGAAAGAAAAGCTGAAATGTGAGAGGTAGTGAGCTACTCACTAATATTTAATGTTTATAAACATGGAACTGGATTATGGATCTATCCATTAATCCTTGAGAGAACAAGACAAATGCCCAAGAAAATTGAAAGGAACACAGGAAAAGCACTTGTAGAAAAGATTGGCAATTTCATTCTGTAGCTTCTGCTCAATGTGGTTTAACATTTCTTTTTCTGTTCAGAGTATTCACAGTCCTTGATTTCCATTTGCCTTTTGACTTTCATGAGTCAATAACTCCTCATCCTAAGACTAAGACAAAGTAAAGGAAGTATGTACCCTTCCCATCATGATTTATTATTAAATATAAATGTTATTCAATTAGCTGTGCTATAAGAAATCCCCAGGAAGTGTAAGAATGAGGAAAGAAGAAAAACATTTATTTTTAATTGCAGACAATATTATAGCTTACTCCCAAAGCCCTAGAGAATCAGTGATAAGCCAGCCCTGATGAGACTTGAGAGGATAGGGTCAGATAGAAAGCAAGGAGGTCCTCCCCTATCAAGGGACTAGGTGAGAGTGATAGGGGGAGAAGAGGGAGGGTAGGACTGGTAGGAAACAAGGGATGGGGATACAACCAGGATACAAAGTGAATAACTTGTAATAAACAAACAAAGCAGCCTTAAGTTTTAGTAAGATGTTGAGAGATAAGTTAATACTCAGAATTCATTAGGAAATTTATCTAGCTACAAGACATAAACCCCACTGTAAAGCAATGAGGAGACGATAGAATAATATATGTACATGTACTGAACAGAAAGAGTGAAGAATTTATCCGAGAGAGAGTTTCAAATATGCCCAAAAGATACAGAAGTAAACTTGAAAGGGTGGAAACTTAATGCTTGAATAGAAAGACCCAACATTCACATATGCTAGGTTTTCACAATTAATTTGCAAACTTTTATGCTCCTAGATAGCCATTTTTACTTTAGAGAAACATCGTCATACACAAACTTATTCATGAGAAGTTGAAGCACACGAAACTGCACTTATTTAAGAAGAACAAAGATTGGTTTTGACAATTATAAATTTTAGAATTATTTCTGCACTCAAAATAACAGTTGATTATGTTCATGATTCTTATCTTGACCTCAGTTCATAAACAATAGCTGATTTTCATATTACCACAGCATACTGGTGGTTGGCATTTCTATCATGTCGTGCAAACAGATATTTTATTAATATGTGCTTAACTTTGCTTTATCCAAAATAATCATTTAAATATTTATCTATGAAACCATTTTTATTGTTTGGAATACTATTTTATGGACTTCTCAGTTATTTGCTTAGTTAATGGTGATCAGTCAGGGTATTTTATTCTGTTACAAATAAAGTTTCTATTAGTTCCATATTGCTCTGATTATATATAATTTAATTTAAAGAAATACCTAGATAAAAGGCCTGTAAATTATGCTAAATGACCTCTTCGTCAGTCATCAAACTGCTGATCTGCTTCTGAATGAGGCAAAATTTAAATTTGTAACAGTTATGGATAAGAGTTACAGCTGGTCTGTTCGTTACAGGATAAACTTGATTTCATATTATTATGCTAATTTTAACAATTTTAGTGTATGCATATTTTACATTTTTCAATTTGTTTTCCTCAGTGAAGAAGATACAAAACGTGCTTTCATGTTCTTAGTGTTCACTTGTTTTATTATTTCAGTTGTGTTGTTATAGATAACACTGATGAAAAATATAGCAAGGGAGGAGTTCAGCCAGAGGACCCCACTCCTATCTGATGAACTATTGGCTATGGATATGATTTGTAATAATTAAGAACAATGAAGATTTATTCCTCTTTATTAACGAATAAATGTAATAGTAGAAACATGCATGACTGTTATTTTGCAAAAAAAAAATGTGTTGTTATTCCAGTTAGAAAATTTTACATAAGAATTCTTATTTTTACATTAATTTGGGAGAATATAGATCCTTGAGAAAAGCACAAAAAATGGGATCTAGGTTATTGGCTTGATGTATCCCAAAGCTTTCATCTAAATTTTTAACAAAGGATTTTTAACAAAAATTAAAAAAAATATTTAAAGAGAAATACAGCACCCAAGTTACTGAGGAAAAACTAATGCTCATAAAAATTTGTGACAGAAAAAGTACAATGATTCACTTCTTCTACGTACTAAATAGACTAAGCTCTTTGCACATGCTATAAAACCAAGCCATTTTCTTTGAGACCTACATGAGGCAACTAGGACAAAAAGGCCTTAAACAGAACCTTGCCATGTCTAGGATCTACCAAGTCTCAGTACTGGTTCCCTTACACTTCATTAATCAGCATTTTGCCTCCACTTTCACCATCCTATCTAGTGACCAAAAACTGCATAAATACTTTTTTGTTCAAAAAAGAAAAAATGTTGCTTGTATCATATTTGTTTTTTTATCTTGCTTTTTGAAAATATTTATTTTTGACATTATATTATAATTACATTTTATCCTTCTCTTTTGTCCCCCCAAACTCTCTAATGTGGCCCACCTTGATCTCTTTTTAATTCATGGCCTCTATTTTTCATTATTTTTTTCTTACATAGAGCTAGTGAAGTCATGGATCTTGGAAGAGAACTTGCAACTGTATTTTACTACACCACCAATATATTTAACTATATTCTACATAATTTTCCTTATACCCATAAGCAATAAATGTTCCTATAAAGAAAAAGAATACAAATTTATTTTAAAAAGAATGGACCAGAGATATGGTTCAGAACCCAGAATCTACTTCAGGCATCTCACAAATTCCTGTAACTCTGGATTCAAAGGAGCAGAGATTATATTCCAGACTACAAAAATGCATGGACATACACAGAGTTCATACACTCGCATAGATGTAAACATTCCCACAGACATGAATGATAGATTGACAGACAGACAGAGACAGACAGACAGACAGACAGACAGACAGACAGACAGACAGACAGATAGATAGATAGATAGATAGATAGATAGATAGATAGATAGATAGATAAGACAGGGTCTCTCCTTGTCTATCATTGATGCACATAGCGGGAAAATAAATGTACAGGAGAACACACATGTGACAGCTTGTGTGTAAGCAAAGTATCTGAAATGACAAATCAACTGCAACTTGGCCTTTTAAGGTCATGCAGGTGTGCTGACAATTCCGATTCCAATTTCATTTTTTCTAGAGAGGAAAACCAATAGAACCTGTCTTCCATTCAGCAAATATCCCTGTCTACTATGTCTAAATTATTCTGTTTCATCCATAATAGCACAATTGGGTCCCACCCAGTGGTAAGATTTCCACTGACTTAGTTATGTTTCAGAAATCACAAATGGATAGAAAAGCCATGTGACTGAAATGCTTCCATTTCTATTAAGAACGTCAAGGCTTTGAAATTAGAGCTTACTTATTGCAAATACTTAAGGAGATAATTAGAAACTCACAGGCTGATGAAGAAAGAGTAGAATAAGGGAGAAGTGAAAGAAAAGTTGTTGAGAATAGAGCATAGGTCAGGCAAAGAAAAAGAAAGTTCCAGGTAATCTGCCAGCTGGACAGAGATAATTTTTGCTGATGAAACTATTTATTAGTTCACGTTGAGTAATTTGCCTTTGATCTTCAAGTGTTCAAAGCAACAGTGATATCTGCATTATCCATTACACAGAAAGGCCTAGCTTTTTAATATAGTATGATTACACTATTAGGATGTAAGTCTTTCTCTATTACTTTTTAGACATAATTGGCACTTGCTGTAGCACTTTCTTCAGAGAACATTTTACTTCCTTATTTCTCAAGCTATAGATCAAAGGATTCAGCATGGGCGTGACCAGGTTATTCAAGACCTGAACAGCTGCATTAAGCCAGGGGTTGGGGGTGGGCTGGAGGTATATGAGGACCACTGGCATAAAGGCAAGAAGGATGGCAGTGAGGTGGGCGCTGCAGGTGGAGAAGGCTCTATGCCGGCCCTCAGCAGAGCGGATCTGCAAAATGGAACAAAGGATGCAGCTGTAGGAGGTGAGGATGAGGAGGAAGCAGCTGAGAGGCATCAGGCCCACGCTGATGAGCCCCACCATCTCCAGAACTGATGTGTCTGCACAAGCCAGCTTTAGCATCACAGGGATGTCACAGAAGTAGTAGTCCACCTCATTGGGGCCACAGTAGGGCAACTGGAAGGTGAGAGCGGTCAGAAAGGTAGCCTGAATACAGCCAAAAAATGATGTCCCCGTGGCCAGGATGGCACACACTCTGTGGTTCATGATTATTGAATAGCGTAGAGGGTAGCATATGGCAACAAAGCGGTCATAGGCCATCACTGTGTACAGGAAACATTCAGTACAACCCAGAAAATGGTAGAAGAAGAGCTGGCACACACAGCCTGCATAGGAGATGGCTCGGCTGTGACCTGAGAGGTAGAACAGCATCTTGGGAGAGCTCACAGAAGGGAAGAATACGTCACACACTGAGAGCTGGCACAGGAAGAAATACATCGGCGTGTGAAGCCGAGTGGAGGAGACAATCGCGAGGAGTATGAGCAAGTTCCCCACGAGGGTGAAGATGTATAAAGACAAAAACAGGACAAAGAGCATGGTCTCCAGACCCTCTGTGTGCGGGATGCCCAGCAGGAGAAACTGAGTCACTACGGAGAGATTCCTCATAGCTTGGTGAATGGCTAAACCGTAACACTGGCCTCCAAGACACAAACCCTGAAGTCAGCCCAGGGATTTCTCGCATGCATATTTTTTGTTCTTGTTTTTGTTTGTTTAACAAACACCTTTATGTTATAGAGGCAGACCTACAGTGAGGAAAAACAACGTGAAGACAATAAACGCTTATTAGTATAATTATAAATATAATTTAAGTTTTTACTTAAAGTTTTTACTTAAAATTTAAGTTTTTACTTTTTGTACTAAAGTCCAACCTTGATTTGAACTTGTTATGGAGCCTTTTTTGCCGAAGATTATATTTAGGATTTTAGGCAGAAAAAAAATTTATTAAGGATTTAGCTAAGCAAAAGGAAACCAACAGAAAAAGAATAAACTCCCAAGGAACAACCCCATTCATAAGACAGAGTCTCCTTCCTTCTTCTTTGCTCTCTTGTTTAGTTCAAAGTTGAGTTATAGTTCTAGAACTGAGACTTTTTGGGGTAAGCTCCTGAGGTAACTAAGACACAAGTGGGAGAAGCATTCTTCCCCAAGGCAGAGCGCACCAATTGGTTATACAATAGGAAACGGTCAGCCTGGAATACAAAGACGCAAGTAGCATCATACGGATGAACCAGGCTGTATTTAGGAATATGTATATGTATTCATATATGTGTGTGAGTAACAACAAATAATGAAAAATAATCCCATAAATTTAAAATAGAACATGGGGAAGATATATTTTAAAAAAAAAATTTGCAGAATTTTTTCAGAAAAAAAAAAAAAAAAACAAAAAAACAAAAACTTTTAGTGTTGGAGGAAAAATAGTACTTTCCTGGACTGTAAAAGTTAATTTTCTAGAAAAAAAATTCTGTTTTCAAACTAAACTATATAACCAATTTTAAACATATTAGAGTTTTATTGGTAATAACAAGCTAATTCTACAGTTTGCACTAAAACAGGGGATATTAACAGAAAAGCAATTTTTCTTCGTTTTTATTCTCATTAAATACAATTAATTACTTCTCTTTTTCATATACAAAAAAGAAGTATTAAAGCTCAAACTAGCAATTTTAGCACTTACTTAAGCATTGCATTATTGAGTTCATGTGCACTGGTTAAGGTAGGAATATTCTTCAGCAAGACCGAATAGAGAATGCAAAAACAATTATAATTTATTTTTGTCAAACTGCACAAAAAAGCAGCCCAAAATAGTCCGTTCAATATTAATTCTGGAATAAAAGAGTATTTATTAAAAAAATAGAAGTCAATTATCGTAGGTAACAACTTATTCAAAAATATACTTAGATATCATTTGTAATTTTTGAATAAAAATTTGCTTTATATTTTGGGGACATTAGTTTCAGACATCGCAGTTACAATTCATGATTTTGTTTTCAAATAAAATAAACTAAACAGCCTGAAAATTTAAATTTTCTATGTTGAGATCATGAAAGACAGCAAACAAATAAATACCTCGCAGTTAAGGCCAGCAGGGGACTAAACAGAAAAACCAGTAAAATGCAATAAGAGATTTCTGGAGTTCATCAGATGACAATCAAGGAAAAATAAAATGAGGTCAGTAGGCAGTAATGATTGTAACAGGGTTAATGTACTGACAATAGATAAAGGTAATGAATTATGTAACAAGATATATGTTGTCATCAAGATATTCTGGTTACTGAAAAATTGTAAATTACATTTTTTTGGAAACCTAAGTCTAAAATTGATTAAAATTAAAAGGTAATAAGTTCAAAATTCTGTAATATTTCCTTACAAAAGAATAAAAATTTACCTAACCTTGAGAAATGTCTACAAATTGTATATCCAACAGGAAATTGTATCTGTAATTTTTAATGCAAATAAAAAATAGGCAGATAATTTCTCTAGCTCAAGAAAGACAAACAACTGATTCGAACACATTTTCAGCAAAACTGTTGCCTAAATTATAGGCAAATATGCAACATCATAACATAAAGATATTCAAATTCAGTTAAAAGGGGACATTATTATGCACTTGTAATCTTTAGCTTAAAATCTAAAATGAGAAAAACAAATGCCACAGAATATAGGTCACCCTGCTTATGAGAGAGCAAAGATAATTCATTCTCATATTAAATCCTGCATTTTAGAAAATACTCCTATACTATTCTTCATTAAAACCATTTTTCAAAAAATAAAACATTTTTAAATAACTGAGAATTTAGAAGATTGCTGTTTTTAGAAGCCAATTATTCAGTGAATAAGTAGTAAAGTATCATTAGAGAAAAGAAAAAAAAAACTTTTTTTTTTTCAGCCAGGTGGATTTCTTCCCAGTGAGTGTCTAAGCTTGCTGGGTCAGTGTTCTATTACTGAGCTATATCCCAGGCCCTGAGTTTTCTGAGATAGTGTCTTGCCAACTCAGGCTGACCTTGAACTTACTATGATGCTTTTAGCTGATGTTGTCCAACTCAATCCTTTCAAGAACTGGAGATAATTCCCACTTTATGCAACATGGGATTTTCTACAGAACTGTAAAGATAACTCAAGACATCTTCTTTGGTACTTAGAGGAGTTCAGGGTCTTCGAGCCTCCGGGTCTGTGATTTGGTGTTCGTACAATGATGTTCATGGCATGTGCATGCTATGGAGTCCTGAATACCTTTATTACTCCCTCAATCATTAATCTCAGATGCCCTTGGGGATTTTTCATAATTTAGTCATTGGTAGCCCTGAGGGACCAATTAGACTTAAGTTTACTACATTCTTCATCAAGGTTAAAACAATAGAGTTTTGTAAATAGAAATGACAAGAAAATCCACTTAGAAATGAGTATATACCATGTGTGTCTTTCTGATTCTCAATTTTCTCACTCAGATTGTTTTTTTTTTTCTAGTTCCATCCATTTGCCACAAATTTCATGATTTCCTTGTTTTTAATTGTTGAGTAGTATTCCATTGTGTAAATATACCACAATTTTTGTATCCATTCTTTGGTTGAGGGATGTCTGGGTTGTTTCCAGATTTTGACTATTATGAACAAAGCTGCTATGAACATAGCTGAGCAAACATCCTTGTTGTTTGGTTGAGCATATTTTGGATATCTGCCCAGGAATAGTGTAGCTGAATCTTAAGGAAAAGGTCCTAAACCTCCTGCTCGGATATAGCCAATAGCTCAGTTTTTATGTGGGTTCAGTAGTAAGAGGAGCAGGGACTATCCCTGATATAGACTCTGTTGCCTGCTCTTTGATCACTTCCCATTAGTGGGGGTAGAGGTCGTTTCCAGGCCACAGAATAAGAAGATGAGACTTGTTAGGCTGGGGTCAGATAGTAGGGAAAGAGGACTTCCTCTTTCTGAGAAATAGGGAAGGGGAATAGGGGGAAAGGGAGGGAGGGGAGGACTGGGAGGAGATGAGGGAGGGGGCTACAATCAGGATGTAAAGTGAATAAATTATAAAAAATAAAAAATTTAGAGACAAAAAATAAAAAAAAAATCATGAAATTTGCAGGCAAATTGTGAGAACTAGAAAAGATCATATTGTGTGAGGTAACCCAGAAGCCAAGAGACACACATGGTTTTTACTCACTTACAAGTTGATATTAGACATATAATATAGGATAAACATGCTAAAATACATAGTTCTAAAGAAGCTAAACAACAAGGAGGACCCTAGGCAAGATGCTTAATCCTCACTCAGAAAGAAAAACAGGATAAAATCTGAAGTAGGGAAAGACAGTGAACAGGACAGGAGACTTCCACAGAGGGCTTCTGAAAGACTACCCAGCAGGGTAGTGAAGCAGATGCTGAGACTCATAGCCAAACTTTGCACAGAGTGCAGTGACTCTTACAGGAGAAGGGGAAAAGAGAAAGACCTTTATTTCTTTGACAAAGTCTGTTCTCAGGAGGTTGTTCACCCAGTAACTTACATTTCAGAGTTCTCTCAGAGCCCAACAGTAATCACTCTCACCCACTGCACCACCTCTCCAACCTCTATAATTCATATTCATTTTTTTCTTCACGTTTAGAAAAATAATCATTATTCCAGAACACATAAATTAAAAATCATGTGCAGAACATGGCACAGTTTGTATTTTATTTTACTTAAGATACATAAAAAGTTGAATGACATGTTTTTGATATTGTCTTCCATATGGACATTATGTAGCTTGTCCTATAGTATACTTTTGGGTAGAGTATGTGATTAGGGTGCATTGTATAAAACTCCCGAAGAATTAGTAAGCATACTTCATATTCTTAATTGATCTAACAGATAACATTTTGCTCAAAAATAATTGTAATAGCAATGTTTAAGTTATGAGTATGTGTGTATAAACAAATAAATTATAGAAATAATACAAGAATAATTCATCTTTCAATTTCTAACACTATGTTAATTTTGTGATTGGTACTAGGTTCATCTCTAGGGGTTATTATGTACCCAGCCGTGAGTTTGAGATTCAGTTAATGGTATGGGGGATGACCTTTATCTTGTAGAGAAGGCAAAAAATCCAATTATTCGTTATTTGCATAATATTTTTGCCACCAATGCAACATTGGAAAAAGCATTTTAGGGAAACCAATCAACTGAGCGAGACTGCTGATTTTTCTACTGCAGTAGAATGAATAGAACCCTTTAGCATTATGAAAGCTGGCCAAAAGGTTTGATGCTTCCAGGATGGTACCAACATGACTTTTCTATGCCCTGTGACTCCATGTGGTATCTTCAGCAAGAAAAGTTCTTACCATCAAAGTCTTGATGGTAATTCTTAGTTAGGACTTCTATTGCTGCTATACAACATCATACCCAACTTGAAATTGTATTGCAATGCCTCTAATACCTCCAGCTCCTGCCCCGCCCCCTTGTTTATTGTTCAAAATCGTTTTAGATATCTGGGTATTTGTGACTCCCGATAACGTTTAACACTATTTTTTCAGTTTTGATGAGGAGAGAGATTATATTGCATCTGTTGACTGTTTTTGATTGGATGCCATTTTCATGATATAATCGTGCTAACACAGAGTGTGGAAGGTCTTCAGCCTTTGGTATATTCTTTGTTTTTGTTTTTCACTTTTGTGTCACGAAGTTGCATTGAACAAATCTTTAATTTCCTCAGATTTATTCCAACATATTTTATTATTGGACATTATTATGAATAGCAGTCTTTCCAATATTTTTTATATTTATATGTAGATATTCTTCTGACCTTGGTGTATTAATTTTGTATTCTTTTACTTAGATAAGTATTCTATCAGCTGTATGTGTTTTCTGTTGGCTTTCTTATGTATAAAATATTTTGTCTACAACTGAGGATGCTTTGATTTCTTCCTCTCCTAACTCAATCCTGTTTACCGCTACACACGTGTTATTGGTTTAGCTAAGACGTCAAGCTTTATATTTAACAGGAGTGAACAGAATGGACATTTTTGTCTTAGTCATGATTTTAGTGAAATTATTTGAAATTTTCCATTTAACATAATGTTGACTGTAGGCTTGTTTATTATTTTTTATGTTGGCATGTATATCTTGTATTCTTAGCTTTTCTATAACTTTTATCATATAAGTTTGATTATGTTAAAGGCCTTTTAATCATATAAAGAGGTGATCATGTAGACCTAGACCCTCTGCTCAGATATAGCTGATAAGCAGCTCAGTCTCCATGTGGGTTCCCTAGTAAGGGGAACAATGGCTGTCTCTGACATGGACTCTGTTGCCCCTTCTTTGATCATTTCACCCTAGTAGGGGAGGCCTTCCCAGGCCACAGAGAAAGAAAATGTAGGCAGTCCTAATGAGACTTGATAGGCTGAGAATTAGAAGATGGTGATAGGGTGGAAGAGGGATGGAAGGTGGGACCAGGAGGAGATGAGGGAAGGGGTTACAATTGGGATGTAAAGTGAATAAATTATCTTTGTTCTCTATTGTTAGTATTTTAATATTATATTACAAGGCAGAGTACTTTACGATTCTCTCTATTTAATTTTCCATATTCCTCTTGCTCCTTGATGACCACTTCCTTCCTTAGATTTAGGAAATTTTCTTTTGTATATGTGTGCCACCTCACATAGATTATTTCCTTTCTTTATGTCTTGTTTCTCCTCCTAAAATTTCTTGCTATATTTTATTTATTGAAATTTATTTTTCATAATTAATTCATTTTACATCCCAATTGTATATCCCTCCCTCATCTTCTCCTGGTCCCACCTTCCCTCCCTCTTCTGCTATATTTCCCTCCCCTATTTCAAGTGAAACTCAAGAAAATGACCTTGCTATGTTTTTTTTTTAAATATTTTTATCATTTTATTTTTATTTATTACAAATTATTTAATTTGTATCCTGGCAGTAGAGCCCTCCCTCACCCCTCCCTATCCTGCCCTCCTTCTTCTCCTCCCTTGTCCCTCCCCAAATCCACTGATAGGTGAGGTCCTCCTTCCCTACCATCTGACCCTAGCTTATCAGGTCTCATCAGGAATGGCTCCAATGTCCTCCTCTGTGGCCTGGCAAGGGTGCTTCCACCTCAGGGGGTGTTGAGCAAGAGCCAGCCACAGAGTTCATGTCAGAGACAGCCCCTGTTCCCCTTACTAGGGTACCCACTTGGAAACTGAGTTGCCATAGGCTACATCTGTATCAAGGCTTCTAGGTTATCTCTATGCACAGTCCTTGTTTGGAGTATCAGTCTCAGAAAAGAACCCTGTGCCCAATGTTTTTGCTTCTCTTGCTCTCCTTGTGGAACTCTTGTCCCCTCCAGGTCTTAGATCTCTTCCTTCTTTTATAAGGTACCCTGCATTCTGCCCAGATTTGACTATGAGTTTCAGCATCTGCTTTGATACCCTGCAGCGTAGAGTCTTTCAGAGGCCCTCTGTTGTGGCTCCTGTCCTGTTCCTCGTTTTCTCCCTCTTCTGATGTATATCTCATTTGCCTTTCTGAATGAGGATTGATCATCTTACCCAGGGTCCTCCTTCTTGCTTAGCTTCTTTAAGTGTACAGATTTTAGTATGTTTATCCTATATTGTATATCTAATATCCACTTTTAAGTGGGTGTATACCATGTGTGTCTTTCTGTTTCTAGGATACCTCAGGATGATCTTTTCTAGTTCCCACAACTTGCCTGCAAATTTCGTGATTTTCTCATTTTTAATTGAGAGTAGGGAGGGATAATATCTAGAATATATAAAGAACTCAAAAAATTAAATACCAACAAATCAAGTAATCCAATTAAAAACTGGATACAGAGCTAAACAGAGAATTGACAATAGGGGAATATTGAATGGCAGAGAAACACTTAAAGACATGCTCAATGTCTTTAGTCATCAGATAAATGCAAATCAAAACAACCCTGAGATTTCACCTTATACCCATCAGAATGGCTAAGATCAAAAACTCAAGTGACAACACATGCTGAAGAGGATGTGTAGAAAGGAGAACCCTCCTCTGTTGCTGGTGGGAATGTGAACTTGTACAAACAGTTTGGAAATCAATCTGGGGCTTTCTCAGAAAATTAGAAATAGTGTTACCTCAAGATCCAGCTATACTACCCCTAGGCATATATCCAAAATATGCTCAAGTACACAACAAGGACATTTGCTCAACCATGTTTGTAGCAGCTTTATTTGTAATAGCCAGAACCTGGAAACAACCCAGATGTCCTTCAACTGAGGAATGGATACAGATATTATGGTGCATTTACACAATGGAATACTACTCTGCAGTTAAAAATATTTTTTATTTTAATTTTTTATTTAATTTTATTTATATATTTATTTGTTATAATTTATTCACTTTGTATCCCCCCTGCAGCCCTCTTACTAGGGAATCCACTTGGAAACTAGCAGCCAATGGGCTTCCTTTGAACAGAGGGACGAGATCCTATCCATGCATGGTCTTTAGTTGGAATATCTATGTCTGCAGGCACCCCTGGGCCCAGGTACTTTGGCTCTGTTGTTCTCCTTGTGGAGTTCCTGTCTCATCCAAGTCTTTCTATCTCCCTCTTCTTCCATAAGGATTCCAGCACTCTGTCCAGAGTTTGGCTATGAGTCTCAGTATCTCCTTCAATACCCTAGTGGGTAGAGTTTTTCAGAGGTCCTCTGTGGAAGAGTCCTGTCCTGTTCCTTGTCTTCTACTTCTGATGTCTGTCCTGTTTGCCCTTCTGAATGAGGATTAGGGTCTTCCTTGTTGTTAAGCTTCTTTAGGGCTATAGATTTTAGTAGGTTTGTCTTATATTATATGGCTATATACTTATAAGCAAGTATATACCATATGTTTCTTTCTGCTTTTGGGTTTCCTCACTCAGGATGACCTTTTCTAGTTCCCACCATTTGCCTGCAAATTTCGTGATTTCTTTGTTTTTAATTGCTGAGTAGTATTCCATTATGTAAATGTATTACACTTTCTGTATCCATTCCTCTTTTGAGGAACATCTACGTTGTTTCCGGATTCTGGCTATTAAAAATAAAGCTGCTATGAACATAGTTGAAAAAAATGTCCTTATTGAATGGTGGGGCATATTTTGGGAATATGCCTAGCAGTGGTTTAGCTTGATCTTGAGGTAGCACTATTTCTAATTTTCTGAGAAAGTCCCAGATTGATTTCCAAATTCTTGTACAAGGTTACATTCCCACCAGCAATGGAGGAGGGTTCCTCTTTCTCCACAACCTCTCCAGCCTGCATCATCATTTGAGTTATGTTTTTTTTTTTACTTTTTTGTTTTTAATTTTTAGTTTATTCACTTTGTATCCCAAGTGTAGCCCCTTCCTTCATTACTTCCCAATCCCACCCTCCCTAAACTCCTCCCATGACCCTCCCCAACTCCACTGATAGGGGAGGTCCTTTTCTCCTTCTGTCTGACCCTAGCTTATCAGGTCTCATTGGGACTGGCTGCATTGTCCTCATCAGTGACCTGGCAAGGCTGCTACCCCCTCAGGGGTAGGTGATCAAAGAGCCTGCCACTGAGTTCATGTCAGAGATAGTCTCTGTTCCCCTTCTAGGGTACCCACTTGGACGCTGAGCTTCCATGGGCTACATCTGAAGACCCGGGTTAAGGTGATCAATCCTCACTTAGAAAGACAAATGGGATAGGTATTGGAAGTAGGAGAAAACAAGAAACAGGACAGGAGCCTCTGAAAGATTCTACCTAGCAGTGTATCAAAGCAGAGACTAAGACACATAACCAATCCTTCAGCAGAGTGCAGGGAATTATATGAAAGAAGGGGGAGTTAGTTTGACGTGGAAAGGATAGGAGCTCCACAAGGATCAAATATATCTGGGCACAGGGGTCTTTTCTGAGACTGACACTCTACCAAGGACCATGTATGGATATAACGCAGAACCTCTGCTCTGATGAAGCCCATGGTAGCTCAGTAACCAATTGGTTTTCCATAGTAAGGGGAACAGGGACTATTTTTGACGGAAACATAATGGCAGGCTCTCTGTCCTCCCCACCTCCCAAGGGAGAAGGGGAGGTCACAGAGGAGGACTTTGCAGCCAGTCCTGAAGATACCTGCTAAAACAGGGTCAGATGAAAGGAGAGGAGGTCGTCCCCAATCAGTGGACTTGGAAAGGGGCAGGGAGGAGATGAGGGAGGGAGGGAGGGTTTGGGAGGAAATGAGGATGAGGGATACAGCTGAGATACAGAGTTAATAAAATATAACTAATAATATGTTAAAGTCTTTATTCCACTTGTACTTTAGTTTAGTGCATGGTAATAAATATGTATCTTTTGGCATTTTTCTACATGTAGACATCCAGTTAGACCACCACCATTTGTTGAAGATGCTCTTTTTTTTTTCCATTGTATGGTTTTGGCTTCTTTGTCAAAAATTGTTTCCACAGTTGTGTGAGTTTATTTCTGTGTCTTCAATTCTATTACAATGGTCCACCAGTCTGTTTTTATGCCAGTACATGCTGTTTTTATTACTGTTGCTCTATAGTATAGCTTGAAACCTGGGATGGAAATTACTCCAGAAGATCTTTTATTGTACAGAATTGTTTTAGTTATTCTGAGTTTTGTTTTTGTTTTTGTTTTTCCATATGAAATTGAGAATTGTTCTTTTGAGCTCTGTAAAAAATTGTGTTAGTATTTTGATGGGAATTGCATTGAATATGTAGATTGGTTTTGGTAGGATAGCCATTTTCACTATGTTAATCTTACCAATCCAAGAATATGAATATCTTTCCATCCCTGAAAATGCTGAATGCTGAAATAAAGAATGGTTAATAAGCAACAATATGTTGGTTACATATTAGATGTCATCTGCCTGTATGACGGGAAAATAAATATGAAGAAAATTATCAAGTCCTGATGGTAGCAAATTCATTCCAGATATTAAGAATATGGCAGCAACTTTGAGGTGGAATATTAGGCAAAATAATATTAAGAAATAATGTCATAGAATCTCTCATAAACTGACTAAAATAAAACATTCAATTCATACTATGTAGTAGCCCTAGATTAACATCTAATGAAATATTTTTTCACAGGAATGATCTTCTCTCTATAATTTTCTTCAGGGCATTATTGACATCCTTGTTCCTCAGGCTGTAGATCAGAGGGTTGAGCATGGGAACAATGATGGTGTAAAATATGGAAGACACTTTTCCTTCATCCATGGAGCTGGAAGATGATGGGTTCAAATACATAAATGCAGCAGAACCATAAAAGACAGCAACAGCTGAGATGTGGGAGCTGCAGGTACTGAAGGCTTTGGTTCTGCCCTCAGTGGATTTAATGTGCAGGATGCTGATAATGATGAAAGCATAAGAACTAAGGATAGTCAGGGTTGGGGCAAGGATATTAATACCACTAAATATTAGAATCATCAACTCATTTACAAATACACTGGAGCAGGAGAGTTTAAGGACAGAAATAAGGTCACAGAAATAATGGTTGATCAAATCAAATCTGCAGAAATGAATCCTGAACATACATCCTATATGAGCTGATGCACAAACTACACCTATAATATAAACTCCTAAAACAAGTGAAAGGCAGGCCTGTTGAGACATGGTGATACGGTAGAGCAAGGGGCTACAGATGGCAGCATAGCGATCATAGGCCATTGCAGCCAGCATGTAACATTCCGAAATAGCAAAAAGGAGAAAGAAGTAAAGTTGAGTCATGCACTCAGGGTAGGAGATGTCATTCTTCTCCATCACAAAGTTCACCAGCATTTTTGGGATAATGACAGTAGACTGACAGAGGTCAATGCAGGACAGACTGCTGAGGAAGAAGTACATGGGGGTGTGAAGGTAGGAGCTGAGCAGGATCAGGATGATCATGCCCAGGTTCCCCAGCACTGTAAACAGGTAGATTCCAAGGAAGAGGAAGAACAGGGGCAGCTGCAGCTCTGGTTGGTCTGTTAACCCAGCGAGAAAGAACTTGACCACTGTGGAGTGATTGACTTTTTCCATTGTCTCTGTTCAGATTCTGAAAGAAAACACATGGTCTTTTGAGGGACATGGTTGCTCTTCTTTTGGAAGCAGGAACCCCCTTAAACTGTATACCGTCACTTCCCTTTGTACCACCTCCACTATGCGGATGTTGCCTCATTTTAGTATTTTCTAAAATTGAGTTTTAAAATTAATGATATTGCATAGAAAATATTTTCTTTATGTTCATAATGTTTAAAACATTTTATTCTTAATTTTCTATTTCAACATGTCAAACCTTTGAACCTAGTATTTTTATATACTATTTCTAAACCACATCATTTACTAAAAGACACATTGGGGCAAGTAAAGTGGCTGATTTGAATCATGACTTTAGACTCTTTTTAAGAGAATAATTCCATCTAACTCATAAATGGCAGAGACTTATCAATTGATCTTTTTTTAAACTATGACCAAGTAATTGTTAAGCAAACGACAATTACTAACAAACAAGTAACCAAATTGAACAGAGTGGTAAAGAGCTAAATAGAGAATTCTCAGTAAAGGAATATCAAATGGCAAAGAAACTCTTAAAGAAATGTTCAGCATCCTTAGTCATTCAGGAAATGCAAATCAAAACAACCCTGAGATTTCACCTCACACCCATAGGAAGGGCTAATATTAAAAACTCAAAGGATGATGCATGCTGGAGAGAATGTGGGGAAAGGGGAACCCTCCTCCATTGCTGATGTGAATGTAACCTTGTACAATCACTTTGGAAATCAATCTGGTGTTTTCTCAGAAAATTAGGAATAGCGCTACCTTAAGATCCAGCTATACCACTCCTAGGCATATATCCAAAAGATGCCTCACCATTCAATAAATACATTTGCTCAACTATGTTCATAACAGCCTTATTTGTAATAGCCAGAATCTGGAAACATCCTAGACATCCCTCAACGGAGGAATGGATACAGAAAGTGTGGTACATTTACACAGTGGAGTACTACTCAGCAATGAAATTCGCAGGCCAATGGTGGGAACTAGAAAAAAATCATCCTGACTGAGGTAACCGAGAAGTAGAAGGACATGCATGACTTATACTCACTTATAAGTAGATATTAGCCATATTATATAGAATAAACATTCTAAAATCTATAGTCCTAAAGAAGCTAAAAAAACAAGGAAGACCCTAGATGCTTAATCCTCACTCAAAAGGGCAAACAGCATAGACATCAGAAGTAGGGGAAGACAAGGAACAAGACAGTAGCCTTCCACAGAGGATCTCTGAAAGACTCTACCGAGATGGGTATCAAAAGAGATACCTAAGACTTATAGCCAAACTTTGAGCAGAGTGCAGGGAATCTTATGGAAGAGGGAGGAGACAGAAAGACCTGGAAGGGACAAGAGCTCCACAAGGAAAATAACAGAGCCAAAAATCCTGGGCCCGGGGTCGGGGGGAGCTTATGCCTGCAGAGACTTATACTCTGACCAAGGACATTGCATGGAGAGGACCTAAACACCCTGTTCAGAGGAAGCCCATAGGCTGCTCAGTTTCCAAGTGGATTACTTAGTAAGGGGAGCAGGGGCAGTCTCTGGCATAAACTCAGTAGCTGGTTCTTTGATTACCTCCCCCTTGGGGTGCAGCCTTGCCAGGTCCCAGAGGAAGACGATGCAGCCAGCTTTTTGAGAACTGATAGGCTAGGGTCAGATAGAAGGAGAAGAGGTCCTCCCCTATTAAGGGACTGGGGAAAGGGCATAGGGGGAGAAGAGGAACAGTGGGTGGACCTGGGAGGAGACCAGGGAAGGGGCTGCAGCAGGGACAGAAAGCGAATAAATTGGAATGAATGAATGAATGAATGAATAAATAAATAAATAAATAGAATTAATGGACTATGCTTCATTACTGTAGCCAATAAACTAATATTATTCTGCTTTGATTTTGAACCATGTTTATCAATTTTATTGAGGAATTTAAAACATTTTCACCGATAGTGATTTATGTATTTACTTTCTTTAAAATGATACTAACAGATTAATTATTTCTCTTTAAATGTGTTATGGAAATGACTTTCTGATTTCTTTATAACTTTAAGTATAAAATTTAAGTAATGCTTTAATTTTGTATTATTCAGTAATGCATACCTTCACACTGTTAATTCCCCACTAAGCTTCATGTTAATTATGTCTTGCTAGTTTAAATACATTACATTATTATTGAATTCAATATTAAATATTTCAAAATTTGTTTCATGGATCATATGCAAGTGAATTATTTATATATTGACATACTTTATTTTCATTTGAACATAATTTATTTTCAATTTAATATGTTTACTGGACATACTTGCCAATATCTGTTATTAAATTTTTCTGAGAATTTTGTTATAGAACAAAGCTTATTTAATTTTTCTTAACATTTTCAATAAATCTTAGATCACATAATTATGAATACTTATTCACAATTCATTGATCTCTTATTAATGTTGCCTATTGATGGTGAGTTTTAACCAGTTATAATAGATATTAAGTTATCCAAATTTCCCCACAGAATATGTGAATTTTCTATTTATGCTTTTCATTGTTCAAATTTTGGGCTGATTCTCACAAAGCAGGAATAAATCACTTCATATCTAATAAACTACTTTCTATTATACATCCTCTTGCTGACAGTAACGTTGCAAGATTTATTTTAGCGAGTATTGCAAATAATGAGGTTCTTTGTCATCAGTTACTTCTTCTGTTATAACAGTTTTGAATTGCTAAAACAATCCTCTACAATAAAAGATCTTCTGGAGGTATCTCCATCCCTGATCTTAAGTTGTACTATAGAGCAACAGTTTTAAAAACTACATGGTACTGGCATAGAAACAGAATGGTGGATCAATGGAACCGAACAGAGGACCCAGAAATAAACCCACACACTTATGGACACCTGATCTTTGACAAAGACGCCAAAACCATACAATGGAAAAAAGATAGCATCTTCAACAAATGGTGCTGGTCTAACTGGATGTCTACATGTAGAAAAATGAAAATAGATCCATACTTATCACCCTGCACAAAACTGAAGTCCAAGTGGATCAAAGACCTCAACATAAAACCAGACACATTAAATCGGCTTGAAATAAAAGTGGGGAATACCCTAGAACTCATTGGTACAGGGGAAAACTTCCTGAACAGAACTCCAACAGCACAGGCTCTAAGAGCAACAATCAATAAATGGGACCTCATGAAACTGAAAAGCGTCTGCAAAGCAAAGGACACCGTCATCAAAACAAAGCGACCTCCTACAGATTGGGAAAGAATCTTCACCAACCCTTTATCTGACAGAGGACTCATATCCAGTATATATAAAGAACTAAAGAAGCTGAAAAGCAGCAAACCAAGTAACCCACTTAAAAAATGGGGAACAGAGCTAAACAGAGAATTCTCTGTAGAGGAATACCGAATGGCAGAGAAGCACTTAAAGAAATGCTCAACCTCACTAGCCATTAGGGAAATGCAAATCAAAACAACCCTGAGATTTCACCTTACACCCATGAGAATGGCCAAGATCAAAAACTCAAGTGACAACACATGCTGGAGAGGTTGTGGAGAAAGAGGAACCCTTCTCCACTGCTGATGGGAATGTAAACTGGTACAACCACTCTGGAAATCAATCTGGCATTTTCTCAGACAACTAGGAATAGTGCTTCCCCAAGATCCAGCCATACCACTCCTAGGCATATATCCAAAAGAGGCTCAAGCACACAAAAAGGACATTTGCTCAACCATGTTTGTAGCAGCTTTATTTGTAATAGCCAGAAGCTGGAAACAACCCAGATGCCCCTCAACTGAAGAATGGATGCAGAAAATGTGGTACATTTACACAATGGAATATTACTCAGCAATGAAAAATAAGGAAATCATGAAATTTGCAGGTAAATGGTGGGATCTGGAAAGGATCATCCTGAGTGAGTTGTCCCAGAAGCAAAAAGACACACATGGTATATACTCACTCATATAGACATACATAGGACAAACCCACTAAAACCTGTGCATCTAAAGAAACTAAGCAAGAGAGAGGACCCTAACTAAAATGTCCAATCCCCATCTGGAGAGGCAAAGAGGATGGACATCAGAAGAAGAAGAAAACAGGAAACAACCTAGGAACCTACCACAGAGGGCCTCTGAAAGCCTCTGCCCTACAGACTATCAAAGCAGATGCTAAGCCTGATGGGCAACTGTTGGGCAGAGTGAATGGAATTTTATGTAAGAACTGGGAAATAGTAAGATCTGGAGAGGACAGGGTCTCCACAAGGAGAGCAACAGAACAAGAAAATTTGAACACAGGGAACTTCCCAGAGACTCATACTCCAACCAAGGACTATTCATAGAGATAACCCAGAACCCCTGCACAGATGTAGCCCAGGGCAGTTCAGAGTCCAATTGGGTTACATAGTAATGTGAAGAGGGACTGCCTCTGACATGAACTGACTGGTCTGCTCTTTACTCACCTCCTCCTGAGGGGAGCAGCCTTACATAGGCCATAGTAGAGGACAATGCAGCCACTTTTGATGTGAACTGATGGACTAAGATCAGAAAGGAGGGGAGAACCTCCCCTATCAGTGGACTTGGGGAGTGGCATGCATGCAGAGGGAGGAGGGAGGGTGGGATTGGGAGGGGAGGGAGGGGCTTATGGGGGGATGCAGAATGAATAAAGTGTAATTGATGAAAAATTTTTTTAAAAAAAGGAAAAAAATAATTTAAGAACCTTAAATAACTTTCAAAAGCGGAGGAAAACATGGAGTTAGTCAATTTACATGGAGCACGTCTCGCCCCTGGGGGCAATGGTCTCCTGAACCTACTCAGACCTCAGACACCACCACTGCTAGTTCTAGTACTGATGCAGAATGTTCCAACGAGGGGGTTAAGGCTTCTCATAATATTTCCTATAAGCCCACACCTGTTTGTCTATATCCCCCATTTTTATTCATTATTAGCCAGATAGAGCCAAGTAATTGTGGTAATGATACTTGCTTTTTTGCCCAATGCTGGAATGCTAGTAAATTTACTAGCTGGTTACTCGCATGCCTCACTGGGTGCCTGTGCCCGTTGATGCCCTCACGCTATGACTCTCTTCAGACAGAAAAGGGATCCTGGAATTACAGCTGCCATTGTTACTGCCATCTCATTGGCGGCTGTTGGAGCTACCACCGGGGCATTAGCCATGAGTCATACTGGGCAGACTGCTCAGACCCTGAATAACCTTTTAGCCAATGTAGCTCATGCCTTAGATGTACAAAAAGGAATTAATGCTCAACTAAAAGGAGGCTTGATGGTGTTCAATCAGAGGATTGACCTCGTGCAGGAGCAAATTGATACCCTATGGCAAATCGCTCAACTTGGCTGTCAATGAAAGTATGCTGGACTTTGAGTCACTAGCATACAACATGAGAATTTTCCCTGTGCTGCAAATCTGTCTAAACAATTGTCTAGCTATATTTTAGGTAATTGGACTGGAGAATTCGATACTACGATGGAGCAGCTGAGAGTGGCCATTGTCATGGTAAATTCTACCAGAGTGGACACAGGACTAGCCACAGGATTATCATCATGGATTGCTGCAGCCATGAATCATCTGAAGGAATGGGTGGGCATGGGAGCGTTAGCAGGCCTTCTGGTGTTGGTCTCCTTGGTTTGCCTGTGGTATATATGCAAGATTAGAGTCTCACAACAGTGTGATGCAGCCATGATCATTCAGGCCTTTACAGCCATTGAAGCAGGACATTCGCCCCAAGCATGGTTGGCTACCATAAAAAGCTAAAATGTTACGCTCAGGATGCGAGGCTAAGCACTGCACTCAGGGTCAGCCGCTTTGGACCCAGAGAAGAGCATGTCTGATTGCATGCGGGTTGATGCCCCAGGTCCCGCCTCTGAGAAAAAGGTATCGGACGGGTCTGATGCTCTTTGGGTGGATGACACCTAAATGAACATCAGTACAAAGTCCCAATTTATTTCTAATATCAGAGATCAGACCTCTACTCTTGCCTGATGCGTCCAAAACAAAAAGGGGGAACTGTAGAGAGCTGCGGAATGCTGTGCCTTAAAGATGGAGCTGGTTTCTGCCTTCCACCTTCCTGATGGTGAGTGCTCTCTGTCACAAACAACTCCACATTTGGCTAAGGCTGAGGATCTGGCTTGCTTCCATGTATGTGGACCTATCTGCATTGCCCACGTGGCATGCTGAGGTTGGCTACCCAGAGGCTATTTAAAGTGGGCTGGCTTTCCCCAGGGTCAGATGATTGTTCAAGGTTCCTGAATAAACTGCATTGAAAAAAAAAAAAAAGTTTTGAAAGCTACAAATGTATTAAGATCACATTGGACCTGGACCGTAGGAATGATGCTTAATTCATATTCAGAAAGGCAAATGGAATAGACACCTGAAGCATTGAAGAGAGGGAACAGGATGGGAGCCTATCATGGATGTCTTCTGAAAGACTCCACTCAGGAAAGATCAAAGCAGATGCTGAGACTCACAGGCAAATTTTGGACAGAGTGCAGGAAGTCTTATGGAAGGGTAGGGGTCATAGAGGACCTGGAGGGGACAGGATCTCCACAAGGAGACCAACAAAGCCAACAAATCTGTGCCCAGGGTGGCCTGCAGAGACTGATGCACCAACCAAGTACCATACATGGAGAGGACCTAGAGCCCCTGCTCAGATGTAGCTAATAGGCATTCAGTCTCCATGTGGGTTCCCTAGTAAGGGAATAGGATCTGTCTCTGGCATGGACTCTGTTGCCTGCTCTTTGATCACTTCCCCTAGCCCACAGAGGAAGAGGATGCAGGAAATCTGGATGATACTTGGTAGGCTGGGGTCAGGTGGTAGGGAAAGAGGACTCCCACTTTCTGTGGATAGGGGAAAAGAGAGACAGGATGCAGCTGGGAAGAGAAGTGGGAAGAGGCTATAATCAGAATATAAAGTGAATAAAGTATGAAACATTTTTTTAAATAGCACTGTATAAAACAGCAACAGAAAATAATCTAATTACTTGGAATAAATCTAACAAAATCCACACAATGCATAACTTTTGAATCATCTCCAGAGAAAGAAGAGTCTACCTAGTATTAATATGGGAAGGGATTAACCACAGTCATAAATTAGGGGACTCATCCCTACAAAGGTAATAAGTCTCTGAAATTTATTTACCAGTTAGAATAATCTAATTCCTATGTATAACATCTTAATAAATAATGAACACCTCATAAAATGACTAACTCCTGAATGGGTCACTGAGAAATTTATGTTCCAGTTTTATAATTTTTGGAAAATATCTGTGTATCCTAACATGATAGAGAATTAAGACGTTGACACTCAAAAATGTCACAAATATTGATGGCTAGGTGCACAGCATTGATCTAATAGTGTGCTATCTATCCCTTATGCACTGTATGTAGTTTTCTCCTTTGAGTCTCAGTTTTGCATCAGCATGTAGGATTAGTAAATTCATGCTTGCAATCCTTGCATTCAGATTGCCTCAATTATGGAAATTTTTATATCAAACTAGTATTTCTGCCAAGGAAGATAGATGATAGACAGCATTGATCTCATCCCAGCAGGAGGCACAGTCTCTCATAATATCCTTGCAGAAATAATGGGGGAAAGGAGATGGATTCTTTACAGTCATTGTGGAATTCATTTAACTATAAACAGCAGTTTATGCAAGGGTTCCTTAAGCATATGTAGATTAAGTCCAATTCATATGAAAAACTAAAGAGATACTTTCAATGAAACAAAGACATTCAAGGAGAAAGAGAAATGCAGACAATTTCATGAAAATACAAATCTTAAAATATAAAAAATTATAGTATGTTATTTTAGATTATTGTAATGCGTTTTATGCAGTGATCCCTAAAGGATATCTGCTGTGTCTTCTCAGTTCAGATACTCCTGAACCGGAATACAGCCAAGAGCTCACAATGCTGCTTGATGGCTGAGCCAAGGGGCCTCTTAGTGATCACCATTTACCACACCTATGCCCCAGCAAAAGGGCCTGCTGGTGTTTCTGTTTCTTCCATGAGGTTAACAAGCACTAATTCAGAGCTATTATAACATATTTCAGGGTATGGATGGATGTTCTAAATAAAGACAGAACAACGGCAAGACAAAAAAACAGAGGCTGAGAGATGCTTGGAAAACATTTGAAGGTGATATAATTAGTATACAGCTTATGTGTTGCAAGACAACTTATGATGCTTGAAAGCATAGAAGATACACCTTTTAATAATCATAAGGTAATAATATTATGGTAGTTTGCTATTTCATTATTGTTCACAGATTATACTGAGCCTTAAGTCTAATGATAGTCCGCTTTCAAAGATTTGGAAAAAAGATTCCCTTAATTTCTTTGGTAAAATTACAAAGGCTTACTTACATTGATTCTGCTAAATTCTTCATGCATGAAACCCTTTTCTGCTGTGACAGACACAGTTAGCTCCTTACAGTTCCTAGACTGTATGACAGTCGTTCCACTGTCTACCTTTTAGATTGCTGTTCATTCTTCTTGAAAGAGTGTCACTGAGCACTTTTTCATTGTTATCTGGTAAATATGTATTTCCTTTTATATCCCATCTAAAACTGTGGTTCACATGGAGTCAGCTTCAAAAATTTTGTAATGGATCCTAAAAGGCACTAAAGATGTTTTAATTTCTGAACCACAGATGTCCTTGGGCTGTAAACTAAACTATTAACTAAATGACAAGTTGAACTTATTTGCCTGTCTCCTCAGTTATGCAAGTTTGTCACACTGCAGGTTTTTAAAGGCATTCTCAGGAATAAGTGATGAATTAGATGAGTGAATGGAAATATTCAATTACCTCGGTCTGACTTCCAACAATAATTGCTCCAGACCTTAAAGTCCTAAATGACAAGTGTGAGTATATGACACAAACACACTCACCTTACTTCTGCTGAAATTATCAATATCAAGTTTTATTTGCTGTTTGCAAATGGCACTGATCCTGGGCATTGGGAAAAGCAGGCACCCAGAATTAGTATTGAGAAAGCAAGGCCTGATCCTTAAAGGCAACAGTATCTTTGAGCTTGTTCTTAGTCTCAAGTCAGCTTCTTCCAGGACTCTGCATTTTCAGTTTCACCCCTGCATTCACCTGAGCAGTTGTGAAGATCTGTCCTGCTTTTAATTTCTTCAGGTACTGGATGTTAGGAAATAAATATTCTCTAGGGAATATCATTATTTGAGAAACATGCTCTCAAGAAAAATAAGCAATTATCAGTGTAACTCCCCAACTGCCACCTTATTTTTCAAATGGATTCCTATCATTTCTTTTTAAAATTTTTTAAATTAATTAATTTATTAATTATAATTTATTCATTTTGTATCCCAGCTATAGCCCCTTTCTCATCCCCTTCCACTTCTATCCCCCTCCCTCTTCTCTTCCCATGCCCTTTCCAAGTCCACTGATAGGGGAGGTCCTCATCACCTTCCATCTGACCCTGCCCTGCAGGTCTCATCAGGACTGGCTGCATTGTCTTCCTCTGTGGCCTGGTAAGGCTGCTCCCCCCTCAGGGGGAAGTGATCAAAGAGACAGCCACTGAGTTCATGTCAGAGACAGTTCCCCTTTCTAGGGAACACACTTGGATACTTAGCTGCTATGGGCTATATCTGAGCAAGGGTTCTAGGGTATCTCTATGCATGGTCCTTGGTTGGAGTATCAGTCTCAGAAAAGACCCCTCTGCCCAGATTTCTTGGTTCTTTTGCTCTCCTTGTGGAGCTCCTGTCCCCTCCAGGTCTTTATATCTCCCCCTTCTTTCACAATATTGCCTATACTCTGCCCAAAGCTTGGCTATGAGTCTCATCATCTGCCTTAATACCCTCCTGGGTAGAATCTTTCAGAGGCCCTCTGTGGTAGGCTCCTGTCCTGTTCCCTGTTTTCTTCCTCTTCCAATGTCTGTTCCATTTGCCTTTCGGAGTGAGGATTGATCATCTTACCCAGAGTCCTCCTTCTCGCTTACCTTCTTTAGGTGTAGAGATTTTAGTATGTTTATTCTATATTATATTTCTAAGATCCACTTATAGGTGAGTATATACCATGTGTGTCTTTCTACCTTTGGGATACCTCACTCAGGATGATCTTTTCTAGTTCCCACTGTTCGCCTGCAAATTTCATCATTTCCTTGTTTTAAACTTGTACAACCACTTTGGAAATCAGTCTGGTGCTTTCTCAGACAATTAGGAATACTGTGATCTTAAGATCCAGCTATGTCACTCCTAGGCCTATATCCAAAATATGTTCAAGTAAACAGCAAGAACATTTGCTCAACCATGTTCGCAGCAGCTTTATTCGTAATAGCCAGAAGCTGGAAACAACCCAGCTAGCCCTCAATGGAGGAATGGATATAGAAATTGTGGTATATTTACACAATGGATCCCTGTCATTTCTACACTCTCAAATCCTAATAAAGATTTTGAGTTGGTGGATCACCAAAAGGCCGTGTTAAAATACTTACTCTGATCCAGCAGGTATGAGTGGTGTGTGAGATTCTGCACATTTTTTAGAAGCCTTTGACTGTCACAACAGTTATCAACCACAGTGGAGTAATCAGGTTTTAGAGGAACAATGCCTTTTCTGATGAATTTTATCATATTGCTTATATGTTTAACATTGCTTAAATACTAAATATAGTCAGTGCCTGGCACAGCACATGAATGTTATGAACAGATTCTCCACGAATCAAAACTGCCCTGCTTTGCTCCTAGTTTAAGAATCCCTGGAGAACAATAGAAAGGTCTCAGTGAAGGGGATGGGGGCTCCACTGGTACTACAGAAACACATGAGTTATTTCATGACTAAATAGTTAGAAATCAGAACACTGTAAAGTTTCAAATTATCAGAGTGTTTTCTAAGACTAAATAAACTAATCTGACCAATCCTAAAAATATTATATAAACTATAGTTGAAAGAATTTTTGGGACCAGGAGGAGAGGAGGGAGAGGGCTACAATCAGGATGTAAAATGAATAAATTATAAAAAATAAATTTAAATTGAAAAAAGAATTTAAACCTAGCTAGTGATAATTTTGGATGTATCATAGCTTTACTTAAGTGTTCTACATGTTCTGTATTTAAGATATGTTGGATTCTTGTTTTACATTTTAATTTTTATTTATTTTTATCAATACATATTAATTTATATACAAATATATTTATATATAATGCTGGAATTGAATGTGTTCTTTTTATTCAGGCACCAAAGATAAAAAGTAGAATCACCTTAGTTTCAGGTCTATTGAGATCATGAAGGATTAAGAATATTCTCAGATAGTGAGGTCCAACCATATAATGTGCTCAATTTGATACATGGCATAATTTTAGAGTGCCCAGGAGACAATGCTACATAGCTGTCTATCGCTCCACTTACCTCTCTACCCTTCATGTAAAGTCCTGGACAAACCTCCAGGATTTGGAGGTTTAAATATGGAGGATCAAAAACCTGTAAGTTAAAGTTGTATACTAATTGGAAAATAATCATAGAATTCACCCAGCCTTACCATACATAGATAAATAGATAAACAAACAAACAAACAAACAAATAAACACTATGAAACATCTTTATTGTGCCTAATAATATGGTATTTTTCCATTGTATTTTATATATACACATATATATGTAAATATACATTTTACATATATTTTATTTACATCATATATAAATATATAAAATGATTATGTTTATGATCTCATCATAGGTGGAATTATGGTCTACTTTTTATTTGGATAATTTTCAGTAGTACAAGGGGCTTGTTTTTGTTCTAATTAACACTATTACACAGAATTTCTTTCTTTTTTCTTCTTTAAACCCTGGGTCTGTGATTTGGGTTTGTGTCTGTTTGTTTTTATTGTGAAAAAGTGGTCTTTGATGTACAGGGAATATATCCAAGTGTAAATATGCCATAGCATTAGTCACAGGGATAGAGTGGGCATTTAGTAGAATGGGCTACTTTTTAATTTCCTTTTTTTTACATATAGTCATTTAAAAAAAATCATTGCTGAAATACAAATTGTCAAGTTTAATTACTTTTGACTTTTCACAAGGTTTCTTTTATTATTATTTTTTTCTTGGCAAAGAAAGGATTCATCTTATTATAACAGCTTAAAGTCCAGCAAAGAAGGAAAGTCGGGTAGGAACTTAAAGCAGGAACTGGGAGGCAGGAGCTAATGCAAAGGCCATGGAGGAGTGCTGCTTACCGGCTTGCTCCCAGGACTTGCTCAACCTGCTTTCTTATACGATCCAGGACCACCAGCCCAGGGTTGGCACCACTGGCAACTGAGCCCTCTCACATCAATTATCAATCAAAAAACAGTGCACCACAGCCTTTCTCACAGGCCAGTGTTGTGGGGACACTTTGTCAGTTGAGGTTTCCTGTTCTCAAATGGCTGTGGTCTTTCACAAGATTAATGAAAATCAAGAAAAACTAAGCATTGCTTCAAGGGTTTCTTTATGAATGAGATTTAATGAACTTGAAATCAGTTATTTATATATTATCTCACTTTCAAATCCAAATGTAAAATAGGTCAGCATGTCCTTAGTATTTAACATATTCTTAAAGCATGCATAACACTAAACCTTAAAGAATCTGATTTACAAAATGTACTCAGTTACATTAAGTTAAAAATGTACTTCCTTGGAATGATCACAAACTGTCGACAGGTAAAGTATGAGTGTCAGACACTTCCCTTAAGTAATTCATAAGAGGAATAAGAAAACTATTAAGGATTTAATAACGCTTAAAAATTATTCTAGGACCTGGAGAGCAGTGAGTTATAAGAACAGAACATTCTACTTGTGCATCTTAGTCACAATCACTTTGGCTAAAATATGGAAATAAAAATTAAATAATTAATGGATAAACCACAAGCATGCTGGATCAGGCCCAGGCTCAATATATACAATTGTCTCTAACAGAAATGTAAAATTACAGTTAGGGGTTTAAAATAATATACTAAAAAAGAAGGCAATTAAGATCCTCTGAAGAATAGGACTGTAAGTGGATTTTTCCAGGCAGTTTCAAAACTAGAAATCACAAACATAATATTTCTAAGTTTCATTTTCTTCCACATTGAAAGACAGGAGTAGCAAGACCTCTAGAAATGTGTCCTTAACATTGACAATGGAAAGAAGATTTTTTAAACCAACTGTACAGTCAAAGAGATATAAGGTTGATGTGGTTGACATGCGGTAAATAGGTTGATGCCATCCTCAGCCTGGTTTTACTTTTGTCTCTATGATGAATATGTGACTAGTGTTACAGAGAAAATAGAATTGGATGATTACATGAGGTAAAACAAAAATATCTGAATAAATTATTAAAATATTAACAATTTTTTTGCATCCTCCCATGGTTCCTCTATGTTACTTACCTTCTTTGGATCTAGTTCTATCCATTTTCCTGCAAATTTCTTGATTGCTTTGTTTTTTATAGGTGAGTAGTAGTCACCCGATTGGAGAGCGCCAACTCCTGACTCTATTAAATATACTCTGGTAAGTTTATAAACAGGAGCCTGACAGATTGTCCTCTGAGAGATTCTACCCAGAGGACCTCAAAACACATACCAAGACACACAGCCAAACATTGGACTATGCGTAGGGAGTTTTATGGAAAATCAAAGGGAGGAAAGAGAAAAGGACCTGGAGGTGACAGGAGCTTCACAAGAAGACCAACAAGGCCAGCTAACCAGGACCCGAATGGGCTTGCTGAGACTGAAGCATCAACCAAGGACATTGCAGGAACTGGACCTAGGACCCCTACAAAGATGTAGCAGATAGGCAGCTTAGGCTTCATGTGGGTCCTCTAGTAAGGGAAGTGGAGACTGCATTGGACAGGAACTCACTTGCCAGCCTCTTGATCACTTCCCCCATGCAGGACTGCCCTGCCAGGCCACAGGGGAAGGAGATAAGTTTAGTCCTGATGCGACTTGAGCTGGGGTGAATGGGAAAGGGAGCTTACCTTTTCTGAGGAAAGGGGGAGAGGAAGGGAGAAAGGGTAAGACTGGGACAGGAGGAGGAATGGGACTACATTAAGGATGCAAAATAAATAAAAAATATAAAAATATTAACAAATAAATTAAAATAAATAAGATCAACTCAAATAATGTATCAGTTGATTACTCTATTTTAATATGTCTCATATTAGCTCAGTTTGCATAAATGATTTCTTTCTAGAACTTTCTTCAGGGCAATACTGACATCCTTATTCCTTAGACTGTAGATCAAGGGGTTAAGCATGGGAACAACAATGGTATAGAACACAGAGGAGACTTTTCCTTGGTCCATGGAGCTGACTGATGATGGCTGCAGGTACATGAATGCGGCAGACCCAAAGAAGACAGCCACAGCCAAGATGTGGGAGCTGCAGGTACTGAAGGCTTTGGACCTGCCTTCAATAGAACGAATCTGCACGATGGTGGCAATAATGAAGATGTAAGAAGTAATAATAGTCAAGGTTGGGACAACGATGTTAAATGTACCAAAACACAGAACCAGCAATTCATTGGCATAAGTACTAGAGTGAGCAAGTTTCAGGAGGGGAAGAAGATCACAAAAGTAGTGGTTGATCACATCTAAGTTACAAAACCGTATTCTGAGCATGAGGCCTGTGTGAGCTGATGCACAAACCACACCAATAATATACACACCTGAAATCAGGGAAACGTAAATCTGATAGGACATGGTTACATTGTAAAGCAAGGGGTTACAGATGGCAACATAGCGGTCATATGCCATTGCAGCCAACATGTGGCACTCTGCAATGGCAAAAATGAGAAAGAAATAGAGCTGAGTCATGCATCCAGTGTAGGAGATGATGTTCTTCTCTGTCACAAAGTTCACAAGCATTTTAGGAGTGATAACTGTGGAATGGCAGAGGTCAATGAAGGACAGACTGCTGAGAAAATAGTACATGGGTGTGTGCAGGTGGGAACTGAGTCCAATCAGTGTGATCATGCCCAAATTTCCCACCACGGTGACCACATAGATTCCTAGGAAGAGGAAAAAGAGAGGCATCTGGAGTGCTGGATTCCTTGAGAGCCCGGTCAGGATGAATTCAGGCAATGTGCAATAGTTTCCTGCTGCCATATCCTCTGCTCAAATGTCTGCTCAAAGAAGAGAGAAATATATGTCTCTTACAGTGACCATTATTGTTTTAATTTAAGAAGAATTTTACATGCACATGACTTTTAGTTATTTAAAACTTTAGTCTCTTTATGGTGATTAAACCTACAGAAACTTACATAAATAAACTCTCTTGTTTCATTTTGTTTTCTCAAGATAGGGTTTCTCTGTGTAGCCTTAGCCTTAGGAACTCACTCTGTAAACCAGGCTGGCCTCAGAGATCCACCTTCCTCCTCCTTCTTCTCCTCCTTCTCTTCGTCTTCATCTCTTCCTTCTCCTTCTTCCTCCCCCCCTCTGTTTCTCTCTTTTGTTTTTGGTTTTAAAGTAAAAGGTTTTAAATTGCTAAATTTAATAAGTTTAAGATAAACTTTCTTAATTTAATATTTAACTGTTATTTTCTTAAAATTCAGGATGCATGCTACAAAAAATACTACCCTGAGCACTTTGATCATTTCAATAGCTTCACAGCAATGTCTTGACTTGAAGCTTGCGTCTCCTCCACGAGGACTACATCTCATAATATCCTAAGGTGATACGGAATCTACCAAAGGAGAAAAGTAATCAATAGTCCCAGCCAGCTAGAAACCTTATGATTACAACAATTGCAAGCATGGCAAGATGTCCCCAAGAGTGCAATAGTGACACTAAAATCTTAGTAGTAGCCAACTGCTATCTAATTGGACCCAAGACATGTTCCACAGTAGGTCTGGTAGTATAATCTACTATTCATGCCCAGTGAAGTCACAGACTCTAGAGGAGAACCTACTACTCCCACTTTCTTAAACCAGTATAATTTCTAAATGTACTTAAAATACTTATTTTTTGCATCTGCAGGTAGGCTTGATTCTCCGCTCTCATCAAACAGTCTTTGTCGCAGTTAGAGACCATTCTAGAAATCAAAACTGGTCAAAATGCAAATAACTAACTGTGAGTTTCTCAGTCCCGATTGATGCATCTATAACATGACATCTACACCTAAGGCTCACAGAACATAACAAAGGGTGGATGAAAAGATTATAAGAACCAGAAGATTAGAAAGTCTATTTGAGACAGTATCTTGTATAATGACAGAGAAGCTACACCCATAAAATATCAAACTGTGTTTGACCAGCACAATGACAATACCAATTGATATGCCAACTGAGTTGGAGGAAATCTCATAAGGCTTTATTCCTAGATCAAAATTTCAAGCAATTAATGGTTGAGCAGAGAGTAAGACTAAGTCTCCTCCGGAGTTAAACTATCTAATAGGTTCATCAATCCCAGTGATGATCAATCCCAGATAGCTCTGCATCTATATCAGCAACACTAAAAGGTCTCAGAGGGATATCAATGTTTATATATACATATATGTTTTATATATGTGTGTTTATATATCTCAGAGGGAATTTGAGAGAGTTGGGGCAGGGGAGGAGTTGGATGGAAGAGAAGTGGGTGAAAATAATGTAATGTAAATATAGTATTCACGTATAAAATTATCAAAAAACCCTTTTAAATTAAATTATAAAATGAAAGCTATGTTGGGGCTTGAAAATCTGAATAGCTGGAGTGAATATGAGTGACTGACAGTCTGAAAGCATTGTTCCTGAACAGCTGAAAACGTTGGCTCACCTATCCCAAACTCTCCAGTGATGGTCACAGCCTTTCTTTACAGACATTTTTATTTCCATACATTTTTAGAAATCATGTTTGTACATGACGTTATTAGAGCTTTTTATTTATTAAACTTGCTCTCATCAGTTTTCATACATGTGAAAACATGCTGTCACTCTTCTCACTTTCTATTCCTATGACTACACCCCGTCATCTATATAAATTGTTTTTTCTTTTCCACATTCTGGTGTTGTTGTTTTGTTTTGTTCTGTTTAGCTCTCCACCGAAGCCACGTGTATGGCCACGGCTCTGGACTATCCACTGGAGTGGGGAGAGCTCACCAATGAGTTTACAACTCAAGATGTATCTGCTTCTCTCACAGATACTATTGGTAGCCACTAGTTAGTGCTGAGGGATAGAGCTTCAGCTACAGCAGATAACCCTAGCCAGAAAGCAATAGTAGAGTCATGTCCCTAAGATGGTATTTGAAATTTAATGTTATTAAAATTAAGTGACCTGCGTAAGAACCATCATCTGAAAAGATTCGTCTACAATTAGGTCATCCATTGCTTCCGGACTGATTCTTGAGAATATCTGAATCGGTTGTGGTTAAACCATGAGGCACAAATGCAAAGCACCCGATTCCTTCTCATACCCAGTCATTTACCAGTGATGCTTTAGGGGTTATTTTTCTTAGCTTTTGTCTTTCCCTAATAACTGTATAAAATAATTAATTGTTAACTGCTACTTAAAACAATCAACTGTGATAAATCAATAAAAAATGCATAATTATTGGGTGTGTTGGTTACTAACACCCTACCAAATTTTAAACAAGTTTTGACTAGAAACTTAACTTTTTGTAAACTGTCACAGTGTGCAAAAGCAGAAACATCCCGAGGAAGCACAAAATCTTGTCATCTTCTTTTATGCTAAATGCTAAGCACAGTGATCACCCTATTTGTTTGCTACCAAAACAAATTCCTAAATATGTTGGAGGTGAATTATTAAACGCATGAAATATTTTAAATCAAAATTTTTGTTACTAATACAATTAACTAATTCTGAAGAAAACTTGTAGAAAAATCACAAAAGCTGAGATTCAAATATCTGAATGAAAACACTAAAGAGATTATTTGATATCTAAAAATGTTTACATTTCCTTTTTAAGAGAATTCATAAACACATTTACCAGTAAAAATAAAGCAAAGCAAAACCAGTAACCATAAAAGTGAGTATGTGAACTTTTGATAAAATTGAGATTTTTTTCAAAATTACTGATGTAATTTCATTTTTTTCTTATGAAAGGTAAAATCAAACATATAAAATATCCTAAAAATTAATAGCATAAAATTTTTTTAAGTAAACAATCTGATAATACAACTTACCAAAGAGATATATAAATAGTTGATGTGTGAATATTCCATAATAAAAATCAAATAAACTTTATCACTAACCAGCAGTGAAATTAAAAAGATACAACCTTCACATTCCTCTATTACAATGGGTTCAAAAGTTGTGAAAATGCAAATTGTTGGCAAGGAGTAACCAGACATTACAGAGATCTTGTGTGGAGTGTGAAACTGCTCCCCTGCTTTAGAAAGTAACCTTTATGATTTACTCTAAATTTAGATATATATTCACCCTGCAACTGAACAGTCTGTACCACAAATTTTACAAAGGAAAAAACGTCAGCAATTTTCTGTAGAAATTTGTGCGCAAAAATGTGCATGAGAGCTTTATTTATGACAGCCTTAAGTCCCTCACAATCTACATGTTCAACAGACTCAAGTTGTGGTTTATATGCATTTTTAAATCTTTATCACACTTTGTGTGTCTGTGTGTGTTCATAAAATATTGCTCCCACTGAAGTAAAAGGACAACTGAAGGAAGTTGCTTCCTTTCTTCCACCACATGAATTCTGTGGCATGAACTACTGTCAGCTTGGTGACAAATGTCTTAAATGGATGACCAATATCCAACTCCCAGGTGGCAAAGGATCTGATGCCTTATTTTAGCCTCTGACCAGGAATGAACATGCTACACATACATACATGCACGCAAAACACCCAAAAACATAAAAAGTGAAAGAAAGAAAGAAAGAAAGAAAGAAAGAAAGAAAGAAAGAAAGAAAGACAGACAGAAAGAAAGAGATTGCAGAAGACAAGCAGGCATTCGTAATATGCTGTATAATGAAGTTTTAAAACTGGAGTAAAGCTTGGGAGGCATGCAATTTTGAATATCTTCTCAACTTAATTAAAAATGATGCTACTTAAATTTTGTTTTATTATTTGAAACAATATTTTATATTTATTAATCATCGTAGATCTTTAGAGAGCATTTTGCCTATAAAGCAAAATTTGGTCCTCAATAATCATAAGCACAAGCTAAAAATATTGAAGAGTCTTATGTTATCTTTCCTCTTAGTTGTTTTCAATCCAGTGTTTAAACAGAGAATTTTTTTAATTTAATTTTATTTATTTTTATCAGTTACATTTTATTAACTCTGTATCCCAGCCGTGTCCCGATCCCTCATTCCCCCCCAGTCCCTCCCTCTCTCCCTCATCTCCACTGTGCCCTTTTAAGTGAGGCTGTAATTTAGATTAATATTGTAGAAGATGAGCTCATTAAAGCTCTCTGTTGTGCTCTTTCAGCTGTTCTTCTTTACCAGAATTATGGTCAATGTGGCTGAGAACACAGATTCAAAATTGTTATGGAGTTAAACTTATGAGGTTTTCATTTGTTAATTAAACCTGAGGTGAGCATCTCACCTATTCCTTATGATACAATGTTGTTCTTGTAGTTGACAGACATAAAATATTATAAAACCAGAAAGTCACAATGGTCAAATTGTCTCTTCTTTTCTTCAAGCTATTATTTCTAAGTGGCAGAGTATAATAATTGTCCTTCCTTTGTCTAACAAATATTTTGTTCTTGTTAAATTCATCTAAAGATATTGTACAAACAGTTGCCAATTCACTGTAACCAACTGAACCTTCAGGAACTGGGAAAGTGGCAAATAAGTCTATAAACTAAAAACAAAACAACAACTTTATGAATAACATAAAAACTGAAGGACTCAGAAAGTATGTCTCTGACTAGGCAAGTGATTCTTCTAGACTCATGCTTTTTCATCACAGTTTGGAATGAACACTCACCTTTGTATCTGAAAGTCTCAGCGCAAAATTTTACTTGTCACTTGCAGAATCACAAATGTTGGTGGTTGAAACCACAGGTACTCTATATTCTACAAACTTCATTGATAAATACCAGGACCTTGGCCTCAGCCTCAGCCTCAGCTTTTAATTGTAGGTCAGCATCCCTAAGGTAGCATATTTGCTTAGGTTTCATCGTCATTTGAGTGATTCCTGTTGTTATATTCTTCTGAAGATTTATCATGTGTTTGTAAGTCTCAGCTAACAAATAAGGTGAGAAAACACTCTCCAAGGATTTCCAACTATCAGGGGGAAAACTTTTGAAAGAATAGTGGTTACCTTTGCCATTTCCCAGTAGGTTAATTTTTTTAATAATAACTATTTTTATTTTTAAAATTTATAACATAATTGGTTCATTTATCCCTTTCTGTCCCTTGCTTCAACCATCCTAAGCAGCTCCTTGCATTCTTTCATATTCATGACTTTTTTTTCACAGAATTTATTATTTTGTTTGAAAATTTCATCCATGCATATAACATGATTAACAGCACCTCCATTTCCTTCTGTTAGTTTCTGGTGTCCCTACTACATTTACCTTTCAAATTTATGCATTTTTCTTTTTATTTAAAATAATTTAATTTTTTTTTACTTTTAAATTTTAATATATTTATACTAAAACATAATTACATCACTTTCTTCCTTTTCTTTCCCTTCAGTCCATTCCAAGTCCCCTCACTACAACTCTTTCCACAACTTTGCCCCACTCTCAAATTCAGGCATAAAAATAACACTTGCAAATGGTCTGTCACACTAGTCCAAATAAGTCTCAAAACAAGATGAAGTATTGCTGTTGCCCTTGGTTACCTCTCAGGGACTGAAGGTAGGCCCCAGTTGCTGAGAAACCCAATTACCTTGGACATAGGACTCATATTTTTCTAGCAGGCTCTAATCTGAAAGCCTCTTTCTTTCATTCTAGCTTTTACACAGTATTTTACAGAAAATACAGTATAAGTTGCCAAAGGAGGGAAGTAGTTAATAGTCCTGCCTAGCTATGGCACCTGTGAACCGCAACAGTGGCCAAAACGCAAGATATCTCTAAATGCACAGTAACTGGCACACACAGGTTGTTTCTTTCTTGTTTTGTTTTCTATTATTACTATTGTTATTTATAATTTATTTGTTTTGTATTCCAGTTGTAACCCCCTCCCTCATCTCCTCCCTATCTTGCCCTTGCTTCTTCCTCTCCCCATCTCTCCTCTTAGTCCACTGATAAGGAAAACCCTCTTCCCCTACTGTATGACTCCAGCCTATCAAGTCCAATCAGGGCTGTCTGGATCGTCTTCCTCTGTGGGATGGCTAGGTTGCCCCACCAGGGAAAAGTGATCAAGAAGCAAGCAACTGCATTCATGTCAGAGACTGTCTCTTCTCCCTTTACTAGGATTCTCGCGTGGAGACTGAGCTGTCTAAGGGCTACATCTGAGCACGGGGTCTAAAGTCCTCTTTATATATGGTCTTGGTTGATGCATCAGTCTCTGCAGTCCCCCTGGGCACTGCTTTCTTGGTTTTGTTGGTCTAAATTATATTGTTTAGATATTCTATATGCTCAGTGACTTTGTGGATGCTGTTCTAATACTTGTTAAACAAAGCATAGTAATACCTAGGCTAAAAATTCTGATTATCATTTTTTTTACTTTAAATTTTCAAGCTTGAGTGACACTTTTTCTCACTAAGTTATAACTTATTATTATTATTATTATTATTATTATTTTGCTGCTGTACTGTTTTAAGCCTGCTTTGTCTCATGTAAGCACATCACCACAAGCTTTCTGTTTGCTAGTCTTTGGATCTCAAAAAATTAATTCTGTGTTTCTATGTTATTATTATGTGTTCTTATATTAAAGTTTCAATGGAATTTCTAAAAATTAAAAATGAAATGGAAAAGGCATAAAATATGTACACATTAGCAGCAAATATTAAAAAGTCAATCTAATAAGATTTCTATCTTATTAGTATTCTACAGTACTCATATAGTAGATCTTTCAAGTAGTGCTGAGAGAAATTGAGGAAAAGTTTTTTATTTTAATTTTTCTTTTTTATATTAATTACAGTTTATTCACTTTGTATCCCAGCTGTAGCCCCCTCACTCATCCCCTCTCAATCTTACTCTTCCTCCCTCATCTCCTCCCATGCCCCTCTCCACATCCACTGATAGGGGAGGTCCTCCTCCCCTTCCATCTGACCCTAGCCCATCAGGTCTCATCAGGACTGGCTGCAATGTCCTCCTCTGTGGCTTAGTAAGATTACGGCTCCCTCAGGAGGAGGTGATCAAAGAACCAGCCACTGAGTTCATGTCAGAGACAGTCCCTGTTCCCCTTACTATACACACTTGGAGATGAGGTAAAGCTATTCCAATTTGCCCACCCCATTTTCTGATAAATGTTTACATCTTTTAAAATCTCCTTTAAAATTGAAAGCATCGTGCAAACATTCTCCAGTTCATCATAACTGACTGGAACCGATGCATTAGAAAATTAACTTCTAAGCAGCACATTTCTATAGTGTTAGCCACAGCAGAATGCAGATGATGGGCTTAAACTCTGTACCTTTGGGAAGTGAAAAAGTCGCAGGCAAGTTCTATAAGATTTTAAATTACTTTGTGAATAATTGAATTAATGGAGCTAGTAGAGGGTATTTTCCTGACTTTTCACAGTGGTTCTTCTAGACTCATGGCATTAATCACAGTTTAGGATGAATACAATTACCCTCCTTCTTTCCAAAGGTCTCGGCACTGAATTTTACTTGCCGCTTTCAAAATCTCTAATGCTGAAGTGGGGGTCACATGTATTCAGCATCCTACAATCGTCACTGCAGAGAGAGAAGGTCCTAGGCCTCAGTCTCAGAGCTACTTTTAACGTTGGTCTGATGATAGGATAGCATCTCCAAGTGCTTCTTCAGCTCTAAAGTTAGCAAAAGTCTCACCCTTCACACTCTCCTGAGCAGTTCTGCCTCTGTGCTCTGAAGGTGTACCCTGGGCTTATATACACCAGCTCCAAACAGTATGACAGCACTTTCTCCAAGGATTTCCAATTCTCAGCAAGCAAACTCTTGAAAAGAGAAGCCAATGTCATTTCCGCTCTGATTAATCTTTTTCTATCATCAAACTTTGCACATGGTGGTAACAATTTACAGACAGAGATCTTCTGTGCTAAAACAAATAATTAACAACTGAAATTGTAATAGAATTTGAGTATTACACTTCTTATAAGCTACTAGATAGTATGGTTCATTCAAGCCCAAATTATGATGAGCTGGTCTAGGAGCCAGAAGACATTCTGACAGTTACATCTTGCTGAAAACAATGCTAGAGAATTGAAATAATAAATAGAAATAATGAACCAATTTCCTTTTCACGAATCCAAATCTGTAATTTATATGTTTGAGAACTCCCACCTCAGCTACCCAAATAGGTAGGGTTATAAGTATGCATCAATGTACCAAGAAGCCTTTTTTATTTGAGTGTATAGATATATGCATGGAACAAACTCTGATGTTGTGTCTTAGGCTGTCCTTTTTTTTAATTATTCAAGGCTTCTCACTGGCCTGGAGTTACCTAAGTCAATTAGTTTGTTTGGCCAACAAGCTATAGCACTCTACCTGTCTCTATCACCTGAGTTTTGTGCTTACAATTGCCAGCCACCTACCTACTTTTTAAAATAAAAATTTGAAATCCAACTCAAGTCCTGGTGTTTGTAAAGCAAACACTTTAATAAATGAATTGTTTTCCCAGCCCTATTTTTCTTTTTTTTTTTTTTCAATGCAGTTTATTCAGGAACATTGAACAATCCTCGGACCCCGGGGAAAGCCAGCCCACAGCTTAAATAGCCTCTGGGTAGCCAACCCAGGCGTGCCACGGGGGCAATGCAGATAGGTCCACATACATGGAAGCAAGCCAGATCCTCGGCCTTAGCCAAATGTGGAGTTGTTCGTGACAGAGAGCACTCACCATCGGAAAGGTGGAAGGCGGAAACCAGTTCCATCTTTAAGGCATAGCATTCCGCAGCTCTCTACAGTTCCCCCTTTTTGTTTTAGACGCATCAGGCAAGAGTAGAGGTCTGATCTCTGATATTAGAAATAAATTGGGACTTTGTACAGATGTTCATTTAGGTGTCATCCACCCAAAGAGCATCAGACCCGTCCGATACCTTTTTCTCAGAGGCGGGACCTGGGGCATCAACCCGCATGCAATCAGACATGCTCTTCTCTGGGTCCAAAGCGGCTGACCCTGAGTGCAGTGCTTAGCCTCGCATCCTGAGCATATCATTTTAGCTTTTTATGGTATCCAACCATGCTTGGGGAGAATGTCCTGCTTCAATGGCTGTAAAGGCCTGAATGATCATGGCTGCATCACACTGTTGTGAGACTAATCTTGCATATATACCACAGGCAAACCAAGGAGACCAACACCAGAAGGCCTGCTAACACTCCCATGCCCGCCCATTCCTTCAGATGATTCATGGCTGCAGCAATCCATGTTGATAATCCTGTGGCTAGTCCTGCGTCCACTCTGGTAGAATTTACTGTGACAATGGCCACTCTCAGCTGCTCCATCGTAGTATGGAATTCTCCAGTCCAATTACCTAAAATATAGCTCGACAATTGTTTAGACAGATTTGCAGCGCAGGAAAAATTCTCATGTTGTATGCTAGTGACACAAAGTCCAGCATACTTTCATTGACAGCCAGGTTGAGCGATTTGCCATAGGGTATCAATTTGCTCCTGCAAGAGGTCAATCCTCTGATTGAACACCATCAAGCTTCCATTTAGTTGAGCATTAATTCCTTTATGTACAACTAAGGCATGAGCTACATTGGCTAAATGATTATTCAGGGTCTGAGCAGTCTGCCCAGTATGACTCATGGCTAATGCCCTGGTGGTAGCTCCAACAGCCGTCAATGAGATGGTAGTAACAATGGTGTCTGTAGTTCCAAGATCCCTTTTTCTTTATTTTCTTTATTTATTTATTCACATTAGATCCTGATCACAGGCCCCTTGATCTTCTACTTCTAGTGATCCAACAGCAGGCAACAGAGTCTATGTCAACAACAGCTCCTGTTCTAGTTGCTAAGGGACCCCCATTAAGACCAAGCCATCCTTCAGCTCCATAAGTGTAGGGGGCTTAGGTCCAGTATATGCATGCACTTAGGTTGGTGGTTAAGTATCTGTGAGCTTCCATGGGCCTAGGTTATTTGACTATGTTGGTATTCTTGTAGAGTTCTTGTCCACTTTGGGTCCCTCTATCCTTGCCTCAGCTCTTCTACAAGATCCCCAGATCTCTGTCTAGTGTTTGGCTGTGGGTCTCAGCATCTGTTTTGATCAGTTTCTCACTGGAGCCTCTCAGAGGACAGTTAGCTTGGCTCAGATCTGCTAGCATAGCAGGTATCAGTAATAGTGACAGAGGCTGGCACTCTTCATGGGTTGGGTCTCAAGTTGGGCCAGTCATTGGTTGGCAATTTCCTCAAACTCTGCTACATCTTTATCCCTGCCCATCTTGTAGGCAGGGTAAAAGTTGGGTCAAAAGCGTTGTGTGTGGATCAATGACCCCCTTGCTCCATTGAAAGTTCTGCTTGGTTACAGTGGATGATATTCTCCTCATCCACCACTGCTAGGGGGTTCAGCTAGAGTCACCTCATATCCTTCCAGGAGCCTGTATCCGGGAAGAAGCACATGGTATGTACTCACTTATAAGTGGATATTAGACCTATAGTAAGTGAGTATAGACCATGTGTACTTTTTGGGTCTTGGTTACTTCACTCAGGATGATCTTTTCTAATTCTATCCATTTGCCTCCAAATTTTACAGTATTTTTGTTTTTAATAGCTGTGTAAATGTGTAAATTGTGTAAATGTACCATATTCTCTTTATCCATTCTTTAGTTGAGCAAAATCTAGGTTGTTTCCAGTTTCCAGCTATTATGAATAAGGAACCTATGAATTTAGTTGAACAAATGTCCTTGTGGTATGATGGAGCATTGTTAGGCTTAGATTTTTCTTAAGCACCTTTATCTCCCTTCCAACCCCCTGCAAGTTTGGGTAAAGATTAGCAGGGGAAAGAGCTGTAGTCCTGTTTTATCTATAATTGTTATTAGGATACCCCACTGAGAGGTGGAAGAAATATGATGAATATCAAATAACATGAGGATCTTTGCTAGTATCTCCAGATATACAAAATAATGTTTAATTACACCAAATATCTGTATATGAATTTCTATAAAAACAATTGTGTTTCTAGTGCACAAAGCTTACTATTCCAAGCCCTTAAAATGTTCATATGCCCTTCACAGTCCGTAGTACAGAGCATATCCAGGGAATTAATCATCTTACAAATATATGGGGGAAATGATGTTTCTTGAACACAGACTTGTCATACTGCTGGGCAGTGAAGACCTGTGGATGAGGCTGGTCCTACAGAGGTAGAAGGAAGTATATAGGGCAAGATCTGCCCAAGTGTGTTCAGATTCATGTTTTAATGAGAACCACGGATGCATGAGACTCTTTTGGCTACACAATAGGACTGCATTATTCAGTGGGAACAAACGTTGTTGATGCTTTAGTATGTAAACTCTTACAAATACTATGCCTAGTGTAGTCTGTTGCTTTGTGTTTCATTTATAATTGAGCATTAAGATAAAACAGAATTCTATTTGTGTCATAGCAAGTGCTTTCATCTAGAGACTTGTGGCCATGTTTTGTCTTCTGTGAATTATTTTTGGTCAGGAAAGATGGGATTATACGTTAAACAGACAGATTGAGATGGTGTAGTATATTCTTGGTTATTAGAATGCTAATGTATGTGGAACTTTGAGTTGATGAGTATTCACAATGTGTAGCGAGGCATGATCCACACTGTTCAAACCCAGTTACTTAAATTGAATGTTGTGTGTATACAACATACAAGATCTAAAAAAATATGTTCAACTGAATTACTTTTGACAGGGTAGCTTTGTTCTTTGTTTATTTGTGTTTGTGGTTTTTTTTCTGTAATGTACATGTTAAAAAATAAAGGTTCTTCCCATCTGGGATGACAGTGATCCATCCAACAGCCATAGACTTTCTAAAAAAAATCTCTAGTATCATACTTGAGAAGTGGCATTATGAATCATTGGTTTGTAAAGTCCAAGAGATTCTCAAATGAATATTGTAATCTATTGAGGTTGCAGTGGTTATCACCCAGAGGTAAAAGTTAAATCCCTATTGTTGAAGACACCATGGGCTCCAGACCAGGACCTATAGGATTCCCACTGGATCTGACTGAAAACTTTCTCCTTAGGGACTAGCTTTCATTGTACCACAAAGTGGCACACAAGGTTATAAGTGATAAAAGCAACAAAAAGTGATGCACAGTTGTGATGCTTACGAACCACAACAATGGCCAGAATGGGGCAATAGCCCTAAGAGTGGAATAGTTGTACCCATGCCTTGGCAGTAGCAAGTATCTGTCTAAATGGACTTAAGGACTGTTTAACTAAAGGGAATAATGTTAATTGCTAGCAACCTAATCAACTCCCTAAGGATAGTGGCATCATGGAGTTTGAAGGACCTATGACCACCACTTTACTAAGCCAACATAAATCCTAACTTCACTCTAAATGCTTATTTTCATACCCAGAGATAAGTGTAGCTCCCATCTCTGAACAACAAAACTTCTCTTTAACAAATGGAGAACATCACAGAAAACTGGCAACCAATTAAAAAGTACATAACAAAGGATTATGTGGTCCCAAGCACCAACTTTTCCATTCTCAGCAAATTCTTGCACCCATGTTTTGGGAATTCTCAGCAAATTCCCAAAACATGAGATAGTTAATTGCACGTGCTTGGGTGCTTTGAACTTTTCCTCATTTATGTATATGAAGGATACTAAAATGATGTATATGTTAGAACTGTGGATAGTCAAGTTTAGGACAAAAATGTTAAATGCAGCGAAATTTGCAATTCATTAACATAGGTACTAAAACAAGACCGTGTTAGGAAAAGAAGGTTCCTGAAATGGTGGTTGACATCAAATTTGTGGAAAGAAACCCTTCGCTTTCAGTCTACGTGATCTGGTGTATGGCCATACCTGTGACACATGTCTCTAAAACTAGTGAAACGCAATAGGCAAGGAACCACTGATGTCAGCATAGCCAATAATTGTTTTTTCTCTATTGTTTCTTAGTAATGATGGAGTTTCAAATGTTTTTATTATTTTATTATATTAAATGACAGAAAGGTAAAGATATTATGAAGCTACGTGCAGTGATATCAGCCTTATACTAGGAACTTGGGATGTCCAAATTGTAACATTACTCAAATAAAATCAAATATTACTTTGATAGCCTCCCAGATCTGGAATCAAAATCCTTATCCTCAATCCCTCCTAATATTCAAGACTTCCAGCATTCATAAGATTTCTTGTCTTCAGAGGGAGTCTATCCTGATGAAATATTGCAGATATTGATCCACTTGTGTTCTGGATATAGTGTTTGCCAAGGCGTGGTACCTTGCAGTAGGATCAAATTACCTATAAAGCTGGGCCAGAAGAGGCCATTGGAGAATCTTTAGCGTTAGCTGTAACAGGAATGAAATCTTATTAGGGTTTCCAGGAACATTAGATAAGCAGTAAGGACAGGGGCTTGTATGGAGTGGAGCCTGTGAGACAAGTTGTGTGCTTTGCATGGTAGAGTAAGAAAAATAAGACTGTCTAAGCTCTTTGGAGCTCAACACATCATGAATGAGTCCAAGTTGTTGGCCATCAAGTTTTTACTCTTCTTGGACATTAACTTTACTTTGATCTAATTGTAACTGTGACCTACTTCTTCATTCTTGAAATAAGGCAGTATATAGCATAGTTTTATTTTACAAGAGCCCACAGTTAAGAGACTTTAATTTTTAAAGATACTTGGAACTTTTAAAATGTTGACAGTTTTAAAGACTGTGGAACTTTTAAAATATGAACATTTATATTGCGATGTGAGAATGTTATATTTTGATGTTAATATTATCACAAGGTGTTGATTACAAAGAATGGAAAGGTTCAGGCTTAACTCAGATGTGTTTGTGTGCCAAATTGACAAAGGTACATTTGTAAGGGCTATTCTGGTTGTCAACTTGACAAATCTAAGAACTTCAACTGGAGAATTGTCTCCATCACACTAGTCTGCAGGCGTGCCTGTGAGCCTCTTTCTATTTGCTAATTGATGTAATAGGCTATAGACCACAGTGAATAGCACCATCTCTCCTTAGTTGAGCATGGGTTCCATAAGAAATGTATTCGACCAACAGAGAAATCAAGCCAGTAAGCATCTTTCCTCCACCGTCTTCTATTCAGCCCCTCCCTTCTGATTCCTGCTCTGAGCTCCTGTTCTAGATTCCTTCAGTGATAAACCTTAGCATGGAAGTGAAAGAAACCTTTTCTTCCGTGCTCGCTTCGGCAGCACATATACTAAAATTGGAACGATACAGAGAAGATTAGCATGGCCCCTGCACAAGGATGACACGCAAATTCGTGAAGCGTTCCATATTTTTGCAATCAAAAAGGAGGAAATCATGAAATTTGCAGGCAAATGGTGGGATCTAGAAAAGATCATTCTGAGTGAAATATCCCAGAAGGAGAAAGACAAACATGAGATATACTCACTTATATAGACCTATAAGATATGATAAACATAATGAAATCTATACACCTAAAAAAGATAATCAATTGAGCGGACATGGGGTAAGATGATCAATCCTCGTTTAGAAAGACAGATGGGATGTGCATTGAACGTATGACAGGAGTCTACTGAGCGCATCTGAAAGACTCTAACTAGCAGTGTTTTCAAAGCAAAGACTCATGACCAAACCTTTGGCAGAGTACAGGGAATCATAAGAAAGAAGGGGAGTTAGTCTGATGGGGAAAGGATAGGATCTCCACAAGGACCAAATATATCTGGGCACAGGGTCTTTTCTGAGACTGACATTCAACCAAGGACCATGTATGGATATAACCTAGAACCTCCACTCAGATGTAGCCTGTGGTAGCTCAGTAACCAATTGGTTTCCCAAAGTGAGGGGAACAGGGACTATTTCTAACAGGAACTCGATGACTGGCTCTTTGGTCTCCCCACCCCCGAAGGGAGGAGCAGTCCTGTTAGGCCACAGAGGAGGGCTTTGCAGCCAGTCCTGAAGATACCTGATAAAACAGGATCAGATGAATGGGGAGGAGGTCCCCCCCATCAGTGGACTTGGAAAGGGGCACGGTGGAGATGAGGGAGGGAGGGAGGGAGGGACTGGGAGGGAATGAGGGATCGGGACACGGCTGGGATACAGAGTTAATAAAATGTAACTGATAAAAAATAAATAAATAAAAAATAAAATAAAAAAAAAAAGAAAAAAAAAAGAAACCTTTTCTTCCTCAAGTTGACTTGGTCATAGTGTTTATCACACCAACAGAGAAGACAAAAAGACACATTTTTTTTTTCACTTTGTATCCCTGCTACAGCCCTCTCCCTAGTATCCTCCCAGTCCCATCCACCTTCCCTCTTCTCCCCCATGCCCTTTCTTTAGTGCCCTGATAAAGGGGGACCTCCTCCCCTTCTATCTGACCCTAGCCTATCAGGTCTCCTCCAGACTGGCTACATCATCTTCCTTTGTGGCCTGGCAAGGCTGCAACCCCCAGGGCAAGACAATCAAACAACCAGCCACTGAGTTCATGCCAGAGACAGCCTTACTAGAGAACCCACTTGGAAACTGAGAAGCCTATGGTCTTCCTCTGAAGAGAGGGTCTAGATCTCTTCATGCATGGTCCTTGGCTGGACTATTGGTCTCTGCAGGACCCCCTGGGCCCAAGTTTTTTGGCTCTGTTGTTTCCCTTGTGTAGTTCCTGTCCCCTCCTGGTATTTGTATCTCCCTCTTCTTCCATAAGGTTTCCTGCACTCTGCTCAAAGTTTGGCTGTGAGTCTCAATATCCCCTTTGATATCCTGTTGAGTAGACTCTTTCAGAGGTCCTCTGTGGACGGCTACTCTCCTGTTCCTTGTTCTCTCCTACTTCTAATGTCTATCCTGTTTGCCCTACTGAGTGAGGATTTAGCATTTTTCCTAGCGTCTTCCTTGTTGTTTAGCTTCTTTAGGACTATAGGTTTTAGTATGTCTATCCTATAATATAGGGCTAATATCCACTTACATGTGAGTATATACCATATGTGTCTTACCACATTCAGAGTGATCTTTTCTAGTTCCCACCATTTGCCTGAAATTTTCATGATTTCCTTGTTTGTAATTGCTGAGTAGTACTCCACTGTGTAAATGTACCACACTTTCTGTATCCATTCCTCCGTTGAGGGATGTCTAGGTTGTTTCCAGATTCTGGCTATTACAAATAAAGCTGTTATGAACATAGTTGAGCAAATGTATTTATTGAATGGCGGGGCATCTTTTGGGTATATGCCTAGGAGTGGTATAGCTGGATCTTGAGGTAGCACTATTCCTAATTTTCAGAGAAAACACCAGGTTGATTTCCAAAGTGGTTGTACAAGGTTACATTCCAACCAGCAATGGAGGAGCAATCCTCTTCAGCATGCATCATCCCTTGAGTTTTCAATGTTAGCCCTTCTGATGGGTGTGAGGTGAAATCTCAGGGTCATTTTGATTTGCATTTCCCTGATGACTGAGGACACTGAACATTTCTTTAAATGTTTCCCTGCAATTGGATATTCCTCTGTTGAGAATTCTCTGTTTAGGTATGTACCCCATATTTTAATTGGGTTACTTGGTTTGTTGGTGGTTAAGTTCTTCAGTTCTTTAAATATTCTGGATATTAACCCTCTGTCAGCTGTAGGGTTGGTGAAGATCCTTTCCCAGTCTGTAGGCTGTTGTTTTGTTCTGATGACAGTATCCTTTGCTTTACAGAAGCTTTTCAGTTTCCTGTGGTCCCATTTATTAATTGTTGATCTTAGAGCCTGTGCTATTGGTGTTCTGTTTAGAAAATGTCTCCTGTGCCAATAAGGTCACAGCTTTTCCCCACTTTTTCTAACGGATTTAGTCTGGTTTTATGTTGAGGTCTTTGATCCACTTGGACTTTAACTTTGTTCAGGGTGATAAATATGGCTCTATTCACATTTCATGTCCTTTTTTTTTTCATGTTGCTGTATTCAATAGATGTTAGCCTTGCCGTAAATGCCTCTAAAGGAGAAAATCAAACCATTACTTGAAACAATAAACAGAAATTTTGGCTTCATTATTAACAAGAGCATTGCAACAGTCAAAATCCCATTATACAGCAAAAAAAAAAAAAGTTAGAATACACTCTCTCTAAACCCTTTGCTCCTTTGCTAGTATTTTTCAGAAGTATAGCAATAGGTTAAAAAGGTTCTAAACTGTCTTTAGTGTCTCTTCCACTTTTGTTTTAGACTGAAAAGATTTGAATCTAATATCAACCTGTACTTCCTCTTACCTTAGTGAAATTTCTTCTATCACTTAAGCCTCTTAAATACAGGAATATCATTCGGACCCAATGTTTTGAAAAATCAAAAAATATTCACTCATGCTGCAAGTTTGTAAATATCAGTAATTTTTAAATATTTTTATGTTCCTGTCTCTGAAATATCTTCTATTCAAATAAAAAAATCATTAACATAGTAAAGATTGGACGTTTTTGCTTGCTTGTTTTGTTTTTCCATTAGCATGGTTGTTGATATTGACTCCATTATTAGATGCCATAATGCACCATTTTACTATGTATTAATTTTTATATTGCAATATTTTCCATGCTATAAAATAGAATTCAAGCTGTTAATGTTAAAATTATGCCATGTGTTAACACAAAGAGGATATTTCTTCTTTTATTCTCCAACAAATATTTCATGACCTAAGTATACAAGAGGTAGTCTATACAAATTTTAGCTCATACTGTTCCTTTGGGGTTTTTTTTCAAAAGTTTATTCTATGAAACCCTATTTAACAGCTATAATTGTAAGCTCTTTAAGGGTGGATATACAATAAATTGTACTATTTCCATATGACCATAAGTACACTTCATATAATCTCATATAACATATACTTAATCCAAAATAAGTTATTATGAGTCAGATTATACACCAACTTCCCTTCTATACAAAATTGTAAACTCAACATAATACTTTCTATTTTGTCCTGATTATAACAAGCTACCATTACAGTGCATTCAATAAAAATTGTTGAATTCACCTGAGTTAACACAGATTCAAAATAACTGAAACAAGCTTTCATGGGTACACATAATTAAAACATGGATTAGTTAGAAATGAATTAGGATTGGTCATTAAAAGATGTGTAAAAGTTGGAGAGACAAGTCAAGAAAGTGTTTCTAGATGAAATGGTATAATGAGGATAAGCCTGGAAGTGTGAATCTAAAATATTTACTTATTGCTTCTTCAAAGAACATGATATATTCATCTCTTCTATTTATCAGTGGTTACAAAAATATTGTTTCTTTTATTCACATAACAAATACTATTTAGTTTACATTCAGTGTTTTATTTTGTTTCTATATGTAATGTTGAGCCCAAATATTGAACACTAGATACAAGAGAATCAGTTGTGACAATATGAATAACGAAAAATTAAGAATAAGTAATTTTCCTAATATCCATTTCTTTTTTTTTTTTTTTTTTTACTCTGTAGCAAGTGTTCTTGGTTTGACACTGCCATTAAAATCATCATTCCAGCCAGCAGAGGCAGAATCCACAGACCCAAATAAGCTAGTAGCAAGGAGGGCTCAAGTGAGGGTGTTAGAATATCACTCAGAAGAGGAAATAGAATAGACAGCAAAAGTGGATGAAGAGAGGAAACTGGACAGAAGATGAAATGGAGAGGGAAACAAGGGTAGGGATCAGATGTGGGGGAAGTCAGGGTGGAAGGTCAGAGGGCTGGAACAAGAAGGGAAAGTGAGGGGAAACATCTCTTTGAAAAGTTGGAGGCTTGTGACAAGGTAGGTTCTTGGGACAACATGGGTATGACTCTAGGGAGGGGAGATGATATGAAGACTGAAGTGACCATCTCCTAGCCAGGCTGAACTAATGGAAGGAGGGGAACAACAACCCACTGACAAAACCTTTGATCCCAATATTACCCTGCCTACCAGAAGTGCAGGGATAAAGAAGGAACAAAGATTGAGGGAAGGTCCAAACAATAATTGGTCCAAAGTGAGACTCACCCATGGTAAAGAGCCAGCCCCTGACACTAATAATGATGCTCTGCTATGCTTTCAGACAGGAGCCTAACTTGACTGGCCTCAGGGAGGTGCCAGCCAGCAGTGGATCTAGATAGATGCTGGGACTTGCAGCCAAGCATGGGCGGAGCTCTGGGGGTCCTGTGGAAGTGTTGGGGGAAAGATGGAAGGACCTGGAGAGGACAGGAACCTCACAAGAAGACTGACAGAGACAACTAACCCAGCCTCATGGGCCCTTTCAGAAACTGAGACATCAACTAAGGAGCACACATGATCTGGATCTAGGCCCCTTTCACACATGTGGCCAAGGGGCACCTTGGTCTTCATATGGGCAGCCTGGTAAGTGAAGGGGGCTGGTGCAGTTTTTAGCATGGACTCTAGTTCCTGCTTTTGGTTCACTTTCCCCTGGCAGGGCTTCCCGGCCTGGCTTCAGTGGATGAGTTCAGTCCTCATGTGACTTGATGCACTATTTCCTTGATATAGGAAAAGGGGAAGTTCCCCTTTTCTAGAGGGGATGAGAGGGAAGTGGAAGTGGAAGAATGGGGGCATTTGGAGGAGAGAAGGGAGGGGTCACCCTTGGTATGTAAAGTAAATAAACTAAAAAATTTTCTGTTCCCCACTAACTTGCGTGTTAAATGTTTGTGACAGACAGCCTCACTATTCTGGGGTGAGGTAGAAACCCTAGAAAACAGGGCCTATCTGGAGAAAGTGTGTCATTGGGGATATTCCTTTCAAGTTTGCCCAGGCTCTTTTCTATTTTTTTTTCTCTCTACTCCCTTGCTAATACAAATGATTAGCTACAAACGACGCTTTTTCTCATCAAGAACATAGGAACAATGCAGTCAGCCATAACACACTGAGTCAACTCAAACTGGGAGGTAAAGAATTCTGCCCTGTGGCAGTCACAGTGACAAAGTGAAAACAAAGAAAATAGGTACCAAGAGCAGACTAATTGTGCTGAGTACCTAACCAGGTGGTTGTTGAGCACTGAAATGTGTTTGAGATAGGAATTTGCAAGTTTGGAGATGTAGGCTAGAGATGAAGAATTCTGCAAGCAGAGCTTAATGGGCAATTATGACATGTTCTCAGAATAACAGAATGTCAATGAAAGTGTGGACTAGGGAGACAGTGCTAATGAACTTTGTTTGATTGAGACTTGTGCTATAGGCTATTCCATATGATATTCTGGAAATAACTTCTCTACAACTTGTCCATGTTCTCTGTTTTGTGGGCTACTGAGCTTAATAATTAAACTCTGCTGCCTTTGTATAAACCAGTGAAGGAGAAGAGTGATTGTAAGAAAAAGTTTACTATATACCAAAGAGAGGGAGAGAGGACATCCATCTGAAATTCATAAGGGAGTGCAATATAGTAGTGGCAGGTGTAAAGGCACAGAATGATGAGACGGGGAGAGGAGGAAACTGAGGTGAAATTCATCCTCAGAAAGTTGTCATGAGCAGGTGGCACTAGACACATGACCTCATCACTAACTCCCTTTGCACTGGGTCAGACCTTATAGACCAGACTCTGAGATTTGGGATACAAGGCTGCTATTTGGAGAGAAAAGGGTAGCATGTCTCTGATTTTGGCAGCCACCTACACTGAAAAGTTATTGCCATTTCTATGAAGCATTTCCTGTCTCAATGTTGTGTAAAAATTGTTTTCCATCACTTCTGATTGGTTAATAAAGAGCTGAACAGCTTACAGCTGGGCAGGAAAGTTAAGGTGGAACTTCTGATCCCTGTGGTGGTGCTACCAGGTAGAGAGCAGAGAGAGAGAGAGGGAGATGGAAAGGGAGACGGAGAAGGTTCCCATGGAGACATGGATGGAGGGAGCTGGAGCAGCCAGGGTGAGGCCAAGATGACTGGTAACTGGGCACAGAGCAGGGAAGTAGTACAGACCACTATTGACAGGGTAGACTAGCTCAATATCTGCCCAGATATAGTGCTTGAAACTTATTGATAAATATAAAAAACAAGTTGTAAATAAAAGTACCTGAAAGGCTCCATAAGCCTCAAAGATGCAGCAAAATTTTCATATCAACTATATGCTTCTTGGCATAAAATTTAGTAATTCTTTTTGTATTTTTGTTTCACTCCATACTTCTCTGCATAAGAGAAACAACATGCAATTATTCACTTGCATAACTAATATTATGAAATTAAAATAAGGAGTGTTAGAATAAAGCTAAGGAGAGGTCCCTTGGCAGGTTGGAGGCCAGCATGTGTCACTAAGCAACAGATCTAATGGAAGAGGTTTATTGGGGAAGGGGAGAATAAAGGGCCATCCTGGAGTGGGGAAATGAGGGAGAGAGAGACAGACAGACACACAGACACACAGGCAGACACCTAGACAGGCAGAGAGACAGGGAGACAGAGTGAACAAACAAGTTTGAAAGTGTGATCTGGGTGTCCACACCTTTTAAAGGGGGGTGCCTGTCACTAGGGGAAATGCAGTGCACCTGGCAGGGCTGGGTGACAGCATAAACTGAGTCACAGAAAGTCAGGCCTGCCGAGTGCACCTAATTTACAAGAAGTGAATAGAAGAAATACATTGATTTGCAGGTAATGATCCAAGGAGGTAGGTAAAAGTATCACATTAGCATTATAAAGGAAAGGAAAGATCATTAAACACTAGGTGCTAGTGAAGAATAATTTAAACCACTCAACAGAAGCAGTCATTGTATGCTTTAGAAGTCAGGAAGGGAAGATATAAGACTTTAATGTCACCTGCTAGAAAAAAAAATGATTCTTCTATGTAAGTGAAATTGGATTTTTATGAACAGATTATGGCAATGTGGGTTAGAATAAGGAAGACAATGAAAAATGAAATGAAACACTACCCATGGGTAAATGATGACCTTATGTGGTGAGACTTTGATGTGTAAAGAATCACTTTGTAATTTAAAATCCAATACAGCATTTCAGATGCAAAACTATAACCTTCATATTTTTATTTTCAAGTTGGGGAAAAAAAGCATTCATTTAAGTGTTTCTTCATAAATGTTTACAGAGGGATATATATATATATATATATATATATATATATATATATATATATATAAGTTTTAAGAAATCTGCAGGTCAATTTATTCCTTATTCATACTTGCCAAAATATTAAAACTATAATGACTTTTGGCCAAGTTGTTGTTTATTTTCCTTACCCTCAGATTGAAATTTTTTTCTATAACCACCAGGGGGCAATAAAGCACAGTAAGAGAAATAACAATGGTAGGGCTGGAGCAAATGTTCAGGAATTAAAAATCATATCTGTGGCTTGGTAAGGCTGCTCCCCCCTCAGGGGGAGGTGATCAAAGAGCAGGCCAATCAGTTCATGTCAGAGGCAGTCCCTCTTCCCATTACTATGTAACCCACTTGGACACTAAACTGCCACGGGCTACATCTGTGCAGGGGTTCTAGGTTATCTCCATGCATGGTACTTGATTGGAGTATGAGTCTCTGCGGGGGCAGCAGCCTTACCAGGCCACAGAAGATGACAATGCAGCCACTCCTGATGAGATCTGATAGACTAAGATCAGAAGGAAGGAGAGGAGGACCTCCCCTATCAGTGGATTTGGGGAGGGGCATGCGTGAAGAAGGGGGTGGAAGAGTGGGATCGGGAGGGGTGGAGGGAGGGGCTTATGGGGGGATACAAAGTGAATAAAGTATAATTAATAAAAATAAAAGATAAATAAACAAATAAATAAAAAAAGAAAAAATATCATATATTTGTTCAGCTATGTTCATTGCAGCTTCACTCATAAGAGACAGAATCTGGAAACAACCTAGATGCACCTCAACCAAAGAATGCATACAGAAATTAGGGCACATTTACACAATAGAATACTATTCAAATATTAAAGACAAGGAAGTCATGATATTCGAGGACAAATGGATGGAACTAAAAGGTAATCCTGAAAGGTAATCCAGAAGCAGAAAGATACACATGGTATATACTCACTTTTAAGCCATGTTAGCCATATAATATAGGATAACCATATGAAAATCTACAGACCTAAAGAAGCTAAACAACAAGGAAGACCTTAGGGAGGATGCTTAATTTTCATTCAGAATGGCAAACAGGATAGACACTGAAGCAGTGGAAGAGAGGGAACAGGACTGGAGCCTCCCATAGATGTCCTCTGAAAGGCTCCACCCAATAGGGGATTGAAACAGATGCAGGGACTCACAGCCAAACTTTGGGCAGAGTGAAAGGGGGGTATAGAAGGACCCAGAGGGGACAGGAGCTCCACAAGGAGACAATAAAGCCAACCAATCTGGGCCCAAGTATCCTGCAGACACTGATTTACCAACCAAGGACCATGCATGGAGAAGACCTAGACCTTCTGTTCAGATGTATCCCATAGGCAGCTCAGTCTCCTCCATAAGGGGAGCAGAGGGTGACTCTGACATGAACTTGGTCCTGCTCTTTGATCACCCCCCCCCTGGTGATGTGGCCTTGCTGGGAAACAGAGGAAGTGCATCCAGGCAGTCCTGATGAGATTTGATAGACTAAGGTCCCATGGCAGGGGAGGAGGACTTCCTCTTTCAGTGGACTACAGGAGGGGACTGGAGGGGGAGAGAGAGGAAGGGTGGGACCTGGAGATGAGGGAGAGACTACAGTCAGGATAGAAAGTGAATAAATTGTAAAAAATTAAAATTTAAAAAAGGTAGAAAAAAAATCACAATTCTAAGACGCTGACTAAATACATACCATCTGTAAATATAAGAACCAGGACATCATAGCTGACATCTTAGTGCAGGGATAGACAACAGAAAGAAGCAGAAAATCCAGGGATGGTTTGGACAGGCAGACAAGTCCCCACCCTGTGTATTGCATTCTTTAGGCACAAATACCAAAAGATATGTACAATGCCCCAGAAAGAAAACAGAAAAGTATTTTCTGCTAGAGTCTGAAAAGCATTTCTAGGGAGAGATGAAAGAGCTCACCTTGGATTTGCAATTGAGCTGCCCATGGATAGTATCATAGCTAGGGTGTCATGGAGATAGGGATGGTCCCTTCTGGGTGCCTTTCACTGAGTAGTCGGCTTGGTGTTACCAGCACAATCTAATTCTGAGGATGCACTAGTGACAACCCCTAGCAGGCTACTTCATTTGGGAGAGAGGAAGGATTTCATGATTGGAAGTTATTTCTGTGTTCCTCAAAGTATCAATATGTATTGTTGTCAGAATGGACAGTAACTTGAGGGATCATTAGTCAGAAAAAAATAAATTCCCATTTTCCCTTTTCCATGTGAATAAGTGACTAGATATGAATGGAACTGTAGAAGATGTCATTTAAATTTTTTTTTGCTTTTCTATTTAATTACGTGTACATGTGTGAGAGAGTGTGGGTTTGTGCACTTTAGGGCAGTGCTGAAAGCTCCAAAGGTGCTGAAATTACAGGAGTTTGTGAGCTGCCATATGACTATAAGGAATCACCACTGGGTCCTTTACGAGAAAGGTTTGTGCCCAACCTCTGAGCCATGTCTTCAGCTCAGGAATGCCACTTCTGATTCTGAAATTTTTTAACCATCATGAGAAAAAAAATTAATGGAAAACAGTCCTTGGACTATGAAGAAGATTAAAAAAAATGAGTTAGGAAACAAAGACAGTAATGTAATCCTGAAACTGTGCAAGAATGAATGTTACATCAACCCCTGCCGTCACGTGCATAATGAATTCAGTCTCTTTCATTACAGTCTATCACTGCAAGTAGAAAACCTCACTTTCATTATGCATATATAATTTTATATATTCTACCATGCTTCTAAGAATGTAGTCAAAAGTAAGATTGTACATTTATATTTCAAATGGTTACAATTGTTTATTTAAAAGACATACTTTCAACATTGTGACTATTAGTAATGTTAATTTAAAATTTGGAAAAGACCCATTATTAAGCAATTCAAGTGTTACTTAAAATGTATTATTCTCTGATATAACAAAAATAAATTTCACCTAAAAAGAACAATGTTCCAAACTTATCAAACAAAACAAACGTGTGGATTTATTTTGCTTGTAAATGTATGCAAATGACTCTTTATAAGTGATATAGGTACTTCTGAGCAGGCAGACTGTGGGAACCTCAGAGCACTGGTAGACTCTATCTTGTAGTCCCATACTGCTCTTGTCACTTTTATTCAAAATAATCAAGTACTAACAAAACTTTATGACTCATGAAGCTGCACTACATCTCTGGGTTACATCCTTCATGATACACTACATCTCCGCACTGCATCCTTTATGACTCATTAGGATGTGCTACGTCTCTCTACCACACATTCACTATATAATTTGTGCTGAGCCTCTGAACCATGTCTTCAGTATAAGAATCTCTCCTTTGAATCTGAAATTTTGTAAATATCCTGAGGAAAACAAAAATAAATGGAAAAACAATACGGGGGACCATGGGGAAGATAGAAAATGGCTTAGGAAACAAAGACAGTGATGTAATCATGAAACCGTGCCAGAGGAATGTGGCATCAACCCCTGCCATCATGTGCTTAATGAATTCAGTCTCTTTCAATGCAGTCTACCACTGTAAGTAGAAAGTGTGGTCAGTTGGGAAGTTTTAGCTAACAAAATTCTCCATCTCACAGGAATTGTCTTCTTTCTACAAACTTATAGAGGGCAACTTTGACATCCTTACTCCTCAGACTGTAGATCAGGGGGTTGAGCATGGGAACAATAATAGTATAAAACACAGATGACACTTTCCCTTGGTCCATGGAACTGACTGATGATGGCTGCAGGTACATGAAAGCTAAAGATCCAAAGAAAACAGCAACGGCCAAAATGTGGGAACTGCAAGTGCTGAAGGCTTTGGACCTGCCCTCGGTAGAAGGAATGCGGAGGATACTGGCAATGATGAAGACATAGGAGCTGAGGATGGTCAAACCTGGGACAATGATATTAAAAGAACTGAAGGACAGTCCTAGTGTTTCATTGATAAATGTACTGGAGCAGGATTGTTCCAATAGTGGTAAAAGGTCACAGAAGTAGTGGTTTATATCAAAAGCTTTGCAGAAAAGCAATCTAAGCAGACAGACTGTTTCACCTGTGGCACAAATCAAACCTACACTGTACATCCCCCACTACCATCCAGGAGCACACTTTATAGGACATCGTAACATTATACAGCAAGGGGTTACAGATGGCAACATAGCGATCGGACACCATGGCAGCCAGCATGTGACACTCTGAAACAGCAAAAACATCAAAGAAGCAAAACTGAGCCATGCATCCTGCGTAAGAGATGACACTCTTCTCCACCACAAAGTTCTCCAGCATTTTGGGCATGATGACACTGGACTGACAGAGGTCAACGAAAGACAGATTGCTGAGGAAGAAGTACATGGGGGTGTGGAGGTGAGGACTGAACAGGATTAGCACGACCATGCCCAGGTTTCCTAGGATGGTGACTGCATAGATTCCTAGGAAGAGGAAAAACAGGGGCAGCTGGAGCCCTGGCTTCTCTGTTAAGCCAGTGAGGACGAACTCTGTCAGAGTGGAATAATTTCCTTCTGCCATTTTCTTCTGAGTGCCTAGGTTGAAAGAGAAACAAGGTTTTAAGAGAGATACTTAATGTTCTTACTTTTACATAATAAAGGTTCAAATAGAATTCAAGTCTTCTCAATCGGGTATCTCCAGATATGCAAGTTCCTGGTCAATATTTTTAGTCAGAGCCCTGGAACCCAAATACATGAAGCATGTAATCAAATATCAGACTGGACAATTCTCATTTACGGTCCAGGCTTACGTGTAACATTTAAGTGTGAATCACACAACAATTGCTCTGGTAACTTGAGTGTTTCAAAATAGGTTTCCATGTCAGATTTACACTCATATTAGGACTCCAGAAGCAAAATACTTTTTGGTATGCTGAGATAATACATCAATAAAAATCAGTGACCAATATCATACTTAATGGTAAAAGCATTAAAAAAATCCCACCCCTAGGTAAAAACAAAACAAAATAAAACAAAAATCAACAAAAAGCCCTTCTGCCCTATTTATGTTTATTCATACTATAAGTGCTAGTTTAGGCAATGGAAGGACAAGATATAATTATAAGCATCCTGTTAGGACAGAAAAAAAGAAAAATTGTTTCTTTGGAAATTATAAATTATATACATATATGAAAAAATCTAAATTGGAATGTCAAAATAATGGGGAGGACAAGGTCCTAATTAGATATCTCTTGCCACCAAAGGAAACCTCCTGTGTCAGGAATGGTTTACATCTACCAAAGTGGTAGACAAACACATCCCATGAAAATCCTCAATAAACCCAGGCTATTACCAAGGCTAATGGATTCTCTCCACAAGTTGATGGTAGAGCCTTATTGTTTAAGATAATACCTACATAACTCAGTACACAAAGAGAAGTCTGAGCTGGTGCCTACCTAGAGCCTTCACTCCTACTGACTAGTTCATTAGTTCTGGGAAGGTACTCTGGACATTACCAAATGAGAAGTGTAAACACCAACCCAGTGAACCACAAACCCTGTTACCTACAATGGTGACCTGCCTGCAGAATACTCAGGTACAATAATGGGGCAAATGTGGTAGGAGTAACTAACCACTGTCTGTTTGCCCCACTCCATGAAATGGAGCCCATGCCCAACAGTGACTGGGTGGACAAGAACCTGAGAGTAGCTAGGCCAGGGATCTAGAGGCTCTGTATGCTACAGTTCTACTAAAAGTTGTAGGAATAAAATGACTCTTACGACGACATTCTGCTATACTCTAAGATCAGTATCTTGCTCAGCCATCACCGGAAAAGCTTCCTTCTACGGCAGTTAAGAACAAAAGCAGAAACCCACAACTGGACAATGTGCAGAGGTGAGAAAGACTGGACTACTCAACCCTAAATGGATATCTCCATAAAAATCTTTCCCCTTGGTGCTCAGGAAACTCTGGAGAAGAGGAAGCAGGAAGAATTTGAGAGCCAGTGGGAATGGAGTGGAATGGAGAATACCTAGGACACAAGGCCTTTTAAACACATTAGGAATAATGAACGTATAAATTCACAGATACTATTTCATCACTCACAAAGACCGCACAACTCTAAACCATGAGAGATCTCAGCCCCAAGTGGGGAAGTGGACACAAGCCCACATCCCTAACCCCGGAGCTATTTCTGATTGATGAACACATTTAGAGGTTTTTCTCCAATGGAATCTCACTGGGTGTACAAACTGCACGTAAGGACAATCCCAATACTGGCAGAAGGCCAAAACAAACAAACAAAAAACTCGATAGTATTTTTTTGAGTGTTTAGGTTATTTTGTTTCACCTCCTGTACAGATCTTTTACTTAAAGATTATGATTTCCTATTTTCTGCACATGCACGTGTTGGTGTTTCGCTGTGTTTTTTATAATTTTGGTTTGGTTCTTTTTTTTCTGTTTGTTTGTTCTGTCCTAATCTTGTTTGTTTTGTTTTATCTTATTGTTTTTAGATGCCTCTTTATATCCGAATAAAAGAGAGAAAGAAACAGTGGAGGTTTGGGGAGAGAGGAAAATGGGGAGCATCTGGGAAGAACTGGTGGAGAATTGGTGGAGGGATAACTGTAAACAGAATATATCATATAAAATCTATTTTCAATAAAATATTATAAGATGTTGACAGGAGAAAAAATTTTTTACACAAACGGAAGAGATTCTATGTTGAGGAGTTGAATGCACTGACTTCATGTGAATGTCAGTCCTTCTCGAATTTTCCAGTCCAATGTGTTTTTTATAAGAACCCTGCTCTTATAATTACATATATTGACAAGATGATTCTTAAATGCTCATAAGAATGCAGTAAACATGGAATAATCAACAGAGGTTTGAAAGAGAAGAATAAAGTTAGAGGTCTCATGTTTCCCTGTAAGCAAAAGCATAAAAAGTTATAGTAATCAAGACCATAAGCCACTTTCATAACTATAGTAACAGAGATTAAGAAACTCTAACTGACAATGTTTACTTGTGTTATCCCAATGATTGTGTTTTAAAAGTGAATCATAAAATTCAATGAAAAAATGATTTTTTAAACAAATTGTACTAGAATAATTAAATATCTGCATGGGAAATAATTATTTAGATCACTTTCCTAAACCAACCACAAAACTCCATTTAAACATGTAACAGATCCCTATAAAATGCTAACATAATATGGTATTATTAAAAGCCTGTGTATTTTTTACCTTTGATAATGGTATCTTAGACAAGATGTCAAAAACATCAGCTTTGATAGACCAAATTAATGAATTATGAATTAGTGAAAATACTCTTTAAAAAAACAATGTAGATCTAGGTCTGGATATTCAGCAGCATCACTGAGAAAGCGGAACAGGCTGCATACAGAAGAGTATAAAATGTTCTTGTGCACTCTTCCTGATTAAGGTTTTTTTTAGTCACATTACAAAGCACTCCTGCATATTAAAATCTAAAAGATTGGTGTGCCAATCAAAAAAATGTTCAAATAATTGGAGAACACAGTGTGAGGTAACAAACTGTGAGTAATGGCTTTTAGGTAATGTCAGGAAACTCCCATGGTTGTGGGTCATTTGTTTCCATAAGGGTCTTCCAACATGCAGAGGTTCAAAAGCACCAGGACAAACAGAATTTAGGTACTTACTCTTTCTCTACTTGGGAAACTCTGTCCTGATCAAAAGTATGCTTGACTAAGTACTTTCTAAAGCAAAGAGCTCAGGATCAGGCTGATGCTAGTAATTCAAAACAGACTTCTGGCTCCCTTTCTTTTCAGCCTCAGATTCCAGATCTTAGTTTCTGTGTGGCTCACATATACGTTACGAGCCAAATATGATTCATCTAATAGCTTCCTCATGCTTCAACCCAAAGAACCCACCAAACTGACATTATTTACACAAAATTTTTGATATATAAGCAATGTCATAACTATTTATAGACGGTAACTCCCAAAAGAACTTTCATCACGGATAAGGTGGTAGAAAGGAGAAGCAATTAAAAGTTGCTTTATGTGCTTTTGTGGCACTCACTAGGTCCCTTATGGATAATATTCTCTCTGTTGTAAACTGTAGCAATCCTTATGGTAAGACTACCAAGTAAGGCAATCAAGTATGGGTCTTAACTATCTATATGATGACAATTTCCTATCTAAAGGTAATTTCTGAAATTTAAAGCTACTCTTTCTATTCTTTTTTTTTTATCTATTTGAAGAATTGACGCCTTTTCCTTTTTATTGACGGTTTCCCTGTTTGATCATTTTCTAGTTTTCTTTTTTCTGGGGGTTGTTGTTGTTTGCTTGCTTGCTTGTTTGTCGTGTTTTGGGAAGCAGGGTTTCTCTCTTAAGCTCTAGCTGTTCTGGAACTCACTCTGTGGACCAGGCTGGTCTTGAACTCAGAGATCTTCCTGCCTCTGCCTCCCAAGTGCTGGGATTCAATACACTTTAGCACAACTTCAGTGAAGGGGATGTCAGTGAACATATTGACTTAAAGAACTTGGAAGAGAAGAAGACACTTTGAGACTAAAGCAAATGTGAATGATGTAGATACTGTAATCTAGTTCTTGATGTTATTTGCTCAGATTTTTTCTTAGTTGTGGTAGTGGGATCCCGGTTATTGAAATTCAAAATTACATATAAACAATGAAAGGTATAGAATTTAAATTTTATGGTACTAAATGAGAATAGAAAGCACCATATAAACTGATGTGTCTCAATCTGTACATGTATATTTAATTACAGGTATTTTAATGTATAAGGGACAGTAAATGCTTATATATCATAGACAAGTAATTATGAACATTGATTAGCATAGACTCATAATTCTACTATGCTGAACAAATGAATAAGAAACATTCAAGCAGAGGCATGAACACCCAGCTCCCACAGGAGTTGTTGCTATACAATATTGTTATTTGATAAAAATGACCAAAGTTTCTTAGAGACTTGACTAATAGTGTATGGTTTTCACTTTTACTCAAAATTTTTATGGTTTGGTATTTTTATACATTCATAACATGACTTGGACAACTTTCCATTTCTTAGTGATTGCTGAGTAAGTTCAGTGTTAAGAAAAATGACTGAATGGGTTTTAATAATAAACACCTTAGATTTTATTTATCTCAAGGTATAGACATATTAAAATGTGGAAAATATTAATTATAGTCTAAATCATTCAGGGTATATGATCAAGTTGGGAAAGTTTATTTATATTGAGTTTAATTTATTTTAGTACTTATTACATAGCAATGCTGTCTTAATTTTTATTCGTTTGCAGTCCTTGGCTCATTTTCATTTTTAGGTAGTTTCTGCAAATGCTGGCATGTCAATCTACAAATATGATGAATTCAGGATATGCCTCATGCACTCTTTGCTTCTCTGTTATTGTGAGAAAGGCAGGCTCCATTATTTGTCTTAGTCAGGTGGTCATTCTGGTTATGAAAGTCAAATCTGAATTTTCTCTTCATATAGGTTACAGGACAATCTCTAAGCATATCTGCACACTAAAACATTATGCTTAGAAATAGACCCTGCTGGAGAAAAGCAAGTCATGTAACGACATAAGCAGTGCATACACTCACAAATCCTCCAAGTACACTCCATTACAGCCTTATAAGACTGCATGGCTAAGTGGTTTGGTAGACATCTTAGCTTGAGGAAGTACATTCCATGATGGTTACACAATGACAGAATCAAACATTCTCAGAATGCAATCTCGACTGTCAGGCTCTTTGATTATCTTATGCACATGTGTGTGCTGTTAGATTGTTTAGTTCTTCCCATTACTTGTAGCTTAGGAATTGGGCAAACAAGTGCCTCTGTAATAGCTAACTTCAATGAATGCCTGTGACCATATGGTTCAAATTGTGCATCTGTTTTATACACAGAGAAGTGAAAGCTTACGAAATATTGATGATATTTTCTTTATGCCTGGACTTGAAGACATGGTATATAGTTTTCTTTATTAGCATCCTTATGCCTTCAATATGCATAGATTTATTTTCACAGCCTATCTTTTCTGAATAAACTTTGGTTATACACCATTTTCAACAAATGGTTGTATTCCTTCACATTCAAGTTCTGTGGGTAGTGGTCCAATTAGTTCAGTTTGGAAACACCTGCAGTATAATTTGAATTTTATCTGAGTGGGAAAACTTGAAAAAGTCAGAGACCTCAGCAGGGGACTTTATGGCTTAAATATCTAAACCAATGATTCTCCTCTTTAAGTGAAAGCCATGACTGTTCATCAAGAAAAAAGTCACGTGCGCTCCATGAGACAGTTGCTTTAATTCTAAGTACAACCATAGAACTGGTTCTTATTTGTTAGTCACCCATTAAAGTGGTCATTAGGGAAACAAAACACTTCATGTTCTTATTTTCTGTTATAATCACATCTTGAATATACAAAAGCAGAGGACAAAGACAATTAACAGTGGTTGGGAGTAGGAAACTATAGGTCAAAAAGGACAGAGATGTATGGATACATGATTGCTGTAGTTAATTTTTTATATCATACAAACCAATCTCATGGAAGATTTAAGATTTAAGGTTTTATGTTTAGAATGTGCTACACTATTTTTTTCCTTATTGAATTATGTGGGTGTTTTTGCTTTGTTTTACCCATGGTGTCTCCCTAGCATGTAATGAGTGTGAAATCAAAAACACATCCTCTGCCCTCAAGTATGCAGTGTTCAACCTGTGGCATCATCGTATTTACCATTTGCGTTAGTTGCTTTTCTTGTTGCGACAAAGTATCTGACAAGGAAGAGCTTTAAGAGAAAGGGTCCACTTGGCTCCTGTTTCGTGAGTATATAATCCACCTCACCAGGAAAGTCATCACAGCAGGCACTGGAGTAGCTGGTCACATCCTGTCTGCATTCAGGCTGCAGAGAGAGATGAATGCAATGTTCAAACTGGCTTCCTCAGTTTCCCTGTTTTTTTCAGTCTGAGGCTCCTGTTCATGCAGTAGTACTTCCCACCCCCATAGTGATCTTTCCCCTCAGTTAAGGCTTTCTGGATCACCTCCAGACACACTCAAAGACAGGTCTTCTGACTGCTTCCTAACCTGCGTAAGTTGACTTTGAAGATTAGCCATTATACCATCTATAATTATACCATCTATACCAGCTATATTCCATGTGATTCTTTGAACACAGGGAATATAGCCTGTACCTTATTATATGAATACAGTCAGATAGTATTCAGGGAGATTTTGACAGAAAAGAAAATTGCATCTTAGCACACCAGCATATTCAGCATTACTGAAACTTGATAGGTGACTGTGTAAACTAACGGGTATCTTGGTAATTATAGGATTTTAAAATTGATGGTAAAAGTAGAGGTGGACAGGTTACTGGACGTAAGTGTTGACACATTGTGGAAATCGTCTGCTGCATTTAAAATTTTTATTTTTTTACTCCACAGTTAATTCGCAGACACAAACTTTAAAGCATGGAAAAATATCAGCAGATATTTACAAATAGTTAAAATTTATTTTTAACTATTAAATATTGTTTAAAAACTTCACTTTCTAACTTACACTATTCCTCCAATTAATATCAAAGCATCCATTCATTTAGTCTCTTTAAGAAATTATTAGAAAATGCCCATCCACTAAGTAAATATAACTATTTTTAATCATTCAGTGTTTATTGAATCCAAAACTTATGAATATTATAGTAGAGAAAGGCCTTTGTGAATAAACATGTGAATTGTTCTTTTAATGTGTTGAGATGGGAGCTCTTTCTAAATCCTCCAGGGAAGGATAAAGCATGATTTACAGAACACATCATAGAGCAGAATCTGGAACAAGGCTTAGCTTGTTGAGGTTTACTGATCTAATAAATTGCATCATAAATCATATACCTAAGGAGAAAGTCCATTATTTCTTAATCTAAGCCTCAGAGAGGAGAACCACCATAGTGGCCTTATTTAATAATCTTATAATTATCAAATTATCTAATTGTTTTTAAAGAAATTAAATGAGTGACTAGTTTGATGTTAATCTGATAAAATATTTGTAAATTAGAAAATGAAGTTACAACATTAAATATTTAAGAAATAAATATTTCTTATTGCACCATATCTCTTTTTGCAGAGACAGATAGCAGAAAACAGGACAGAAAGCCCAGAAATGATTTACAGGGAACATATTGGTGCTATTCTTTTTAAACACAGTGAAAGGGGGAAGTAAAGGGGAAACCAAGATGGCCACTCTTCCTCAGACCATTCCCCCTACCCTTGGCGATGTCATCAAAAAAATGTGAATGCGAAATGCATTGATTTGGTTTGGTTTATTTTGGAAGGTTACATGGAGGAGCTACTGTAGCCACTGGACATTTGCCCCTTTGGTTTTCACATTCCTATGTTGTGATAAAATGGGCTATGGAAAAGCTTGAAGGAGACAGAACCCAGTTCAAGCATGCCTCCTCTCACATTACAGGAACAGGACTCTAAGTAGAAAGGATTAAATGCTGGCGTGCCTGTCAAAGGGAAATTCCAAGTTCCTCTGCTCTCCATGTTGCTAAGAAACAAAGCATAAAAAACATCTTATGACCAAGAGTTGCAAATGTGAATGAATTTCTGTTTTATTACAGGCTTAAAATGCACTATATATGTTCTGCAGAGTCTACATAATTGTAGAATTTAGTAAAATTATAAAGGATCACTGTTCTCTAAAATGAGACGTTCATTTAAACCATAATGAACACAAGTCATTCTGGTGGGGACTGCTGATTTCATAGTTATCGTGATCACTTTGGCTAATTAACCAACAGAGTGTGTAGTTCCTATTGCATTGCAAATACAACTGGTTAACAGAGTTTTTGAGCAGAGATCAAACACTTCCTTAGTCTTGTCATAACTGAACAGTAGCTATTTTGCTATATCTTTTCTGATTTTCCTTATGTATATAAATTTCCATGATGTTCCAGTTTTCAATATCTTTCGTTTTAGGAACCATTGCCATGGGGCTAAACAGGTATTCAATGGATATGAATAATTCCTAGTCTTGCCGAAGACTCAAGTTCTGTCCCTTGCACCCCTAGATAGAGCTCACAGCTACTTCTGACCCCTGGATCAGGGGATCTGCTGCTCTCTTTTGGCTTCTGTGGGCAACTTCTCATATGTCAGACATTCACACAAGCAAATACCCATAAAATACAAATAAACATATAGATCAATTACACCCTTTGTCATCTATTTTTATATACTCATATTTTTTTTCTTTTAAGTTTTAGTTATTGGGGTCTGGAGAGATGGCTCAGCAGTTAAGATCACTGTCTGCCCTTCAAAAGGTCCTGAGTTCAATTTCCAGCAAGCATATGGTGGCTTGCAACCATCTATAATGAGATCTGGTGCCCTCTACTGGTGTGCAGGCACACATGCAGGCAGAGTACTGTATACCTAATAAATAATCTTAAAAAAAAAAGTTTTAGTTATGTTTAGTCTAGTCGTCCAAAGAAAAGGAGATTTCAAGGTAGGTTGGGTGTTCATCTGTACTCTCATCACTTAAGAGGCTAACATAGGAGAGTAGGAAGATCATGAAACAAGTCTTAGTTGGTCTAGGTAGGAAACCCTGTTTTTAAAATAATAAAGTGCACACTCACACACACAAAAACACACAGAGAGAGAGAGAGAGAGACAGAGACAGAGACAGAGACAGTGGCAGTAGAGAGAGGGAAGGAGTAAAGGAGGGAAGGAGAGAGAGAGGGAAGGAAGAAGGATGGGAGGGAGAGGACTGGAGAGGAAGAGACAGATGGAAGGACAAAGGGAGGGAATTTGGATGGCATTTTTGTGTTATGAATGTGACTTGGACCTACATAAATGAATGACGCTGGTGTCCAGAGGAAGTCAGACTAAGACAAGGTGTATGTGAGAATTGCCTCAGAATTCAGGTTCCATGAACTGGGTTCATGTGTAAAATATGAGTCAACAAGGAGCTAGAATAGTTGTATTGGAATTAAACCAGAAGGTACATATTGTAAACATGTTTCCAGTTTACCTGGAAACTCAGGTTTGTGTTGTTACAATGTGTTTATTTTGACCTGAAAAAAAAAAGAAGCCACGTGAAAGATGGAAATCAGGGCAAAATAAAGGAAGCTTTTGCTCAACATGTGAATGAAAGAATGGATCTATAACCAGCAGGTACTAGAAGTCCTCCTCTATTAGTGGACTAGGAAAAGGGCATAGGGGGAGAAGAGAGAGGGTGGGTGGGACTGGGAGGAGAAGTGAGAAGGGGCTACAGTGGAGAAACAAAGTGAATAAATTGTAATAAATAAATACAAATTTTAAATGTTTCTAGAAATCGAGTGAATACAGTTTTATAACTGTTTTATAAAGTTACAACAGGATGCATTCTAGAAGTGACACCAAAGTCTCTGTTGGGAAGTGCTCTGGATGGGATGAGTGAGATACACAACTGCTCTGTGCCACAAGCACCAGCACGTTTAAGAAGGAGCTGAAACAAACAAACAAACATATATACATATATCTACATATCATCTACATATATACATATAGACATGTACACATGTACACACATACACACATACACGTTTATACAGATATACATCATGTATACGTATATATGCATATATACATACATATATACATACATTATACATATATACATCATATATACATCTATACATCTATACATCATATATACATATATACATATAAATATCATATACATCATATATAGACATATTCTTGGATATCGAATATTTTTATGGAAGGAAATTTGAAGCAAAGACTAAAATTCACAAAATATTCCCCATATAATGATCTTTCTATTTCCTAAAAAATGCTGGCAGGAATGTTATTTTGTGTTACATTTTATACATTGTATCTGTTAGATAGATGAGCAGATCCCTCCATCACATATGCAAACATAGCAAAATTTAGAAATTTTGGTTGTTGAAAATGGTGATAATTTGAATAAATTTCTAATTTTCATCTAATTCTTTTTTTAAACTTAATTAGTAAATTTATTCAGCTGGGGTAATATTTTAAATTTGTTTTTGTTATATTTTACTTTGTTATACTTAAACTCTATTAAATATTTACTTTGGTAGAGCTTTTTAATTTTAAAAATTCCCTGTAAAATCCTTTTTAAAACTTTTGTTTTAAATCTAGGTGATATATCATGTCAGGCAGTAAAATATTCCAACTTCTTCACAGACTTTAGCTTTAATTGTATTTCTCTAAAATAGAAACAGAACACATGTAGCTTTATAACTGTTTTATGCAGTAACAAACTTGATCCAGTCAAGAAATGTTGCCGAGCTATTGTAGTGGTCCTCAACTACATTGGCTGCAACCCTTTAATACAATTACTGATGTTGTGATACTCCCCAACTATAAAATTATCCTATTGCTTCTTTATAACTGTAATCTTGCTACTGTAATGAATTATAATGTAAACATCTGATATATAAGAGATCTGATATGATATGGGATCCTTGTGAAAGGGTCATTTGACCCCACCCCCAGAATTAAAACCTACAGGTTGAGAACCTCTGCTTTATTGGGAAAGCATTTAGAATGCTAATTATGTGTGTGTGTGAGAGAGAGGAGAGTATGTATGTCCAATTATGTGCATGCATGTGTGTGTGTGTGTGTGTGTGTGTGGTGAGCACACATATATGTTATTGCTGTGGATATTTGTTTAAGATTTATCATGCTAAGTTTCATTTAACAACTCATTTATTATCTCTGTTTTTGATGAATAATACTTGTGATCTTTTGAACATAGCAAAGGTATAAAATTCTTGGTTAAAACATTATATCTTACTTTTAAAGATCCCAGAGCACTACTAGCATTGGTTGTTTATTGCTGAATGAGGGGAAGGTACATCTGCCTGAGACCCACATACAGCAGATGGAAACAGGGCAGTAATCCTGATGCCGTTCCTGGACATGCCATGTCCCTGTGAGCACCTGCTGTCCTCTTGAAATGATGCCAATCTGTTTCATAAGGCTAAGACACCCACAGGCTCTGAGCTTAGACCTCTGCTGAGGAAGGGGGGGACTCAGGAGAGCTTCAGGTCAGCAGGAAACCTTTGTTAGTTTCCTTTATTGCTATGACAAATTACCGTGGATGCCATGGCTTTCCATACTTACCAACTTATGAGCTTAGCGTTCTGGAGATTAGAAGTCCAATGGGTCTCATTATACTAAATATCAGTGTTGACAATGTTGTGCTCTCAGCTCGTTTCTCTATGGCCTCTGTCTTCCTACTCTTCTTACAAGATTATTTGTGATTTACATAAGGCACCCAACATAGCCTGTGATCACCTCATCGGTTAAACTGGTTAGCAATTTCAACTCCGTATTCATCAGTAGTTCTCCCTTGCCATGTATCCCAATATGGTCTGTCACTGATTCCAGAATTAGAACATTGCATCTTTGAGAAGATCTACCCAGCCTACCATGCCAACTGACAGGCCTCTTGCCTGGTGTGCGATCAGATTCCAACATTACTAGATTTCTCCAGGGCAGGAATGTTGAACATTCTCAAAGAGATCATCACTGGACTCTGAGTCAATCGACCCAAGCAATTCCTTTTAGTAACTGACACTTCAGATGTTGCCTGAGATGAAGTACTGATTTGGCAGCACTGGGTCTAGGCATGCAAGCCTGTCTTTGAATTTGATATCAAATGTTTCTGCTTTATATCTCTAAAAAACCTGGACTGGAGATGTAGCCTGCCGAGTGCCTGCCTAGGATGCATGAGCTCTGGGTTCAAGACTCCATACTGTATAAACTGTGTGTGGTGTAATTCAGCACTGGACATGTCATCGAAGATTGTACATTGAGTTTGAGGCCAGGTTGACATATATAAGACCTTTCCTCAGCACGATATTACAGGAAATCTATGCCTTAACAGGTTGTCACAATAAACTGCTCACTTTGCCAACAGATATCTTTCCAAAGGGATTTTTAAAAAAATGAAACAAAATCGTGCATTTAGTAGCAAAAGTCAACTTACTTTGAATACCTAGTCTGTGAGTGGTTCTATTCCAAGCCCTGGGGATAACGATTTTTAAAACTAGCTTAGTTTCTCCTCTTGCATATGGTTTTGAAACTAGCAGAGAGGTGGGTGTTCTTCTGTTAGGCAACTGTTCCCCAAGACCTAATGAGAATTTAAAGCAACAACCAATGACAATGGTATAAATCAAGATAATCAGGCTAGGATTTCAGCAAAGGATCAAAGCAGCCCTGAGCTGGTTATTAATAGATGGTAAAGTTAAAAGTCTCAGTCAAAGCTGTCAGAATGAAAGATGAGCTGTGTTGTAGCAAGAAGGAACCGGCTCAGGACATACGTCAACACCACACAGCTGCTTGGTTGCTGATGCCATTGAGAAAGCCACACTTAAGTGCAAATTACCACATCCAGACATATTAACTAAGCAAAATGTCAAAGAAGAAGTTTAAAGATTGGGTCTACATAGATAGAAAATGTGATGGCTGTTTAGACTATAATAAAAAATGTGCTTAGATTAAAACATATTCATAAAGTGTCTTTTATTTTCTACAAATCTTATCTTATGTATTCTTTTTTAATACTGTCTTCTAGAGATGGCGCGGCTGCTGTACATAAAGAACTCATGGAGCTATGGTTACATGTACAGGACCTGCACCAGATCAACCAATTCAAAATTTCATTGTGGCCATCCTGAGACCTTACCATTACCTGAGAAGTCATATTGTTAGTGGCTGTTTATGTGTGTGTGTGTGTATGCCTACCTAGAGGGAGAAAGAGAAGGAGAGTAGAGGGTAAATATGAAAAAATTTATTGTATGTATATATAAATTACTCAAGGAATGAACCAGTATTTACATATATATATATATATATATATATATATATATATATATTTACTTGTGTATTTGTAAATGGAAGAAGTTTGTTCTCTCTATCCATCTTTTATGGATTCTGTTACTCAACTTGGGCTTTCAGACTTAAAGCTAAGGAATGAAAACAATTAAACATGAACATAACAAAGATTTTGAGGGAAGAGGAGAAGGGTGTATTCAGAAAGGAGATGGGAAAGAGTGGTCAGCATGCATTGAGTGTATGTGTGAACTTATCTAAGAACAAATTTAATTTATACAAGAAATTGAAGCATGAAACAAAAAACAAAAATTTGTGGTAGCACACATAGCAATCATTTCTAACTTGATATGAATATTATACCTTTTGCAGTGTGACTATGAATAATATTTCAATAATTAGAATTGATGAACAAGATATGCACAACAAACAGACCAGAAGTATCATTAAGTGTATTTCTCTCCTGCATTTTAAACATTTCTATTGAGTATAGAATTTAAAGCTACCCTATTTAATCTAAAAGTATGACTTTACTACCATCTTTATTTTTCAAGTAATTTAAGTAACTAGTCACATTTTTGTTCCTTTGGGATAATGATCATTATACTTTGGCAGTTTTTATGATTTCCTCACTTAATTGCTTTTTACCAGCTTCCTATGTTATGCTATGCTTTTTCATCTCATGTACCTTCTCATCATTCTGAGATTCTTAGCAGCACATAAATTTATGTCCTCATTTCTCCAAGTTCCTACATGTGTCATTTTTAAAAATTTTAGACATATTTTATTGCTTGAAAGTTTCATACAACACTTTTTGATGATATTCTTTCCCCATCACAGTTTCCCCCAGATCGTTTGCACCTCCCTACTCACCCATTTCAAAGACTCACATTCTCTCTAAGTTGTCCAGCTGTGGGTCTGTTAATCACTGCCAGAAGCGTCTCGGATGAGAGCTGAGTGATGCATTTCTCTTTGGGTGTAACAATGTTTTGTTACTATTAAGTTATTTCCTCTAGCAGAATAATAACACTGTTTCTCCTTAGGGCCTGTGAGCTATCTAGTCTCAGGAATATTCTACTTCTTGCTTTATATCTCAGCGTTTCGTTCTGCTTATTTCATTGAAAACAATCTTCTAGTTCAGTGATATTATCTTCAGTTGTGCTCAAAGTTCTTAAACATAATATGTTTTGTTATTAATTTAAGTCATGGGTATCTTGCAAATTATGTAATCATCTCATATATATATATATATATATATATATATATATATATATATATATATATAAAGTTCTCCAAAGAAATTCTCTGTTTCACCTTCTTGATTTATATTAGGTGTCAAAGAAACCTGGGACAAGTCTCGTTCAGTACCTTTGGCTCTTCTGAGCACTTCTTACCCCTTCCCTTAACCTAAACTTTCCAGCCCTGGCTGGGCTTCCCTTTTCTCAGCCTCTGATCCCTAAATAACCTCAGCTGTTTTGGTTCTTAGTCTCTTGGTTCCCAGGTGCTCTCTTTTCTCCCTCCCTCCTCTATTCCTCTATCACCCCCCACCCCTGACCCCTCTCCTCTCATAGTCCAGTTCAGTCTGGACCATTCCAGATGCCTCTGGCTGTTTTTCCCTCGGTCTGTATACATTAAACCTTCTCTCCAACCCAATCCTAGGAGCAGACACGTCCTCATTTGTTTTCATTCAATTTAATGTTATTAGTATATTTTATTTTAAGTCTCTTAGATAGATCTATGATTTGGTTTATTTTTGTATCTACTTATCCACCTCTGCTGCCAGGTAAGAAACAGAAGTGCATGCTCCAGGCAGAAAAGGATGAAGCGCCATGGCCAAAGGTACTCAGGGCTCCAGAACCCAAACCAGGCAGCAACAGGGCCTCGGCTTGACTTGGGCAGGTTGGTGGCTGCTTCCTAAACAGCCAATAAAGGAGGCTTGGAGCTTCGAAACCGAGAGAGGCAGAGGCGGAAGCCCAGCTATGTCTAAGCTGACAAAAAACGGCTGCTTCGTGTTCCCACAGATGGACACTGTGGTAGGCAGAGTGGTGCTAGGAAGATAGTGACAGTGACACATGCTGACAAGCAGGTGAATAGTAGAAGCTCAAGAAGGCTAGCACCATGTGGCTGTCTGATTGGCAGCCAAGCTCAGTGGCAGTTCTTCAGGGAGGAGGGGTGCCCTTCCTTCCCCAGAATAAATGAAAAGTCTCCAACAGTCATGGCGGAGGAATGGTGCAAGCATGATAGAGAGTTTATTTCATGAATCAGCGACATTTATAGACCTTGTGCAGTGGGAGGGGTTTCAGAGGTGAATGAGTTTTGATTCGTTGGGTCTAGAAGTGCCAGGAACGCCTCATTTGCATGTCTCCAGGCGCTTGCTGAATAGGGTCTACACAATGAAGAGTTGAACCTGTTTTTCCCCTAAAGACTACATGACATTCCTTAGGTAGAGGATGTAGGGATTTGAGCTTTCTAGATCAGGCAGAGGAGAGGGAGGCCTTTTGACAAAGGGAGTTTTTCATAGCTCAGAAGCTATCTGGATGTAAGGTGATATCTCAGGGTCGTTTTGATTTGCATTTCCCTGATGGCTAATGAGGATGAGCATTTCTTTAAGTGTTTTTCTGCCATTCGATATTCCTCTGTCGAGAATTCTCTGTTTAGCTCTGTTCCCCATTTTTTAATTGGATTACTTGGATTGCTGCTTTTCAGCTTCTTTAGTTCTTTGTATATACTGGATATTAGTCCTCTGTCAGATAAAGGGTTAGTGAAGATTCTTTCCCAATCTGTAGGCAGTCGTTTTGTTTTGATGACGGTATCCTTTGCTTTACAGAAACTTTTCAGTTTCATGAGGTCCCATTTATTGATTGTTGCTCTTAGAGCCTGTGCTGTTGGTGTTCTGTTCAGGAAGTTGTCTCCTGTGCCAATGAGTTCTAGGCTGTTCCCCACTTTTTTTTCCAATTGATTTAGGGTATCTGGTTTTATGTTGAGGTCCTTGATCCACTTTGACTTTAGTTTTGTGCAGGGTGATAAATATAGATCTATTTTCATTTTTCTGCATGTAGACATCCAGGAATGGCCAAGATGAAAAACTCAAGCGATAACACATGCTGGAGAGGTTGTGGAGAAAGGGGAACCCTCCTCCACTGCTGGTGGGAATGTAAACTGGTACAACCACTCTGGAAAGCTATCTGGCGCTTTCTAAGACAAATAGGAATAGTGCTTCCTCCAGACCCAGCTATACCACTGCTAGGTATATACCCAAAGTTTGTTCAAGTACACAAAAAGGACACTTGCTCAACCATGTTTATAGCAGCTCTATTTGTAATAGCCAGAACCTGGAAACAACCCAGATGTCCATCAACGGTGGAATGGGTACAGAAATTGTGGTATTTTTATACAATGGAATACTACTCAGCAATCAAAAAGGAGGAAATCATGAAATTTGCAGGCAAATGGTGGGATCTAGAAAAGATCATTCTGAGTGAAATATCCCAGAAGGAGAAAGACAAACATGGGATATACTCACTTATATAGACCTATAAGATATGATAAACATAATGAAATCTATACACCTAAAAAAGATAATCAATTGAGCGGACATGGGGTAAGATGATCAATCCTCGTTTAGAAAGACAGATGGGATGTGCATTGAACGTATGACAGGAGTCTACTGAGTGCATCTGAAAGACTCTAACTAGCAGTGTTTTCAAAGCAAAGACTCATGACCAAACCTTTGGCAGAGTACAGGGAATCATAAGAAAGAAGGGGAGTTAGTCTGATGGGGAAAAGATAGGATCTCCACAAGGACCAAATATATCTGGGCACAGGGTCTTTTCTGAGACTGACATTCAACCAAGGACCATGTATGGATATAACCTAGAACCTCCACTCAGATGTAGCCTGTGGTAGCTCAGTAACCAATTGGTTTCCCAAAGTGAGGGGAACAGGGACTATTTCTAACAGGAACTCAATGACTGGCTCTTTGGTCTCCCCACCCCCGAAGGGAGGAGCAGTCCTGTTAGGCCACAGAGGAGGGCTTTGCAGCCAGTCCTGAAGATACCTGATAAAACAGGATCAGATGAATGGGGAGGAGACCCCCCTATCAGTGGACTTGGAAAGGGGCACGGTGGAGATGAGGGAGGGAGGGAGGGACTGGGAGGGAATGAGGGATCAGGGATCGGGACACGGCTGGGATACAGAGTTAATAAAATGTAACTGATAAAAAAAAATTAAAAAAAATTATTTAAAAAAAAAAAGAAGCTATCTGGAAATGCCAGACTTCAACCTTAACAGCAGGGTTTCTCAATGTCTATTAATGCTATCTGTTTTTATACTTGGGCCTGCTTTTTTCCAGATGTGTAAATCTTTTGTTTTAGATTTACCTCACTTTACTCTCTCAACTTCGTCTATTCTATTGTTAACTACTGAGTCCCCCTAGTACTGCCGGTATATTCATGGGTTACAATCACCCATGCCTGGCCAACCTACTAGGGCCTGCATCCCTAAATTAAGCTATAACTGCCCCAGGAGCCATAACTGACAATAGTTCCTAAAGTAGGAGGAGGGTCTTTGGAAGATACTCACTCACCCAATTTGGAATTTTGGCTTATTTGACCTTGTTCAGGTCTTGTTCAGGTCAAAGCCACTGTGTGTAACAGCCTTGTCATGACCAGAAAACTGTTTCATGGCAGTTCTTCACAACCTGTGGCCCTTATAATCTTTCTGTCCCCTCGTCTATGAGGATTCCCTCCACCTTGAGGAGAGGTTTGTGATGCAGATGTCCCAATTAAAGTGGAGCACTATATAGCTGTTTATTGTCTCTACCTTGCTTGTCCTACTTTTGATTCCAATAGTAATATAAATGTTGGATAATGTCATAAAATCAGTCATGCATTTTTATGTCTTCTAACAACAAGAATAACAACAAGGATTGCTTTATTAGCAGTTATATTAGGGCATTAGACCCTGTCAGAGACTGAGCTGACATGAATCATCCATTCTTGCTAAAGGTCTCTCTCCTGACTTTATACACACCTCCATCCTACATCCATCCAAAGATCAGATCTGTCAATCATTTACATTTTCTTGATTTTTTTCATCATTGGTGGGTTATGAATGTGATTGATGGGCTATCTCTTTTGATAAAATGGCTTTAAAACCCCATTCTGCCTTTTAGGCTTCCTTTGCTTCTTATTTGAGAGCACAAGAATTGTGCCTGTTGTAGAATTACACATCAAAGCCCAATTTCTTAAACAACAACCTAATTTACGTAGGACATTTTTGTCTCCTAGATACCTTGACACATCTCTGATGGAAACAAAAATTTTTAATTTTGTGTGTACATTTTCTAGAATTTCTTATCAAGAATATTGATCTATTCTAAGCATAGAAAATTATATGATGTTTTTTGTTCTATACTAATATTTAATAACTTATATTGTCTTTTTTACTCCATTATATTGGCTTGTTAATTCTTTAACTAATGTTAGAAAATGTCCTATTTCTATTTCTCACTTCTTATAATTATTAATTTTAATTTAATTGAAAGTGACATGTGTCTAAATGCTAATTATTCCTATAATTATAATTCTTATAATTCTTGAACAACCTTGAATAAGCCTTTTAAGTGATTTCCCTTTACTTGCTTTACTGAATAATATTTTTTTTATATCTCAGAGCACTGCTTAAAATTCAATTAAATATTTGCAGCAATTCCCATAGGTACAGAAACTAGTGGTACACAATTAACTTTGCTGAGCAGATTAATTAAACACTACTTCCTCTCGAAGCCTTTGTCTGCTTCCTCCTTTTTTCCCTATCATTCACGTGTTGGTGGCATGAGATCACCTACCTGACAAGAGAGGATTTGGCTTGGAAAACTAAGAAAAGGATCTCATTTCTTCTAGGCATGAGGGCAAATTGGAGACATTTCAATTTTATTAAAAATACTATTTATTAATATAGCATTTTCTTTATTGTTCCACATTTCTTAGGTAACATATAGGTGCCTTTGCTTAGAACAGACTATGCACCTATTACACTGAAGAAAATTTATGCTGAAATTCTGACTCTGGCTATCAGCCTTTAGAGCAGATAGAGCAGAGATTGAGGGAATATCCAAACAATGCCTGACCCAATCAAACACCAACCCTATGAGAGAGTGTCAACCCCTTTCACTATGAAGGATACTTTGCTAAGCTTTCAGACAGGAGCCTGTCAGAGCTGTCCTCTGAGAGACTCTACCCAGCAGCGCCTCAAAACAGATGCTGAGACTTACAGCCAAACATTGGGCGATGAGTAGGGAGTCTTGTGGAAAAATGGGAGGAAGGAGAAAAGGACCTGGAGATGATAGGAACTCCAAAAGAAGACCAATATAGCCAACTAACCAGGGCCCAGAGGGCTTGAGATATAAGCATCAACCAAGAACCGTGCATGAACTGGACCAAGGCTCCTTACAAAGATGTAGCAGACAGACAGCTTAGGCTTCATGTGGGTCCTCTAGTAAGGGAAGTGGGAACTGCATTTGACAGGAACTCAATTGCCAGCCTTTTGATCACTCCCGCTTGGCAGGACTGCTTTGTCAGGCCACAGGTTGACAGGACAGGCTAGGTTCTGATGCAACTTGATTAAGCTGGGGGCGGGGTGGAAAGGGAGAATCCTTTTCTGAGGAATATGCAAGGGGGGAGGGAGGAAGGGTTGGACTGAGAGAAGAGGGAGATGGGACTATAACCAGAATACAAAGTGAATAAAAAATAAAAGTTTTTTTAAAAAAATTCTGACTCTATATATGGAAGCTCACCTGTGCAAGATGCTTTGTAAAATATTAATAAGAAAACAGAAAATACATCAGTTTTGTAACTACAATATTAACCTAAGAAGAAATTTTGCTATATGCTTATCTCTACAATGTAAATATTCACATTAAATAATTCTATGTGGACATATGAACAAAGACTAATAAAGATTCATTTAATCTGAGACCCTAGCTTATTCCTCCTTAGACATACGCTGCATACTCAGGAACCATAGAGTTATCATCTCCCGATGACACTGCCCATGATGCACCAGCGGGCTTTGTCAGGCTCGTCATGGCCATATCTCTTACTTTTATAAATACCTAGCTTCTCCTGAAGATTGATTGTTTGTGAAGAATTATCTCATATCACATGTGAGATTTTGAGCTCACCTAGGGTTTAAAGATATCATGGGTAAGCCCACCTTTTCAGATCTAAATTTATATTTCTTCACAGTAAAGAACTGTCTGAATCCTAGTCAATTCCATGAGAACTCCTATAAGTTGCTTTAAGTGACTATAGTTTACATATCCTCACCCATGGCAGTCAATTAGAATGCTGCATGTTTTTAAAGCATTGCCAATGCGATTTCAGAATGCTAAACTATGCACAGGGCTTAGTTAGCCCTGAAAAATCAAGACATAATGTTCTGAAGAGGTAGACAACTATGACTGTGAATCCCAGAAGGGATTCATTTAAGTATTTCCGAGTAGTAAGACACAAATCACAAACTACTTATTAAAATTTACTTGCTCGAATCACAGAAATCTTTGTTCTACATCATTTTTATTGAATGTTGTCTGTTTTATAAAGTGCTTAATGCACCATTTCTGTTTTTGAAAAGCCATAAAAGCATTCATAATGTCTAAATCATAAAGAAATGACAATTTGTGGAACTCCAAATAATTTCATCTTGTTTAAGTATTTATCAATAAAAGCATTAATGAATAATAAAAATAATGAAGATGGGTAAAAGAGAAGAAAGACATAAGCCTAAAAGAAAATCAATATGTGATGAAAGGATATTAAATGATAATGAGGTGGGACATAAAATAAGTCTATTGAAAGACAAAATAAAAATAAAGAGAAAATTACTAGGAAAAAAAACCCTTATGACAGTGTTTGGGGAGAGGGGTGACAATGATTGGAACCTCAGTGTTATGCAAGTCTTTTGTGTCAAGAGTATGAAAGTGGTCTGGAGCCACTGATAAGCTCTACCATGAGGAATATTTTTGTCCCATATAAAGCACACAGAGCTTGGCTCACTGCTGAAGACAGGAGCTGGCATTGGCCTTTTCAACTCCAAAATGCAGAAGTGAACAAGACACAAATAAGCAAATAACAAAATCGTGTTTGGGCTTGATGCCTACCTAGCTGACCTGGGTCTTTAAAACTGTCAGGTCAGAGACAATCCTCCCCGAACCTGTGACAATCCCAAGCTCTAACTCTTATTTTCAAAGATCAGAGGGTATTGTTTCTACTGCTGCTGTTAGCGTTAGTTTGTTTTATTTATAGATTTTAAATGAGTTTACAAAATATTTTTTTAATGTGACATGTTCACCTGTTTATATCATTTAGTTATACTTACTCAACCATTTCTTTCTTTGGTACCTTCTTACCCTCCTACTGGTCTCCTTGTACACCTAAAAAAATAAAATCTGCTTACTCTTGGTCCAACTGCTCCTTGATTTCTTAAGACCGTGTTGCATACCAGATTTTCTAGAGGCGGAGAATGGGAGCTAGAGGAAGAGGGAAAACTAAAATCACTAAATTAAGAGGAACCACACAGTGTACAGTTATATCACCTGAAATATTATGTAATGATTAGCCAAAAGTGTGTATGGGATTGTTAATGCAGAAGAATTAATATAGTTTATCTGTCTGAAGCAACTTAAAGTTATTGGATAGTAAATATATTAAAACAACAAAATAGATTCATTATAGAATTTAATACAAAAGACACATGATTTCATTTAATCTTTAATATAAAATGAAAGTGTAGAAAATATATAAGATAGCCTCTACAGAGTAATTCTAGTTAATATCCTCTCTCTAGCCTCCATCTGCTGCATTTTTCTTTTTTCTACTTATAAAGCCCCTTTAGTTGCTAATGAGATACACTTGAAATAAGAAACCTTGGCTTGGATTTGGTTCTTAAAATTTAGTCCAGCTCCTTCCAGCTTTAATATACTTGAGTTATTTTTTTCATCAGTAGTATCAGCATGATAATGTAGCAGCCTTCATCTTACAATATTGGTACACGGCCAGCAGAAACCTAGCAACAGTCCCAAAAGATGACAGGATGATGCTAATGAAGCCAGTGAATTAGTCTGTCTAGACATCTGACCTTCAGCTCTGTTGTCTTGGAAACTTAATTTTCTCAGCGTACAGACCATCCATCTCTGAAACATAGATTTAACAATAATAAAGCATGCTGACTTTAGGAATATAAAAGTCTCATTTTGTTAACTTACTATTAATTCAGGATATATGTAACTATTTGAGAAATGGTCTGGTACATATAGGAAGTCTGAAGAGCAAAAGTCCAATTTATCACAAAAATGGAAATTTTTTCCAGACATCAGAAAAAAAAATCAGACATTTGATCTGCAGAAAGACTAAAGATGCCAAATTTAAAAAAAAAAATGAATTGGGTTAAAATTAATGGAATTTTGGTGTCTTTTTTGTGTCTTTTTTGTGGTTTTGCCTTCTATTAGTAAATTAAGGAAGAACATAAAATTAGGGTGAGATATACAGTTAAACATTTCTTGTTTTGATGAATTAAAGTGTAATAATTCCGTCAACACTAGAACAACAAAATATAGACAGAACTAGAGACATAAAATTTTAGGAACAAGTAGTTTTTCCCATTCAAAGGAGCACTAGGTTTCTGATCTATACAAATTTTGTCATATTCATTCCATTCTGTAAGCCAGAGTAAAATCTCACCACACACAATGCTTTAAATTGTGGCCACATGTATTGCTTGTATCTCAATATAAGTAAATTCACATTCTTAAAACATACAGAAAAGATTTTTACAATTCTCATTTCTATCTGCATCCAGATAAGCTTAATTTTGAGAATTAAATGTTTACATCTATCAATTCATTTGCTTAGTATTTTATTACATATGGTACACTTAACCATAAAAATCATAAAGCTTTCTCCTTTTTATATGGTTCCAAAGCTTAACAACTTAAACATAATCTCTACAAACTTTCTGATTTACCTGAACAAATGCATGCATTTCCTATGTTAAATCCTGAAGGATCAAAATGTATTGAGTCCATTAAAAGTTATTGTGTCTGCTTCTCTAGAAAACAGTGAATTTATTATAAATATCAGTCTCAAAGTAAATTCTATATATCTGAATTATTTAGAAACATCTTGCTGTAATATCTGCATTTAAAACATGTAATGAGATCACTTTTTTCCTTATCAAGTTGACAATCTAAGAATAAAACCAAATGTGAGATGAAGAGCTTTGGAAATCACAAACATTTCTTTGTTCACCAGAAGGCTCTATCATTTGTAGACATGGCTGCAGATACCAGCAACAGCTTATTTCCTTGTTTCAAGGGTGATCACAGGATTAGTTAGACTGCTTTCATCTGATAGTCTAACAACTATTCTACTGTTGTTCTGATTGTACCTATTATTTCCTCTCTATTTTGTTCATGTGACTTTTTGGCAGCTTCATCTGTTACCTTGTGTGCAGTGTGTGTGTGTGTGTGTGTGTGTGTGTGTGTGTGTGTGTTAACAGATTTAATGTCACAATGAACAGGAAAGAATTTGCCAATATAGAACAAAGAGACACAAGGAGGAGAAACATGAATAGAAACAAGGAACAGAGGTTCCTTTGGAATCTCCATTTTTAGAACTTTCCACATGTTGAACTGAGGAACTGGAAAAGCTAAGAGAACTTCTGTGACTTCCACCTGAATACATTTAAATATTCTACTAAAATTAAGTATCGGTAGGTACATGAACGCATATGTTTGTCTGTGTTATTATTTTCTTGATCATTTTTTTTCAATGCAGTTTATTCAGGAACCTTGAACAATCATCTGACCCCGGGGAAAGCCAGCCCACAGCTTAAATAGCCTCTGGGTAGCCAACCCAGGCGTGCCACGTGGGCAATGCAGATAGGTCCACATATATGGAAGCAAGCCAGATCCTCAGCCTTAGCCAAATGTGGAATTGTTCGTGACAGAGAGCACTCACCATCGGGAAGGTGGAAGGCAGAAACCAGCTCCATCTTTAAGGCACAGCGTTCCGCAGCTCTCTACAGTTCCCCCTTTTTGTTTTAGACGCATCAGGCAAGAGTAGAGGTCTGATCTCTGATATTAGAAATAAATTGGGACTTCGTACTGATGTTCATTTAGGTGTCATCCACCCAAAGAGCATCAGACCCGTCCGATATCTTTTTCTCAGAGGCGGGACCTGGGGTATCAACCCGCATGCAATCAGACATGTTCTTCTCTGGGTCCAAAGCGGCTGACCCTGAGTGCAGTGCTTAGCCTCGCATCCTGAGCATAACATTTTAGCTTTTTATGGTATCCAACCATGCTTGGGGAGAATGTCCTGCTTCAATGGCTGTAAAGGCCTGAATGATCATGGCTGCATCACACTGTTGTGAGACTCTAATCTTGCATATATACCACAGGCAAACCAAAGAGACCAACACCAGAAGGCCTGCTAACGCTCCCATGCCTGCCCATTCCTTCAGATGATTCATGGCTGCAGCAATCCATGATGATAATCCTGTGGCTAGTCCTGTGTCCACTCTGGTAGAATTTACTGTGACAATGGCCACTCTAAGCTGCTCCATTGTAGTATCGAATTCTCGAGTCCAATTACCTAAAATATAGCTCGACAATTGTTTAGACAGATTTGCAGCACAGGAAAAATTCTCATGTTATATGCTAGTGACACAAAGTCCAGCATATTTTCATTGACAGCCAAGTTGAGTGATTTGCCATAGGGTATCAATTTGCTCCTGCATGAGGTCAATCCTCTGATTGAACACCATCAAGCTTCCTTTTAGTTGAGCATTAATTCCTTTATGTACAACTAAGGCATGAGCTACATTGGCTAAATGATTATTCAGGGTCTGAGCAGTCTGCCCAGTATGACTCATGGCTAATGCCCCGGTGGTAGCTCCAACAGCCGCCAATGAGATGGTATTTATAGAAGAGCAAAAGATGAATTATTATTATTATTATTATTATTATTATTATTATTATTATTATTTATTCCTAGGGATTTATGGCATACTTTGAGTTTTCCAGTATTGTAGACTTAAATGGGGAACATTTTGTACACTCTCGGGTTTTACAACACTTCATCCAAGCTGGTAGTACTATTCTGGAAGGTTATGGAAAGTTTAGGAGGTGGAATCTCACAGGAAGAAGCAGCTCACTGAATGCAGGGCTTGAGGCTCCATAATAGCTCAGCCTTAATTCCTATTCGCTTTCTGCTTCCTGTATTCAGATGCTATACTATACGACCATCCAACTTTCTGTCCCTGTTGCCATGCCTTTCCCGACTGTGACCATGGTTTCCTAACTATGATAAACTTTACCTACCAGAAATTTTGAGCCAAACTTTCTCCCCTAATTTATCTTTTTCAAGACATTCAGCAACAGAAATGTAACTACAAAAAAACAGAAAATTTAATGTCTGAGATTGAAATGACTTAAACCTTACTTCAAAATAATATTTAAAAAGCATTAAAATTATAGGAGAAAGTGTTGCTTGCTTCTTCTATTTAACTGGTTCTAGGAAATCTTTATCTATGTCTCTTGGTTTATCTGCCCAATAACATATGACAAAGTTTCCTCTTGTTTGTTAATTCTAAGTGTCATAATTTTAAAATGACCTATACAAATACAATGCATAATAATTCTTGAATGTTGTATCTTTTTTCTATTTTACCTGTATTCTTCTCCATTTTTATGTACTTTATATGTCATAGAAGTTGAACTGATCTTTCCATCTCTCTGTGTCTCTATTTCTGTGTGTCTGTCTGTCTCTTCATCCCTCTCCTTTCTGAAACAGAGTTTTCTGTTGTAGCCCAGGCTGTTGTGGAATTTACTGTATAACCCAAGATGAAATCTGAAGTCACAGTGATTCTGTCATAGCTTTCTGAGGGCTGGGATATAGTCTTCAGTCTCAATACACAGATTGAGAATTTTTCTTAAATTTTCTTAAATTTTTCTGTTTGATAAATGACTAAATTAAGGGCATATATTAGAAAATGACACATATTAGAAAATGATGATTAGAAAATGATCACTCAAGTTTTAATTTATAATTTATAATTATTCTTTGATTTATGAATTAAAATTATACTTTATAAAATAGAAGTCTAGCTTGTAGATAAATTCAATAGATAGATTCTATATGATACATACTTAATTTTTTTTAAACCCTTGCCCCTAGTCTTTAATTCTGCATTTAAAAAGCAAGTGGGAGTTATCAGATATTATTGAAGATCATTAGACTCAACCAAAACAAAACAAAAACGCATATGATGTTGCTTAAGTTTTTAATATGTACCAGGGACTTTAATGAGGGTCTTACCAATATATATATTAAATTCAGTGTTCTCAACAGACCAGTGAGGTAGCTAGATTACTACTCCAGAGACATTTGCACGTCCATGCTCACTGCTATTCTATTGATAATAACTCTGAAATGGAATCAACCCAAATGTCCATGAACAGATAAATGAACAAAATAAAGACATGGCACATATACACAACCAAATATTGCACATATTTTAAAAATGAAATTTGAAGTTAAAGGGGTAAAACTAGAAAAAATATACTGGGTGAGGAGGTAACTTGGGTTCAAGTGCTATATATTGTTTCTCATATGGAGATACTAACTTCAAATACTTTTTGTATTTAACTTAGAGCAAATCTAGAATTCAAAAGAATGGAAAGAGGTCTTAAAGGACACATTAAAGGCAGAATAAAAGATTATAAATAAAACAAACGTGCTAAAGAGGAGTACCCAGACAGAAATTCATAGTCAGGGAGGGATGTAGGAGAAAAGGGGAAATTCAGGAGTAGAGGGTGGGGTGAACTCAAAGAAATGGTGTACAGAAGCTTACTATCTTACAGGAAACTTAAAAGATAAGTTGAAGTATAGTAGAATGCATGTGAAAAGAAAAAAAAGTGATAGGAATACAAAGAATTAAGGGATTAATGGAGGACAGAAGAGAATGAGGGATGGTGGGTGAGTTAACCCAAACTGAAAGTGTGTGTAAATGCTTATGGAATCCCACTAAGTAGTAAGCAAATTTCAAAGTATAATTCTACAAAATAAAGAGTAAGAAAATTATTACCCTATGTGAGTAGACAATGCTGCTCCCAAAAGATGAGCTATTAGATGAAAATACAAGTTTAAGACACAGGAGGTATTTCCATTGGCATTGGTTACTGACAATTACTATTTGGTAAGAACCTATTCCTGAAGACATGACACAATTTAGCTGCAGGACAAAGGGAAGTCAGTTTTAAGCAACCAGGAAGCTTATTACTGGCTGGCTTTTATATTATTAGAAAGTGCTATGGAAGCTACTTGGGGAGAAAAGTTATCAATGCTCTGACCCAGCACTGGACTTTGAATTCTACAATACTGGTCTGTTTAGCTAGATGAACCTGCCAGTGCAACATGGCACAATTATAGAATAACTATTTTTCATTTAGGTTTAAGGCCTGCTTTAGAGGATGGAATTTAATCTCCTGGTGCTTAGGTCTGACAAAAGCCCACGGTTGAAGAGGTCATAAGACTGAGGGGAGAAGCATCCTATTTTCATTTTGCTGAATATTAATGCTGCCTTCTAAATATTTATGCTAATACTGGTAGACCTGGGCCGCTCTCAGTCTTGCAAAGCATTTTTGCAGTGAACAGCAGTCAATAGAAAGATGCATAGGTGTTCAGATGAAGACTCAGAGCTCAGTCCCAAATAAGACATCTATCTTCACCCAATGGCCACCAAGGCTTGGGGAATTTTGTAGAAAGATGCATAGAAAGATGGTAATAACATGAGGATGTAGAGGATTGCTTCAAAATGTTGTGCTTACACACATACAACTTATACACGGTCAAGTCATCCTATATCCTACCACAGATGCCATTGGTCCAGATTCACACACTCAAAAACTAGATTTGGTGGGTGGGGAATGTGATTGAAGATGTTGTCACTGGAAGGTTTCCCACGTTCTAGTAGATGGCCCGAGAAGCATTACCTGGACTGTTGGGTTATTTTTTTCAAGTTGAAATAAGACACCAAGTTTGAAGAGAATATACTGAAGAAATAGTTAAGGGGTTTGAGAATAGAGTTGTATGTAGGACAATTATGATTATATTTTATTATTTACATGGATGAGATTATGAAGATACACAAAATGTTTAAAAACTAAAATAGTTCTGCAAAGCAATAGAGAACATTAGATTAATAAAAATTAATCTAATGGAATCTCATCATTTTTCTCATTAAGTTTTTTGTAATCAACTGACTACCATTTCTTATATACTTCTTAAATATTAAGCTACATTATCACTCAATCAATGAATATAGTACCTGAGTAATTAACAGATTTTAAACGAATGTAAAAATAGAAGGGAGACTTACTTTAATTTCTTTGATGGATGATTGTCTTGATTTCATTTCTGCAGCTGTTATAATATAGTCTCGACAATGTATGGAAGAAAAGGTTTGAGCTTACAGTTCAAAATCACTGTTGATCTTGGTACAGAAGCTAGTCATGTTATAACCACAGTCAAGAGCGGAGAACAATCTAGTAAAGCAAGCATACCAGGTTCCCCTAGTGCTAGTTTCTTTTTTATAATAAGGCCTTGCCCATGAATGTGCCACCCACATCCATGGTGAGTTTTCCAACTTTAACCAACCCAATTAAACAAACAAACAAACAAACAAACAAAAACAACCTCACAATCATGCCTTCAGACCAACATGCTCTAGACATTTACTCACTGAGACTCCCTTCCACGGTTATTAACATCAAAACTGTCACACTGCAGGAAAGAACAATATAAGTACCGTGAATAGACAAAGTGAGTCTGAGGACTACGAACATTGGCTGGAGATGGAATATTAATATAATAAACTCAGTGAAAAAGGTCAAATGACCAACATTTCCAGCACCTTCCTGGTGACTCGCTATCTTAGAGGCCTGAGAGTCAAAAACATCTTAATGATTATGGGAAATTGTGCCCCCAAAATGAAAACATCTTTTTATCTGATCCTGTGTAATAAGGCTTATTTATATTTAGAACATGTTTTAAATAGGCACTTACTTTCCTATGGCTTATCCCTTAAACTTTAGTTACTATCACAGAAAAATTAGCATCTCTAGCACACTTAATCATGATTAGCTTAGAAGCCAAGACCATAATGGAGAAAAGACAGCATCTCCAACAAATGGTGCTGGTCTACATGTAGAAAATGCAAATAGATCCATATTTATCACAGCCATTTACTTTTAGCCATTTTACTTTTACTGCACAAAAGTAAAGTCCAAGTGGATCAAAGACCTCAACATTAAACCAGACACACAAAATGTGTTAGAAGAAAAAGTGGGGAAGAGCCTTGAACTCATTAACAAAAGAGACAACTTCTTGAACAAAACAAGAGCTCAGACTCTGAGATCAACAATCAATAAATAGGACCTCATGAAACTGAAAAACTTCTGTAAAACAAAAGAAAAGGTAAACAGAACCAAACAACAGCCTGCAGACTGGGAAAAGATCTTCACCAACCCTACATCTGACAGAGGGCTAATATCCAGAATATATAAAAGAACTCAGGAAATTAACATCAACAAACCAAATCATCCAATTAAAAAATGGGGTACAGACTAAGCAGAGAATTCTCAACAGAGGAATCTTGAATGGTGGAGAAGCACTTAAAATTGCTGAAGTTCCTTAGTCATCAGGGAGAGATGCAAATCAAAACTATCTTGAGATTTCACCTTACCCCCATCAGAATGGCTAAGATCAAAAACTTAAGCGACAGCACATGCTGGAGAGGTTGTGGAGAAAGGGGAACCATCCTCCATTGCTGGTGCTACTGTAAACTTGTACAACCACTTTGGAAATCAATCTGGCCCTTTCTCAGAAAACTGGAAATACTGCTACCTCACGACCAGCTATACCACTCTTGGGCATATATATCTGAAAGATGCTCAATCATACAACAAAGACATTTGCTCAGCTATGTTTGTAGCAGCTTTATTTGTAATAACCAAAATCTGGGAACACCTTAGATGTCCCTCAATGGAGGAATGGATACAGAAATTGTAGTACATTTACACAGTGGAATACTACTCAGCCATTAAAAACAAGGAAATCATGCAATTTGCAGGCAAGTGGATAGAACTAGAAAAGATCATCTTGTGTGAGGTATCCCCAAAACAAAGAGATTTGCACGGTATACACTCACTTATAAGCGGATATTAACTATATTCTATAGGATAAGTATACTAAAAACTACAGACCTAAAGAAGCTAAGTGACAATGAGGACCCTAGGGAAAGATGCTCAATTCTCATTCAGAAGGGATAACAGGATACACCAGAAGGTGTAGAAGAGAGGGAACAGGACTGGAGACTACCACAGATGTTCTCTAAAAGACTCCAACCAGCAGCGGATCAAAGCAGATGCAGAGACTCACAGCTAAACTGAATAAAGTCCATGGAATCTTATGGAAGAAGAGGGATAAAAGAACCTGACATGAAGGGGCCAAGGAGACCAAAAACCAAAACAAAACAAAACAAAACAAAAAAGCAGGGTTCACGGGAGATTGCAAAGACTTCTTCCTGGTGGGGTGACCTAGCCAGTCCACAGAGGAAGAGGATCCAGGCAGTCCTGAAGGGACCTGATAGGCTAGGGTCAGGCAGTAGGGGAGGAGGACTTCCCCTACCAGTAGACTAGGGAAAAGGGATAGGAGAAGAGAGGGAGGGAGGGAGGGTGGGCTATAACTGAGATAAAAGTGATTACATTACAAATATAATAATAAAAAATAAAACAAAAGATTGGAAAATTAGGAATCCATGATATTGACTGTTTTATGCTATGTTATGTAACAAAATAGAGCACTGATTACTCGCATTGAAGAAAAAAAAGCTCAAGTGATGAACTTGATATAATTTAGGTCAGAGAAACTAGCCTGATGGTTAATTGTAGGCTCCCACTCTTACCCTACCATGAGGTTCCTGGATGACCCAAGATAATGGAAAACAAAGGGACCTTGGAGACAAGTGGCCGGATAAAACAAAGTACAAAAATTGATGTGCGTTGGATGGTAAGAAGATTTTATGGAATACAATGCAAGAACCTCTTGGTTCTATAAATAGACAACCTGTCCCGCTCTCATCTGGACACTGGCTAAAAATGAAGTCATACTTAGTTGATCTGCTCACTCCCTCTTCCCGGTAATATTGCCTCTGTTAACAAGTTCTTAGCTTCATAGAAAATTAAGTGTGCAAATATTGTCTTGTATAGCAAAGTACGCTTTGGAGACTGTATGATTTTAAGGGCCATGAAGGTCCTTACCTGGGAGAGCTGGTCACATGACTCACCTTGATATAGGGTGTTTCATGGCATGAAACCAGCTAGACTGGTTGCTCTCGATGTTCTCACCCCCTATACTCTTTCTTTATGATATCCTTCACGTGTACTCATCTTTTAGTCTAAACATAAAACTGTATTTGAAATCAATATACACATTATGCTTCAGTGCTTCCACTGTTCCATAGGTGTCCATTGTCTTTGCTTCTTCTCACTGGTCCACGCTTTTCTACTTTTCCTAATCTTCCAGATTTGTTTCTTCCTCACATCTTAGCTCATACATCACTCCCTCTCCCCCAAAAAAAATATCTCATGAAAGACGCCCCCAGGCAGAAACAGTTACTTCTCCTTGCTCTTGATATTTCTCTAGATTAATGATGACCGTGTAAAGAAGATGCTAAAGACAAGGACACTGAATTCAGTCTGCAGGCCATGGAATTCTAGTTGTTATTAGCAAGAGAGATAGCTTAATGACTCTGTTTTTATCTTTACATGTATAAAAATGAGATAGCATCAGTATAAGTACTTTACAGGATCAAAGGGGCTCCTGTAAGCACTGTGCACATAAAAACAGCAGATGCTAAGCCCTCAAATGGCTTGAACTGGTATTATATTTTATCACTGAAATTTTTATTATGTCTGAGTAATAGCATAGGGTGATAATACTGCAATGAGATTTTACATGAAACTGGGTATCATTCATAAACAGAGAATATTGATAACTGAATTACTTTCCCAGGGCATCTGATAGGCAAATAAAATTGACTTTATTTTGTGTAATATCTACCACAAAGTATAAAAACTATAAAAAGTATAAAAACTTTGTAAGTAACAATCTTTATATTAATGCACAAAATATAGAAATTTGAAGTCTGCATTAGTGAAGAGGTTATTTATTTAAAAACAACAGCAGCAACAAAAATGGCTCTAACAATTAAAAAGACTCAGAGGCTTTGAAAGAGACTGAGCTCTTCAGGCACAAAGGTCCAGGCTTCCTTGTAAAGAGAACAGAGGAGAGTGTGTGTGGTTGAATTCGGCTCTGTCTCATACAGTCAGGAGGTTTAACTTTCAGTAACAATTGCTTGAGGAGACGGATGAAAGGAGCAGACCGTTGACGTAAAGTCGTGTACACACTCTATACTCGGTACAAAGGCTCCAGCCGCTGTGCTCTGTCTTCATTTGTATGCATGCCCAGGCATGTAGAGGAAGTGTTGAAAATACGTCTGTACTTACATGTCGTTTTGTCACTATTTGTAACAGATTCTGGAATCAACTTAAGTGTCTGTCAATAGATGGATGGGTAATAAAAATATGTCTCGTGTGCATAAGCAAATCTTATTCAACCTTACAAAAAAGGGATTTCAGATAACTGGGGATCATAGGAGTCTATCTGGATGACAGTAGAGTGAAAAATGCCAGACTAGAAAACAAATACTGAGTACATATCACCAATTATGGAACCTAAAAGCCTTTAATGCTCAGAAACACGGAGAAAAGGGTTTGGATTTAGTAAAGTGTTAGATGAAAATTCCAGTCACTCTGTATTTTTATTCCTTGACAATGGTACAAATACCTAGCTTAAGTGTTCTTTGTTTTTTTTAGAACAAAACTATCGCATACTAAATAAACTATCTTTAAACACACACACATTCAGTTACATTGGAACAATCGGTTCAAGAGATTTAGTGCACATCATGGTGATAACATGTATTATATGATGCAGTAATGACCATGTATTATATGCTTGGAGAATATTGAAAATGGGCTGTCACAGAATATGAATACAGCAGTATATATGTAACCATTTCACAATAAGAATATATGTCAAAACATAACTTGTACGTAAAAAGCAGAGCTACAGTTCTTTGTGGATGTAGGGTCGTAGCACATGAAGAACTACAGGCAACCGAGGAAAGCTAAGGACAGGAGAGGTTCTTCCCTGGGGAAGGGCACACCAATTAATATCCCAGTGCCAAATGGTCAGTCTTGAAAATGCACATGCAAGTAATGTTATACAGACTAAGCAGGTTATATTTAGGAATGTACATGTATGTACATTGTACACGCAATAACAATTATTGTAAAAAGAGGCCATGAATCTGAAAGAGAGTGGAGAGAAATATATGGTTGAGTTTGAAGTGAAAAAAAGGCAAGAGACAAAAATATAATATAAAAGTTTAAAATATGAAAATTAAAATTTAAAAAGCATAACTGAATTTGTCAATCAATATGATTTTAAGTAAAAACTATTACCCAATAAATAAATATATAAATATGCAAGCATATATGAAAGAAAATATTGGCAAAATATCGCCATATTTTCTATGGCAATACTTTTGCTCAATTACTGACATTTTTCCTCTTCCTAATTTTTATCTTTCTGTTTAAGTTTGTCTTACACATAGTGCAAAAGGACTAAGTAAAGACTAGTGGATCATGCTTCTGTCAGATAGGCCTTCTTACTGAGTAGATAGTACTTCAAAGAAAGACAAATGACAACAACCAAGACTAGGCTATTTTAATGGAGAAGGACAAGTATAAACATGAGAAATATAATAGTATGCAGCGATCACATAATTCCATCTGCTTTAAATATTCCAAGTTATCATCATGTGTGAAAATTTTACCTCTTGACAAAGGAAGAAGTCCAGGGCAAAGTATTCAATCATCTTATCTTCCTAACCTTCAGAAATGGGTCTCTTCCCATGCAGTATTTTTTTCAGAGCTATTTTTACTTCCTTGTTCCTCAAAGTATAGATCAAAGGGTTCAGCATTGGTCCTACTAAGTTCATCAGAATTTGTACCACAGTTCCCAGCATGGGGTTGGGTGTGGGCTGAAGGTACACAGTGATGATGGGTCCATAGGCACAGAGGATAGCAATAAGATGGGCACTGCAGGTGGAGAAGGCATGCTGACGTCCCTCAGTTGAATGAATACTCAAGATGGAAATTGTGATCCGAGTATAGGACACAAGGATCAGGAGAAAGCAGACAAGAGACACTAGACCAACATTAGTGAAGCTCACTCTCTGAGCTAAGGACGTATCAGCAGAGGCCAACGGCAAGATGGCTGGTATATCACAGAAGAAGTGGTCTACTTCATTGGGACCACAGTAAGGCAAAGCGAAGGTGAGGGAAGTCAAGATAATAGAATGGAGGCATCCTAAGAGCCATGTGCCCACAGCTAGAGCCACGCAGACCCTAGAGTTCATGATGATGGAATACCGTAGAGGATGACAAATTGCAGCAAAGCGGTCATAGGCCATCACAGTGTACAGAAAGCATTCAATGCTCCCAAGAAAATGAAAGAAGAAGAGCTGGGAGACGCAGTCTTGGTAGGAGATGAGTCTACTAAGTCCCATTAGGTAGAGTAGCATTTTTGGACAAGTCACAGAAGAGAAACCCATGTCAAACACAGACAAGTTCCCCAGAAAAAAGTACATGGGTGTGTGAAGGCGGGTAGAGGAAATAACAGCCACAAGGATAGACACATTTCCCAGCAGGGTGCAGGTGTAGAAGGGCAGGAATAACACAAAAAGCACAGTCTCCAGGCCCTCTGTATGCGGGATTCCCAGGAGAATGAACTCAGTCACCACTGAGCAGTTCTTCATCTTCATGGGAGCTAGTGTTCTGGGAAAGGAAGAAGAAACAGAGGGAATGGAGAATGTCCTGGACCAGCATTCGTAATGTGCACGTGAGGAAAAGGAATGCAAGTGGCAGCGTTTTGGCTTTCTGCTGCAGAAAGACTGCTTGTTGTCCAATTTAGAAAATTAGAAAAATGCTTGCCTTAGCGAGCTGAGTGTTTTGTACACTAAATAGTTTTGTGTACAAAAACTATTGTGTTGATTTCAAATGCAGATGTTTCTTGTTTTGTTACCTTTGAGAAAAGGTCATGTTGGAGAAAGGAAGGACAAAATCCACATAAATACATTCTGCTCCTTCACCGTGGTGGTGAGATATCAAACCTCAAAATAATTTAAAAATTTTTCACAGCACAATCCACTATTAACAACAGCCTTATCTTTTGTCCCTTTGTTTTTGAGTAAAGTGAGTCATGAAGTAAGATTGACCGATAACTACTTTACAGCTCAAAACAGGTTCATTTAATCTAAGTTCACTTACTTCTCGAGACTGTCTATGCTTCGGGTCTGGAATGAAGTAAAAACTTGAGTACTGGGGAGAATAAGCAACTCTGATTACTCCAACATAATGGCAGAATTTAGAATATAAAATATTTTCTGTAAATATCAGTCTTTCCACTGTACCAAATCTGTGATGCAGTGTGCAAATTGCTGTACCTGCTGAACCAGACAGAAAAGTGTATTTGTGTTCTTGCCTCCTTACCATGCAATGGAAGATTAATTAATGTCTTCCTGGCTACCACACACACAAGCATACACCTACACACACATAATTGTGAAGTCTAGGAGTGGACTGTATTATGTGTAACTATATCCATGGTGGAAAATAATGCAGGGCATTATCAAATATTGAGAAATTAAATATCTCAAACTGAAATAACTCAGTGTCTATAAAGAACTGGATATAATTCTTTTTCTTTACAAAGAGCAGACAGCAATTTTCCTAAATAACCTTGTAGAGCGGTTGGTATTATCTACCTGCTCTTTTACTACATTCCACTGTATACTTACTTACTTGGCTCTCACAACTGAGAGCGCTTGCTATTGTTCTAAAAAAAACAGATAAGCAGGCTCCAAACAAGACCTCCAAATATATTTATATTACCCCTTCCAAATGAGTTTGACTGTCACCCATTGATGGAAAATGCAAATAAAGCTACCTAGATATAGGCTTATTAAGAATTTCTATTTTATTAATCATTTCGAATCAAGTACAAATTCTTTGTCTGTAAATGGAAATGTAAGAATGGTATCTGTGAGCTGGTATACAATCACAATGAAATAAAATAGAAAATAATTGCTATCTTATTTTTTTTTCTCAACAAATGATCCTGTTCATCCTGAGCTCTGAGTGCATTCGTAAACAAGCACTTTAATCACTCCTCTTCTCTGGATACATGCAATAGGAGCAGATACGAACATGATGACGCATGACTTACAAGGAGGTTTGCCCTTCAAGCTTCTGCCCATTGGTCTTTCCGTGACTGGTACTTCACATTGAAATTGGAGACATCTGTAGAAACCACTGAAGCATTTTCTCCCATGTTCATTAAAGATCATTTCAGGCAAGAAACTAGGACAATGACACAAAATTGAATGTGTCTCTAACTGCCACCAAATGTCTTTCAGACAGTAACTAATTCATTATTCCTTTGGATACAGAAATTTAAATATCTCTGGAGCCCTGGGGATACAGTCAATGTGTAATTTTCAATCAGGTTTCATAACAAAGGGAGTAATCATATTGCTAGCAAGAAATCCAACTACAGTGTCTCTGATTATGCTTCCTCTAATGGCATTACTTTGTAATTATTTTTAAAAAGTAAAACAAAAATAAAAATGGTGGAGCTAAACGCAGACACCTTGCTTTTATGACTGATGGGGGAGGAATGCAATGGCTAAAATTCAGTCTATGACATATATAAAAATCATTTCTCAGCATAACTCTATACTAATAAGCTCCCAAATGTTACCCATATACCTCAGTCTTTTTCAAATGTCCAATTTCAAATATTTTAATATGAAATATTCATATTTCTAGCTATAGACTCAATTGAGTCTTCCAAAACTGTAAACATAAAGTACCTCCAACTATTCCATCATATTGGCGTGAGGCACTTAATTAAATCTAAGTGGGAAACCTTGATCCCATAGAAGCAATGTCTTAAATGTCTTAAATAAAAAGAAAGATCACTAGAGTGCTTCATCTCCCTTTCCCCACTCCCTATGTTTCCGCACCTGAGGATACAGAGATAAAATGGCTGTGCCAGTTCATGAAACCAATCCTAATTCAAGCCTTCCTCTTGGATGGCTGTTTATGCCAAATGTCCATGGCAGGACTTCATGAAAATTGTAGTATACCAAAACAGTTCTAATTTTCTGACATTTTCTACTTGTTTGATTTGAAAATATAGCTCCAATTACTAGACTTTTCAACATGTTTTTTTAACTGACAAAAAGAACTTCCCAAAGCAGAAATATGTCACTACATGACTTTTCCAGAATTACATATATATGTATATATATATAATTCAACAAGTATTAATATAAATAAGAAAAACTGTTTTAATCTAGACTCCCTCATGCATGAATTTTATGTATTTAAAACCTGATCTTTCTCTTATACAAAACACAAACTTCATATTCTCAAACAACAGATCATATATAAAACATAAGATATTGAAACAGAGAAAACCAAAGAGATTAACAATGCCAAAATTAAGCTATTTGAAAAGACTGAAAATATTCCTCTCTGCTCTTGATGATTTCTTAAAGCACACACACACAAATAATGTCTAGATGGAAAGTAAACAGAAGAATATGGATTAGCTATACGTGAAACAATAAATCAAAATAATTTATCCAAAATGCAACCAATATTTATAAAAAACTGACCAGTAAACATAGAAATATGAATATTCACATGAATTACTTTCTATTCCAACTGTGCAATTAGTTAATTAAAATCTTAGTGGATGAAAAACATTTCTTATCTCCCAGTTTCATGGGTTGGAAATCCAGCATTACCTAATTGGGTATCAGGATTCTGCCCGAGAATCTTATGAGGTTGCTGTCAAGCTGCCAGCTGGGAGCTGAGACTGCAGTCATACCTGAACTGCCACTGGGGAAAAACCTGTTTCCAAGCTTACTCTGGAGCCTAATACCCAACAGGGACCCTGATAGGATTGCTTTCCAATGTGGGAACTGGCAAATCAAACCAAAATGCTACAAGGTGGAGAAGACATCTATATGGCTGGAAGGGAGAGTTGTTAACAATCTAATGTCACAGTGACAATCAATCACTCCTGCACCTTCTGTTACTAGAACCAAAATGCTACATATAGACAGGAAGAGGATCTTAGATGCAGAGGCATTGTAGAGCAGTAGAGGTGATCTAAATAATAACTGTCTTGGGACAATTGGATGTTTGTCCTTTTCAAAATGAAAGAGGAAACAATTTCTTACTGTATCATAACCTGAACTTGATTTTAAATAGTTTAAAGACCTAAAAGTAAAGAAGAAGAAGAAGAAGAAGAAGAAGAAGAAGAAGAAGAAGAAGAAGAAGAAGAAGAAGAAGAAGAAGAAGAATGGAGAAAGAGATAAAAGAAAAAAAATTAAAAAAAAAATTAGAATCTAAAAATAGACCTAAAAGTAAAAACAAAAAATAAATAAAGCCATAAAAATGTAAGAGCCAATTAATGGTAAAATATAATTAAATCCAAATATAATATAAATAAAAGTATAGCTATAATGATATTAGAAAACTAAAAAGTTGGGCTTTCATTTGTTTGTTTATTTATTTACTTATTCACTTTACAGCCCAATCATAGCCTCCTCTCTCCTCTCCTCCCCATCTTACCCACTCTACCTCTTTCCCCATGTCCCTCCCTTACTCCTCAGATGAGGGGAGCCACTCCACCAACCCACATCAGCACCTCAAGTCACATGAGGGCAGAGTCCATCTTCTTCCTCTGTAGCCTGGCAAGGCCACCAGGGGGAAATGATCAAAAGCTGTCAAGTGATCTCCTGTCAGATGCAATCCCCACTTCCCACATGAAGCCTACACTGCCCGTCTGCTACATCTTTAGAGGGGGCCTAGGTCCAATCCATGCATGGTGCTTGGTTGATGCATCAGTCTCAGAAAACCCCTCTAAACACTGGTTAGTTGGCTCTGTTGATCTTCTTGTGGAGCTCCTGTCACCGCTAGGTCCTTTTCTCTTTCTGTCCTTTCTCTTTTCTACAAGATTCCCTATGCATCAACCAATATTCGGCTGAGTCTCAGCATCTGTTTTGAGGAGCTGCTGGGTAGAGTCTCTCAGAGGACAACTTTGACAGACTCCTGGCTGCAAGTATTATTCATAGTCTCATGGGTTGGTACTCTCTGATAGGTTGGGTCTTTGGTTGGGCCAGGGATTGGTTGGGTATTCCCTCAATCTCTGCTCTATCTTTATCCCTGCATATCTTATAGACCAGATAACTTTTGGGTCAATATTTTGTGTGCGGTTTGGTGTTCCCTTCCCTTTGCTAGAAGACTAGTCTAGTTGGTGGGTGTCCTCTTCAGGCTCTATGGCTTCTGCTACTAGGAGTCTCTGCTTGAGTCCCCCTCATATCCTCCCAGGAGCCCACCCTGACTTAGGTCTCCAGCTTGTCACAGAGATACCATCACCTTCAGTTTCTCTCTTCTCTATAGGACATTTGCCCTCTAGGACTTGCTCTCTTCAGGTCTAATCTCCATCCTCATATCTCTCTGTGCCCCCTCTCCTATCTTGTTCTCTCTCTTCAGTCACTACCTCTTTCTAATCTGTTTCCCCTTCAGAGTGAGATTTATGCATTTTTTCTTGGATCCTCCTTGTTATTTATCTTCTTTGGGTCTGTGTCTTGAAGTCATTCCATGATTCTTATTATAAGCATTGGTCAATATACTTATTCAGCATATATAATATCAGTAAACCTGAGAAATGATGTTGTTATACACTGCCACTGAAACAATGAGCGAAATATAAGCCTGTGCACACCCCTATGTCCTTAAATGTACTTGTTCATTCAATCTACAATGTAGAGATATTTTTAGTTATGGGAAAATATCTTCATAAGTTTGTTAAAATCCTATTGTGAGGATTCATAAGTATGTAAAATCCTATTGTAAAAAAGAACATTGCTGTTATTTTTGGATGACACATTGGGAATTCAGATAGGTTTGGAACCTCCATGTTTTGTTTTGTTTTTTTCAAAGCACCTGCTTGACAATGCTATTATTCAAATCTTAGAGTCCCGACATAACACTCAAATGTGATGCTACCCTTTCAACATAGGCCATTCCATTCATAACCTTCTCTTTCCATTAAAGCTTGTCCCTTTGTTTTTCTAGAAAATGTTTCCCGTTTTTGGTTTGCAATAGGTCAAATAAAACACATTTTCATCAGACATCTTTCTAAAAATTTGTTTTCATTGTTTATATTTGCCTTTTTCTTCATAGATCACATTTCTTGGATTCCCAACAACAACAACAAAAAAAAAACAGGAATAAACAATCGCTAGTAATTGATATATAGCAATATCAATGGCCTCAATTCCCCAATAAAAAGACACAGATTAACAGAATGGAACTAAAAGCATTAGAAACCAAATGGACCCAACAGATACCTCCAGAATATTTCACCTAAACACAAAATAATATATCTTCTCAGAATATCATGAAATTTCTCCAAAATTAACCACATACTTGGACACAAAGCAAGACTCAACAGACACAAGAAAATTGAAGTAACTCTCTTTATCTTATCAAACTATCTCAGAATAAAGCGGGATACCAACCACAGAAACAATAGAAAGCTTATAAACTCATGAAAACTGAACAACTCTTTATTCAATGACCACTGGGTCAAGGAAAAAAAAATAAAGAGATAAATTAAAGACTTTCTAGAATTCAATAAAAATGAATACACATATACCCAACCTTATGGAACATAATGTACCTGCTAAGAGGAAAATTCGTAACACTAAGTACTAACATTAAAAAAAAAAAAAAGGTACAGAGAGCCCATACAACCTAACAACACACCTGGAAGATCAAGAACAAAACAAAGTAATCATGGCCAAGAAAAGTAAACAACAGTAAATAATCAGGCTCCAGGCTGAAATCAATAAAATAGCAACAAAGACTAATACAAAGAATCAATAAAAAAAAAAATGTTGGATCTTTGAGAAAATCAACAAAATAGGCAATCTTTTAAATAAAACACAGAGAAGAAATATCCAAATTAACATACTCAGAAACAAAAAGTGGGACATAACAATAGACATTGAAGAAATCCAGAAAATCATAACATCATATTTTAAAAAGCTGTACTCCTCAAAACTAGAAAACTAAAAGAAAGGGATAATGTTCTCCATAGGTATCACACACCAAAGTTTAATCAAGATGAGATGAAAAATTTAAATAAATTTATAACCCCTAGTAAAACTAAAGCAGTCATTAAAAGTCTCTAAACCAAGAAAACTTTAGGGCCAGATGATTTTAGCACAGAATTCAACCAGACTTTCAAAGAATTACTGCCAATATTCCTCAAATTATTCCACGAAATAGAAACAGAAAAACCATGGCCCAATCCACTTTATGAAGTCACAGTTAATCTGATAGCCAAACTATTTACAGACTCAATAACGAAAGAGAATTACAGACTAATTTTCCTTATGAACATAGGTGTAAAATACTTTTTTTTAAGGTTGAAAGAAATTTATTTATTTTTTAATTTTTATTTTTTTTTCTTATGAGTTACATTTTATTAACTCTGTATCCCAGCTGTATCCCGCTCCCTCATTCTCTCCCAATCCCACCCTCCCTCCTTCCTCTCCACCCTGCCCCTTTCCAAGTCCACTGATAGCGGGGACCTCCTCCCCATTCATCTGACCCTGTTTAATCAGGTCTGCAAAGTCCTCCTCTGTGGCCTAACAGGACTGCTCCTCCCTTGGGTGGTGGGGAGGTCAAAGAGCCAGCCATTGAGTTCCTGTTAGAAATAGTCCTTGTTCCCCTTACTATGTGAAACCAATTGGTTACTGAGCTACCATGGGCTACATCAGAGCAGAGGTTCTAGGTTATATCCATAGATGGTCCTTGGTTGAGTGTCAGTCTCAGAAAAGACCCTGTGCCCAGATATATTTGGACCTTGTGGAGCTCCTATCCTTTCCATATCATACTAACTCCCCTTCTTTCATATGATTCCCTGCACTCTGCCGAGGGTTTGGTTATGAGTTTTAGTGTCTGCTTTGAAACACTGCTAGGTAGAGTCTTTCAGATGCGCTCAGTAGACTCCTGTCATACTTTCAATGCACATCCTATCTGTCTTTCTAAATGAAGATTAATCATCTTACCCCGTGGTGTCTGCTCTCTTGATTATCATTTTTAGGTGTATAGATTTCATTATGTTTATCATATCTTATAGGTCTATACATTCTGAGTGAAATATCCCAGAAGGAGAAAGACAAACACGGTATATACTCGCTTATATAGACCTGTAAAATTCTACCAGAGAAATCCTTCAGCTAATAAATAACTTCACAAAGTGGCTAGATACAAAATTAACTCAAAAATAAGTAGCCCTCCTATATACCAAGAAAGTGAGAGACCTTTTTGAAAAAAAAAAAGAAAAACAAACAAACAAACAAACAAAAAACACTTCAAGTCTCTGAAGAAAGAAATTGAAGAATATGTCAGAAGATGGAACGATCTCCCAGGCTCATGGGTCGGTAGGATTAACAAAGTGAAAATGGCAATCCTGCCAAAAGCAATCTACAGATTCAATGCAATTCCCATCAAAATACCAATAGAATTCTTTACAGAACTTGAAAGAACAATTTTCAATTTCATATGGAAAAACAAAAACCCAGAATAACAAAAGAAAATAAATAAAAAGGAATACAATCTGTACAGTAACAGATCATCTAGAAGTATTTCCATCCTAGATCTCAAGATGTACTACAGAGCAACAGTAATAAAAACTGCATGGTACTGGCATAGAAACAGAATGGTGGAACAATGGAATCAAATAGAAGACCCGGAAATAAACCCACACACCTATGAAAACTTGGTTTTTGACAAAGAAGGCAAAACCATTCTATAGAAAAGAGACAGCGGGGGAGGGGCAAGATGGCGGCGCCGGGAGGACTCTCATTCTGAGCAGCAGCACAGCAGGATCAGCACAGTGAACAGCAATCAGAACTCTCGGCCATAAAACACAGTCATTGTGTTTCCCAGGTGAGAGGATACCCCACGGTGGGGGATTCAATCAGCTTTTAACTCACCCGGCTAAACCGCGGAAGAGATCCCGGTTCCGCCAGACGCTTGGCTGCCGGCCGCCAGCCCCAGCCCCAGCCCAGAGCCACAAGCCAGTGTCTCTGGTCATGGTCCCAGACTGAACCTTGGGCACCACACTATCAGAGACTGGAATTTTCAGTCGAGAGATAACCCCAGGGTACAGGAAACGATTGGGACCGGCCTTAGGTCACCCAGACATCCCCTGGAAAAGACTCGGGCAGGTTCCACGGGCACCCCAGGAGCCAGCCCGGAGCCAGAGCCGGGGACCCAGGTTCCAGCACAGAGCCCTGCCTGCCTGCGCGCCTGATTCGCCGCCGGAGATAGAAATGGCGGGTCTGATCTCAGAGCACTCAGCTCACCCCCAACCTGAAAAGGTCCCCGGAAAATTACCCATCTGAGGGAAGCACTCAGGCCCCCAAAAGCCGCAAAGGCAGACACAGGCAGTTTCTGCGCACCAGACAGCTGGCAGAGACTGAGCCGCCCTCACACAGCTGTGCTCCAGGCACAGGCAAATTTCTGTGGCCAGCCAGCTGGCGGACACTGAGCAGTGTGCACCAGGGCAAAAAAAGACACTAGGAGTCCGTGTCTCCAGAGAATCCACGGGGAAGGAAGGAAACTGTACTGATCTAAATCACCCAATCCTTCCCTAGAAAAAGTCTAGTAGTCTAGTGGGGCCGAGGCGCCAGCACTCAGCTGTGCTCCAGACACAAGCACAAACAGTTGAGGCGCGCCTGATGTCCAACTGGGTCACAGCAGCTGATCATTAAATTTGCAACAAGAAACCCAGAAACAGGGCAGCTGCCCTCAGGACTTCCCTGGGTGAGAGGAGAACCCTCTCGACTAACAAAGACCACAGTTACCACTCAGGTCTATATCCTTGAGGTGAGCAACTCCTGAAAAAACACCAGCCATCCAGGGACTATACCCAAAAAGCTGAGAAGACATCCTTCAGGAAAATCCAGCTTTCTGCAAAGGGGATTCTCTCCACCACAGGATCCCCAGGAACCACCAGAAAATAACCCCAAACTCCTAAGATAACACAATGGGTAGAGGCCAGCGTAAAAGCTCAAGCAACAAAAGACAGAGCAATATGGCATCTCCAGAACCCAGTTACCCAGGGACAAGTAGCCCTGGACACCCCACCATAACTGAAATCCAAGAAGATGACCTAACAAGTATGCTCATGAAGATGATAACAGAGGAAACAAATAAGATTCGTAAAGACATAGAGGAAGATAAACTCAAACAGAATATTGCCATCCGTAAAGAAATAGAGGAAGCTGCAGCCAAACAGTTTATGGCCTTTAGAAAGGAAATGCTTAAAACACTGAATGAAATGAAAGAAACAGAGTTGAAGGAACTAAAAGAAAAACAGGAAAGTACAATCAGACAGGTGAAGGAAGTAAACAAAACAACTCAAGACCTGAAGATAGAATTGGAAAAATTAAAGAAAACACAAATGGAAGAAATAATGGAAAGGAAGAATCTAGGGAAGAAAACAGGAACTACAGAGGTAAGCATAACCAACAGACTACAAGAGATGGAAGAAAGAATCTCAGGTGTAGAAGATACAATGGAAGAAATCGATGTATCTGTCAAAGAAAATGTTAAATCTGAAAAATTCCTGACACAGACCATCCAAGAAATGCAAGACAATATGAAAAGACAAAACCTAAGAATAATAGGTATAGAGGAAAAAGAAGACTCCCTTCTCCAAGGCCCAGAAAATATTTTCAACAAAATCATTGAAGAAAATTTCCCCAAGCTAAAGGAGAGGCCAATTAGAATACATGAGGCCTACAGAACACCCAGCAAATTTGACCAGAAAAGAAAATCCTCCCGCCACATAATAATCAAAACAGTAAGTATACAGAACAAAGAAAAAATACTAAAAGCTGCAAGGGAAAAAGGCCAAGTAACATATAATGGCAAACCCATTAGAATCACACCTGACTTTTCAACAGAGACTATGAAAGCCAGAAGGGCCTGGACAGATATCATGCAGACCCTAAGAGAACACAGATGTCAGCCCAGGCTACTATACCCAGCAAAACTCTCAGTCCTCATAGATGGAGAAAACAAGATATTCAATGACAAAAACAAATTTCAACAATACCTACAAACAAATCCAGCATTACAGAAGACACTGGAAGGGAAAATACAACCCAAGAAAGCTAGCTACATTCAAGAAAACACAGGAAATAAATAACCTCACTTCAGTAAAACAAAAAGCAACCAAGCACACAACCTGATGACCACAGCCAACATCAAAATCAAGAGATCTAACAGCCACTGGTCATTAATCTCTCTCAACATCAATGGACTCAACTCTCCAATAAAAAGACACAGATTAACAGAATGGATACGTAAACAAAACCCAGGAATCTGTTGCATACAAGAAACACACCTAAGACACAAAGATAGACATTACCTGAGGGTAAAGGGTTGGAAGACGACTTTCCAAGCAAACGGAACCAAGAAGCAAGCAGGAGTAGCCATTCTAATATCTGATAAAATAGACTTTCAACCAAAATTAATCAAAAGAGATGGGGAAGGACACTTCATACTCATCAAGGGAAAATTCCACCAGGAAGACATCACAATCCTGAACATATATGCCCCAAATACAAGGGCACCCACATTTGTGAAAGATACATTGATAAAATTTAAAGCACATATAGATCCACACACATTAATAGTGGGAGACTTCAACACCCCACTCTCAACAAAGGACAGGTCAACCAAACAGAAATTAAACAAAGAAACAATGTCTCTGACAGAGGTCATGAATCAAATGGACCTAACAGACATTTACAGAACTTTACACCCAAACACAAAAGAATTTACCTTCTTCTCAGCACCTCACGGAACCTTCTCCAAAATAGACCACATAGTGGGTCACAAAGCAAGCCTCAACAAATACAAGAAGATTGAAATAATCCCATGTATCTTGTCTGATCACCATGGAATAAAGCTGGACCTCAACAATAACAGAAATAACAAAAAGCCTACACACACATGGAAACTGAACAACTTGTTACTAAATGACAGCTGGGTCAGGGAAGAAATACAGAAAGAAATTAAAGTCTTTCTAGAAATCAATGAAAATGAAGACACAACATACCCGAACTTGTGGGACACAATGAAAGCAGTGCTAAGAGGAAAGTTCATAGCACTAAGTGCCTTCAAAAAGAAATTCGAGACAGCTCATTCAAGCACCCTAATGGCTCACTTAAAAACCCTAGAAAAAGAAGAAGCAGACACACCAAGAAGGAGTAGACGCCTGGAAATAATCAAACTCAGGGCAGAAATCAATCAATTGGAAACAAATAAAACAATTCAAAGAATCAATGAAACCAAGAGCTGGTTCTTTGAGAAAATCAACAAGATCGACAAACCCTTAGCCAGGCTAACTAAAAGGCAGAGAGACACCACCCAAATCAACAAAATCAGAAATGAAAAGGGGGATATAACTACAGACACTGAGGAAATCCAAACAATCATTAGGACTTACTTCAAAAGTCTATATGCCACAAAATTTGAAAATCTAAATGAAATGGACAATTTTCTTGAGCGATTTGACTTACCAAAGCTGAACCAGGACCAGGTAAATCAACTAAATAGACCTATATCCCCCAAAGAAATAGAAGCGGTCATCAAAAGTCTCCCATCCAAAAAAAGCCCAGGACCAGATGGCTTCAGCGCAGAATTCTACCAGACCTTCAAAGAAGAGCTAACACTAATTCTCTTCAAACTATTCCACAAAATAGAAACAGAAGGAATATTACCAAATTCATTCTATGAAGCCACAGTCACCTTGGTACCTAAACCTCACAAAGACTCAACAAAGAAAGAGAATTTCCGGCCAATCTCCCTTATGAACATTGATGCAAAAATACTTAATAAAATACTTGCAAACCGAATCCAAGAACACATCAAAGATATTATCCACTATGACCAAGTAGGCTTCATCCCAGGTATGCAGGGGTGGTTCAATATATGGAAATCCATCAATGTGATCCACCATATTAACAAACTGAAAGAAAAAAACCACATGATAATCTCCCTAGATGCTGAAAAAGCCTTTGACAAAATCCAACATCCATTCATGTTCAAAGTATTGGAGAGATCAGGGATACAAGGCACATATCTAAACATAGTAAAGGCGATATACAGCAAGCCTATAGCCAACATCAAACTGAATGGAGAGAAACTTAAAGCAATCCCACTGAAATCAGGGACAAGACAAGGCTGCCCACTCTCTCCATATCTCTTCAACATAGTGTTGGAAGTCCTTGCTAGAGCAATAAGACAGTTGAAGGAGATCAAGGGGATACAAATTGGAAAGGAAGAAGTCAAATTATCACTATTTGCAGATGATATGATAGTATACGTGAGTGACCCCAAAAACTCTACCAGGGAACTCCTACAGCTGATAAACACCTTCAGCAAAGTGGCAGGATACAAAATTAACTCAAAAAAATCAGTAGCCCTCCTGTATACAAAAGACAAAAGGGCTGAGAAAGAAATTAAGGAAACAACACCCTTCACAATAGCCACAAATGACATAAGGTACCTCGGAGTAACCCTAACCAAGGAAGTCAAAGACTTGTATGAAAAAAATTTCAAATCTCTGAAGAAAGAATTAGAAGAAGATATGAGAAGATGGAAAGATCTCCCATGCTCATGGCTTGGTAGGATTAACATAGTAAAAATGGCCATCTTACCAAAAGCAATCTACAGATTCAATGCAATGCCCATCAAATTACCAACACAATTCTTTACAGACCTGGAAAGGAAAATTCTCAACTTCATATGGAATAACAAGAAACCCAGAATTGCTAAAACAATCCTCTACAATAAAAGATCTTCTGGAGGTATCTCCATCCCTGATCTTAAGTTGTACTATAGAGCAACAGTTTTAAAAACTGCATGGTACTGGCATAGAAACAGAATGGTGGATCAATGGAACCGAACAGAGGACCCAGAAATAAATCCACACACTTATAGACACCTGATCTTTGACAAAGACGCCAAAACCATACAATGGAAAAAAGATAGCTTCTTCAACAAATGGTGCTGGTCTAACTGGATGTCTACATGTAGAAAAATGAAAATAGATCCATACTTGTCACCCTGCACAAAACTGAAGTCCAAGTGGATCAAAGACCTCAACATAAAACCAGACACATTAAATCGGCTTGAAAAAAAAGTGGGAAATACCCTAGAACTCATTGGTACAGGGGGAAACTTCCTGAACAGAACACCAACAGCACAGGCTCTAAGAACAACAACCAATAAATGGGACCTCATGAAACTGAAAAGCTTCTGTAAAGCAAAGGACACCGTCATCAAAACAAAGCGACCACCTACAGATTGGGAAAGAATCTTCACCAACCCTTTATCTGACAGAGGACTCATATCCAGTATATATAAAGAACTAAAGAAGCTGAAAAGCAGCAATCCAAGTAATCCACTTAAAAAATGGGGAACAGAGCTAAACAGAGAATTCTCTGTAGAGGAATACCGAATGGCAGAGAAGCACTTAAAGAAATGCTCAACCTCATTAGCCATTAGGGAAATGCAAATCAAAACAACCCTGAGATTTCACCTTACACCCATGAGAATGGCCAAGATCAAAAACTCAAGTGACAACACATGCTAGAGAGGTTGTGGAGAAAGGGGAACCCTCCTCCACTGCTGGTGGGAATGTAAACTTGTACAACCACTCTGGAAATCAATCTGGCGCTTTCTCAGACAACTAGGAATAGCACTTCCTCAAGATCCAGCCATACCACTACTGGGCATATATCCAAAAGAGGCTCAAGTACACAAAAAGGACATTTGCTCAACCATGTTTGTAGCAGCTTTATTTGTAATAGCCAGAAGCTGGAAACAACCCAGATGCCCCTCAACTGAAGAATGGATGCAGAAATTGTGGTACATCTACACAATGGAATATTACTCAGCAATGAAAAATAAGGAAATCATGAAATTTGCAGGTAAATGGTGGGATCTGGAAAGGATCATCCTGAGTGAGTTGTCTCAGAAGCAAAAAGACACACATGGTATATACTCACTCATATAGACATACAACATAGGACAAACCCACTAAAACCTGTGCATCTAAAGAAACTAAGCAAGAGAGAGGACCCTAACTAAAACGTCCAATCCCCATCCAGAAAGGCAAAGAGGATGGACATCAGAAGAAGAAGAAAACAGGAAACAACCTAGGAACCTACCACAGAGGGCCTCTGAAAACCTCTGCCCTTCAGACTATCAAAGCAGATGCTGAGCCTGATGGGCAACAACTGTTGGGCAGAGTGAACGGAATTTTAGGTAAGAACTGGGAAATAGTAAGAGCTGGAGAGGACAGGGTCTCCACAAGGAGAGCAACAGAACAAGAAAATTTGAACATAGGGAACTTCCCAGAGACTCATACTCCAACCAAGGACTATTCATGGAGATAACCTAGAACCCCTGCACAGATGTAGCCCAGGGCAGTTCAGAGTCCAATTGGGTTACATAGTAATGTGAAGAGGGACTGCCTCTGACATAATCTGATTGGCCTGCTCTTTGATCACCTCCCTCTGGGGGGGGGGAGCAGCCTTACCAGGCCACAGTAGAGGACAATACAGCCACTTTTGATGTGAACTGACAGACTAAGATCAGAAAGGAGAGGAGAACCTCCCCTATTAGTGGACTTGGGGAGTGGCATGCAAGCAGAGGGAGGAGGGAGGGTGGGATTGGGATGGGAGGAGGGAGGGGCTTATGGGGGGATGCAGAATGAATAAAGTGTAATTGATGAAAAATTTAAGAAAAAAGGGAAAAAATAATTTAAGAACCTTAAATGACTTTCAAAATTGGAGGAAAACATGGAGTTAGTCAATTGGCATGGAGCACGTCTCGCCCCTGGGGGCAATGGTCTCCTGAACCTACTCAGACCTCGGACACCACCACTGCTAGTTCTAAAACTGACGCAGGATGTTCCAACGAGGGGTTAAGGCTTCTCATAATATTTCCTATAAGCCCACACCTGTTTGTCTATATCCCCCATTTTTATTCATTATTAGCCAGATAGAGCCAAGTAATTGTGGTAATGATACTTGCTTTTTTGCCCAATGCTGGAATGCTAGTAAAGTTAGGTATGCCCTGGTTACTCGCATGCCTCACTGGGTGCCTATGCCCATTGATGCCCCTCACGCTATGACTCTCTTCAGACAGAAAAGGGATCTTGGAACTACAGCCACCATTGTTACTACCATCTCATTGGCGGCTGTTGGAGCTACCACCAGGGCATTAGCCATGAGTCATACTGGGCAGACTGCTCAGACCCTGAATAATCATTTAGCCAATGTAGCTCATGCCTTAGTTGTACATAAAGGAATTAATGCTCAACTAAAAGGAAGCTTGATGGTGTTCAATCAGAGGATTGACCTCGTGCAGGAGCAAATTGATACCCTATGGCAAATCGCTCAACCTGGCTGTCAATGAAAGTATGCTGGACTTTGTGTCACTAGCATACAACATGAGAATTTTTCCTGTGCTGCAAATCTGTCTAAACAATTGTCGAGCTATATTTTAGGTAATTGGACTGGAGAATTCGATACTACGATGGAGCAGCTGAGAGTGGCCATTGTCACAGTAAATTCTACCGGAGTGGACGCAGGACTAGCCACAGGATTATCAACATGGATTGCTGCAGCCATGAATCATCTGAAGGAATGGGCGGGCATGGGAGGGTTAGCAGGCCTTCTGGTGTTGGTCTCCTTGGTTTGCCTGTGGTATATATGCAAGATTAGAGTCTCACAACAGTGTGATGCAGCCATGATCATTCAGGCCTTTACAGCCATTGAAGCAGGACATTCTCCCCAAGCATGGTTGGATACCATAAAAAGCTAAAATGATACGCTCAGGATGCGAGGCTAAGCACTGCACTCAGGGTCAGCCGCTTTGGACCCAGAGAAGAGCATGTCTGATTGCATGCGGGTTGATGCCCCAGGTCCCGCCTCTGAGAAAAAGGTATCGGACGGTCTGATGCTCTTTGGGTGGATGACACCTAAATGAACATCTGTACAAAGTCCCAATTTATTTCTAATATCAGAGATCAGACCTCTACTCTTGCCTGATGCGTCTAAAACAAAAAGGGGGAACTGTAGAGAGCTGCGGAATGCTATGCCTTAAAGATGGAGCTGGTTTCTGCCTTCCACCTTCCCGATGGTGAGTGCTCTCTGTCACGAACAACTCCACATTTGGCTAAGGCCGAGGATCTGGCTTGCTTCCATGTATGTGGACCTATCTGCATTGCCCCCGTGGCACGCCTGGGTTGGCTACCCAGAGGCTATTTAAGCTGTGGGCTGGCTTTCCCCGGGGTCCGAGGATTGTTCAATGTTCCTGAATAAACTGCATTGAAAAAAAAAAAAAATAGAAAAAAAAAAAAAAAAGAAAAGAGACAGCATCTTAAACAAATGGTGCTGGTCTAACTGGATGTCTACATGTAGAAAAATGCAAATAGATCCATATTTATCACTTGCATAAAACTCAAGTCCAAGTGGATCAAAAACCTCAACATAAAACCAAAACACTATACCTGCTAGAAGAAAAAGTGGAGAAGAGCTTTGAACTCATTGGCACGTGAGAACTTCTTGAACAGAACACCAACAGCACAGGCTCTAAGAGCAACAATAAATAAATGGGACCTCTTGAAACTGAAAAGCTTCTGTAAAGCAAAGGACACTGTCATCAGAACAAAACAACTGACTACAGACTGGGGAAGTTACTTCACCAACCCTCTACCTGGCAGAGGACTAATATCCAGAATATATAAAGAACTCAAGAAGTTAAACATTAACAAACCAAGTAATCTAATTAAAAATGGGGTACAGAGCTAATCAGAGAATTCTCAATAGAAGAATGTCGAATGGCAGTGAAACACTTTAGCAAATGCTCAATGTCCTTAGTCATCAGGGAAATGCAAATCAAAACAACATTGGGATTTTACCTTATACCCCTTATACCCATCAGATTGGTCAAGATCAAAAACTCAAGTGACAACACATGCTGGAGAGGTTGTGGAGAAAAGGGAACCCTCCTCCACTGCTGGTGGGAATGTAAACTTGTACCACCACTTTGGAAATCAATCTGGCGCTTTCTCAGAAAATTAGGAATAGTGCCACCTCAAGATCCAGCTATACCACTCCTAGGTATATATCCAAAATGTGTTCAAGTATATAACAGCGACATTTTTTCAATCATGTTTGTAACAGCCAGAATAATAGCCAGAATCTGGAAACAACCCAGATGCCCAGCTGAGGAATGGATACAGAAATTGTGGTACAATTGAATACTACTCAGAAATTAAAAACAAGGAAATCATGAAATTTGCAGGCAAATGGATGGAACTAGAAAAGATCCTCCTGAGTGACGTAATCCAGCAGCAGAAAGACACACATGGTATATACTCACTTATAAGTGGATATTAAACATATAATACATGATAAACATACTAAAATCTATACTCCTAAAGAAGCTAAGCCAGAAAGAGGACCCTAGGGAAGATGCTCAATATTCATTCTGAAAGGTAAAGGGATAGACATGGGAAACAAGAGAAAACAGGGAACAGAACAGGAGCTACTACAGAGGGCCTCTGAAAGACTCTACTGATCAGAGTATGGGAGCAGATGCTGAGACTCATAGACAGACTTTAGCATAGTGCAGGGAATATTATGAAAGAAGGGGGAGACAGAAAGACCTGGAAAGGACAGGAGCTCCACAAGGAGAGCAACAAAACCAAAAACCTGGGTCCAGGGTCTTTGCAGAGAGCGATACTCAAGAACCATGCAGGGAGATAACCTAGAACCCATGATCAGATGTAGCCCATGGCAGTTCAGTCTACAAGTGGGTTCCCTAGAAAGGGGAGCAGGGGCTGTCTCTGACCTGAACTCAGTGGCTAGCTCTTTGATCACCTTCCCCTGGGGGCGAGGGGGAGTGCTGCCTTACCAGATCACAGAGAAAGACAATGCAGCCAATCCTGATGAGACCTGATAGGCTAGTGTCAGATGGAAGGGGAGAAGGACCTCCCCTATCAATGGCTAGGGGAGGGGAATGGGGGGAGAAGAGGGAGGGAGGATGGATTTGGGAGGAGATGAGGGAGGGGGCCACAGCTGGGATACAAAATGGATAAATTGTAATAAATAAAATAAGAAATACTCCATAAAATAGTGCAAACAGAAACCAAGAACACATTAAAAAGAACATCCACCATGATTAAGGCTTTACTCTAAAGATACAAGGATAGTTCAACATGTGAAAATCAATAAATGTAATCCACCATATTTTAAAAAATCTGAAAGAAAAATAAAACCCCATGCTCATCTCATTAGATGCAGAAGAGGCCTCTGACAAAAATCCAGCACCCTTTCATAAAAGTACTAGTGAGAGTAGGGATAGAAAGGGCATACCTAAGCATAATAAAAGGAACTTATAGCAAGCCTATAGCCAGATGGAGACAACCTCAAAGCTATTCCCATAAAATCAGGAAGAACACAAGGTTCTACTCTTTCCAAATCTATTCTACATAATACTTAAAATTTTAGCCAGAGCAATTAGACAACTAAAGGAGATCATATGAATGCAAGTTGGAAAGGAAGATGTCAAAATATACAAAATAATACAATATATACATTTTATTTTATTTATATGTATGATTTTGGGAAAATATACAATAATATGATTTGCCAAGGCTTTATCGAACAGTATTGGTATAGTTTGTTCCTCATTCCTCCTTCTCCTTTTGCGGTGACCTCTGTAGAAGTAAAATTTTTGAATAATATTATCACTTCAAAGGACCCCATTCCTGGCACTAGGCACGTACTGACACACACTGTCTTTATGAATTTTCTTTTATAGTAATGTTCATACAAACACATGTTTTGTGTCAAATTATTTTATATTAGCGTAATGTTTTCAGGATTCATCCATCTTGTGGCACCTATCAATTCTCCATTCAATTTCATGATGAACAATATCACAACAAATGCCTGGAGTATGCTTACATTTTGTTCATTATTCACGAGGTTAAGGGCACATAAATTATTGTAATCTTTGATTATGAACAGTGTTTTTATGAAAATCTCTGTGTACATTGCTTGTGTGCCTATGTCTATAATCTCTTGAATGTACACTAGAAACTACCAATACGTAGCTGGAAGATTAGCTCAGGAATGCAATGCTTGTTGAGCATGTTTAAGGCTCTGAACTGGTCCTCACACTGAAACAAAGGAACAAACTGTGTTTTTTAGTTTTATGTCAACTTGACAGAGGCTAAACTCATCTCAGAGAAGGAAACCCAATATTAAGAAAATATTTCCATAAGATTGGGTTGTAGGCAAAATAGGGCATTTTCTTAATTAGTGATTGATGTGGGAGGACCCAGTCAATTGCAAGGGGTGTCACCTCTAGGCTGATTGTTCTGCATGCTCTAAGAAAGCAGACTGAGAAAGCCCTTAGGAGCAGTACTGAGGCAAAAGTCCTGCATGATTTCTGCAACAGCTGCTGCCCCCAGGTTCATGCCTGGTTTCATTTCCTGCCTTGAATTCCCTCAAAGAATTCAGGATATGTAAATCAAATTCAGGATAAGTCCTTTCCCTCCATTTTTAAAAAAATTTATTCACTTTATATTCCTATCATAGCCCCCTCCTTTTTCCCCTTCAGGTCCACCACCTCCCCCATCTCTCTTCTCTAGTCCTCAGAAAGGGAGAGACCTCCTCCCTAACCACCTGGTCACAGACTATCAAGTCTCTTCAGGACTGCCTGCATCCTCTTCCTCTGTGGCCTGGCAAAGCCACCCTGCCTGGGGGAAGTGATTAAGGAGCAGCAACAGAGTCCATGTCAGAGACAGCACTTGGTCCCCTTACTAGAGAACCCACACGGAGACTGAACTTCTCACAATTTGCTTTTAACCATGGTGTTTCATAGAAGCAATAGTGACCCTAACTAAAACAAACCAACAAACACCAACAACAACACAAAACTACTGATGTTTGAACGATAGCAAAAGGGAAAAACAGTTAGGCTGGCTTATGGATATTCTTACCCATTATTTTTCTCAAATGGAACTGGATGTAAGTAAGTCTTGTTCATAATATCTCTTCTACGACTAAACAAAATGAACCAATTAAAAAAGCAACTATAGAACAAATAGAATTCTAATAAAAGCACTTATTGGGTTGAACAAATTGCATTGTTTAGAAAAAGTCAAATTATTACTCTTGATTAAAAGGTGATATTAGGTTTAACGATTTAATAATATATTTGTGAGCCTTATGTTTTAAGTTTTGAAATTGCATTTTAAATTTCAAAATGTATCTTACTGAATGAATAGTTAAATTTTGAAGTACATATTTTAGTGTTGAAGAAAAGCTATCAACTCAAAGTAAGACAATGATGAGAAAATGCTCCATGGGGGAAAAAATGAAAACCAGAGAAGAGACAAATTAGTCTCAGCAGTCAGGGAAGTAGCTGTGGATGCCATCCATTAAATGTGCCACCCTAGGAGTTACAACATTGCTATCAGGTTTATTATCACATATCTCCGTGAACCATGAACTAGATCAGGTGCTATAGAGGAGGAAAATTATGGCAGATAATCACTCCCATTAAGTTTAATGTACTTTGACAATTATATAGCCACTGCATTTTTCAATGGCTTCGTTTTCATTGACCTCTTCCATCCCCTCATGTCTCCTTTTGCACTGCCCTGTGAACCAGCTTTCATCTGCTGATGATTCACCTGGTCTTCTTGGAAAGGTATCCATGGAAACCAAATGCAGAGACAAAGGGAAGCACACAGAGAAACAGATTAACATTGATTTTTAAGTCACTGTATTATTTTCTTTAGACTTTAACAAAGAGCCAATGTTCCCAGCATGGCAAATACCAAAGGCTTATAAATCTCTTATATGCTGTAATTAAGGTAAAAGCTAGAAATACTATCCCACAATAATATAATAAAGCAAATGTAATGCACAGTCATTTGTCACTTAACACTGAAAACATGGCCCAGAAAACATAACGAGGCAATTATGTTAGTGTGGAAAATCACAGGGTGTATTTGTACAAACCTAGATGTAATTCAAAGATGAATTAGGTTGTCACCAGCAGAATAGGACATTCTGTTTTACGGAAAGCCTGTCTTTATAAGTAGAAGTACATTCTCATGAATCCATACACCGTAGAGTGTTGTAGATATATAATCCAGTAACACAACTGCTTATTATTATTAACTACCAAGAATTATTCACCAGATAATACTGTTTGTGCTGTACGTTTATGGAATGGCAGTCCAGTGAGCTTGTTTGCATTTGCCCTTCCACAAACATAACAAGAAGAACATTGCATTTAAATGTTGCTAGGTGGTAGGGATTTTCCACAATTTTATCGTTATCTTTTTTTAAATAGCTTATAAATTAAGGGCTTTTTATGATTTATTTATTTTTATTTTGTGTGTATGAGTGTTTTGTGCATGCAGTATTTAATATTTAATAATAGTAATGAGCCATGCGTAATACTAAATAGTTTATATTACAAATCTTAGATGTTTTTATACATAATTTTTCAACGCATGCATATGCATTACATGTGTGTATGCACGCCACTGAAAACTGTGTACATTTCAGAGGATGACCCACAGGAGTTAGTTCTTTCCTTCCACTTCCTGGGGATTGAACTCAGGTTCTCAGGCTAATTGGCAGGTGCCTTTATATGCTGTACTACTGTGCTGGCTCTGTTTCACCCTTTGGTTTGGTTTGGGGTTTGTTTGTTTGTTTACTCTAAAGGAAAGGAAAGCAAAGTTAAAGTGTTGGTTTTTGAATATTTTTTTCAGTTTCTTGTGATTCCTCTGCCTTTGCCCCTCCTACATTTTCTTATAGTGCTCAAATCTCCCCTCTTTTTAACTCTTGTAAAATTTCAAATCGTCTCAGCTAATAAACACGATTCACGTGTCAATCCATTCTTCAAGATTACCTGACATTTCCAGGTCAAATTAACTTCTCTCATCTGTACTTCACATTTTTAACTGTACTGATCCTATGATCACTTACATGTAATTTTCTTCATAGTTAAAATGAAAATCTGTTTCATTCATACTTTCATTCTCTGTAGTTTTTCCACACATTCTTATTCACTCGTAAGTAAAGATTGGCTAAATTAATGTATTAGTTCATTAAAATAAGTAGAAGTATTCCGATTCCTGAGGCCCCTAAGTAGAAGACAGAACTCCTTCACTGGCACAAAAGTTTATACACAGTCGTTTCACTGGGCTGAGGTTCCCCCTCATCTTTATAAAGTGATTTTAGCCTTATCCATAATGGACTTTCCATCTAGTTGAAATTCCTGTTTAAGAGTACAGAATTAAAAAATAAGACAATTACAGTTCATCCATGTGGGTCTGGCCTAAATGTTTCTGTTCAACTCTGCTCACCATTGGATTTCAAGTGCTTAGACATTGCTCTAAAATAAGTACAGTTGGCATAGGCTTTTGGACAGCTACACAAGGATATCAGTTACAAAAAGCCATCTATCCTTGTGTTACAAATAGATGAAGACTCTCAGCTGTGTTCAGCCTCCGACACTGAGCCACTGTGAAAAAATAAATAAATAAAGATGGAATTGGTGGCATTAGATGCACGGAGCAATGCAGCCCTTGTTCATTGGAAATTTTAACAAATGCAGTAATAAGATAAGCAACAAGATAATATAAAATCTTGTTCTAACAGACGTTATGTACAGTCATTTATACTACTACATCTAAATCCTGGGTTTGATACCAAGCCACTCCTGAGTTATCAGAGACCCACACTTTTCTTTCACTTTTCCTGTGTTATGCATATTGTTTGACCTCTCCGTGTCTTGTTAATTTATCACTTCTAAAATAATTGCTTTATGTGATAATTAAAATGCTAAAAAAAAATGCTACTTGTCTCTACTTACTTCAGAAAGAACATACTATTTGTCAGTCTTTCACAAGGCAGGTTTTTTGTTTATTACTGATTCTGAATGATTTTGAGATGTTATTAAATAATATTTTCTCTCCTTTTGGGTTTCATAAATATTATTTTTATTCACATGGGTTATATTGTTTACAAGCCTACATGCATATTGTTTGTATATTTATTTAAAACAAATGTCCTTTAATAAAAATATCTAAAAATATGAACTAGATCTAACCTTGGATTTTCCACAGCAAGTAGTGATATAATATAACTTAAAGCATGTAGCATTTTAAGTGATCAGAAACTAGCTACTTAATTCAAACCATGTAAACTACAATGGTTTTCAAGTTCAGCCTTAAAATTTAGAGTCTCAAATTGCTTAACCTGATCCTTTTGCATGTTTAAACGACCTCATCTTAATTTTTCTTTATGCTATGTGCTGGCCAAAGCCAGTTCTGGCCACTGAGATGTGATTAATAAATTCTGATGCTTCCTAGAGAGAGAGGACTCTGCATAGAGAATAGTCAGCTTTTTCAAGCTATGCTAAGAATTCTGAATGTTCATTATTATTTTTTTAATTCCAGAAAATAAAAACTTTCAATGCTACACTAGGTGGCAGAGAAAATGTTTATCATTAGCTTCTATAAGGGAGAATTACGATGATTCTTTTTATTTCAGTAGTTTAAAAACAAGCAGCCACACTGTAGAAATGCCGAAAAATACAAGTCAAAGAACTTGCTTATTGATACCAAACCTCCTGCGATATCAGACTTCCTCATTTTGCTCTCACTTTTTTCTGTTATTTATATTGTTTGACCTCTCTGTGTCCTGTGGATTTATCACATATAAAATTATGGCTTTACGTGAAAATTAAAATGCTACTTGTCTGTTTTAATGCTATATGTAATAAAGCATTTAAATTTAATTAATCATAAAATATTTTATTCATACTAAATTTATATTCACACGTATATATATATATATATGCATATATATATATTAGAGTGAAGCAAAATTGGATGAGCATTTCCCATTGTAATTCTGCTAATTTCCTACTATGATTCCACTAATTAAAATGTGTGGGGAGGAAGCTCTATGTTAGGATATGTATGCTACATTCAAAAAAGATGTTCCAGAAAGAATCTAAGGCATAAACACTTTAACAAGCATTATTATTCTGTATTACTTAACACAATCCCCAGACTTATTAATCTACCTTGCCCCATGACCCCATCACACATGAGAATCAAAAACTAGTGGGAAAAAAGTCAAAGTCATAATGAGCATTAGATGCATCTCATAAGTATGCCACTCTTGAGATTAATTATTTTTAAAAAGTTATCTTCTGTGATTCCCTTTGAGAGACACTATAAGTTGATGTAAGTGGTGAGAGAAATTTCTGTAAATGTGTTTTCTATTATGACTTTTCATTTACCTAATTAAAACTTGGGCCCATTATCTGAATTTCAACAAATAGACATTATTGCAGAGCACACATGTCATCCAGGAGAGGCAGGAGAGCAGAGGCAGCAAAGGGAGTGAGACAAAGTCATGGTCAGCGAGGGCATGACCATATGAGTAATGCTGAGCAAGCTGCCCAGCCTGTCAGTCAAAACTTCTAAACTGTGAAACAGGGGTAAAGCAGCAGGCACTTATTTCATGGCTTAACGTCCCAATAAATAAATATTTATATTAAAGACTCATTACAATACTTACTTCATTGAAATCTTAGACAAATCACAACAAAATTACTATTTTTGTGTTATCTCAATATTTCATGATGGTAGCTTTACTTTATTCTATACTTTAACAAGGCCCACTCACCTAATTTAATTAACCTTAATATATATTTTAATCTTACAGTTTTGCTACAAGTAAGTCAGTTTGACAGATTCTTAATTTCCATAGTGATTACCAATGAGAACATGGCCTTTTCTGATATATGATGAGAATTCTGGGCAAATATCAACAAAGGTTCTTTACTCTGTTTTGTTTTGTTTTTTAGTTAAGTATTTTTATATATCAGTTTAAAATTTGTTAATTTCACTTACAACACAAAATTTTGTCCTGACATAAAACATCCAATTCTAAAATTAATTTTTATTACTTTTATTGTATATGTTCCAAGGTTTTAAATTTTTATATCTTTACCTGAAGCAAAATTAGTATAAATATAATGAGAAATGTTCATCCAATTTTGTTTCACTCTAATATACGACTATAACTTAATGTATAAATATTTTATGATTACTTAAATTTAAATGTTTTATTATGTACAGCATTAATTAAGGTAGTTAACAGTGTGTGTCAGTTAATTGAGTCATAAAACTTTCAGATATCTGGGCAAATACTATTCCGAGTGTGACAGAGAAGTGTTATCAATACGGGTGCCATCTCAATGACTGAACTAAATGACGATTACCCAGCCTGTGTGGTTAGCCCTCCTCTACTGATCTGAAGGCCTAAGCAGAGCAGAAGCACTAAGTGGAAGAGAACCTTGAGGTCTGGCTGGCAGAGCCTGACCATGGTTCTCATGAACACAAATGGGAATCTCAATGCTTGACCTTTCTTATTCTCAGACCTTCTCTGTGACACTGAAATGAGATTGCAGTTGTAACCCCAGGTTTACAGTGGTAGACATGGTTTTCCTCGTATGGAATGGGCCTAAAATCCAAGCAGGTAGTGGTTAATTACCACCACTAGAGCAGCCATGCCATTATGTACCAGTGGACACACAGAGCTTGGCAAGCTGGTATTGTAACATGCAGAGTTTATATCTGGGTGAGGCCGACAATGAATCACCTCCCCTAGCAGCCCCTATGGTATCTTCTAGCCATGGTACCTTATTGGTACACTAACCAATAAGGAAGACTCTTCCAGTCCAGTTCCAGGTTGAATATTCTTTGTCCTGTAACCAAGGAATGTGGTGTCCTCATAAACCAGGTCTTACCATTTAGTTCTTCTAAAGAGCCAAGGCCAATGGCAATATGTTGTATTTTTCTTACATGCTCTGGGGCCTCCCTGATGAGTAACTCACAGAAAGGCACTGCCTGCCTGTTCTGAAATTTCATCTCCACACCCTTGACTCCTAGAATTGGCACTATCTACTCAATTAAGGACCCTCTGTACAAATTCTTTTAATGTATTTTTAAATGAAGTGTATGCTAACATGTTTCGATGTCTTATTGATACATCTTTAGTTCTTAACACTCTCCCCACTTGTCTTTCTCTTTTTCGTCTCTTTACATTTTCCCTGTTTAAATGTTATCAGCCCCCAAAAGCTTTCCTTTTCTTTTCAGCTGAACACCCTTCTAGCTTCTCCAGTATTGTAACTATCTTCTTACTGTTTTCTCTTATTATCTTCCTGGTCCTGCTACATCCCAAGCTCAATCTAATCAGAGACACATAGTTTGAAGCAATGCTACTTATTTAAGAGAAAACATACAACAATTTTGTTCTGGGCCTAGATTACCTCACTCAGTACATTTTTTCAGATCAATACATTTGCCTGAATTTCTTCATAATTTAATTTCTTTTACTTCTTAATATAATCCTACTATGTGAATTTACCACATTTTTGATCCAGCTATTGTTTGATGACCATATGAATTATTCAATTTCTTAGCTACAGTGACTATGGATATGCATGTATCTTCATTATAGGGTACAAACTCCTTTGGGTATATGTCCAAGAGTGTTGGAGCTGGAACATATGGCACATTGAGTTTCTGCTTTTTGAGACTCCTCCATACTGGTTTCCACTGTGAGTAAATAAATAAGCTCTATATATAGGTTCCCTTTTTGCCAAATACTCACTAGCATTAATTACCATTTGTTTCCTTGATTAAAAATCATTCTCATCAAGGTAAGGTAGAATCACAAGGTAGTTTTGATTTACGTTCTCTGATGGCTAGTAATGTTGAGCACATTTTAAAGTGTTTTTTGGCCACATGAGCTCCTTTGTTGTCAGAACACTGTTCGATTCCATAATCATTTTTTCATACTTATGGTTCTTCTCTAAGAAATAGTCTTTGAGAATATTGGCATGTATTTTGATCATGTTCATCATTTTCTACCATCTACCCCCTGATATATACCCATATCTCCATATGACAAATTTCATGTCCTTTTTTAATCACCAATCAAGCCTAATTTGGGCAGCACAGTAAGTGTTAATAAGTTATTATATAGTATTTGCTTTCTTAGTGTTCATATTTTTTATTCTTTGTATATTCTAGATATAACTGACAAATATTTTCTCCATTCTGCTTCTCCTGGTCTTTGTCTTTATACTGCACCCAATGTTGTCCAAATGTACAAAGACCATGCCCAACCCCTAGGCATGGAAAATCTATCAGTGCACTCACATTCAAAATACAAAGATTCTCCCTCCCCCATGAGCTATCAACTACCAATAGCTCTTCAGTAAGGAGTAGGCCCTGAAGGGCACCTTCCTAGTTTATGCTAAATTTTGGCTGTCTTTGTCTTGTACAAATCACCACAGCAGTTGTGATTGTCATGAGTGTGATAGCCTTGTCATGTCCAAAAGACTGAATTTCACACAGTGCTCCTTATCCTCCAGCTCTTACACTCTTTTTACCTCTTCATTTGTGATGCTTCCTTATCATTGTTGGTAATAGGGTAGGTTAGAAAAATTTACCTCAGTAGGAAGACTCAGTCTCTTATTCACAGTCCTTTGACAATTATTTATTTTTACATTGACTTCTGTTCCCTGAAAAAAAAAAAAAGCTTCTATGACCCATGTAGACAGTAACCCAGATCAATGCATATAAACATAAATATTAAGAAGACAGTTTGGCAATGTGACCATTTAAGAAAAAAACAATAGGAGATTTTATTTGAAGACCCATGGCATTCCAAGCCATAGTCTTTTGATCAGGAAGTTCAGATAAGAAATTTCCTCCTCTAGAGCAGGCCCCTATTCCGATCAGAAAGAGGTCAGTTAGTGTAGTGCTTAGAATGAAAAGTATCTTCCATACACTATGTATTTGAACACTTGCTTACCTGTTGGTGGCTTTGTTTTGGAGGTTAGGAAACGTTTGGGTTGTGGAAACTTGCTGAAGGAAGTGTGTCACTGGGAGAAGTTTTTTAAGAGCTTATAGCCTTGCCTAATTTCCATTTCATCCTTTCTGTTTTCTAGGTATTGTTGAAGATGTGATCTCTTAACTTGTGACTTCTTCTGCCATGTCTATTGCTTGCTGGTATGCCTCTCTGCCATAACAGACTTATCACTCTGGAATCATAAGCCAAAATGAGCTCCTTATTCTGTAAGCTACTATCAGGCATGGTGTCTTAAAACCAACAAAAAGTAACTAATACAGAAGGCGGTACCAGAAGAACAGGGTAGAGCTATGAAGAACATACCCATGTTGCCTTTTATGTAGGAAAGCGAAACACCTCAAAATGCTGGTCTAGAAAAGTATTTGAATGTTAAAAGAAGAAAATAACAAACTGTTCTAATAAAATTCTGGAGGACAGTAGTGCTGAGAATAATGGAGAGAAGAGAGGTTTAGTTCATGAGGCCTCGGCAGGGACAGGCGTCGGGGCAAACTCTCTATTAACAACTGAGAGAAAAGCAATTCCTACAACATTTTAGCAAAAAAAAAAAAAAAAAAAAAAAAAAATCCAGCTGCTTTCTGCCCATATCCTAAGAACTTTCTTGAGGCTAAACTAAAAAGTAACTGATTTTGTTTTCTTTTGGTAGAGGAAAATTCAAGACGGCATATGGTATGCTTGAGTCTGTGGAATAGTTACTGCTTATAATTTTTAGCAAGATCTACAATGAACAAAAGTAAGCGGGACAAAAGAAATTATAAATTATACAGTTTGGAGAGGAGAAGAGCAGTAAATTCATTGCTGCAATGAATGTTATACTGAAAAAGAAACTGTAACTGTTAAGGAGATTAGTACCATTACTGCCCCCAAGGCAAATCCCCACCCAGATAATCTTCTAAATTAACAAAGAAGAAAGACTAAAAGATTGTTTGGTCCTGGAAAGCAACTGCTCTAAAGTATGAAAGTTGCTGATAATACTGTTCAAGGGTGCAAGGATCCATCTCAAGGTGACAGCTGAATTCATCAGGTTGTCCTCATAGTAATGGCTTTAAGGACATGAAAAATACAATAATGAATGGAAGAGTGAGAGAGCCTTCATCTCTTCCTCTACTGTTTCAGAGAGCTACTGAGGATAGTATATGACAGTGTTGTAGTGGCTTCAATAAGAAGTCCCTGACAGGACATTCTGCAAAGCTGTGAAAACAAAACCCGGGTTGTGGTAGGGGCCCCCAAATCCATGAGTCATCAACCAACTAGAGTTCCATACTGAACAGCTCAAATGGTAAATGTATGTGTATGTTGCAGGCAAAACTGAAGAAGTAAAACAGTCTAAGCCTTTTGAAACTAAAGTGTCTGAGAAGAGACATGGAACTTTAGTATTTACCTTGTTGGTTTCAGTTTTATTTTGATCCAATATTTCCACACAAGGTTCCTATTTCTCCCTTTGAGGTAGGAAATGTACAGTCTGTGCTATTTATGTTGGAAGTATAAGATTTGATTTGTGATTTTTTTTTTTAAATAGGGGATGAGAGGTAAGAGCTTACCTTGAGCCTCAAAAGAAACGTTGAATCTTGCAACAGTGTTGAAATTGTGAAAGTTAATGGGGACTTTTTAAGGTCAGCTGAGTGTGCTTTTCATTTTTGTATGGCCATGAGACTTTGGAAGACAGGGAATGGACTTTAGCAGCTTAAATGAGAAATGTCCCCCATAAGCTCACATATTTGAACACTTGGTTTCTTGTTGATGGCACTGACTGGGGAGGTTTGAACCCTTTAGAATGTGGATATTTTCTAGAAGATGTATGTCACTGAAGGGCAGGCTCCTTGCCTCACTTCCATGTCACTCTCTCTGGTCTCTAAGTATGACTGAATACAAGATTTTTAGTTTTCAGCTTCTTGCTCCTGCTGCTAGACTTGCCACTTGTCTCATGCCTGCCATGATAGACACTTGTCCTGCTACAGACATAAGGCAATAGAAACACTTCCCTAAGTCAATTTTGGTCATGGTGCTTCATCACCACAAGAAGAAGTAACTAATGCAGTTACCCCATAATAGTCATGCTGTGTTTTCACCAATGAGCACCTCCCTAGAATATTTCTATATTACTTTAGCTCACTCCAGAGCTCATTCTTCAATAAAGTCTATGCGTTCGGAAGGACTTCCAGATCCTGTATCTGAGAATCATATCAGACAAAGGAAGTTTTTTTTTCAGTTTGTACAAACCTAGAAGAGTTTAAAATGCCACATAATTATCACTCCAAGGTACACTCACTAGAAAATCTGGGGAAGTAGAACAGCTTGCGAATTATTCTAGATCATCTCTCAGCAGATTCCCAATGGGATTGAAACCCAGTTTCCAACAGTGTTAAGCCACAGACATTTGCTTAGTTGACTATTCCATCCTGTCTTAATTTACCACTCTCTTCCACTGCTTCCTGGGAGAATCTTCCAAATGAATTGCCTATACCTAGAACCCTGTCAGCTTAAGTTATTGGAGAATCTAAATGAAATAAAATGACTAAATTTTCTTTTTTCCTAGTTAAAGCAGTTCAGTAAGAAGAGGTTGGAGGTCGTCTTATCTTATCACAGAAAAAGCTGTGCACTCATCAATAATAACTCGTCAAAATAATATAGAAATTTCAAAAGAAGAGTCCTTAGATTTTAGTAATTTGTGTTTATTTATTTATGAGCAAATTGAACAAATACTGATAGAGTCACATAGAAGGATACTCTACACAGACAAGGTTGACATACAATTTTCTTGGGCTACTTAGCATTTTAGTGCTAGAAAATTTCAGACATACATAACCATACAGAAATACAAAAAGAAACAATAAATTAAACAAAGAAACTAAATCAAAGAAAGAAATTTTCAGTAAAATCAAATCAAAGTCTTGTAATATAATATTTATGGAAACAAACATATGGTAAAACTAGAGAGAGAGAGAATCATATTCCAGGGGAGATTAAGGATATGAGATCAGACTAGTTCTGGTGGGAAATATGTTTTCCTTTTATAGGTAGAAGACTACATGTTATCATAGTTCTTTATAATTAACATAGTTTTCACTGACATTATTTTCAGTTTTTTAGAACCTGAAAAATGAATATTGTTTAGAAAGATCTCCATCAGAATAATGGCTTTTTTCTATAGAGGCAGCTCTGTGGACATGAGAGCTTCGAGCAAATTTCAGAGCAGCAAGATTAAGAGAAGTTCAGTTGCTTAAGGAGACAATCATTTTGAAAATATATATATATATATATATTTCTCAAGTGTAAGAACCAGGGGCTGAGTTGTATAAGAGCCTAGAAAATAGAAGGAAAGAAGATTTTATTTTCTTTCAAAAGATACTCCCTTTTAAATGGCAAACAGTTAAGATATGCCAACTTAACCTGCAGTACTTGACCTGTAATCCAAGCACTCAGGGAGGTAGAGGCAAGCTGACCTCTGTGAGATGGAGGCTAACCTGGTCTACAAAGCCAGTCCAGGACAGCCAATGCTACAGAGAGAAATCCTGTCTCAAAAAAACAGAAAGAAAAAAAGATATGCCAATTCAACACTAACACTCCAAAGGAAACAAAAGCATGTTGGTTCTCCATGCATAGAATATCTTAGCCATTATTAACATGCAGCATGCAAATAATTTAAGTGTTCAATCATCAACTTCCTTTTTGGGAAACTATTTCCTATCCCCTCTCCCAAAGGGACAGGGGGAAACTATTCTTTTGACTTTATTTCCTACTTAGGTCATGATATTATTTTTGGACTCTGTTAGTTGCATGTCTGCTTTTATTTTTTAACCTGCAGCTTTTCACTACCAACAGGAAGGTTTAGAATCTTCACCTCTGCATCCCTGTGTCTTCTCAGAGTTACTAGTGAGATGAAATTCAAATGAGTGGAAATGAAAAGTGAGCAGGGCTCCATTTTTTTTCCTTGTGGATTATACTGCCTCTCTAAGAAACTATAGCCAGGAAATGAGGAGAGGGAAGAATAGACATACACAAAACATGAAATAATTTGACACATATGTCCATATTAAACTTTATTTAAAAATTATGTGTGTGAATATTTGCGTGTCTCGGGCTATGCGTACCTGAGTGCAGGTTCCCTTAGAGGCCAGAGTAATTGAATTTCCCTAGAGCTGGGGATGCTAGAGGTTATAATCCACCTGATGTAGATGCTGGGTACTGAACAGGTCCTAAATGAATCCTCTTCAAGGGAAATCTATGTAAACTGCTGAGCCATTTCACTAGCTCTTCCAGATTCTTAGATAGGCTCTCTCACTCTCTTTTTATTTAAACTGACAAACAAAGGAAAAACAACAAAAAGACAAAAAATGGGGACATCAAGAATATTGTGGGGGTGTAAATGTTTGCTACCTTCCAGCAACACCCTACCAGCTCAGTTCAGTGGTTGGAGGAAGAAAGGTAAAAAGTTACTTGGATGCACTTATTTAGAAAACAAAGCAGAAAAAGGAAGACTGATCTCCACGATGCTTTCTGCCTTTTCTTCTATTGCCTTCTTCCCTGTGCTTTTTATTTCCTTATTTATTTGCTGTATCATTCATTCAGCAAACCTAATAGCAACCATATTCTTCAAGCAAGTATCTTTCTATATTAAGTAAAAAATATAAACTTGGTGATTGAAATAGCATGCTTGTCTTGGACAGCAAATTTAGAAAAAAAAATCAAGTAATGCACAGAAGTAATGCAAAACTTAACACTCTCAGTAAACAGAGAAGTCAAGGACAGGATACAACAATAGTTCACACCCGTCATTGTTCCTGGTTGAACTGAGCAAGGCTAATACGGGCCCAGTTTTCTAGCATTCTACTCCTCTCCATAGAGTCCTGCCATATTTTCTCTCTTCTCATCCATGAGTCAAATGCTCAAAATCAATACCATTTCCAGGCCTCAACCAAACTATCATGTTTTGCTAAGTCAGCCTCGCATGCTGGCACCTCTACTTCAGCCAATCTCATTTTCAGGACCTGACCAAAAAGCTTTTCTCTACATAGGACTCTTTATAAATAACAAGATGCTGTTTGGAGCTACAAAACTGTGCCTCTTTTCAATAACTAGATAGATTGTAAGATGGCTTATCTAATGCAGACATTTGAGGAAAGGATATCTACATCCAAAATGAAAATTAACTACACAAAAAGTGGAAAGAGAAGGATGAAGGGTGGAAAGGATGTGCAAAATTTAGATGAGCAAACATGAAACAGAGTGGGGAGGGAATAATGGGAGGGTTTGGAAGGGAGAAATTTTATAATTAAAATACAAGCTCAAAAGTAAATAACAATATCAAAAAATGGAGAAATAGAAAGCATGGGATGTTCTCCTTGCCATGTGGAGGACCCTTCTCAAAGCAATCGTGTAATATCCATGAGAGAGTACAGTATCTAGACTCACAAAACCTGGAGTCTCCCTTCTACCATGTATTCCCTAGCCATCCTTAGAAAAGTCATTTCAGCCCCTTGCCTCATAATCCATAACATAGTAAAATTAGAATAATTTATGAAAACCAAATAAGAATTTTATACTTCACATGAAGTTCACATAAAGTATTCCCGAGTGCTCTTCCTTTACAACTTCTCAGGAAGGAAACCAGGGTTATGTAGGATCTTCCACAGTGACGATTTCACCTCTTTATTCCTGAGACTGTAGATCAATGGGTTCAGCATAGGGGTGACCAGATTATTTAAGACCTGAACAGTTGCATCCAGCCAAGGGCTTGGGGTTGGCCTTAAGTAAATGAGAACCACTGGCATGTAGAAAAGCAAGATGGCAGTGAGGTGGGCACTGCAGGTAGAGAAGGCCTTACGCCGGCCCTCAGCAGAGCGGATCTGCAGAATAGAACATACGATGCAGCTATAGGAGGTGAGAATGAGAAAGAAGCAGCTGAGAGGCATCAGGCCCACGCTGATGAACCCCACCATCTCCAGAACTGATGTGTCTGCACAAGCCAGCTTTAGCATCACAGGGATGTCACAGAAGTAGTAGTCCACCTCATTGGGGCCACAGTAGGGCAACTGGAAGGTGAGAGCGGTCAGAAAGGTAGCCTGAATGCAGCCAAAAAATGATGTCCCCGTGGCCAGGATGGCACATACTCTGTGGCTCATAATCACTGAGTAACGTAGAGGATAGCATATGGCAACAAAGCGGTCATAGGCCATCACTGTGTACAGGAAACATTCAGTACAACCCAGGAAATGGTAGAAGAAGAGCTGGCACACACAGCCTGCGTAGGAGATGGCTCGGCTGTGACCTGAGAGGTAGAACAGCATCTTGGGAGAGCTCACAGAAGGGAAGAATATGTCAAAAATAGACAACTTACATAGGAAGAAGTACATGGGCGTATGAAGCCGACTGGAGGAGACAATCGCCAGTAAGATCGATATGTTTCCCATCAGGGTGAAGATGTAAAAAGATAAAAACAGGACAAAGAGCATGGTTTCCAGGCCCTCTGTGTTTGGGATGCCGAGCAGGAGAAACTGAGTCACTACGGAGAGATACCTCATAGCTTTGAGAATATACGACTATGAAAATACTCAAACTCACCAGTCTGAACCCCAGTATCAGATTCTAAAGCATTTGCTGAAAGCTTTGAGTGTGCTTTTAACACGGGGTAAGGTTAGGCAGAGGTCTGCCCTAAGTACACATGTCAAAGGCTATCATTGCCTCCTTCAAGGGAAGTATATTTATCTCAGAAAACACTCTCTGTAGGGAAATGATCACCTTCTTTGTCAAAAGCAGCAATGTAGAGCTCTATTAAAAACCTTTTCAGGTTATAAATATTCTCCTATGGTTCAAGGCATATTTGCCTTGAGCGTTTTTTATATTTCGAACTCTTGTGATATCTTTAAGTAACATCTTCTGACTATGAATTTCTTCCTGCAAAATAACAGAAAAGTGTTACATATAAATCATGATAGTGAATGCCAATCTTACTTCATTTCTTCAGCTTTATTAATGAAAATAATTCATACAACACCTTATGGACACTTGTGAAATGAAACTCACAATTATTTTAACAGATTGACAACAGTAAACATACCCTGTACTATACAATACAGTTATGTAAAAACGGTAAGAGTACCTAGCAAAACTGTAAATTCTAATTAAAATCTTTCATTATTTTACATATCTGAAGGCTTCTCCCGTAAGTGCCTTAAATTTCTATTCTTATTTTCAAATTATGTGCATATAAACATTTATTAAATAGCATTATTAAATCAAATCTCTTTAGAATTGAGAGTGCCCAGGTCTCTCACAGCTATGCCTCTGGACATTCTGGAATCTTTGTCCTAAGAGGACAGAGACAACCCAGAAATAGTAGCAAAAAAAAAAAAAAAAAAAAAAAAAAAAAAAAGCAGTAAAACTTAAAAAAAAATCAAATGCAGTTTACAATGACAGAAAAATGAACCACACAGAAGTAGAACAAAGAAAAAGTCAAGAAACACCACCACTGAGTTGAATGATCTAAGCAGAATACATGATGTCTGGGTTTGAGGGGGCTTCACCTAGCGTCAATGACATTAACAATGAAACAAACAGCATGCTTACCTTCCTTCCTTTCTTTATCTTTTTTTAACCTTTCTTTACACACAAACTAACAAATACTTATTTTTTTCCAAAGATAGGCACATCATTTAAAAACATAATTATTTTAATAACATGTTTATGAAAGTAGCAATTACTATTACTAATCAAATCAAGGATTAGACGTTGAAGTCCAGCTGCACTAAGAAACTTTCCTTAATTTTAAAGCTAATATATGGTAGACCTGTTGTGTTCCATCATTTGTCCCCAAAGATTGTGTTCCAATCTTTTGAGAACTCTTCACTCCGTCTTTCTCTGCTCTAAGAACTTGCCCAAAGGTTGGGCAAGACCCTTGCAGACAGATTCTCACAGCTGCTTTTCTTGAGTGTTGGAAAAATATTTATGGCTTTCACCTTCAGGGTTAATTACTCATATTTAAAATCTTTTTTAGTTTTAGGAACCATACTACAACATTTCTTATGCCTTTAAGGACTAAATTTAGCATTATCTCTAAAAGAAGAACTGTTTGATCCTAGGCAAAGACAATAATCCTTTTTTTTTTTTTAGGAAATTATGTCTTCTGAGAAGTAGCCTTACCTTGAAGGAGTCAGTTGTAGCATTTGATATGTATGTAGATCACACCCCTGCCTATCATAAGAAAAAAAAAAAAGGTTGCCCCATGTTAAAAGCATACTCAAAGCTTTAATCACCAAAAGTTTTATAAAACGTTATTTATGTTCAGACCAGTGACTTTGAAAACTCTTCAGTCATGACATTCAGCATGGAGGCTCAGATCAGAATCTGTAATAAATGCCCATAAATACCCTTTCTAAAATGAATGACTGAGCCATCTTGATTTCTCTGATCTCACCTTCTGTTGGATACAATGAAGAGAGTAAGATGAGAAGCGGGGGCATTATAGGGTTGGGAGAGGATGACTTCTCCGTGATAACAATTTTAGCCATGCCTGAATCATCTAGGCAAATGGCATTCCTGTGGGCTTTCCACCTCCCCTCCTTGATCAGCAAAGGCTCTCAGAGGCCTCTAGCTGTTGCTTGTGCTCAGACACTGTAACACTTTGATTCTGTGATCTAATTTTTTAGACCCATTAAGAGAAAGAGCTGTCCCAGAGACAAGGAAGGCCCCAAGCGTGGCCCTGCTATGTGTGAGGGAGTATTCACATCCTCCTCCAGGACTGCAGTCCATGTTGTGTACACTGAAAAATAGCAGGGCCTGATATTTATATTTTTCATCAGAGCCAAATGTACCACAAACAAAGGATTCCTCCCTTGCCCTGTTAATGAAGAAGATAGTCTCATGGGGCTTCCGGAAGCAGCAACAGAACATTCTCCATAGATTGCTTTCTGGGAAGTTCCTTCCGGGAGCCTCTTAAGGCCTCTTTGATACCTTGGGATAGCTCTGTAGGAACAATTAGTGTGCCAACTTCATCCATCGCCCAATCATAAAATAACAGTGGTGATATCATTGCAAAGAGGTGCTCCGAAGTGGCAAACATACTTGTGCCTAGTGGAATAGGCTCCAGTTCTAAGACAAAGTCACCTGCACTGTTATATCTTTATTTTGATGCCTTTTCTATCTTTTACATTTGCCTGTGACACCATTTGCTGTATCATTTAAAAACTACATGCATATTTGTGTAACCAAATGTTCATCTTTAACAAATAATCTTATTCAAACTACAAGCATAATTGGATGCTGGACATGGTGGTTATTACCTTTAATTTCAGCACTCGGGAAGCAGAAGCAGGCAGATCTCTGTGATTTTGAGGCCAGTCTGGTCTAGGCTAGCTAGGGCTACATAGTGAGATCCTGTCTGGAGAAACAAAACACAAAGAAGAAGTGTAGCTGGTATCTATGTGTTATGACTGAGAGTTAACATGTTCCATTGTTACAAAGTATCACTGCTCAGACTTTCCAAGGAAATGAAGTTTGTACCGTTCTATGATGAATCGAGAATTTGGGTTTTCCAGTAAAAGACAAGAATGCATAATACGATCTTCAAATGTTTGTTTTGTTTTATTGTTTATAGAGGCACAATGTGAGTTATTCCATGAGGACTTTCATAACTGAGCTGTGTGACAGATATGTTTTCAAATTAAAAGTGAATCATTCACTACACATTGAAATTCAAAATAAATAACCTGTGATGTATTTACCTGTTTGTTTTTCGATGTGTTTAAGAAATAGAGATGAGCATCTTTTATACATGTTACTGAGGGCATTTACAATTTGAAGGCAAGTTATAACAAATTCTCATTTTGAAATAAATTGATTTTATTTACACTGTAAAGCTTCTCAATGACACCAGCTTAATGCAATAAAAAAGGCTTTGATTAATAATTATAATTCAACTTAGCTTCCAGAGTAAATGAAACTAAAACAATAATCATTGTAATTACAAAAATAACCATTGGAGTAATAACACAACTTAATTCTTAATTCTCATCAGAGGATCTTCAGACAGTGACAACCTCTGTCACTGAAGTTCTGAGAATCAGACCGGAAATGAGGGTGGCAATCACCTGATGGGAAGTCTTCTTTGGTTGTTTGATTTTGTTTGTTTGTTTTGTGAGACAGATTTCTCTTTAACAGCCTTGGCTTTTTCTGGAACTTACTCTGTAGACCAGGCTAGTCTTGAACACAGAGCTCCATCTGCCTGTGCCTCCATGCTCTGAGATTAAAGGCGTGTGCCACCACCTTCCTGCAGAAAGACTTCTGCAGTAGTCTGCAGAATTACAGCTAGCACTGTCAGCTGTATTGGATCTGTATGTTGAATGCTCTAGACATTATGATTCAAATTTTACCATAAAGTTATCATTCAAATACTATCTCACTCTTTTTCCATTTCATTTGTGTGCATGGGTGTTTTGCCTTCATGTACATCTGTGCACTCTACACACTCAGTACCTGTGAAGGGCCAAAGAGGATACCATATCTCCTGCAAACTGGTACTACACACGGTGCCAAGATCTCATGGGGGTGCTCAGAACTGATCGCAGGAAGAGCAGCCACTTTCTGTCTGCCTAGCCATCTCTCCAGATTCATATCTCTCTTATTTTTATAGTAGAAAATTATTTTCCATAACCTTAAGCATATTAAACAAGGTAATAAAATTGAATTAACCACATAGTTTTGTCCCCCACATGGAATGTTTTTTTCTTTAATTCCCTTGGAGCTATAAAGACAAAAAAAGTTTATTCTTAATTGTAATTTTCGCATCCCCACTCATAAGTAGCAAACCTGTCATATGGCATTATTGGAGTTTTCTAATACACTTCCACATTGTTAAATTAAAATTCAACAAATGTGTAATGTGGATCATGTTGACCGCATCTAATGAATAAGGGCACTGGAACACTGGACAGTTATGGTGTTCCTAAAGATAGACAGTAGGAGATCCCAGACATTCCCAGGCTTAGCTCACTTTCCACTACATCATCACGGACTCCTAAAATGACTCCAAGCAGAAAGCAGCTGTCCCTGTGAGAGTGGGGAGTTATTAATAGTTTTAATAAGTTCTTTGTAGAGCTCTGAATCAGTTTTCTGCAAACTTCAAATAATTAAACAATATCAGAATCTGATAATAGATACAGTATATTTTTCTCTCAAGTTACAATCACCATCTACAGTCACCTGCATGTTCTCAAAACTAAGCAGAATAATATTAAGAAAATTACAAATTATGAAGGAAGAATGTTAACTAAATGCACATTTCTTAAAATGATATTTTATCAGAAGATGTGTCGTTAGTTAAGATAAATCTCTGGCTTTATAGAAGCAAATGTTATGTTGTTGTTATGTATTTTTATTAGATTATGATATGAGATTTCAAAATGGAATTTAAGAACCTATCTATCTGTTGTCTGGTTGGATACAACCTAGAACCCCTGCTCGGATGTAGCCCATGGCAGCTCAGTATCCAAGTGGGTTCCCTAGTAAGGGGAACAGGGACTGTTTCTGACAAGAACTCAATGTCTGGCTCTTTGACCTCCCCCCTCCAAGGGAGGAGCATACTTCTTAGGCCACAGATGAGGACATTGCAGCCAGTCCTGAAGATACCTGATAAGCTAGGGTCAGATAGAAGGGGAGCAGGACCTCCCTTATCAGTGGATTTAGAGAGGGGCAGGGCGGAGATGAGGGAGAGTGGGATTGGGAGGGAATGAGGGAAGGGACTACAGTGGGGATACAAAGTAAATAAACTGTAACTGATATAAAAAATACAAATTTAATTAAAAAAGGAAAAAAAGAACCTTATCTAGAGTAAACACACAGATAAAGTAATATCCTTTCTATATTATAATATATTGTGACAAGAATATGTTCTTGCTAAATGTAAGCAAATTACCATATTGGCATGAAGACATGAATATGAGATGAAGGCTGGGCATGTTGGCACAGATTTTAATACTAGCACTCCAAAGGCAGAAGCAGGCAGATCTCTATGATTTCAAGGCCAGCCTGGTCTGTTTAGTAAGTTTTTTTTTTTTTTTACACATTTTAAAATTTTTATTATTGATTTATTTATTATTGATATGCATTTATATAGTACAATAGGTTCATATTTAACCCCCATTTCTTTTTTTTTTTTTTCAATGCAGTTTATTCAGGAACATTGAACAATCCTCGGACCCCGGGGAAAGCCAGCCCACAGCTTAAATAGCCTCTGGGTAGCCAACCCAGGCATGCCACAGGGGCAATGCAGATAGGTCCACATACATGGAAGCAAGCCAGATCCTCAGCCTTAGCCAAATGTGGAATTGTTCATGACAGAGAGCACTCACCATCGGGAAGGTGGAAGGCGGAAACCAGCTCCATCTTTAAGGCATAGCATTCCGCAGCTCTCTACAGTTCCCCCTTTTTGTTTTAGACGCATCAGGCAAGAGTAGAGGTCTGATCTCTGATATTAGAAATAAATTGGGACTTTGTACAGATGTTCATTTAGGTGTCATCCACCCAAAGAGCATCAGACCCGTCTGATACCTTTTTCTCAGAGGCGGGGCCTGGGGCATCAACCCGCATACAATCAGACATGCTCTTCTCTGGGTCGAAAGCGGCTGACCCTGAGTGCAGTGCTTAGCCTCGCATCCTGAGCGTATCATTTTAGCTTTTTATGGTATCCAACCATGTTTGGGGAGAATGTCCTGCTTCAATGGCTGTAAAGGCCTGAATGATCATGGCTGCATCACACTGTTGTGAGACTCTAATCTTGCATATATACCACAGGCAAACCAAGGAGACCAACACCAGAAGGCCTGCTAACACTCCCATGCCCGCCCATTCCTTCAGATGATTCATGGCTGCAGCAATCCATGTTGATAATCCTGTGGCTAGTCCTGCGTCCACTCCGGTAGAATTTACTGTGACAATGGCCACTCTCAGCTGCTCCATCGTAGTATGGAATTCTCCAGTCCAATTACCTAAAATATAGCTCGACAATTGTTTAGACAGATTTGCAGCACAGGAAAAATTCTCATGTTGTATGCTAGTGACACAAAGTCCAGCATACTTTCATTGACAGCCAGGTTGAGCGATTTGCCATAGGGTATCAATTTGCTCCTACACGAGGTCAATCCTCTGATTGAACACCATCAGCTTCCTTTTAGTTGAGCATTAATTCCTTTATGTACAACTAAGGCATGAGCTACATTGGCTAAATGATTATTCAGGGTCTGAGCAGTCTGCCCAGTATGACTCATGGCTAATGCCCTGGTGGTAGCTCCAACAGCCGTCAATGAGGTGGTAGTAACAATGGTGGCTGTAGTTCCAAGATCCCTTTTCTGTCTGAAGAGAGTCATAGCGTGAGGGGCATCAATGGGCACAGGCACCCAGTGAGGCATGCGAGTAACCAGGGCATACCTAAATTTACTAGCATTCCAGCATTGGGCAAAAAAGCAAGTATCATTACCACAATTACTTGGCTCTATCTGGCTAATAATGAATAAAAATGGGGGATATAGACAAACAGGTGTGGGCTTATAGGAAATATTATGAGAAGCCTTAACCCCTTGTTGGAACATCCTGCGTCAGTTCTAGAACTAGCAGTGGTGGTGTCCGAGGTCTGAGTAGGTTCAGGAGACCATTGCCCCCAGGGGCGAGACGTGCTCCATGCCAATTGACTAACTCCATGTTTTCCTCCAATTTTGAAAGTCATTTAAGGTTCTTAAATTATTTTTTTCCATTTTTTCTTAAATTTTTCATCAATTACACTTTATTCATTCTGCATCCCCCCATAAGCCCCTCCCTCCCCTTCCAATCCCACCCTCCCTCCTCCCTCTGCTTGCATGCCACTCCTCAAGTCCACTAATAGGGGAGGTTCTCCTCTCCTTTCTGATCTTAGTCTGTCAGTTCACATCAAAAGTGGCTGTATTGTCCTCTACTGTGGCCTGGTAAGGCTGCTCCCCCCCAAGAGGGAGGTGATCAAAGAGCAGACCAATCAGATTATGTCAGAGGCAGTCCCTCTTCACATTACTATGTAACCCAATTGGACTCTGAACTGCCCTGGGCTACATCTGTGCAGGGGTTCTAGGTTATCTCCATGCCTGGTACTTGGTTGGAGTATGAGTCTCTGGGAAGTTCCCTATGTTCAAATTTTCTTGTTCTGTTGCTCTCCTTGTGGAGACCCTGTCCTCTCCAGCTCTTACTATTTCCCAGTTCTTACCTAAAATTGCTCAACCATGTTTGTAGCAGCTTTATTTGTAATAGCCAGAAGCTGGAAACAACCCTGATGCCCCTCAACTGAAGAATGGATGCAGAAATTGTGGTACATCTACACAATGGAATATTACTCAGCAATGAAAAATAAGGAAATCATGAAATTTGCAGGTAAATGGTGGGATCTGGAAAGGATCATCCTGAGTGAGTTGTCCCAGAAGCAAAAAGACACACATTGTATATACTCACTCATATAGACATACAACATAGGACAAACCCACTAAAACCTGTGCATCTAAAGAAACTAAGCAAGAGAGAGGACCCTAACTAAAACGTCCAATCCCCATCCAGAAAGGCAAAGAGGATGGACATCAGAAGAAGAAGAAAACAGGAAACAACCTAGGAACCAACCACAGAGGGCCTCTGAAAGCCTCTGCCCCTCAGACTATCAAAGCAGATGCTGAGCCGGATGGGCAACTGTTGGGCAGGTGAACGGAATTTTAGGTAAGAACTGTTTAGTAAGTTTTAGGCCAGGCAAGGCTACATGGTGAAAACTGTAAAAAAATGTTATTAAAAAAATTAAATTCTGAAAAAAATATTTTGTATTTATTTATAAAACAATCATTTATAAAATTGCAAAAAATTAATAACAGATTAAGGGAAAAAGGTTACAAAATTATAAATATTTTTGTACTAAGAATTACAGACAATTTGGCCAATACTATTTCCTAATACATCTCCATATAAATGGCATTGACATAGGAAAACGCTACTGTAGTTGAGAAGGCTACCTTGCATTGAATATACCAAATATGTCTAATTAATGCAACCTTTGTTCATAAAGAGAAAAACACTCTTTGGGCATTTCTAGGAACATTATTTTGAGAAATATCAGTTTCAAATTTAGTTAACATGTTAATTTAAGAGGTTATGTGAGCTTGTCTATCAAGAACACAGAACATTTAAAATATGTGACAGTATAATTTCAGATCATTGTGAAATAATAATTATTTAACCAAAGAGGACATATAATATATAATGTATATATATTTGCATACAAGGAAATTATATGTCACTTAGTGTTTTTTTGTTTTTGTTGTTTTTGAGATAGGTATTGTTTATTTTTTATTTTTGTAAGTTGCAAATTTTTTTATTTTTTTATTATTAATTACACTTTATTCACTTTGTATCCCCCTGTAAGCCCCTCCATCCTCCCCTCCCAATCCCACCCTCCCTCCCCCTTCTTCACTCATGCCTCTCCCCAAGTCCATTGATGGGGAGGTCCTCCTCTCCTTCCTTCTGATCTTAGTCTTTTAGATCTCATCAGGAGTGGCTGCATTGTCATCTTCTATGGCCTGGTAAGGCTGCTCCCCCCTCAGGGGGAGGTGATCAAAGAGCAGGCCAATCAGTTTATGTCAAAGGCAGTCCCTCTTCCCATTACTATGTAACCCACTTGGACATTAAACTGCCATGGGCTACATCTGTGCAGGGGTTCTAGGCTATCTCCATGCCTGGTACTTGGTTGGAGTATGAATCTCTGGAAAGACCCCTGTGTTCAAATTTTCTGGTTGTGTCGCTCAGAGTCGAACACAGGTCTTCTGAAAGCATCTGGTACATTTATCTACTTTAATTTAGTCTTGATATATTTTTTTTAATCTTTAGCCAATTTTATTTTTGGTAGAAATAAGGAAATACAAATTTCCTTGGTATATGTGTGTGTGTGTGGTGTGTGTGTGTGTGTGTGTGTGTGTGTGTGTGTGTTAAGACAGGCACTCTCTGTATAGCTCTGACTGTCCTGGAACTCACTCTGTAGTATAGGCTAGCCTCAAACTTAAAATGGTGTGATTAAAAGCATGGGCCACCACCATCCAGCCATAAAATTATATTCCTAAGGTGACACAGTATATGCATACTAGATATGTTATTCAACTGTATGGAGTGTGTTTGCTTTTGTTTGGATAAAAATCACCAAAAGAAAAACCTGGAATCCACAGCATTGGTCTCCAAGACCTTGAGTGCTCAAGGTCTATAGACTTATAACAATTGTTACTAAGAAAATAATTGCACAGCTTTGTGACAGAATCTGGATATTTGTGTACTTTAGAGACTTACTTCTGGGCCTGGCCCACCGTTAGTCTGAGAAGTGGCAACAAGTGTTACCACCAGCACTTTCCCACAAAGCAATGCCAACCCCATCACCTTGGTTCCTAGGACCTTCCCTGCTAATAATGACTGAAATAGTACTGGAGAAATGATCCCTCTTTGGCCTGGGTGAAAGTGAATATGGGGTTTTCTAGCATTTATCAAGTCCTGGCTCTGACAGAGTACAGTTTTCCAGTGTGCCCCAAATAGTCATGAGTAGAACATGTCTTCAGCCGGAATGTAACAGTGACAAGGGTAGCATCGTAAGATGTAGTAGTGGCATCAGTCCAGACAAGAGGGTGACTGAAGAATTTTAGATAGTTGTCCAGGACTGAAAAAGATAAACATGAAGTGGAGATGATGAAGATGGAGGAAAATATAAAGAAGGCAAGAAAGGATAGAGGCTCAAGTCACACAGTCCACAGACACAGAGACAAATTCTTCCATGTAGAATGGGGCATTGCACCTACACTCAGTTGTAGTGGTAGAATCTTGAGGCAATACTGAATTTGCCTTTTTCTTGTGGTCAGCTTTGCAGTGGACAGGAAGCAAATCCAGGGTAGAGCTTCTTAAAGCACTCATGGCTCTTTAGTGTTCAGGAGACATAAAAATGTCATCCGCGAAAGGAGATTTAAACAAATAGCCCAAAATAAAACTTGTCTTAAAGCTTTATTTTCATATTTAATTGTGTGTATGTGTGTGTGGGCATGTGAATATGAGTGCAGTCCCCAGTGGAAGCTTGAAGTGGCATTAGATCCCTTGGAGCTGGAGTTATAGGCAGTTGTGAGACACCTGATCTGAGTCAAGGGAACTGAACTCTGGTCCTCTGTAAGAGCAGCATATACTTCAGGCCACTTGGGCGATCTCTCCTGTCCTAGAAAACAGTACTTAATTGTGAAAACTGACACTTGATCAGATTTGAAGTTTGTTCATTTATGGCAGGGTCTCTTTTTACATAGTCCTGGATGTCCTGAAATTTACTCTGTAGACCAAACTGGCCTCAAACTCACAGAGATGTGCCTGCCTGTGCCTCCTGAATGCTGGCGTTAAAGGCATACACATGACACAGAATTATGTTTATGCCTGATGTCCGTATGGGGTATGTGTACAAAGATGAAATTGTCAATAGATGTCAAAAGAGGGTTCTTAAAACCCTGGAGCTTGACCAACTTGGGTACTGGAAGCTGAACCTGTGTCCTCTGAAAAAACAGGACACTTGACAACTGAACCATCTTTCCATTCCCTAAATTTGAAGACAGCACAATTGATGCAACATTTCCTCACATGGAAACCCAAGAAGGAAAAAAGTATAACAAAACAAACATGTTGCTTAAGAGTTATCACTATTTCTCAATTCAAAGGAGAAAAATAAAGCATGATTATTTTGTTTTGTTGTTTTGCATTATGAGGTCTTGCACTAAATCCCCAAGCTCTTGAATAGCCTTAAAGTTGATAGGTGAGAAAAAGACACATAAATACTTTGTAGAGCATAATTCTGTAAATTTCCTGCTCTTTAGGAAACCATATCTTTCAGATGTTAAATATATATGAGCTATATAGACAGGAGATGTATAAAATATTATAAATACTAAGCTCCTCTAAGAATTTAATGTGCATCCAAATTATCTGGTGGTCCTTGTTAAAATGTCCACCTCAACATAGTCATTTTTGGTGTTGCCTTAAAAAATGTATATTTTAAAAATAACCCCCAAACACCCATAGTTTACAATAACCCTGTTTTATAGTCACATTAAAACATAAGAATACATATCAGGAAAACTTTCTAAGAAATTAGACTCCATAATGTAGGAAATTTTCTCTGCTTGGGTTTCCATGTGAGAAAATGTTGCATCAACTGTCTGTTCATCCACTCTTCAAATCTAGGGCCTGAAGGGTTGGTTCAGTTGTTAAGAGTGATGCTGCTCTTCCAGAAGTTAATGTCACACTAGGACACTGAAAAAATGTAAGTATTATGGCATTCTGGTTAAATGCTTCAGCTTCACAGGTTAAATATTAGTCACTTAAAGGGTAATTAACCTATCACCATATAACCATTTAGCTGTATTTCAGGATTCTAGAATTGGTCTTGTTGTTAATAGAGTTTGTTGTTGTTGTTGTTTATTTACTCACTTTACATCTCAATCATAGGCCCCTTCCTCTTCTCCCTATCAGGTCCCACTCTTCCTCCCTCTTCTCCCTATCCCTCCTTCTCTATCCCTCAGGAAAAGGGATTATCCCCCCAACCTAACCTAGCACATCAAGTAACATCAGTACTGACTGCATCCTCTTCCTCAGTGGCCTGGAAGGGCAGCTCGACCAGTGGAAGTGATCAAAAAGCCAACAACATAGTCCATGTCAGAAGTAGCCCTTCTTCCCCTTACTAGGGAACCCACAGAAAGACTAAGTTGCTCATCAGGTATATGTAGGTGGCCTAGGTCCAATCCATGCATGGTCCTTGGTTGGTGTCAGTCTCTGCAAGCCCTCTTGGGCCCAAGTTAGTTGGCTCTGTTGGTCTTGTAGAGCTCCTGTCCCCTCCAGGTCCTTCTATCCTTCTCTCCATTTTGCCACAAGAATCCCTGCACTTTACTCACTGTTTGGCTGTGAATCTCAGCATGTTTCTGTCAGGTGCTGGGTGGAACCTCTCAGAGGACAGCTATATCAAGTTCTGATCTGCAAGCATAGCAGAGTGTTAATAGTGTCAAGTTTAGCTCTCTTTTTTGGTGTGAGTCTTAGGTTTGGCCAAGCGCTGGTTGGATATTACCTCAATAGCTGTTCTGTCTTTGTCTGTGCACATCATGTAGGCAGGGTAAATTTTGGGTTGAAGTTTCTGTGGGTGGGTTGGTGTTTCCCTTCCTCTATTATGAGTCCTGTCTGGTTAGAGGGGCCTCTTCAGTCTCCATAAACCTGCTACTAGGAGTCTCAGCTCTCCTCCCAACTATTTCTCAGTTATTGCCCTGAATCCTCCCAAAAGCTTATCCTATCATAGGTCTCCAGCTTGTCTCAGAGATGACCCCATCCACAGTTTCTCTTCTCTTTGCAAGATCTCTGTCTTCCAAGTCTCACTCTCCTTAAATCTGATTCCCACCTTCCTTTCTGCACCCCCTCTTCAACCTTGATTCTTCTCTTTAACTACTTCTGCTGTATATTCCCTTTCTGAGTGAGATTCAAGCATCTTCCCTTTGGGCCCTCATTCTTACTTAGCTTCTGTGAATTCTCTTAATTGTAGTATGGTTATTATAAGGTTAATAACCCCACTTATAAGTGAGTACATGACACATGTGTCTTTCTGCATCTGGGGCACTCAGGATGGTCTGTTTTAATTCCATCCATCTGCCTGCAAATTTCATGATTTCCTTGTTTTAAATAACTGAGTGGTATTTCCTTTTCTTAATGTACCACAGTTTCTTTCTCCATGCTTCAGTTGAGGGACATCTGGGTTGTTTCCAGTTTCTGATTATTATAAACAAAGCTGCTAAGAACATAGTTGAACAAATGTCTTTGTTGTATGGTGGAACATCTTTTGGGTGTATGCCCAGGAGTGGTAAAGCTGAGTCTTGAGGTAGAGTTATTCTTAATTTTCTGAGAAAGCATTAGATTGATTTCCAAAGTGATTGTACAAGTTTGCACTCCCACCAGCAATAAAGAAGTGTACTCTTCTCTACACATCCTAGCCAGCATGTTCTGCCCTTAAGTGTTTGATCTTAGCCATTCTGATGGATGTAAAATGGAATCTCAGAGTCTTTCTGATTTCCATTTCTCTGATGATTAATGATGTTGAGTATTTCTTTAAGTACTTCTCGGTCATTTGAGATTCCTCTGTTGAGAATTTTCTGTATATCTCTGTACCCATTTTTTAATTGGGTTATTTGGTTTGTTGGTGTTTAATTTTTTGAGTTCTTTGTATATCTTGGATCTTGGCTCTTTGTCAGATGTGGGGTTAGTGAAGACCTTTTCCCAATCTTTAGGCTGCCATTTTTCTCTATTGACATTGTCCTTTGCCTTATAGAAGCTTTTTAGTTTCATGAGGTCTCATTTTTTAATTGCTAAGCTTATGGAGCTCTGTAAGCTATGTACCCCTCGCAGGCAGGAGGAAGGCTGATTAGCCTCTGATGTGGGTGTTCCTGGGGGACCTACAAGACTGGATGATCCTGTGGCCAGCAGGCCTCTTCCAGAGGGAAGAATATGAAGCTCAGATAGCTGTGTACCTGTGGAGATGAGAAAAATCTAGAAGTTGGCTTTCAGCAGCCTATAAGATAGTAAACCTATACTTCCTATAAGATAGAAACCTTACTTCCTAAAAGATAGTAAACCAGGAAATGGAGAGATGGTTCAATGTTTAACAACTTGGTTTTCTTAAAGTAGACCAGATTTTGATTCTGAGAACTGGTATTTATAACTCCAGTTCCAGGAAATCCAATACCCTCTTCTGGTCTCTGTAGGCACTAGGCAAGCATGTGGTGCACATACATGCATGCAGGGAAAATAAATTCGTACACAAGGTGGAGAGGAGCAACCTGATATGCGTAGTAGTGTCCTACGACCCGAGGCCATGATAAAATCCTGGCCCATGCTGCCATTGTTGGTGGGTTGGTGACAGTGTAGCAGTAGGGGTTTGGTCAATGTCTGTGACTCATATGGTCATGCAGATTTCCCTGCTCTGCACTGCAACCTGGGATCTTGTTGATTTCCAAGGGCTATGCAGAGTGGGCCCTGCACCTTACCTAACAGCACAGTAGAGCTGAGTCAATAGGCCCTGAAGGTGAGACCTGAGTAGAGCTGACCCTGCCCCTTGCCAGATGTGGCTTTGGGAAAGCTATTGGAATAGTGCTGGAGAGCTCACACTGGTTTTGTGGGCACAGAAGAGCTGGCAGTGGGCTGACCAACTCAGCTACACCCAGGCACAGATACAGGGCTTTGAGATCGCCCACTCCAATATCTACCATACCTATGAAATGTTGGAGCAATTGAAAGAGCCAGTCCTTCAGATCCAAAGCTACAGGATCTTCATAATACAGGGCAACAACAGGATATCCTAGAGGAGTCCCAGTGATGATTAAGTATTGACTGTGTAGCAGAAGCCTGAGGCCTCAAACCAGACCAATGACTCATTGCAATGAACATTTCCAAGTATGTGTGGGGGAAAAAAAAAAAGATGCTTTTTCCGCATCCAAGGAGATGATGATGTGTTTTTTTTTTCTTTTAGTTTGTTTATATGGTGGATTACATTGATGGATTTTTGTATATTGAACCATTCTTGCATACCTGGGATAAAGCCTAATTGTTCAGGGTGGATCTTATCTTTGATTTGTTCTTGGATTCAGTTTGAGTATTTTGTTGTGTATTTTTTGCATCAACGTTCATAAGATAACTTTGAAGTTCTCTCTCTCTCTTTTTCTGGGTCTTTGTGTGGTTTAGGAATCAAGATGACTGTGGCCTCATATAATATGTCTGGTAATGTTCCTTCTGTTTCTATTTTGTGGAATAGTTTGAAGAGTATTTGTATTATTTCTTCTTTGAAGGTCTGGTAGAATTCTGCACTGAAGCCATCTGGCCCTGGGATTTTTTTGGTTGGGAGACTTTTGATGACTGCTTCTATTTCCTTAGGGAATATAGGACTATTTAATTTGTTTACCTATCAAGAAAATTGTCCATTACATTTAGATTTTCAAATTTTGTTGTTTACAGGCTTTTGAAGTAACAATTATTTTCACAGCCAAACTTTGGGCAGAGCACAGCGAGTTGTAGAAAAGACTGGGGGAAAGAGAAGGACCCAGAGCCTACAGAAGCTCCATAAAGAAGACCAACAGGACCAACTGGGGTCCTGAAGAGACTGGCACCAACCAAGGACCATGCATAATGAGGACCAAGACTCCCTGCTCATATGTAGCCAGCAGGGAGCTCAGTGTCCATGTGGGTCCCCTAGGGGCTGTCTCTGACATGGACTCTGTTGCTTGCTCTTCAGTCACTTCCCCCTGTTGGAGGGATGGGGTGGGAGCATTGCCAGGACACAGACAAAGAAGAGACAGGCAGTCCTAATGAGATTTGATAGGCTGGGATCAGATGTTAGGTGAGGAGGGCTCCTCCTTTCTGAGAAACAGTGAAAAGGAATAGGAGGGAAAAGGGAAGGAGAGTGGAACAGGGAGAGATGCAGGAGGGGCTACAATCTGGATGTAAAATGAATAAATTATATTAAATATAATATAAATAAATTTATGTTTATAAAATTATTTATAAATATAAATAATTTATAAATAAATTATAATAAATAATTTAAATTTTAAAAAGGGGCTATAGTGGGACACAGAGTGATACACTACAGTGAGATTCCACAGTGCAAATTTTGTATGTTTTTTTTAATTTATTTTTATTTTATTTTGTGGGGAGGCTGTAAGAATGCAGATACCAAGGGACAGGGAGGTGAGTAGAATTGGGCTGCATGGGGTGAAATTCACAAAGGATCAATAAAAAGTGGGGTTTTTTTAGAAGTTCATTTTTTTGTTATTTATTTAATTTTTATTAATTACAGTATATTCACTTTGTATCCTAGCTGTAGTCCCCTTCCCTATCCCCTCCTAAGCCCATCTTCCTTCCTTCTTCTTCTCCTATGGCCCTCCCCCAGTCCAATGATAGGGGAGGTCCTCCTCCCCTTCCATCTGACCCTAGTTTATCAGGTCTCATCAGGACTGGCTTCATTGTCTTCCTCTGTGGACTGGTAAGGCTGCTCCCCAACTCAGGTGGAGGTGATCAAAGAGCCAGCTCATGAGTTCATGTCAGAGACAGTCCCTGTTCTTATTACTGGGGAATCCTCTTGGACACTGAGCTAAAAGGTGTTTTTTAAAAAGGAAATCACGTACAAATTAAAAATTGAGTTTATTTAAATATAAAAATGATAGTCTGCCAACAGAGGATATAGTGACAGTGTAACTTGACTGGAGAAATGGAGATTTTCTAAAGAACACATACGTCTGCAAATCTGAACGTCAGATTAAATGAACAATAGATACCCCAAAATGGGAACTGACCTAGGAGAGAAGGTCACAGATAGAGTGGAGAATTGTCAACAGAAGAGGGGTTCCATAGTTCTAACAGCCTGTCAGATATCCTTACAGGGTGTTACTAAAGGCCAGACAATTATTCAATGGTGGGAGCCACTACACCTTGACTAGGACTACAGAAGAAAGAAAGAAAGAAAGAAAGAAAGAAAGAAAGAAAGAAAGAAAGAAAGAAAGAAAGAAAGAAAGAAAGAAAGAAAGAGGGAGGGAGGGAGGGAGGGAGGGAGGGAGGAAAGAAAGGAAGGAAGAAAAAGAAAGAAAGGAAGGAAGAAGGAAGGAAGGAAGGAAGAAAAAAGAGATATATTTCCTTGGCCTTTTATTTCAATTTTAAGCTCTCTTCAGGATGCTTAAGATGATGGACTTGGAAAAATGAGACCTGGGGAAGTCCCTAGTTGAACTTGGAGGAGTTCAGGGACTCTTTGTTCCCCTTCCCCGTTTAACTACATTGTGTACCATTAATTTAGCTTTTTGATTGGCTTATTGGGGACAGGTGGTCAAATCTGGCTGAAGGCACAAACTGTGCCCCTCCCTCTGAGTGTTGCATTAATAACACTGTGTAAACAAGGGACACATCCAATATGTTGGGGCTGAAATGGGATGATAAAACTATTTCATGTTCATTGATTCAATCCACAAAAGACCAATACAGAGTCACAGTAGGAACAGACATTTTAATATTGGTAAAACATGAACCTGGAGGAATAAGGTCATTTAATAAGACAGGGTATGAGAAAAGTAAGCATCAGAGTGATCAGGGCCTCCCCTTTCTTCGTGGGCTGAACAAACCATATTGAGGTCTCAGTACAAACTGCATTATTTCTGAGTAAACCAGACCATAACCAGACTCATGTGCTTAGTGGACTAAAGATTTTATTATCAACCTCCTACAGAATGATTAATGCTTAAGGACAGATATCTATGTACAAATCTGACTCAAATCACTTAGTCAGGAGAAAGAAAGTGGAGCATAGACTGGCGATGCCCACCTAGAGTACATCAAGAATGTTCACAAAAGTAACAATGGGAAAAATGGAAACCTTGATTCTCTATGATCTTGAAGTTACATTGCCCCTGGGGTTGGCTTTCAGTTTACCTCCAACTTCTTCTAAGAAGAGAAAAACTCAATTTATATTTGGGTATGTATTGTATATAATGGCAGGTATATAAAATAAAAGGTGAGTGGAAAAAGGATAATGGAGACAATTATCTAAAGCAGGCATTCTCTAGCAAGCACTGCCAGTCCTTAGACTGAAGTACAATATATTTTTAAAAGTTGGGAGAAACATCAATACATGCAAACATTCAATACTACTCCAATACAGGAAACAGTTCCTGTCTACCAGCGGTTGTCATAGGGGACACACAGACACCAAAGTTTATATCCACTGCGACCTAGAAACATAGCCAAAGTAACCACTTTTATAGTAAGATACAGGTTGTAAGGTATCTAAGACAAAAATCTATCTTAGCAGAAGAGAAGGTGAAGGACTTGACAGGGGGCAGGAAAGAACCTCATTTTTCCAGGCATCACCTTCAACACTTGAAGATCGAGGAACTCACGGACGTCTTCAAGAACTTATTGGCAGTACGCATAAGCATGGAGAAGCCACGGACTGTGACAAGGGGAGAAAAGAGTCAGAGCTTTGGGAGAACAGGTGGGAAGACACTTTTTTCCTTAACCTCTCTCCACCTCTCAAGTCTTCCACCCTCATCCCTCCTATATCTTTCCCCAATACTCTTGGCCCCAACTTGCCTTTAAGCTACTCTGATTCAGACCTTTTCAACAGGGAGACAATGAATGCCCAAGGAAAATTTGTTCTGAGTATAGGACTATTGAAAATCAGCCCAATAGTGAGCAAGAGAGGATAGTCACTGCCATATTGTGTCCTTGTCACCTGCCATCTTCCCCATCTTTGTCCCTTCCACCTTTACTCACCATTTCCTGGCCCCAATTATATATTTCCGCCATATTCTTTCCCAGAAAGGTGAGCTAAATTTAGGAGCCAAAAAAGCTCTGAATCTGCAAGGGGGAAGTGAACGTGGGGACTGTGCAATGCTCATTCTCTGCCATACCTGGAGGCATGGTAGCTAGCTTCCTAACGGAGAAGGAAAGGGGGTAGGGACTGCATTCCTACCTGCATTATTGTGAAGCCACACTACAGCCTTTCTTCCCAGAAGTCCCCACTCATTCTTCAAGTCCTTGCAATTGGCATGCAGCCAGATCACAGCCAGCATTGTAGCCCAGGATGAGGGTTCTAGTACCTGCACAGACAAAGAATTCCCCATGTCCAGAACGGAGCAAGAAATCCCTCAAGAGAACACATGTAAAACTCCACTTGCTCTCCCATTCAGTATCTTCCAAACTGCTGCTACATAGAGTTTCTCGGTCCCCACCTATCCCTACCTTGGGCATATTATGTCACACATTTCCCTGATTATCAGGCTAACAGTCCACTGGGGCTTAGGACAGAAAAGTCTCTGGCGCAGTTTCCAGCTCGGTTCCCTAGTTGTTGTTTCCAGGGCTTCAGACTGCAAGGCTTGAACTTGCCCAAGGTGAGACATCTTACTTGTGAACTGTACCTTCAGTAGCTTGTGTACTTTAGAGCTGTATATCCCCATCACCTTTACCCTCGCTTGCTCATGTATTTTGATCGAACTCCATATGCTGCAAATCACCAGGTTAACATGTAATCCAAACCAAATAAACTCTGTGATGTACTTTTACGCCAATGCTTTGAAAGAGCTATGTGCTAAACCCACCGCACTTCAGTGTAAACCTTGACGTCTTTTTGCATTAGCCACTTTGCAGTCCTACGACAGCTACGTGCCACCGTGGCTACTGTTCTTGACAATGTGACTAGACGCTGAGTGACTTTGAGTTCATCACATTCCAGATTCAGAAATTATTAATAGTCAAATCTTATCTTCATGATTTGATAATGTGTTCTTGATGTCAAGAATCCATTAGCAGTTAAATGATTTATCAAGTTATTTTACAACTAGAAGCATAGTTTATCTACATCACCGTAATGCGAAACATTTGAAATAATCGGTCAGCCTACTGTGACTTCAATTAACTTTGTCTAAAGTGTGCGACATAGTTTTTGAATGAAGGTAAAGCCAAATAGAAATATCATTAGAGGTTCTTGAGACACAGACCTAGCACTGAATGCAGATCTACCAATAACAGGCAGGCAGGGTTTTTAACACTCACCTTCTTTGTCTATAAATAGCAACACAAAAGAAAGCTAGCATCCCTACTTAACTGATGTGAGGGACTAGTAACACCATGTATGCTAATTGCTTAGCTAGCTAATTTTTACTTTTACAACTAAGACATCTGGCAGAGAATATGAATGAGAGGGGCTAGCTAAAGCGATGGCTCAGTGGTTAGGAGCGGTGGCTGCTATTCCAGGGGACCCAGTTTCAATTCCCAGCACCCACATGGCAGCTCACAACTATGTGTAACTCCTGTTCTAGGGGATCTGACACCCTCAAACAGACATGCAAGTAGTCAAAACACCAATGAACACAAAAGTAAATAATTTTTAAGAAGAATATAAATGAGATAGAGAAGGACTTTAGACTTTCTTTTGTCATCCATTAACATTAGAATAAATTTAATACGAATATTAGTCTATTCTTGTTCTTATAGTTCCACTATAATCACAAAAATAAGAATCTCTGATGATTAGATGTTAATCTAGAAAATATCACACTCATATTGCCCTATTTTAAATAGACATTGAGTCATAACATGTTTTAGTACTAACAATATTATATTCAAGACCACATGCTCCTTTCTTTGATTTTATCTGGCTCTTACCTCAGTAGGGTGCGCAGCCTTCATGTCTTCAAAACTAGTACCTAGAATCTTAGCTAACTCCTCCTTCATGTCCCAGGAACCATCTGCATTTTGGAGATATATCAGCTGTGCCATATTATGCTCCCTGCTCCCTTTGAGAAGAAAAGGAAATATAAGGTGTTGGGAAATTATGTCGCTGTTGTTTTCCTTAGTCTGAGTGGCTTTCTGAATTCACAGCCATACAATAGCAAGTGGGCTGCAGAAAGAATGCCTTCAGACATCCTCAAGATGTATCCTTGCACCCGATAGATGAAGGGATGACCAGGGTAGAATGAATCGAATAAGATGGCAGCCCAGTTCTGCAGGCCCTGCGGGCAAGGAGCTTACGTAAGAAAAGATGACGAAGAGGGGTTTGTTAGTCTAAAAGGCACTCCAGAGCCTGTTAGAGCAGGTTGATAGATACTATACTGTAGGCCAATGGAGCTGGGCTGATCACAGCCAGTGCAGGTATCGGACAGATCTTACTTGTCATCAGGTGCTCCCAATAGAATTCCTGATAAGGAGATACGGAGGACTAGTTCCTCGATCCCCACAGATCACCGAAACAAAGGTCCATCTTACCTTGTTCGTAACTCTGATATTTGAGCAGGTGGGGCAGCTCGGGGGGGGTGTCGGTGTGAATCACACATTTTGTAGTAGTCTGGTGGTAATGATGCTTCTGGGGTGCGCCTAGTGGATGTGCAAGAGACAAACCTTGGTAAGCCAACGTCCCTGAAAAACTGCTCACTGAGACTGCAGGGGCCATTTTGATTGATACATTGTGCTCAAAGGACCCTCACCATTTGGCCCGCGGGTCGTCACTGCACAGTGCCCTGTGCGTATGCTCTTTGGAGGCTGAGGTACAGGAAAACCGGCACAGGGTAAAGTTTTGGGTAAATCTGAAAGACACCAGTGCAGACAGTTACACTGAGACGCCTATGCTCTCCAAAGCTAAAAAAGATGGTGAAGTCTGACAATATGAGACACAAGCACTCCTGTCTTCTTTGGCTTTAGTTGTTACCTGTATATTTCGTTCTTCTCCCATGTACTGCCTTCTAGTGCACTCTCTGACCCACTCTACCTACTACCTTCTTTCCCTCCAGTGCCCCCGACACACAGGAAATAATATTTCATCCATATTTTGATTCATCCCAGGGAGCTTTCAAACATGTCTTAACCTGAAGTGAATTTTTTCCTCTCGTAACATTGCTATCGTTCCCAAAACGCCCTGGCTCATGGACTGTATCTGTAAGAGTAAAGGCTGAGAAGTGGTGCTGGCAGATATTTTGGGCCGACATAATCACGCTTTCTCCCTCAATTGGGCTACCTCACATCTATCTTCATATTTTCAGCCTTCTTTGTTACTTCCTGTGATCCACTGAATTATCTGAAACTCAGGCTGCTTCCTTTCACTCCATCTCAATCTCTGCCATCAGCACGAGAATTCTGCTGCCAATGTGGGTAGCATATGCAATAGCCTAATGCAAATGGACCTGAGTTCCTCAGATCCAACGACTTTGGCTTTATTCTACTTCAGCACCAACCTCCCCACTCATGACACCCTTGTCATCCTCCAGCATTGTTCTACTTTTCAGAAATAAATTAGCATTAATATCTATGTATCTATATATGTATGTACATATATGTAGATATACACACATACATATATATACATACAAATATACATATATACGTGCTGTATATAGACACATTACATGTATATATGTTATATATATATATGGTGTGTGTGTGTGTGTGTGTTTGTGTTTCCAGTGCTTTAACTCAGACACTATTATAGTATATTTGGTCCCTGACCACATTTTAGAGTACTTAAATAGAGTACTTAAATCCTCTGTTCTTCTACATTTTCACTTAACATCAAGTTCCTCCCCTACCTTTTTCTATATTCAACCCAACACTGTGCACATGCTTACCAATTACTTAAATCCTTTATCAATCTTTTCCTCTTCATCACACCTATTTGGCAAAATCCTGATTTTGGAATGAAGCCAAAATTTTACCTATTTCATTTTTATTCAGAAATCAGTGAGCATTGCTCAGATTAGTCCCCCAGATCATGAATATTTCTAGTTGTTTAGAAGGGTATGCTTATCCTGAACAAAAGATTATATTTCTCTCTCAGCATTCCATTTTACAAGTGTTCCTAGTAGCTTTCAAATTTAGTCCTGTCAATGTGTTTCAGTCATTAGTCTTCACTGTGCTCTTTAACCTTCTAATCATCCAAACCACAAATCATCTTCAGCTTTTAACTTATAATTACTCAGGTTTATATGCATTTTTGACATTTAAATTTGTCTTTCTTTCTTTTCACACCTGGTTTCACTCCCAGTTGATATATATTTTATCTCCTGGGAAGAGAGAACTTTAAGACTAGTCACAAATCCTGTATGTGGATAAGAAAAAAAAACAAAAACAAAAACAAAAACAAAAACCTGAGAATGTTTTAAACATTTTCTTTATATAGTATTTTTAGATAGTAAAAACTCCTTATTTATAAAAGTATTTATGGGATAAAACTTACCACTAGGGTAATTTCTTTGCCCCATAGAGGGACCATTGAAAAGAATTGACCTAGGAATCTCCTTTTGAACCAGAGGCCCCTGGACTGGCTCATTGAGCTCCTTGTTGATGGCAACAAAAGCTGTGAAGGAGCTCATGACTCCAGACTCTAAGCTGATGTCCAGCACGTCTCTTTTATATATTAGTGTTGTCTCCTTGAAGCCAAAGTCTTTGGACTGAATCATGGACTTTGCAGCAAGACGATGAACAGTAAGGCTGAAAGAAAAAACAGAAAAGCTTAAACGACAACAACAAAAAACTTTCTTGTTGTAAGAGGAAAACCCACATGCCTTTTAGTTAGAACCTTTAAAAGTTACACATCACAGAAGGGAAAGAATATAAGAGAAAAAGGGAGGAAACATGAGTGAACAAGAAACAGAATGTGATTATAGGGAGACAACTGAGTTCGGTGTCAAGGAAGGAATTTGGCCATCAAAGACCACAGTGATAAAGAAAGAAGGAGGGGAAAGAAAACAGAACTCTCACTTGTCATCAGCCTTGGGCTGTAGAGAAAATGTCACCTTTTCCTCATAAATTTTGCCATGAAGTGTGAATTTGAGACACACTTCACTGGTAACCTCTTCTTGCTGTAAGTTAGAGAAGAAAAGAAAAAGAGGAATCACTAGAAAGATGATGATTACATACGCTGCAGGCCCCTATCACTAACTTAATGTATTCAAGTTTTTATCCATAAACCATGTGCTCAGAAGAGCAGGAATCTGGCATGATGAGAAGAGAGTCTGGCTAGTTCTAGTTAGTAAATACAATAACCTGGTGAAATGAAAAACCATCTACCTTATTCAATGAATCTGCCAGGCAAATAGCTGCCCCAAGAAGAGAGGTTAATATTGTGGACTCACCGGTATCTGTCCAATCAGTAGGGAGTAGAGGATTAGCCTTTGACCCTTAAAGATAACAGTTTGTTCTGGAGATAGCATATGTGCAAATATCTCAGGAGGCAAACTCCATTTCAAAGAAATGTCCTCTACTACAGACTGTAAAGAACGCCTCAGGGATCTTAGAGCCTGCAGGAGGAGAAAGAACACAGTATAAGCAAATAATGATAAGGGATTGATAGTATTAATGACTTAGGGGTCATGGATCATAATGAATGTTATATATAATCCCTACTGCTGTACATAGGGATAGCCTTATTGCTCATCCTTTGCAATCTAAAGTCAAGAGATTTAACCCATAAATGTGAGTGGATGAAATGTTGAAGGGAGGAGATTCATAGAGAAGAGATTTAGTAAAGATGGTACTGTGAGGCAAAAGCTCAGAAATATGTCTGGAGGTGGATTCTCTTTTTACATATTAATAAAATTCCATAAATTTGAAACCATTTCGATTTTATAATGCCTATCACACTTGAACTTCTCCTTTGCTTGAAACCTTTTGCAGTAATGGTTGGATGTCACACTAGAAGGGCTCCTGAAGTACATACCTAGATCCTTAAGCATGAAAACCAAAGTTCTCAGTATGTCTGCTTTCAACACAAAACCTTCAACTCTCAGCAAGTCACCTCTGAGTTTGTGTCTAAAAGGACCAGAGACATTTTTCCACATACTATAGTGGTCCCTCTTCTCACAGGCTGGAATTTCCCCCACTAAGTATATGAGCTAAACATTGAAGGCATTAGGCAACTGTCTCAAAGCTAAGTTGGACTCCTGCCCTTGAAGAAATGTCCCTTCTCTGTCTCAGATTTTATTTGTATTATACAGTTCTTTATCTATGGTGGACCCTCACCTTGGACTGCATCCTATCGTTGCCTGTAATAAACTCTGCAGTGCCCCCTGATACCCGGGCAAGGTTCTTTATCAAGCTGGTGGAGGCTCCCTCTCCAATGCCAAATGAGAAGCATCTGTGAATGTGAAAAGATGGAGGTTAAAAATAGGACTTGAATGAAACTATCAAATTAATACATCATTACCAAAAATTACATAAATACAGTGTACTTTCTTGAGTAACTATGGAATAACTGATATTCATTAAATATGTTCTAGTTTAATGATACATTAAAAATGTCTCACAGTTATAACACAATCTGCCTATCCAGAGCCTCCTGAGATAATCTCATGTTTCTTTTTTCACATGAGATCTGGGGTACAAAAACCAAAGAAAGCTGTCCAAAGTCATACCCTACCAACTGATCTATTTAAACACATTAATTCATCTCTTTTTAAATATGAAAGACATAAAGTGTCAATAGCATTTTCATGACACTGTCTAGCATTGTGTTTGCCCTGGCAGGGTATATATCAGGCTACCTTTTTAAGGGGAAAGTCCTCATTCTGTCTAAGTCTATTCACAGTAAGCCATGGTTTTTCCCCCCCATAGTTTAATTTCCTCCAGAAGAACAGTAAACACACAGATAGTATATTATCGGTAAACCAAACTAGCATTTTAGATGGTGTAAAATTGATTTCATTGTAAATCAATACACTATAACATGGGCCTGCTCATATTGGGCTCTTTTGATTGGGTTAATATAAGTCGCAGCTCCCAGTGACATCAGTTATAAACTTACTGCTCCAAAATGTGCAAGAACCAGGACCACCCTTTTAATGTAGAGCAGTGACTGGGGATTCTCACCCTATAGAGCACAGCCCATCGTGATCTTTATACCACATGCCGAAGTTTCCAACACAAACTTTCCACCACGATCTAGACTCTCTATGTATAAAATCAAATTGAAAGTTGCTCATGTCTGACTGTCTACCCAGAGCCCACCACAGTGCTTCAGGCCGATGCTAATAAAAACAATAATTACAATGATAGAAAAATTCATGATACTTAAATTGTATGAAGATAAATCCTGATGCTTATAGGGGTTTATTGTTTCTACTATAAGAGTAAACCTTAAATTAATACTATTACTTTCTCTATTTAAAATAAATATATAAGGGTTAGAGAGGTGAATTGGACTTACCATTTAGTAATTGAGTAAGTAAGTACGTAAAGAAAGTAGCTAAGTAAGTAAATAAGTAGGTATGACCTACAGGAATGAAATATGTAGCTTAGTTCCAACACTCAGTGTGAGCTCTGCTCATGAAAAATGCTAGCTGTAGCATTTCTAAACTGGTAGAAAACTACACAAGATCTACAGATAACTCCTTTTCATTCTTTGAGAGTTTCATACATGTACACAATGTATTTTGATCATAACCACCCTTCACTACCTCCTCCAGATCCTTCTAGACCCTCTACTCAACTATTTCACATCTTCACATCCTCCGTTTTACAGCCCACTGAGTCCAGTCAGTGCTGTCCACATGCACGTGGGTGTAGAAGCATCCATTGGCAAAGGGCAACCTACCAGTGGCCACTGTGTTAAGACAAACCGATTTCTCTACTCCAGCAACGCTCATTCACCAAAGCTCCCGCTCAATGGGAGTGAGTCTCTCTCCCGTTTATACTGGAACGTCTACAAAGCATGCTTAATAAACACTGTTTCAGAACCTTAAAGAAGACAACTGAATTATGTTTCTACCATGGCAGGAAGAACACATGGGTCAGTACCTCAGAGGGTTTCCATTTACCTTGTGAAAGAAACAGCAATTACAAAGAAACAGGTAAAAATCTAAGCCTGGACTTTCTCAGTGCAGTGTCCTTTGTAATAGAGTTTTGGACAGAACCCTCTGGGGACACACACAATCAAGAGGTTCAAAAAGGTAAGGGTTAATTAGTTTTTTTATTTAATTGATGTGTATTTCTAGTTTTGCTTGTATTTTCATATAAAATAAATAATCTCTTGGTAAGTCTCAAAATTTTCAGATAAGTGTCAAAAGTGCTTAGTGTCAGATAATCAATCCATGACTACATTTGGCTTTGCTAAAACCTGATTTTCCCGGTAGAAATGAGACAGCCCTCATACCTGTGCCTTTGGCTGTGGAACTTAACTTCTCTGATTACATTAAAAGTTTCAACAACTTCTCCATCTGTGAAGATAAAGATCTGCACAAAACAATCAAGAGAACACCCATCAAGTCACCGACAAATTGATTTCGTGAGAATAGAACTTAACCCTTGAAACAATTCAACTGATTTCCTTTAGTCTCTGGTGCATCTTAGATCACCAGTCTCCAGTGTTCTGTCTTAGAATGTTTGCACAGGGTCAGTGTCAGAAACATTGGAAGTTTCAGCCATTAACCACGTTAGTTTTGTTTCAGTTAAGAAGCCAAGTTCCTCTGCCCTTTATTATACAGTAGAAGCCTGAAGTACAAGCAGTGTTTCCACAGTTTTGCATTGACATTCAAGAACATGTATTCTTTTCTATTTTTTCTTTATTATTATTTATTACAAATTATTCACTTTGTATCCCATCTGCAGCCTCCTCCCTTATCTCCTCCTTCAACCCATCATGTCCCTCCTCTAGTTCACTCTGCCCTTTCTGCTAGCTTTGTTCCCATTCTTACCTGTAAGGGATGTCCTGGGATGGGGGGTTTCCTAAAAATTTTCCGTAGCGGTGTTAAGATTTCTGTCCCGCCTAGATCTGCCTGCATGAGCTTCACTTTCTCCACTGCTTTCTCCATGGTTTGCTGAGTGTACTTCACACTCTCCCTGAGAGAAACAAGCGCATGCGATCATGTGATGGCAGCATCAATTTGTCAGGGCTGAGAAACTTCATCAAACAGCATCCTAAATTTGCCCCAAGCCCAGGCCCACTTTATACCAATGGTTTTACAATGCATTTCCTTCCTTCAAATATATATTTTAACTGTGGACTTGTGGCATGACTATTCTGTGCTATATAGCTAATAAGCACTTATAAGTGAGCACATGCCCTGTGTGTCTTTCCAGGTCTAGGTTACCTCACTCAGGATGGTATTTTCCAGTTCCATCCATTTGCTGCAAATTTCATGATTTCCTTGTTTTTAAATAGCTGAGTAATATTCCACTATGTAAGTGTACCACATTTTCCTTATCAATTAGGCAGAGTTCAGGGAATCTTGTGGAAGACTGGGATGAAGGATAGAAGAAGCCAGCAGGGCAAGAACTCCACAAGAAGATCAACAGAGTCAACTAACCTAGGCCCATGGGAGCTTACAGAGACTGAAGCACCAACCAAAAGAACAGGCATGGACTAAACCTAGGCCCTGACACAAATGTAACCGATGGGCAGCTTGGTATTCATGTGGGTTCCCTAGCAAGTGGAGCAGGGGCTATCTCTGACATGGGTTTGCCTGTTTTTAGATCATTTGCCCCTAGCTGGGCGACCTTGTCTGTCCTCAGGAGAAGAGGATATGCTTAGTCATGGTATGATTTGATGTGCTGGGGTGGGTGGGTTGGTAAGGGAGGCAGGGCTCCTCTTTTCTGGGGAGAAAGGGGATAAGAGGAAAGAGGGTGAGAGCATAGGACAGAGAGCAGAGGAGGAGGTGTGCATTCAGTATGTAAAGTGAATAAATTACTTAATACATTTTATATGATTTTATAACAGTCTGTGTGTGTATGTGTGTATTTGTGCATGCACATGATAGCACATACATGGAAGGTCAGCAGACAATGTGTGGAAACTGATTGTCTCTTTTCACCCTATGAGTCCTAGGGATCAAACTTGGGTTGTCAATCTGGGAACTAAATATTCCTACCTACTGACCTATCCTATATGCCTTCCTATATCTTCTTGATCTCTCTTTCCAGGAACTTACGGAAAGAATGCCTCATGGGTGGATCCAAATCCATAGATGTTGAAATAGCAACCCATAGGCAAACTCTTCAGTAGCAGAATCAGTGTTTCCTGGAGGTGAGAAAATAAGACGAGTGAAGGGATTAGGCATACACACACACACACACACACACACAGAGAGAGAGAGAGAGAGAGAGAGAGAGAGAGAGAGAGAGAGAGAGAGAGATGTCTGGTACACCTGTGGAGGAAAGCGGCTCTCACAGAACTTTATTCCATCTTGTATTCTAAGGAAACCCAGAGAACCCGACAAGGAACATACCTCCATCTTCAGCAGACCCTAACTGAACCCTGGACTCACCCTTACTGAGCACATTGCTCATCAATTTACCTTGGCAGCATCTATTCTCAGCTGAGACCTGTCCTGGCCACTCATAGGATTCTTCATGCTTCTTGAACGGTCCATAAGAAACACAAATTCTCCACATTTTGTTGAAGTTTCCTCTTCTGGGATGTCAGGGTAGAAGCTCACCATTGCAGAAGGAGCTCCCATTAAACTATCTGTTCAGAAATGACAAAGCCCTTGTAAGAAAAAACAAGACAAACAACAACAACAACAAAAACAAAAAGCAAGAACAATTTGATGATACAGTCTCAAAAATATCTCTGAGACACCAGGGTTAGCATTTGCCTAAATCAGCCCACATATTTGAACTTTTTCAACAAATTAAAGCAATAGGAATTTATTTCATTGGTATGATGTCAATTGCAGGGCCCAAGAGATGACTTGGCAGGTAAAGCTGCTTCTAAGCCTGAAGACCCAAGTTCGCTCTTCTGGATCCACATGGTGGAAGGCAAGAGTGACTTCTCCAAGATGTCCTCTGGCCTCTGAAGCTGCACCATGGCACACCCAGCAATATGGCACAGAAGCCCACACACTCACACACGAAGTAAAATAACATAGGAAAAATGTTTTGAAGGCTAAGTGCAGTCGGAAAATGAAAATGCTCATAAAAGTAACTCTCAGGTTGGCAAATTACAAGAGCACTGGTTGGAATTAAATGTGGCAGGACAATTGTATCGACTTTAATTATGGGATATTCACTGATACTCCACAGATGAAACAGACACCTGGAGGCTGGTGCTGAACTGCAAGCACTTTATTGAAGCAATAGTCTGAGGGAAACTGCCCTATAATTATATCGTCAAAGTCAAAGATAAATTTTTTTATTTAAGAGAAAATGCTAATTGATTCTGGGATTGAAAAACCAGTACTGAGATGTAAATTACCTGAGAACGGCAGAATTATTTCAACCTCAGTACTAGAGTTTCAAGAACTCTGTGAGGATACAGAACTACACTGTGTTACCATTACAAAGTGAGTTGGGCTGGCAAGTGTGAATTCTACTAAGCGTGTGGTCCCCCTACCCAACACCTTCTATCCCACCACAAGTTTTATCCCAGCATCATGTCTTTTTTGTCTTGCTTTCAGTTTTGCTTCATGGTCCCTGAATTCCATCAGGGCTATTCTCACGGGCATGGGTGTTTCAGCAGACTTTATAAAGCATGAGGCATTATCATATTTGGACATGTTTGATCTTTTGAGAAATAAAAATGTCATAGAATCATTTTTAATTGTATCTCTCTCAAGACTGGTCATGGTTCATTGGTTCATTTTACACCATTTGCATTATTTTCTTTCAAATTATTTGTTCACATTCTTTCCTGGCCACTGGACAGAACAACTAAAGTGACAATATTTGAGGATAGTTTTAAGACTTCCTAGAAGGTAGAGTCCAAGTGAGGAAGAAAATACCTGATTCCCTTTCAGGCATCCCCATCTCCACAGTTACACTGGGGCTGTGCACCTTCCTGTAGAAAATCAGGAGTTCTACATCCCGGTCAAATTTGTGTCCTTCAGCCAAGGAAACCTGAGAAGGGGACCAGCAGAGGAGTCACTTTAGAACTTCCACTGATTGCTTTGAGAGGTTGAAATCAGATCTAGGACGATAGGCTTCCATTAGCAGCACAAAAGTTGTTAACTTACAAAGGGTAGGTAAGAAAGACAGGAGCTAGGATGTGAGGAGGATCTAATAAGGATGGCTGAGGACCACCAGGCCAACAACTACAGCACAGAAGCTGGTAACTCTTTCACTATTTACCTGAGCTGAGGTCTTGTCATCTCCAATGTAGTCAATGTCGCTCAAGGGGCAGTTGGATTGGATTGTCCTGATACCAAGCTGGGAGTTGATGGTGGCAACCATACTGAGCGTGTAGGGAAGGTCCTCCAAAGGGACTATCGGGGTCTTCATATCCAGGCAACTGTCCACACATCGATCTACAGAGAGAACCTTAGTTCTGTTTCTTGTCAACATGTCTAGTGGTGCTTTTCCAACTTATGCCACCATGGATAGGGATCCAAGAGGGAGAGGTACTTACCAGAGAGATGGTACCTAGGATTCAGGATTGCTGGGAGCACGTAGCGCAGGGCCCCATCGTCTTCCATCTGAAGCTCCTGCACATATCTCAGGGTGAGCGCCACCTTTGACCCTGGCGGCAGGTTCCCCACATTGCAACAGAAGACATCCCTGGAGCACTTGTCTTCTTCCAGTAAGTAGGCCTGAAAACCCCCTGAGAGGGCCTCTTCATAGGTTCTGTGAGCCTATAGGGAATAACATGAGGGGTGAAAAAATATGATGACACCAAAGAATGGGCATAAAACCCAGACTGTTCTGATGGGACTTTGATGGGTGTTATCACCAGTAGAGTTACATTCCGGATGACTAATTATCTGAATCTCAAATACTTTTAGGCAAATAGATTAAAAGTAAAGGAAGGGAAAACATTTGGCACTAGCATTTTCCAGTTGCTGCATTTGATAAAGTCTAAAGAGAAAGCCCTATGGAGACAGGAAAGGGAGGTGATGAACTCATCCCTCAGACCTGGTACTTGTCCTTCAGTTCTGCCACAATTTTCTTCCCATCCACCAAGGCCTCAAAGCTGAAAACAGCAGAGTCTTCATCCATGGGGAACACAAAGAAGGCCTCCAGGGCGTCTTTCTCTTCGTTCTCATAGTTTAAGGTTGCAGACACACCAGCCACAAAGTCATTGATGGACAGAGTCACAGCAATGCTCTTCAGTGCCACTAGGGAAAGATCAGGGTTCAGTAGTTCAACAAGATTTTCCAGTCAGACCCACAGGCTAGAACCATCTAGGTTCTGAAGGATCTGGCATTAAGAATCTTGACTCTTGCTTACCGGTATCCCTTAGGCGTGTGAGTAAGCCACTAGAACGCACCATGTTGGCACTGTGAAAAGACACATAATTTTTTATAGTATATGGTTAGAGTCAACCATTCAAATACCACCACTTTATTCCATCTGGCAGAATGCATGTAGACATGCAGAGGAGCAGTTCGAGAGCCAGGAAGAAGCATGGGGAGTGAAAAGACAGAAATGTCAAAAGTAAGTTTTCTATGACGTGATGCCCCGTGTGGAAAGATGTAAAAACACCGTATCCACAAACTGGAAATCTCTGGAGCTGGACAATCCCACTTTCTCTCAAGCATGACTACAGTATACCACATCTCCTACTTCCTGAACAGGTACCGTAACTTCGCCTGTCAGAACATTAGCATGTCCTTTTTAAGATGAGAACCCTAACATGAGCATAAAAATGTGTCAGTGCATCTGGATGAGCTCCCTAGAGTAGGGACAGATCCTTAGAAGGTTTTCGTCAGTGATGCCAGATGTTGACAGCGCTCCTGTTGTTATGTTCTCTGTTTTTCAATCAGCATCTGCTCATTATTATTCCATTCACATTATTCAGAGACCTGTGTGTGGGCCGCTGCATAACTCAAGAGATATCTGCATTCAGACCCCCTGTTGGTGAGCTGTTTTGGAGGTCAGAGTGCAAATACACCACCCATTTTTTTGGTCCAAGTTTTTTTTCTAATTTACATATGAATATTATAAATGCAACATAACCTCCATTTAAAACTAAGGTATCCTGAATGTGTTTCTACAATATTATAATATTTTTAAAAGATAGCATATGTTATGGTTTTAAAAACTAACGAAGTTCAGACTTTGAGATTATGATTATGAGTGCCTTATCACAGAGACTAACTGGACTGAAGTCCGTTAAGGATAACGGACCCTACCCTCATTGCTGATTTTAGACCCCTACTTCCTGGTAACATTAGGAAGGGAAACATGAGCTTGGCCCCACTTCAGGACTGAAAATAGTATATGAAAAGTTGGAGGTACTAGGGCTTTGCTGGGCACCATTAAAGGAAAGGTGCTTCTTCCAGGTCAACGGAGTAAAATCTGAGCACTACTTTTGGCTCTAGGTAGAGCCACACATTACATGCTATTGTCCCTCCCTTAAGAGTTAATCCAGCTGGGCCTGTCAATCACCTCCGTCAGGAACCTCTCCAGAAAGTTGACAGCTAAAAAAAAAAAAAAAAAAAAAAAAAAAAAAAAAAAGAACAACTGTTTTCTTAATGAGATAATAAATTTATCCCTCCACCATGTGGAGTTCACAGAGCTTCTTTCACACAGGATTCTGTGCCTACTGGCTTATGTGAATTTAACCCAAAAAGCTTTGGCTTGTTTGTTTGTTTGTTTGTTTTCGCCTTATTTCGTGTCATTTTCACACGACACGACACACTTTCTAAATGTTTCTCTAAACACCTACCTCTTTTTTCTACAGCTATGTAAATGCCCAACCTAAAAGGCCTGGATGACCTCTCTCTCTCCTCCTGTCAGATGCCAAGTTGTTGTTGTTGTTTCTCCAAATATGACACAACTGTCCTTGAACTTCTTTCTGAAATCAGCTTCTAAATGTTTTTATTAAAGAGACTAAAATGGACACTGTTTTCCCAGTTACATTAATGACCAGTCTTAAATTTGCCAGGAGAGCATCTCGTAGCTTCCTTTCCCATGTTGTGACGCGATGTGCCCCAAGCTGCAGTGGCAGGAACCAGCAAAGGTATTTTCTCTGGAACTGAAATGTCACGCCTGGAACACACAGCAAGCTCAGGACAACTGATACTTTGATGCTGATGAACTGGCCCAAGGGGCAGTTGATCATGTACCTCACCTTCCCTGCATGTACCTCCACCTTCCCTGGGACCTACAAGCCATGAAGATAAGGACTCCTGTTTTTATTTGCGATACAACCCTCCCTCAAGGATTCCAAAGCACTGGACTGTGATACTCCTGGATCCACTGTCCCTCATCTAAGTAGCAATTTCAAATACATTTTGAGCTGTATTCCTGCTTAGTGATACAGCATTTGCTTAGCATACAGAGCATACACACATAGGGAGACAGGGAGGGGGAGAGGGGGAGTAAAGGAAGAGGGAGAAGGAGGGGGAGAGACAGAAGGAATGAGACAGAGACACACATATACACGGGAGGGGGGCGGGGAGAGAGAGAGAGCGCAATATCCATATGGATCACACATCTGATATTCCCAGCCCCAGCCCCACAAATCCGGAGCTAGGATTCTCCCTCAACTCTCACGTTATTCTTCAGCAACTACAGAATAAATCGTAGCTGTTTAAAAAACGGTTTACTACTTGACAGCAAAACAAGAAATGCAACAGATGAAAACACAGAGCAGCTAAGAAAACATATTGAGAAAGGGCGCTTCCTTTAAATGAGATAAAATGAGACAGAGAAAAGCCTGAGGCTAGGGAAAAGAATTCCTAATAACAGCAACAGGAAGCTTAAACCGGGAAACTCACCCAGGAGCAGCAGAGCTGAAGGATCTACTAGGTCTGGCCGCGGAGATGGCAGGCTGGCAGTGACCACTGCAGGAGGCTCAAAGAGGCAGACCACAGTCACCTATAATGAAAACAGACAAAACTGCTTTATTTCTCTAATGTCTAATCAGAGGGAACGTCCCTCACCGAGGGCTCTCAACCCCCCTTCTCCCCTTTGTCATAGAAATAGTCAGGTTTCCTTCTGTCTCTCAGGAAGAAACTGAGAGAGATGCCTGTAAGTATTTAGGGTAGAGAATCATCAGGTGGGACCAAGCTCCAGATCCTGACCCTGCCGCTGCTGGCCGACGGAAAGCTTCTCACAGAGTAGGATCAGCTCCGGTGTGGACCCTTGGTGCAGTGCCACTGCAGTGAAGGGGGCGGGAGTGCGGAAAAACAGCTGGCCACACCCCTGCTGCTGACTGATGGGAAGGCTAGAAGCCAGACTCTAACCCTGGAGGAAACATGGCAGCACAGCTTGCAAATGAAAAAGAGGGTAATTTCAACTTCCAATTTTCTGTCCTTGATTTTCAGTACCGCAGGATTTATAAAAAAAAAAAAAAAAGTCATTTTCCCGAGGTTGTTTGTTTGTTTGTTTGTTTTTAATAAACTCTTCAGGGCTTCAAGCAGCTTGTGTGGTCAAGTGCTTCAAACTGCACTTCCAAAGCACTATTTTACATAAAACTGGAAAATTAATTGACTGAAAGAAAAAGGAACTTTGGAGCTGAAAGAAGGAGCGGGAAGATTTAAGGATCTAGGCAGGGAAAGAGACGATCTAAGACAGACAGACAAGCTAGGGTGGATTGGTATCCTTTAGGGGGCCCCTTCCCTGAAAAGAAGTAGAGGGGGAGAATGGGAGGGGGTTCTGTGAGGGCAGGACTGGGTGATGATGGGGGAGGGAGCCGGTATCAGGCTGTACAGTGATTTTTTTCTTTAAAGAGAGAGAGACCCATAACTCTAAAACAAACAAACAAAAATGACAGAGAGAGGAAAGGGGGCTTGCTTGAGGCTATTGGATGATTAAATGATTCTTGCCGGATAAATTTCCCTAAACCTCCAATGGCGCAGAAATCTCCAAAAGCCCACAAGTACTCACTCCCCACTCTTGAAGCTTGCAATTTAAACAAGCCCCTTAAAGTGGATGGGCCTCCCAAGCCAGGAGAGAGGAGGGAAGGAAGACAGTCTTCAGGGGCAGGGTGGGGGTTGGGTGTTTTTAGAGCAAGGAGTGGGATTTGGTCCCAGAGCCTGCAGCGCTGTCACTCACCGTGCACGCGCAGAAATCTCGGTGCAGTGAGAAAAGTGAAAACAGCTGCAGATTAATGTTCCTGGAAGACACGCCCACCCCTCTGGCCCTGTTGTAGCTTAGCAACTCTATGACTAAAGCATCTGCAGAGAAGAGGATCCCTGTTGAATTTCAAAGCTTGCTATTTACCTCTGCCTGATTTCTGCAGAGGAATGGTCAGAAGGCAGGCAAAGGCTAGCAATATGCTTTGTCAAGTGAAAATGTAAAATTACAACAACAACCAAACAGGTAGGAGAATGGAATGCTTCTGGGACAGACTTAATTCCCAATGGTTTTACTCCAGCGCTTCGAAGTTGAGGCTTCCATCTCCAGGTCCCTGGCACACACTCTCCCGCAAAGGAGGCCAGCTTCCAGTGCGTAGACACCACATCTGGTGTTACTCACTGTTGGATTATCTAACAGCAAAAGTCAGGAGCTGGCAAAGCGAGCAGAGCGCTCCCTCCAGCCTGCTGGAATGAAAGCCGAGGACTTGTCTTCCACAGAGCAGACATGGAAAACACGATTGTTAGAATCGTGGAACATTTATGGCGCAATACATACAAATACATAGGACTTTAACCATAAATCCAAACCTGATTTTAAAACAATGCATAATTTCATCTTTTCCTATTAAATGTTTAATGAATCAGTGATCAAGCCTTTAAAAACAAACTCGTCATCTTACATACATAAGTATTACACATATATATTTATGTATATATAGAAGGCACTGTTCTACGAATTTGCATTTCGGCAATAATAGAAGAGAGAAATATTACCTAATAGTACTGGCTAGTTTTTATATCAGCTTGACATAAGCTAGAGTCAGTTGGGAAGAAATCTTGATTGATAAAATAACCTCACAAAATTGGCCCTTAAACAGGCCTCTGGGACATTCCTTCTCTTTTGAAAAGAACACTCTGTTTCTATATTATATTAGACATTTGCATGCATACTTATCTTTTTCACTTTTCTTACATATGTTCATTCTCGTTTTTACCTTCTTTCTACTGTTTTTCCTGGGAGGGAAAAATAAGATGTATGTGACTGGGGTTGGAAGTGGGGGTAGGATGCAGAAGAATCAGGTGGAAAGATAGTGTTGAAGGCTGGAATGTGGGGAAAGAGAATTCTTATTGATGCACATTTGAAAAGTAATATGGAAACCTAGTGCACTTCATACACCCTAAAATATATGAAGGTGAGCCTAATGAGGTTTCCTAGTAATAGGAAAGACAGAGTCCCAACCTGCCATATCTTGGCACCAAACGAGGCTTCCAGTTCTGCGACTTGGTTGCATTCAGTTGAATCCTTTGCCAAAGTGGTCCTACAAAAAAATTCCCAAACAACCTAACACGTATTTTTAGACAATGGGTTGTTCTTTGCAGTGTGTATTTTTGGAATCTTTATCAAAAAACAGGTGTAGATAGGTCAGGGTCTTCAGTTTGATTCCATTGATCAATGTACCAATTTTTATGCCAGTGTCATGTGGATTTTGTTTGTATAGCTATGTAGTACAGCGTGAAATGAGAGATGCTGATGCCTCCAGCAGTTCTTTCATTGTTCAGGATTGGTTTAGCTTACCATTGTTTTGTTTTGTTTTGTTTTGTTTTGTTTTGTTTTGTTTTTCACATAAATTTGAGAACTGTCCTCTCATGGTCTGTAACAAAAATTGTGTTAGAATATTTATGGGGTTTTCATTGAATCTGTGGATTGATTTTTGATAGGACAGTCTTTTTACTATAGTAATCTACTGAGCCATAGGCCCGGGCGATCTTTCCATTTTCTGATATCTTCTTCAATTTCTTTCTTCAAAAATTTAAAATTTTTATTATACAAGTCCTTCACTTGATTGGTTATAGTTACCCCAAGATGTTTTATACTATTTGAGGCTATTGTGAAGGGTGTTGTTTCCTTTATTTCTTCCACAATTCATTTGTATATAGAAAGGCTACTTTCTTTTAAGTTAATATTGTATCTACCTGCTTTGCTGAAAGTATTTATCAGCTGTAGGAATTCCCTAGTAGAATTTTTAGGTTCACTTATGTATTCTATCATATAACCTGAAAATAACAATACATTGACTTCTTTTTTATTGTTCTATTTATAACTTCAAGTACTGTACTGAATAGATATGGAGTGGACAACCTTGTCATATTCCTGATTTTAGTGAAATTGCTTTGAGCTTATTTCCATTTAATTTGATGCTTTCTATAGGCTTGCTGTAAATTGTCTTTGTTATGTTGAGGTATGTTCCTTGTTTCCCTAATCTTGCCATCACTTTTGTCATGTCAGGGTGCTGGATTTTGTCAAAGGTTATTTCAGCATCCAATGAGATCATGTTTTGTTTTATTTTTTTCTTTCAGTTTATTTATATGGTGGATTACATTACTAATTTTGATATGTTAGACCATCCTTGCATCTCTGGAATGAAGCTCAATTGATAATGGTGGATAATCCTTTTGATGTGTTCTGGGTTTCAGTTTGCAAGTACTTTATTGAGTATTTTTGCATCTATGTTCATACTGGAAATTGGTCTGTAATTCCCTTTCTCTGTTGAGATTGTATGTGGTTTGAGTATCAGGGTAACTGTGGTATCATAAAATGAGTTGGACATTGATCCTTTCGTTTTTATTTTGTGAAATAATTAGAAGAATGTAAGCATAAATCTATCTTGAAAGCGTGACAGAATTCTGCACTAAAGGCATATGGCCCTGTGCTGGTTAGGTTGGTAGACTTTTTATGATGCTTCTATTTCACTAGGGGTTATACATCTATTTAAATTGATTATCTGATCTTGATTTAACTGTGGTAAGTGGTACCTATTGAGAATATTATTTATTTCCTTTAGTTTTCCAATTTGGTGGAGTATATATTATTTAAAGTATGTCCTTATGATTCTCTGTTTTCCTCAGTGTCTGTTGTTATGTCACCCTTTTCATTTCTGATTTTGTTAATTTGAATATTCTCTCTGTGCCTTTTAGTTAGTTTGGGTGTTTGTCCATCTTTTTGATTTTCTCAAGGAACCAACTCTTTGTTTTAATTTTTGTTCTTTCCATTTCTGTTTTATTGATTTCAGCCCTTAGTGTGATTATTTCTTTCAGTCTACTCCTATTGGACATCAATACCTCATTTTGTTCTATAACTTTCAGGTGTGATGTTAAATTGCTAGTATGAGATTCTCCATTTTTTATGTGGCACTTAATGCTCTAAACTTGCCTCTTATAACCACTTTCATTGTGTCCCATAAGTTTGGGTATGCTGTGTAGTCATTTTCATTGAATTCTAGAAAGTCTTTAATTATTTTTTTTTTTTAATTTCTGTCTTGGCCAATATTTGTATTCAATTGAGGTTTTTTTTTTTTTTTTTTAGCTTCTATGAGTTGCTAAGTTTCCATTGTTGTTGCTCTTCAGCTTGAATCTGTTGTGACCTGATAAACTCAGGGAGTTATTTCAGTTCTTTGTATCTGTTAAAATTTGTTTTATGTGTGCATGTATGGTCAGTTTTGGAGACTGTTCCATGAGGTGCAGGGTGGAATGTGTTTGGATGAAATGTTCCATTAAAGTGCTTTATCAACTTGCTTCTTGGGTTCATTTGCTTGGAATACCTTTTTCCAAGCCTTGCTTCTGGATTTCTTCAATATATTTGTTTATTTCCTCTTTAAGGACATTTACCCCATCCATAAAAGCTGTTTTAAGGTCTTTTTTTCTTATGCTTCAGTTATCTTGGAATATTCAGTTCCTGCTGCAGTAGGTTAAATAGGCTCTAGTGGAAATATACTGTCCTGGTTGTATTGGTTATGTGTTTAAGCTGGAGGCTGCACATCTGGGTTTTGGTTGATTAAAGATCTAGGTGCTGATTTATGACTTTGTCTTCATCGGTCGGGTGTTTTGTTTCTTGGTTTCTAGTTTCCCTTTGGATTTTCAGAGAGTGTGAATTTGGGGATTGGGAGGCAGCCATGAAGTTGGGGGATGAAGATTAGGAAGGAATGGTCTATGGGATCAACAGGAGATGTGGACAAGGGCAAGGAAGGCTACAGCTAATTTTTATTGCAACACTGGGGATGTAACTGAAGGATTGGTTCTGGAGAAATGGAGAGAGGAGAAAAATCTGTGGCCTATGATTTTTAAACAAGCGATTGATGTGGGAAGGTCTACCTCGTTGTGAGTGGTGTCACTCCTAGACAAATGATTCGAGGTATATTGGAAAGCCAGATGAATGAACAATGATGAGCTGTATTCATCATTACACTATACCCTTTGCATCTTTTCCTTCTTCATGTTTCCACACCAACTTCTCTGGATGGTAGACTGTTATCGTCTTGTTTAAGCCAAATAAGCTGTTCCTTCCAATGTTTCTTTTCATCAATGTGTTTACCATAGCATTAGACACATGGCAAAAGCACCAACTGAATCTTATATTGTAAAGGGATAAAATAAATGAAGAGACAGTGTTGGAACACAGACAAAAATAATGATGCATGGTGTACAATGCATTGAAGAACTGTGACAAATACTCCAGGGGAAAAAGCAGAGGGCCTTCACCTCAGGTGCATTTTATTCCTTGGTGCATTTTGTTCTTAGATGTGATTTTCTGTCTCCTGTAACAAACAATTACATTCAATTTATAAAACAATTTTGTTCTTATTGGATGTCAGAACATAGATATAGAACCCAATCTGGCCATTGTACCTCAAATCTGGATATGGCTTTCTGCCTTGCTTTCATAATTTCCCATATATAGTTGATAGAATGTCCCAGGAAATTGTGTTAACATTGATCTGTCCATAGACATAGAATAGTGGAAAAATGGAGTCGAATAGAAGACCCAGAAATAAACCCACCCACCTATGTATACTTGATTTTTTACAAAGAAGCCAAAACAATAAAATAGAAAAAAGACAGCATCTTCAACAAATGGTGCTGGTCCAACTGGATATCTACATGTAGAAAATGCCAATAGATCCATATTTATAACCCTGCACAAAACTAAAGTCCAAGTGGATCAAAGACTTCAACATAAAACCAGACATACTAAATGTGTTAAAAGAAAAAATAGGGAAGAGCCTTGAACTCATTGACACAGGAGACAATGTCCTGAACAGAACACCAACAGCACAGGCTCTGAGATCAACAATCAATAAATGGGAACACTTGAAACTTGAAAGCTTCTGTAAAGCAAAGGGCACTTTCGTCAGAACAAAACAACAGCCTACAGACTGGGAAAGGATCTTCACCAACCCTATATATGACAGAGGGCTAATATCCAGAATATATAAAGAACTCAAGAAGTTAAAAAGCAACAAATCAAGTAATCCAATTTTAAAAAAATGAGGTACAGAGCAAAACAGATAATTCTCTGTAGAGGAATATTGAATGGCAGAACATTTAAAGAAATGCTCAACGTCCTTAGTCATCAAGGAGATGTAAATCAATACAACCCTAAAATTTCACCTTACTCCCATCAGAATGGCTAAGATGAATAACTCAAGTGACAATATATGCTGGAGAGGATGTGAAGAAGGGGGAACCCTATTCCATTACTGGTGGGACTGTAAACTTGTACAACCACTTTGGAAATCAATCTGGTGCTTTCTCAGACAATTAGGAATAGGGCTTCCTCTAGATCCAGCTATACCACTCCTAGGCATATATCCAAAATATGCTCAACTATACAACAAGAACATTTGCTCAACCATGTTCATAGCAGCCTTGTTTGTAATAACCAGAATCTGGAAACAACCTAGATGTCCCTCCATGGAGGAATGGATACAGAAATTGTGGTACGATTACACAATGGAATACTACTTGGCTATTAAAAAGATGAAAATTATGAAATTTGCAGGCAAATAGTGAGAATTAGAAAAGATCATCCTGAGTGAGGTAACCCAGAAGCAGAAAGACATACATGGTATATACTCACTCATAAGTGGATATTAGCCATATAATATAGGATAAACATACTAAAATCTATACTCCCAAAGAAGCTAAACCACAAGGCAGACCCTAGGGAAGATGCTCAATCCTCATTCAGAAGGACAATTTTGGCAGATATCGTAAGCAGAAGACAGGGAACAGGACAGGAGCCTACCATAGACAGCCTGTGAAAGACTCTACTGATCGAGTTATCAAAGCAGAGGCTGAGACTCATAGCCAAACTTTGGGCAGAGTACAGGGAATCTTATAAAAAAAAAGGGGAAAATAGAAAGACCTTGAGGGGACAGGAATTCGAAAAGGAGACCAACAGAGCCATAAAAACTGAGCCCTGGGGTCCCTGAAGAGAATGATACCCCCACCAAGGACAATGCATAGAAAGGCCCTAAATTCCCAGCTCAGATATAGTCCATAGACTCAGTCTTCAAGTGGGCTCCCTAATAAGGGCAACAAGGACTTTTATGGCATGAAGTCAGTGACAGGCTCTCTGACCACCTCCCCCTGGGTGTGCAGCCTTGCCAGGCCACAGAGAAGGACAATGCAACCAGTCTTGATGAGACCTGATAGGCTAGGATCAAACAGAAGGGGAGGAGAACCTCCCCTATCAGTGGACTATGGGAGGGACATAGTGGGAGAAGAGAGAGGGGTAGAGTTGGGAGGAAATGAGGGATGGGGCCACAGCAGGAATACAAAGTGAATAAACTGTAATAAATATGCCACAATTTCTGTATCCATTCCTCAGCTGAGAGGCATCTGAGTTGTTTCCAGATTCTGGGGATTATGAATTAAGCTGTTACAAACATGGTTGGGCTAATGTCCTTGTTGTATAATACAATGGAATACCACTCAGCAATTAAAAACAAGGAAATCATGAAATGTGCAGACAAATAGTGAGACCTAGAAAAGATCATCTTTAGTGAGGTATCCAGAAGCAGAAAGACACACATGGTATATACTCACTTATAAGTGTATATTAGACATATAATATAGAATAAACATACTAAAATTTGTACACCTAAAGAAGCTAAGCAGGAAGGAGGACCCTGGGTAAGATGTTCAATCTTCATTCAGGAAGGCAAACATGATAGACATCAGAAGAGGGAGAAAGCAGGGAACAGAAACCTACCACAGAGGACCTCTGAAAGACTGTATTCAGCAGGGTATCGAAGCAGATGCTGAGACTCATAGCCAAACTTTGGGCAGAGTACAGGGAAAGAAGGGGGAGACAGAAAGACCTGGCGGGCATAAGAGCCCTACAAGGATAGCAGCAAAACCAAAAATATCTGGGCCCTGGGGTCTTTTCTGAGACTGATATTCCAACCAAGGACCATGCATGGAAATAACCTAGAACCCCTGCTCAGATGTAGCCCATGGCAGCTAAGTGTTCAAGGGGTTCCCTTGTAAGGGGAACAGGGACTGTCTCTGACATAAACTAAGTGGCTGGCCCTTTGATCACCTCCTCCTGAGGGTGTGGAGGGGGGAGTCTTGCCAGGCCACAGAGGAGGACAATGCAGCCAGTCCTGATGAGACCTGTTAAGGCAGGGTCAGATGGAAGGGAAGGAGGACCTTATCAGTGGACTGTTGGAGGGATATGGTAGAAGAAGTAGGGAGGGTGGGATTGGGAGGGACGAGGGAAGGGGCTACAGGTGGGATACAAAATGAATAAATTGTAATAAATTCAAAAATGTAAATTGTAATATATTAAAAAATTAAAGTTTTTAAAAAAATGAAATGCTCAAAGTCTGTAGTCATTCCCGAAATCAAAATGACCCTGAGACTCTACCTCACACCCATCAGACTTGCTAAGATCAAAACCTCAAGGGATGATGCATGCTAGAGACAATTTGTAGAAAGGGGAACCCTCTTCCAGTGTTGGTGGGAACGTAACCTTGTACATGCCCCACCATTCAATAAGGACATTTGCTTTAGCATTTTTGATTTGTATGTAAATAAAATGAGTGCAATCTAGATTGGTTACAAATGTATAAAAATATGTAAACTAGGAATAAAGTAGTTGTTACACTTTAAAACATCTTTTTATAAAATTGTATTTTCAAAACACATACATAAGTGACATTACAACAGGTGTCTCTTTTAACCAGTACAAATAGGAAACACATTGTTCTATCATTTTTCTTTTTCTAGAGCACCACTAGGTAATAGGAATTGTTTGGCTCCATAATAATTTTCTGCATCTACTTGCATAGGTGTGTTTGCTCTGGGTGTTAGTTCATAGAATTATTTTTATACTGTGAATAATTACAGTATAGAAGACTAGACTTTGAGACTACTTAAGATTCTATATCATAACCCCAAAGTCTGGCCTTACGATATATACCATTACCTAGTATTCAAAAGTAATTGATTTTTACCTTGTTGTCATACTAGTATAATTTCAGCTTGAGGTAAATATATGATTATTGAAATATAAGTAATTCCCTGCCTCCATTAAACTGGTATAACCCTGTAAATGATTTCTGACTAGTTGGTCCCCCCAAAAGTGACAAGAGATAAAAGATTAGCCAGACACTGGAGCAACTGGGGAAATGAAATCCCTAAGATCTGTGGAAAGCACCAAGGGTCAATGAAATGCTTTCCCAAGACAGAAAAAATAACACAAGACAATGCAAAGCAAACAAACAAAAAGAAAACCGTGAAGGTCTGGAGGGACTCACCCTGAGTCCTACTTCCTTTAAAAGATTATCTTTATTACTGTGAAACTCTTCACTGCATTTAATTGCCTCCTATACTCGGAGGGTTTAGGCTCCTTGAGTCTTTGGATAGATGGAGAATGAGGTTCCACTGGGATCAAGACACCATTTGAGGTCCCACAGAAGTCAGATGATTTATCTTCCGTTAACTAAGGAAATCACCCCAGGTGCCGGCAGACATACAGCACCCTCTCTGTGTGGTTCTGAATGAAAAGGAAGACAATGCAATCTGAAGGTGCAGAACAGATGCCCAATTCTACAGCTGCGGTGGAGAGTTCACCCCTGTGTAGAAGAACCTGATAACAGAAGGAGGGGTATTCTGTCTTTCTTCTCTGAGTCATTCCTGACCCTTATTTATGTGAGTGCCCACAGCTTCTCTTGCTGTTTCTCTCATTTGAGTGTTACCCTCACTCCAGGAATTTAGAGAGATAGATTTAGTGGGGAAATGACTGCAGAGGCTTCCTTCTCCTTTAGAAGAATGGCCAGGCTCCTTTTTTCCATTTTCTGTTTCACATACAGCTGCCCTTTATTATTTATAACCAATTCATTGAACATTTGTCTTGTTCCAAGAACCATAAAGTGACTTATGGATAAAAAAATTAGTTGGATGTATTTTTCACACAAAGAAAATTACATTTATGAGACAAAGATATATAAAAGACAGTTCCCAGAGTCCCCAAAGAATGGAAACAGTTCTTGTAGTATGGTTCACTTTCTCTCATCTGTTCCTACAGAGTGATTATCTAAATGATGCATTCCAGTCTTGATCCTGGCCAAACTCACTTCTCTGAATAATCTCATTTGGACTTAAATTAGCATCTACTACCTCCATGCAGGTATCTTCTTAAAATCTCTAGCACAAAGCTACCTATAATCAGTATAATCACAATAAATGATTGGTAACATCATTCTCTATATCAACCCTCTCCAAAAACGTTATTGTATGCAATCTTTACAGTGACTTTTTGAAGCAAGTGTTCTCAGTCAGAACAGAGCACAATGCAGTCCCCATTCTATACTAAGCACAATTATGAGAACATTCTAAGTGTTGAATGAGCAGTTGTGATGTCAGCTGATGAAAGACAGGAGTCTAACACACAAATGAATACTGAGAAGCAAAGGAGAATATTCTACTGGCATGGCAAGAACTTTCATATTTTTACTTTATTTTTTGTCATTATTAAAAATGTCCCCTTAATCATGTAAAGTGCCTATTTTGGAAGATAAATTTTAACTGGCAAGTTAAGTTTGAGGCTACTACTGTGAGAAATGCTTTCAGTTTATTAACTGAGTGTCAGAGATTATGAATTACTAGCTTTTAGTTCTATCAGTAGAAACCAAACCTTGAAAGTGGGTCTTCAGATCTGTATGCCAAGTTTTATGAGTGTCACATTGCTATCTTATTCCTCCATACATTTTGAATATAACTTCAATCTTCTACAAAAGCTGCATATACCTCCATTATTGGAGAAACCATATGCTATTAATTACTTGTTATTCTTGAGTCCATGCATCTAGGATGTCTACAAAAATAGCTAGTGATGGGTAGAAAAAGGTACTATGCAATCATCTTTAGGATTTCAAAAATAACATTTGCGATTATAAAAGAAATCTGTTTCTTCTTTTAACTTTTTATTATATTTGAGATATGTATTTTGAGTGTAAGTGTGTGGTGGCACATGCCTGGCACAACACTCTTGGGCAAGTCACACCACAATTTAAACAAGGCAGTTAACTCCTACCATACCGGGCCTGGGAATTTATTTCAGACCCTCAGGCTTAGTGTCAATCGTCTTGACCTACTGTGACACTTCATTGGTTCCAAGTTATCCTTAAATGTTGAAAAAATAATAATCTCAGCCTGCAATGAGATGAATTTCACGAGCCACATCTCATGTTTTTCCCTTGTTGGGAATTTTGCTCTTTCTGGGAATCTGATCTGTGCTGCTTGACGGGTCACAGCACAAGTAACAGTCTCCTTTGTACACTATGGATTGGCTGTACTGCTTAGCTCGTAAGGACTGCTTTGAGTGCTTTGGAAGAGAGCCTACGTATAGACACTAAATGCTTCAGAGAACCCTTAAACCATGGCTTCCAGTCTTTTCCACTGTATACGTTCTTTTCTTAAAAAAAAAAAAAAGTAGTCCTGATGAGTGTTCAAGAGTATGTTATAAGTTTCCGTATCTGAGTTATTTAGAGTTAATGATGCTAATGTGAATCTCAAACCAAGCGTTATAAGAATGTCCTTGATTGATGTCCTTGATTTTTATTGCTGAAGAGAGAATTTTTTCTTCTAGATGGTAGGCAAGAGCTTTAGCACTGCACTATCCTTTAGCCACACAAGAGCATTTCCACCATTGAGGGGGTAAATAGCATTCGCTCAGCATCTAAAAACCATCAGAAATCCTGCTAAAGGTCTCATTACACTATGACCTTGTTTGGTCTAATAAACAGGGAACATAGCATAATACTATCCTTCTTTCAGACATCAGAAACTGAAGGCATAAAATAGGTACAAGGTCACTAAACAGGAGCCATCCCAGCCAAAAAAAATCTTAAAAACTTAATTTCTCTTATCTCTATTCGCTTACATTCTCCTCTCCCAGAAGGTAGCAGTAGAATTCTCTATCATTCTCATGATCACTGCCATATTTAAACTTCACAGCATTGCAGGATGAGGCGATATTGTAAATTAATCAACAATAAGCATTAGTGAGGAATTGCTATACTACACACAATTAAAACAGCATCTCACAGTTTCAAGTTTACTTCCTTGTCCATTTCATCTTTTTTCTGACTGCAAAATATTACTTTTATTTATTGTTTATTTTCTCAACATTTAGAGGTAACATATAACACACCCCAAAGTTTTCTATACCACAAGTTAAATGTGTTGGCCTAGGCATCTGTTCAAACTCTAAACACTTATATAGTAGTTATTTGTTGCGCATTAGTCTCCATTAAGATTAATTGTGGTTGCTCAGAAACCTCTCGGGAGACACATAGCATGAGAGCCACCCAGTGGCCATGACCTCTTTTACACAGTTAGGAATAAATACAAGCTGGCCTCAAACTAGTGAAGTGTTCTTGGAAATAGAGGAGAGTAGGAAACAAAAAGAAAGAAAACCGGCCCCTTCCTTCCAACAACAACAAAAACAAAAACAAAACATACACACAGAAAGGACCTAGAACTTGATAGGATAAGCTGTCAATGAATATTACATTGTAGGGAAGGAAAACAATTGAGCTGATGAATTATGTCACCTTAGTCGTCCTGTGACAAAGAAACATGGTATAAACCCGGTATCTAAGGTCATATACACCATCATATATAATTCTCTACTAATGCATGTGTTTTTACACTACACATTTCACAGTTTTTGCTACAAAAATATCCAATAACCAAAACTTTTCTATTTTCCCTTTGAAAGAACACCATTTTCTTTCCTTAATTCTTTTTTCACTAATTACTTAATTTATTTACTTTACATCCCTATCACAGCTTTTCTTCCCTTCTCTCCTCCCAGTCATTCCTGCTAACCTCTCCTCCCCCTACCTCCCTTTTCCTTTCTCCTTAGAAAAGGGGAAGTCTCCCATGGATATCAACCAGCTTTGGCCTATTAAGTTAGATAGGACCAGGCCTATCTTTCTCCTACTGAGGCTAGACAAGGCAGCCCAGTTAGGGGAAAGAGACCCAAAGGCTGCAACAGAGTCAGAGACAGCCCCTGCTCCTGATGTTAGGGGTCCCAATGAAGACTAAGCAGCACATCTGTTGCATATATGTACAAGGCATGTCCGATGTGTGCTCTCTGGCTGGTGGTTCAGTCTCTTCGAGCTTCTATGTTCCCAGGTTGGTTGATTCAGTAGATTTTCTTATGGTTTTCTCTAGATCCTTCAATCCTTCCCTCTCCTCTTCCAGAAGATTCCCCAGGCTCCACCTAATGTTTAGCTGGGATCTCTGCATCTGTTTCCATCGGCTGCTGGGTGAAGCCTCTCAGATGACAGTTGTGATCGCCTCCTGTCTGCAAGTATAGCTGAATATAATAGGGTCAGGGGTGAGCTCTGTCTCATAGCATGGGTCCAAGTTGGGCCAATTATTGGTTGGCCGTTCCCTCAATTTCTGCTTCACCTTTATCCCTGAACACCTTGTACACAGGACAAATTGTGGATCTGAGGTTTTGCGGCTGGGTTAGTCCTCATCCCTCCACTGGAAGATTTGCCTGGTTAGAGGAGGTGACTGCTTCATGTTCTATATCCCCCATTGCTAGGAGTCTTAGCTAGGGTCACCCTCCTAGATTCCTGGGAGTTTCCATTGTTCTAGCTCATCCCAGAGATCCCACACATGCTGATTCCAGCCTTCTCTCCCAGATCCCTCTTCCTCTATCCTCCACACACTGATCCCTTCTGTTTTACTCCCTACTTCCTCTCCCATCCACTTCCCTCCATCCACTCCCAATATTTATTTTATTTCCCCTTCTCAGTGAGATTCAAGCATACCCCTTGGGCCCTCCTTGTTACTTAGCTTCTGTGGGTCTGGGTATTGTAGCATTGCTGTCCTGTACATTATGGCTAATATCCACACATAAGTGAATACATATCATGTTTATCTTTCTGGGTCTGGGTTTCCTCACTCATGATAGAATTAGACAGCAACAAACAAATTAAAAATGGGATACAGATTTAAACAGAGAATTCTTGCCAGAGAAATCTCTAATGGCTGAGAATCTCTTAAAAATCTTTCAACATCCTTAGTTGTCAGGGAGATGAAAATCAAAATGACTTGGAGATTTCATCTTTCACCAGTCTGAATGGGTAAGATCAAAACCTCAAGCAACAGCTCATGCTGGCCAGGATATGGAACAAAGGGAACATCCCTCCATTGCTGGTACAAGTGCAAACTTGTACGTTCACTTTGGAAATCAATTTGTCTTGTCCTCAGAAAATTAAGAATAATTCTACCTCAAGACCCAGCTATCTAGCTGGGCATAGTGGTACATGCCCATATTACATAGTGGTAATCCCACCACTCAGGGAGGCAGAGGAAGGTGGAGCTCTGTGAGTTTGAGGCCAGCCTGGTCTAAAAAAGCAAGTCAAGGACAGCCAACTCTACACAGAGGAACCCTGTCTCAAAAATAAACTGATAATAAAATAAAATAAGAAAAAAAGAGAAAGACCCAGCTATCTCACTCCAGTGCATATACCCAAAAGATGTTCCACCATACCACAAGGACACTTGGTCAACTATATTCATAGCAGCTTTATTCATGATAGCCAGAAACAGAAAACAACCTAGATGTCCCTCAACTGAAAAATGGATAAAAAGAAAATGTAGCATATATGCACAATGGAAAACTACTCAACTGTTAAAAACAATGACATTGTGAATTTTGCAGACAAATGAATGGGACTAGGAAAATTTTCCTTTTGTCTTTTTTGTTTGTTTGGTTGGTTGGTTTGGTTTGGTTTGGTTTGGTTTGGTTTTGAGACAGGGTTTTTATTTGTAGCCTTGGCTGTCCTGACCTCACTTTGTAGATCAGGCTCTCCTTGAACTCACAGAGATCTGCCTGCCTCTTCCTCCCTGAATGCTGGGATTACTCCCAACAATTTCCTTAATTTGTTACTCCAACTTATTAGTATTGAAGTTTTCTTCTTCAAGAACTTGATAATCAGTTATCAGCAATTATGGAGTTGTCATTGAGTTTACATATCTTATATATCATTATATGCAACATATATGTTACATATATATAAAATACACATATATGTATAATATATATGTGTATATATAATATATATTAATTAACATATATATACCAAGACCACCTTTGAAGATAATGAGGAATTACTCACGACTCAGTGACTTCATTTTACTGGGAATAATATAATAAGCTTATATATATATATTAAGCTTAATGCTGAGGCACCAATGACTAACAAGGACTAATTACTCTCTAAGAACATGGACTTGATTACTTAAGACCTTCTTGCGTGTACATAGAGTTGTTTTTTCTTCTAATAAATACTTAGAATACCATCCTATCAGTAATAATTAATTATATTAAAAAAAGGAAAGATCAGAGAAACCGACCAGAAATCAATGTTAGTAAGTGGGACAGCTAAAATTGGACAATTTTCATATACTTGGTAAGTCCAAACTAAAGATCATAGATGTAAAGCTGCAGATGCGAACATCGTCAGTGCTTGCATGACTCACAAGGACCTTTAAATGGGAGCACTGACAGGACAACCAATCACAAAACCCAGAGTAGATTTCTTACTCTCAGCAGCTTACTTCCGTTCCTCCACTGACAAAAAACAGCACAGAGCAGGACTGTGTTTGCCAGCAGCAGGACCAGGGGAAACTCACAATCTACAGCTCTAATGAACCTGTGATGCTCAAGTACACATTTGATAAACATGTGGGGTGAGCTCTTTGAATAACTAAAAATGTTTTGCAAAATAATCAGACACTTGTGTTTTCATGTCATGTTGTTAAACATTATTCAGGTATGCAGTTGGTTAAAGATATTTAGCATGTTTTTCTGTTTGAAACTTACTGCTTGTATTCTGAGGCAGTCCTTACTTGGCTGGGTTAAATTTTATTTAGCTTTGTGTTGGTAATCAGGAAGGAATATAGTATTTCCAAATATGGAAACATACGTATACTTTACTAATCACAAAGTGTTTCTAGAAAGTATCTAGATTCAATTTCAACACCATCTGTAATGATTAGACACTTCTAATTATAAATTATAATTATACATTTAAATTTAATTCTCTTCTAAAACAACTCGCTACATTTAGTGTATATGTGTGTATCTCTTGTGTGTGTTTCTCTCTGTGTATGTGTATGTATGTGTGTGTGTGTCTCCTTTTTAAAGTATGCAGAGATGGAACCAAGTCATAAGGATAGAGAGGCTGACATTTTCCTGGCTACCAATGGACTAATGGGTTCTTTCCCCAGTGAATATTTTAGGAAAGGCTATTTGATGCTTTTTTTTTTTCTTTAGGAAACTCTTGACCCTCTGAGACCATTTACTGCCTCCAGACTCATCAAGGAATCCTCACCAAGGAGAACACCCTAACCAGACTTGTTCTGTCTATACATGCTCCTGCAGAAATGTGAATTAATCAAGCATTAATTCTGTATGATGTATATAGTATTGTGTCCTGATGAAGGTTGTTTCATAACCATGAACAGACCAAAAGATCAATTTTAGATGTTTAGCAAAATGATGATTATTATACTAGCATTTTACTTATTATAACTAATCTACTTCCTGGATTTTGTGTTTAGTTGAACGTTATTTCTACCAAGACCACCTTTGAAGAAAATGAGGAATTACTCACTACTCAGTGACTTCATTTTACTGGGAATACCCCAGACACAAGGACTGGAAACTCTACTCTTTGTTGTGTTCTTATTCATCTACTTCTTCACCTTGCTTGGAAATTTGCTCATCTTTGCAGCAATAGTTTCTTCATCTACCCTTCACACCCCTATGTATTTCTTCTTGGGACTTTTATCCATTTTTGACATGTTGTTCCCATCAGTAACCTGCCCCAAGATGCTCCACTATCTCTCTGGCCAGAGCCCAGCTATCTCTTACAAAGGCTGTGCGGCCCAACTATTCTTCTATCACTTCTTGGGTTCTACTGAAGGCTGCCTCTATTCAGTGATGGCCTATGACCGCTATGTTGCCATCTGCCACCCACTGAGATACATGCTCATCATGAAACCTGGAGTGTGCCTGGGTTTGGTAGCAATGGCTTGGTCGGTGGGATGTCTTCATGCCACCATCCTGACCTCTCTTACCTTTCAATTAATCTACTGTGCATCCAATCAAGTGGACTACTTTTTCTGTGACCTTCCTGCAGTTTTACCCCTGGCTTGTACTGACAACACACTGGCCCGGAAGGTGGGTTCCATCAATGTTGGCTTTCTGGCTCTGATGCTTCTCTTCAGTGTTTGTATCTCCTATGCACACATTGGGATTGCTATTCTGAGAATCCGTTCAGCAGAGGGCAGGCAGAAAGCATTCTCCACCTGCAGTGCCCACCTCACTGCCATCCTCTGTGCCTATGGACCTGTGATCATTATCTATCTTCAGCGCACACCGAACCCTCTGCTTGGGGCTGTGGTGCAAATATTAAATAATATTGTCTCACCCATGCTGAACTCTTTAATCTATTCACTGAGGAACAAGGAAGTGAAGAGATCCTTGCGGAGAGTTTTCCACAGTGTAATTCTTGCTATTCAGAAATGAATTGTGGACTTAATAATAGGATGTAAAACTTTGTCTTTTAGCTTACTCCTGCAGCAGATGGGAACATACACAAAGACCCTCAGACAGGAATTAAGCAGAGAGTGAGAGACTTGGACCACTCAGACCTGAACAGGATGTCTCTGTCAAAGCCCTACCCTTAGGGCTCAGGGAACCCTAAGGATGAAGAGGCTGAAAGAGTGTAAGGGCCAAAGGGATGGGCAGCACCAAGGAAACAAGGGCCTCTAAATCAGCATGAGCAAAGTTCACATGAACATAGGGAATGAAGCAGAGAGCACAATAGCCTACACGAGTCTACAACACGGGTCTGCATATACATTATGGCTTCATGTTTAGTGTTTTTATGGAATCATGAATATGTGAACTAATGGGACTCTCTTTTCTGTGCTTTCTCTTAGGCTCTTTTCCTTGATGGTACATTTTGTCTAATTCCAAAGTGTTACTTGTTATTTTATCATACTAAATTTCATTTTATCTTGTTGTTTATTAAAGGAAAAGACCTAACATTTTTTTTTTTTGCCTCAGTAAGATGTTATAAGGTCAAACAATTTGCAGCAAATTACATTAAATTCCCTATAAATTGAAATTAAACTTGTCTTTTAGATTCCTTTGTTGTTTCAAAGAAATATAGTTATATTTTTCATTACTGAAGATAAACCCCTTAAAGTAAGTAATTATCAAAACATGTAGAAATATTAAAGGACAAAAACACTCTAAAAAACTCTCTCTCCCTATAAAGTTTTGTCTCTTCCTATAAATCATTAATTCCCAGTTTTATTTTGCTTTTTTCTTAAAGTATGGTGGTTTTATTTTATTTTTATTTTGGCTTAATTGAAACACTATTTATTTATCATAACTTATTCATTTTATATTCCAATTGTAGCCTCCTCCCTCTTCTCCTCCTGGTCCCATCCTCCCTCTGTCTTCTCCCTTACCTTCCTCCCCTAGACCACAGAAAGGGAAAGCCCTCCTCCCTTACCATCTGATCCTATTCTATCATGTCTCATCAGGACTGTCTGGATCCTCTTCCTTTGTGGTCAATTGCCAATTTTAAATAAAGAAATGAACAAATCAGCAATAAAATGGAACTTCAGAATACATGTGTTATGCCTATAACACTTTCTGTGTTCTTCTACCTCTACAATCCCTGAGTTTGCCTAGGTAAATCTATAGCCAACTACAGCATTAACTAGACCTGAATTCTGGGTGAAGAACCCAAGGAGGTAGTAATCCACACAGAGAGATGTCCTATAGCTATAATCTTCAACCCAGACATTTCTCCTGGTTGAAGTCTGGAGACAGTTGTGATCCAGTCATCCCTTCTCAGTGTCAAATTAATTTTACTCCCTACTTCAGCTTTACTTACAAAGTGGTTACTCTCATTTTCTACCTACAAACACTTCAGTTCCCCTGTTTCACAAAGAAGAATATGAGCTGTTTATAAGACATGGTATTTTCTGGTCACTGTGATGCTCTCTTCACAACTATCATCTCTATACATCTACACATTGTTCTTATGAGCTTTACCTTCTCTGTGAAAAAGCTCTCAGTATTAGAAACCTCAAAGGACAGACACAAAAATCACACATGAATGAGAATTATAGACCTGAAACACATACCTTAGTTGACTAAGAGACTCCTGTTCCTAATTACCCACCCTTGCAGGAGCTGAGCCTTACAACCTCTGTGGCAGCTTTATACACTTCATTGTGTTTACAGAGAGCTAATAAATTAATAATCTCTTCAGTAAACATCTGATAATAAGTGCTGTGAAGAGGTCTTGGATCTACACTGACCTCACTACTGACTTTGTTTTAAACTCTGTATTTCTCTATCTGTACTAAGAGCAGTTGGAATCTGGTCTCCTGCTATGATCTACTGATGGTTAAACCCAAGTCTATTGGGCCCAAATCCAATGCCTCCTCTTTTTCATATTGTGTTAACAGATAGATTCTGTCATCACCTTGAACCATAGTTTTTGTTTGTTTGTTTGTTTGTTTGTTTTCAGAGCATGACTGTTACAACCTGGAACCACAACTGAATTGATCTGTTTTCAGAAGATGACTCTTCAGGATTTCTTCCTACTTTTGCCATTTTTTAAATCATTTCCTCTATGATGATGTCATCTCAATTCTGATTGGCCTCTAGAGTAAAGCTGTTTCGAGAAAAGTCTTTGGGCTCCCCATGAAGGTCCCAGGAGTACACTGATGACTTTTTGAACTTTTCATTTGGCCAACACAGATGTGATCAATATCTCTTTGCTGGCCATCTCCCGGGGAGGCAGCTGTGCTGGCAGCCTAGTACTCTCTTCATGAATAACCAGATATCACTGAATCAGTCAATTCTCCCTTTTCAGCTGAGTGAAAGCATCACTGTATTTCCAGTCTGTGCCTAAAAATTTACAGATGACAATGTCTTTAGTCTACAGATACTTCTATGACTGTTGCTTGCCCAAAATGTCGGGGAAGAGCTCCTAATGTTTCAAGATGGTGTATAGAGCAGCATTCTTGAGCTGCAGTGCCATGTACTGGGACACTGGAGGAGAAAGAATTAGGATTGCCAAAAATCTAAGATTTGATATATGTATTTCATTGTATCTATGGACTACATCTAACTGAATGTCTTTTCTCTGAGTGTTTTGTTATAGTGACACTAGTCCATCCTTGAGTGAGTGAGAAGAGATAGATTATGGTGAAGCTCATTTGCTGCCTCATCCGATGCCAAAGGTGTTGAAGATGATGCCAACCTCATTAGCACTGATGCTCTTCCCAGCTGAGTCCCAGGTGGATCTTCCCAAAATGATTTGCTGAGGTTCACTTCTTCTGGGATTGTTTCCAGGTATATTGGCTCATCTGATTAAATATGAATAGGAGATTAGGCTTCTTGACATGATCCTTTCCATGTTCCTTGTGTGGTGGTCATGCACTTAGTCATAACTATGTCACCCATTCTGGAAGATTTCCACAATAATGAAAGACTGCTTATCCCTGACCAGTCTCCTAGGATACAGATGTAGTGCCAAGAAGTTGTAGCAGCTCCCAATCCTGCCTTCTTTGGAGCCAATGTTGCCTCCTTAAGCACATCCCTAGCATAGGCCAGCAGTTCCCCCATCTTACTCTTTAAGGGAAAAACTTTACAATCATCGTAGAAATGTCCTAATTATCATTTGTTAGCATGTTCAGCTGGTTCTTCTTCAAGCCTTGTTGACTTACATCACATCTAATAAAACTAAAAGTGAGAATCATTACACACACACACACCCTTTTCTGCAGATTCAGAGTAGCAAGCAGGACGTGTTAATTGCTGTTACAAACAAATTTTCCCACTATTATTTTCATCTGTTATTGTTGAACTAACCATTTATCCTGGCTTCTAGATCTGCCGATTTAGTGAATGTTTTCCCTTTATACACTGTCCTCGGAATTTGGTTATAGTGGTGAAAATTGAATAAAGACAGCCTTCAAATTATGACTGATCTCATATTCTGAGACTATATCTCACCAAGTTACCCTGGCTAAATGTGAATACCATGTCACTCAGGAAGATCTCAATTTTTGTTCCTACTCATCAAGACTCCTAAAAAACTGAAAATAGAGGCTCTGGCTTTCAGGCAGAGCTATTGAATTCTTTAAGCATGTTGAGCCCCTTTACATCACAGGCAGTGTATATACCAAGGCCTCTGCTGGGAAATTCCTTTGACCTTCCCTTCCCTGTCTGCTGATTTACCCTGAAGATTCCAGCTAAGAAAACATTTTCTGAGACAGTACTTCTTCTACCTTCAGAGAACTTTACCTCAGCATATAGGTCAGTATGGGATAAACTGGATTTCAGAATTATCCAATTTTATTATCTTTACTGACTAGGTTAACTGTTTAAGGGATGTGCTTGAGGTTTCGAGTGAACGTTCTTGAACACTGTCAGCCCATAAAAGTGTTCACCAAAGATACTGGAATAATCCACCAACCACAACACAATTAAACCAAAAAGTTAATGAGATGCTTCCCAATAAGACTCCTTACCCTTGAGATTAGTACCCAAAGGAAGATCACAATTATTTAAAATCTCTGTGCTGTGAATTATTGCAGTTCCTGCAACCAAACAGGAAATTGCTGCCAGGGAGTTGAAGCCCACTTATTCAATTGTGTGGCCTTCTTCCGGAAGGTGATTCAAAGGAGGAGCAATTCTCAGTTCTAATGCAGAAACTGAAGGACGGTCAGCCCAATCACTTCTCTGGAGGTAGAAAGGAAGTAGCACTCAATAGTGCCGTCACCTTGGGCTTTCTGCGGGCTCAGTAAGTGCTCAAGTGTGTCCTTTACCTTTGTCTCGGTGTTTCAACCTGTCAGTTACTACGGCCGTAATGTGGGGAGAGGATGCAGTTTTAGGTAGTAGAGTCTATGAGTTAATCTATAATTTAAGGATTGCATGGTGTTGGGAAACAGAAATAAATATGAGAATATATCAAAAAATTACAAAATATGAAAACTAGAAAGGGGATTTTCTATATCTACTCCTCTTGAACTCAAATATGGTTCCAGAATTAGACTTTACATCCTGGTTAGCTTGTTTATTCCACATGGGTAACTCCTTCTTTATTTTAAGCCAAAATCCAATTAATTAATTAACTAATTAATTAATTATAATTTATCTACTTTACATCCATGCTGTATGCCACTCCATCATCTCTTCCTAGTCCTGCCCACCCTCTCTCCTCTAACCCTATGTCATTTCCCTAGTCCTTTGATAGAGAAGGAAGTCTTTCCCTTCTATCTGACCCTAGCCTATCAGGTCTCATCAGGACTGGCTGCATCTGTCTTCCTCTGTGGCCTGGCAAGGCTGCACCCCCCATGAGGAGGTGATCAAAGAGCCTGCCACTGAGTTCACGCCAGAGACAGCTCCTGCTCCCCTTACTAGGGAACCCACTTAGAAACTGAGCATCCTATGGACTTCTGCTGAGCAGGGTATCTAGGTCCTTTCCATGTTTTGGTCCTTGGTTGGAGCATTGGTCTCTCAAGCCTCCCCGCCTGGGTCCAGGTATTTTGGCTCTGTTGGTCTCCTTGTGGAGTTCCTGTCCTCTCCAGGTCTTTCTATCTCCCTATTCTTCCGTAAGGTTTCCTGCACCCTGCACAAAGTTTGGCTATGAGTCTCAATATCTTCTTTGATATCCTGGTGGGTAGTCTTTCAGAGGTTCCCTGTGGAAGACTCCTGTCCTGTTCCTTGACTTCTCCTACTTCCCATATCTATCCTGTTTGCCCTTCTGAGTGAGGTTTCAGCCTCTTCCCTAGGGTCCTCTTTGTTGTTTAGCTTCTTTAGGACTATAGATTTTAGTATGTTTATCCTATATTATATGGGTAATATCCACTTATAAGTGAGTATAAACAATGTGTGTCTTCCTGTTTCTGAGATACCTCACTCAGGACGATCTTTTCTAGTTCCGTCCATTTGCTTGCAAATTTCATGATTTCCTTGTTTTTAATTGATGAGTAGTATTCCACTGTGTAATTTTACCACAATTTCTGTATCCATTCCTCTGTTGAAGAACATTTAGGTTGTTTCCAGAATTCTGGCTATTATAAATAAAGCTGATATGAACATAGTTGAGCAAATGTCCTTCTTGTATGTTTGAGCATCTTTTGGATATGTGTCCAGGAGTGGTATAGCTGGATCTTGAGGTAGCACTATTTCCAGTTTTCTGAGAAAGTACCATATTGATTTCCGAAGAGGTTGTACAAGGTTACACTCCCACTAACAGTGAAAAAGGATTCTCCTTTCTCCACATCCTCTCCAGCATGTGTTGTCACTTGAGTTTTTGATCTTAGTCATTCTGATGGGTGTAAGGTGAAATCTGAGGGTTGTTATGATTTGCATTTCTTGGATGACTAATGACATTGAGCATTTCTTTAAGTGTTTCTCTGCCATTCAATATTCCTCTGTCGAGAATTCTCTGTTTAGTTCTGTATCCCATTTTTAATTGGATTACTTGGTTTGTTGGTGTTTACCTTCTTAAGTTCTTTATACATTCTGCATATTAGCCCTCTTTCAGATGTAGGGTTGGTGAAGATCTTTCCCAGTCTGTAGGCTGTCATTTTATTTTGATGACAGTGTCCTTTGCTTTACAGAAGATTTTCAGTTTCATGAGTAGCTCTTTATTTTGGCCCCACATACTTAAGAAATAATCTGAAAAATCACTGTATTTACTACATGAGTGACTTAAATAATAATTATTAGAGAATTAAAGGAAGTTACTATATGATGATACATTCTTATGTTCACAAAACTGAGAAATTGGATGCAGCCTTTCTTTGTTAAGAGCAGTAAAACTTCATTCATTTTAAAATGTCTATGATTGTATTGTTTAAAGTTTGATCTTTATACAGTCGGTAAATAAAGTGCTTTTGAGAGTGCTTTGTTGAACATCTACATATCCTTACTTTAACTCTTGTGACATATACGCCAAATCGCCTTTAAAATTGTAAAGCAATATAGATAGTGAGGTTTGGACATGGGTCTGTGCATGTGTGTGTTTATTTGTGTGTTCACATGTGAACCTGTGAGATGGTTATCATGTGTGTCAGAGAGAATGAAGAAAGAATAGAGTAGGCAAAGCTTTGCTATCATACAAGAAGTGGCTCCAGAGACTTCACTCCCTATGTCATTATCAATTTTGCACTATACAAGCCACAAAATAAGCCCATGTACAATCATAAATCCTCATTTTTCAAAGAAGAGAGGGCATAAATTCATGCTGCTGACTAACAAAAAATTTAGTGTATTCATTCAGCTTCCAGTTTCAGTGATATTCACATCTAGAACTTAAAATTCTGAGGTATATCCTTTTCTGTGTATAAACACTGTAGGCTGTGATTCCTATTATCCTCAGTTCTAGAATCTAGGTGCCAATGTGATTGGAAAGATAAATTTTTATTAATTAAATTTCTTATTGGATAATATCACACGTGTGTATGATATATCCTGATTATGTTCACTCCTTTTGTTTTCCGTCCATCCCTGCCACTCTATCTTAATCACTACAATGTCATTTCTACAGTCTTTTTGTTCATTTTTAGAATCACAGTGGAGCATCTAGAATGGTGGAATGGGATCCTTTGTATAAAAGGTGAAGAAAGGATGCTAGCCTTGTAAGTTACCTTCTGGGTGAGATCTTGAAGGACACCACCTGCAATTGCCCTGGGAGTTACTTCCCAGGGGAGATTTTTAGGGAACATCATCTGCAGTTAAGAACCTAAATGAAGAAAATATACCTCATTAGCAAGAAAGGCAACTCTGCTCAGAACATCTTTCTGTAAATAGCAGAATATTTTTTCTCTTCCATTCCCATTATTTAAATTCCTTTAACCCAAACACAGAATAAACTTTACCAAGAATTTCTTTCCATAGACTCCTAGGAAAAGATTCTTTCATAAGCATGACAAACAACACAATGGTGACAGAATTCACCTTACTGGGCATCCCTGAGACAGACGGCCTGGAGGATGTCCTGCTCTTCCTGTTCTCAACGTTCTATGCCTGTGCCCTCCTGGGAAACCTGCTCATTCTTACTGCAGTCATCTCCTCCCCAAGACTCCACACGCCCATGTACTTTTTCTTGGGCAACCTCTCCATCTTTGACTTGGGTTTCTGTTCCACAACAGCTCCCAAGATGTTGTCTTATCTTTCAGGACAGGGTGGAGGGATCTCTTTCCAGGGCTGTGTTGTACAACACTTTTTCTATCATTGTCTGGGCTGCACATTGTGCTTCCTGTACACAGTGATGGCCTATGACCGCGTTGTTGCCATATGCTTCCCTCTGAGATACACAGTCATCATGAACCACAGACTGTGCTGTGCCTTGGCCACAGGGACCTGGATGAGTGGCTGTGTGCATGCCACTATCCTAACTTCCCTCACTTTCCAGTTGCCCTACTGTGGCCCCAGTGAAGTGGATTATTACTTCTGTGACATGCCTGCAGTGTTACTTCTGGCCTGTGGGGACTCCTCTGCAGCACAGAGAGTAGGCTTTACAAATGTTGGCCTTTTATCTCTCATTTGTTTCTTTCTAATTGTTGTGTCCTACACTCGGATTGGGATCTCCATCTTAAAAATCCGTTCAACAAAAGGCAGGCAGAGAGCATTCTCCACCTGCAGTGCCCACCTCACATCCATCATCTGTGTTTACGGACCTATCATCATCATTTATCTACAGCCCAGTCCCAGCCCACTGTTCAGTGCAATTATTCAGATTTTGAACAATCTTGTGACACCCACCCTCAACCCATTGATCTACAGCCTGAGAAATAAGGATGTGAAAATAGCCTTGAGGCATGTGTTTCTTAAGAGATGTCTCAGTCTGGAAAGTAAATGAAAAGATCTAAATATTTCCTGAGCAATATCTAATTCACCATTGAAAAGGACGGATTTGCATCTACAACTTATTTCATGACATCTCTATAACTTTCAAGGCATAGTAAAAGAAAATTTACATTACATCAATTTACCACTTCCTTCATTGTTTGATGATATGTATTTATTTTACACTCCCTTATGTTTTATAATGAAATATGAGTGATGAAATCTCTTAGCAAATGTTGTGTTGATTTTTATGCTGTATGGATTCTCCCCAAGTATTTTTAAGCACCTAACTCCTCAAAGAGGAAATTAGACTCATTTGTTCTTTCAAGAAAACTATCTCAGAATTTTATTTCTTTTCAAAAATGGAGAAGCCAAGCTCCAGATTTCTACCAGAACTCAGAAATCCAAACTGCTGTAAGTCATACTTAAGGCAAGTTCTTCACATCATACAGTCTTGCAGTATTTCAAAGTTGTTTCTTGTGCACATCTTTTGGGATTGTATATGTATTTCTTGTTGTGATTTTATTTCCATAAAGCACAAACATGGATTATTTCTTACTAGAAATCCACTTGGGTTTTGTAAAATTTGTCTCAAATCAGACAGAAGACCAGTTAAATTGTAAATATTCATTCACTTTAAAATCAGGAATATTAGTTTAGGTGTAATGTCTGTAAATCAGGTATTTGTAACTTTCCATGGGAAAACGTGTGCATTTCTTCTTTTTCAGACTAACATCTATAACTCATCTACCATTTGGTAATCTCCGTGCTCCAAAATGAGAAGCCAATAAAATAGATACATTTCATTCATAAAACCGAGTTACGTTTTTAGTGGATATATTCTTCCTTTTGTCTTGGTTTTAGTTTTCACTTATTTTTTTCAATCTTCAAGACTCAATGATTTTCTTAAATGATACAATTTTTTTTTCTGTCTGGAAAGAAGAAATAAATAAGTTGTGGAGAAGTAGAGAAGGCAGAAAGAAAGAAACATAGTTTTGTTGTAGAAAAAAATTGGTACTGCATAATGGAATGGTTGATGTATGTCGTTTTCATTAAGTTTATATCTATCAGCATGGGCGGATGAAGAATTCTTCCACAACTGGAAATTATAAGCCACCCCTACTAAGTGTGGGCAGCTCTGTCAGGAAATATTCAAAGCACTCCAGAGACAGTACATTCCAGGAACCAGGGGATGTGATGTACTGTCTCAGGATCTCTAAGAGGAGATACTCTAACACACAAGTGGTCAGATCTGCCTTTAAAAAAATCAAATAGGGAGCAGTGTAACTCAATAGGACATAAATCCTTTCAGATGGCCAGAATTATTTTGAAATAATAAACATACTAATATTAAAAAGTCAAAGGTAACTCACAGATTTATAGCCTCTTCAATATTCAGCATAAGCACTGAAAGTGGAATAACTACCCATTGCATCAGGAGCTTATAGTTCAAACATTCTACTACTCAGGAACCACACGGTAGTCTGTCCTATGTCACACACACACACACACACACACACACACACACACACACACACGCTTTCCTTTCTGCACTTTCCTTCTGGACAGAATGCCAAAATGGACATGTTTACAACCTTGTCTCTTTTGTCTGTTTTCTATTTTAAGTTTAGTGTGTGTGTGTGTGTGTGTGTGTGTGTGTGTGTGTGTGTGTGATGATGATGATGAAGAGGTTGAGGAGCGAGAGAACAAGCATGCCACAGTAAATTAGAGACCAGTTTTCACTTGGTTCTTCCCTTCCACATTTGTCCAGGTTATCAATCATAGACGGAAAATGTAGCAGAAAACTTGGAGTGCCTCCTCTGTTCTTTAAACACACACACACACATACCACATTCATGTTCTACTATTGTCATTATGTCATCTTGGAGTCATTTGTTGTCCCCAGTGGAGTTATTTATCATTTGTTTGATGTGTTATCTCAAAAATTACATGAACAGAAAGGTATTTTCCTCTGCACATTAAATAGGGTCTTTTCTAAGTCATTGGTATTTTGTGATTATTACAATGGTCTGTTAACCAAGTGAACAGTGAAACAAGTGTTTCACAGGCCAAAGGCAAAGTTAATATTTTGATCCATCACCGTTCAGCAGTGCCTGCCTTCCATGTGCTCAGAACATTTACTGTATCTTTAAGCTGAAGAGAATCATTCGTTTAGGGTCTGTTTTACAATAAATGCTAACGTCTCATGTATGTTCACTGATGGGCATATTTTACTCATGATTAAACTACAGACATAATATTTTAAAATGCTGGCAACACATTATCACATGTAGGGTCAGTTATTCACTGTAGCAATCTCATAGCTGAGAGCTCAGAGTGGATTACGTCACCTTGTATTGTGAGAGAACTCTACACTGCATCTCATTACCTTGTGAGAAGATAAACATTCAGACTTTGAAATGTAGCTTCAATTACCACTTTTTTAATTTTAACTTTTACTTATTCATCTTACATCTGTGTAGTAACCTGCTTCCTCCTCTCCTTCTAGTCCCACCTTCCTGTCTTGTTTTCCTTATTTTCTCCTCCCCTAATTCTCAGAAAAGGGGAGTGCCCCCCAACCACCCACCCCAGAATATCAACTTGCATCAGGACAAAGTGCATCCTCTTCTCCTATGGCCTGGCAAGGTAGACCAGCCACAGAAAAGTGATCAAAAGGCAGGCAACAGAGTCCATGTCAGAGTCAGCACCTATCCCCTTACTAGGGAACTAATATGAGGACCAAGCTGCCCATTGGCTACATCTGTATAGGGGGCCTAGGTCCAGTCCATGAATGGTTCTTGGTTGGTAATTCAGTCTCCACAGGCTCCCTGGGCCCTATTAGTTGGCTCTGTTGGACTTATTGTGGAAAGAAAACCTTTCATGAGAGAAGACCATTCCTTTCAGAAAGATGAAAAAAAAAAACATATCAAATGAAGGAGCGTCACTTGGACTAAACAGCATTTCTTTTCCCTCCTGAGTCTAAAGTGCCAACTCTAATTGTATATGGTTATCCTATACCTTTGAACTGACTCACCTGTTTGGGAAAATGAGAGTATGGATAGAAAAATGGATGACAAATGGGAAATAATAATGTAATAGATGGATACTTTTTGTTTCTTGGCATGAAATACTTATTGATTTAATAATCAAATCAAAAACAAATTTTTCTTTCCCTTGCCGTGCACCAGTTAAAGACAAATACTACTATAATTCTAGACGAGAACATTAGTTAAGTGAATAACAGAAGGCTTTAGTTTTAAGTATGTAGGAAGCAACTGACACAATTGGGTTGAATTACAGAAATGTTAGTAACAGTTTCCAAAGCAGTTCCTGGGTGCCTGAACCTAAACCTAAGCATGTGCCCACCTGAGTGAAGCTGTCCTGATAATATATAACGAGTAGGTTTCTACCTGAGCTTCTGGAACATTGTTAATTCTTGTCTGACACCATGTGACAAATACTTTCAATGTATGTACCCCTAAGACCTCAGTTTCATCAATATTATGAACACTGCAAAGTCTACAAATTACATATCACTACCAAGCTCTTCAGGTCCTGTTTCTGTTGTGACTAGTTTTCTGAACTAGGTGCTCTAAGAATATAAAAATAATCAGTTACACAGAAATCTCACCTCAAGTATCCCATTATCCATCTCTCATTTGTTCTTAGGCCACTTGCATTGCTTATCTGTGATAAAAATATCTGACAGGACAAATTAAGGAGGGCTGCAGTCTGTTTTAGCTGGTAATTATGGAGTCTTCAGCCCATGATCACTTGATTCTGTGATAAGTAAATCATGTTCCCAGAAATATATGGCAGAAGGTAGTCACTTCATGTTGGTTAGAATGTAGAGGCAGAGAAAGACAAGGCTTGTGACTATTTGCTCAAGGTACATACATATATTAAAGTTTTCATCATGAGTAATAATGTCAGCATACAGGATTACATATTCCAAAATTAACATTATCTCAATGTCTCATACCTATCCAGTAATTCAAAGATCACTTATTTTCTTACCAACCATTTTCTTTGTTTTTCTTCTCTGTTTTTATTGTGAATAGATTCTTCTCTCATAAAATATATACTGACAACAGTTTTTCTTGCACTCCTCCCAGCCCCCCACCCCCAGTTTCAAAATTGTTCAAAAGTTCAAGCCTCAGCCAGCATCTGTGTCTAGACTTTAGGAACTGAACCCCGTAAATGCAAAGAGGCAGAGTTCCAATGTACAATAACACAAGGTAAACACTCCAGTTCCCAACTGAAGAAGTGGAAGAATGATTAGACTAAAGCAAGACTGAACCTCAGAATGGCAAACACTAAATCCTGGAGAAGTCTGCTCTGCTCGGCATCCAGGTCCCTGGATGGGCATCAGCTGCACTGTGAATTTGATCTTGCCATTGTGACCCACATGGCCTCTTTCCTCAGCTAGCTTCACTTTCCATGAGAAATGTTCCATAGTCTTAACTTATCTAATATCCAGAGATCTCCATTCTTGCTTAGTTTTGACCATCAGAGCTTTATGCGTGACTTTGTCATGAACTGTTTACAAAGACCACACCCTACTGCCTGGCCTCAGTAACTTCATTTGAAGTCTGGTCAGAAGCCACCATATCTGTATAACCCTTGTATTTTGCATGCCTGCAAATTCACCTAGGTTTTAAAAAAAAAACAAAAACAAAAACAAACAAACAAACAAACAAACAGGCATGTGCCAACCCCCTACCTATTTGTTTTTTCTTTTGGCAAATTTCTATTAGGCAAAAGCTGAATAGTGTATAACTCAGTGATGTCCAGTCAACTCTCCAGTAAACAACATCTATGAAAGGAGATTTTGGTTTGGGAGAAAGGAAAGCCAAATGCACTGATTTGCAAATATGGTTCAACCTCATAATGAGAATAGAAAACTGAACATCATGACACAAATCTCAAAAGAATGAAATAGGAGATGTGTGTGTGTGTGTATTTAATTGTGAATAATTCAAAACAGTAATTGATCCCCTGTTCTATACAATAGCTAGGACCTAGCAAACATAAGTACACAAAATTAACATGAGTAGTCAAAAAAGACATAAATGGAGTTACATTTGTGCATTTTTTTTTGTTGTTGTTTTGTTTTCTTTTGCTTTTTTGTTGTTATTTTTTGTCTGCTCTTATTTGGTTACAATTTGTGGAGTTTTTGAGGGAATGTTGTCATATTTTGATTTTGGGATTTGGAGGTTTTGTTGTTGCATTGGGTTTTTGTCTGTGTTTGAGAAAGAACTTAAAGTTGGTGGACAGGGAAAGCGAAATGGATCTGGAAAGACTTCAGGAAGGGTAAGACTGTAAACAAAACACATTGAAATTTAAAATAGTTTTAAATTTAAGTAACTAAGCAACAGATTTACTTAATTTAAGTAATAAAGTAGTTATAATTATGTAATAAAATGGAGAACAAAAGAAATGTATACCAAAAGAAATAAAGGACCCTTAGGAATACCCAGATACTATGATGTCACTGTCTAATTTTCTGACTAATTCCAAAACAAGGAAAAGGGAGTACTTGAGCTTCTCTATCCATGAGAGAACGAGGTAGCTATCGTTGGCTGTTTTCCTGGGTATGGCAGAATGTAAACCATCTGAACATCTTAGTATCATATTGATTACAAAGTGAAGCCTACACCCAAATTCCTGGTTTCTGGACTCCAGGGAGCAAGGCAACCTGATGCACACCCTAACAGAGCTGACAGCACCCTGCCCTTTCCCCCAGATGCTCTCTTCCTGCATGCTAATATGCCCAAACCATGAAATTTCTCACATTTTCTTGCAGTAGTAAAATATTGTTTTTATTTTAATTTTAATATTATGAAGTGTCAGGGCATCTTTTGTATTTGTAATGCTTAGGCAATATGTGACTATTACTAAAACCATAATTTCTGCATTTGGGAAAGAGGAAATTAATTTAAAATTCCCATGCTAGAACAATGAAACTTGTAAATAAGAAAAGAGCCTCAATCTGTTCCGTAATGAATGAACCCAGAGGCTAGCAACAGGGAACCCTGATCCCGGTAAAGCAATGTCACACTAATATTAACATCATGCTAATGTCCATGTGAGTGTGCAGACAAAGCAATTTAGAACTTAAATTTCTTTATTAACCAGAGGATAATTCATAGTTATCTCTTAATTTATTTTCTAAAGCATAAGAAAAATAATATTCAGAATTGATACACTAATATCATTTAATGAAACTGGGGTGTTATGACTTGGCATATTTTACAATGATGTATTTATTTTACATTTTGCTGTATAGTGCTACAGTAAAAATTATGGCCAGACAAAATTTAATATAGTTGGAAGATGAGTTGGTTCATTGTTGGCTGTGCTTGAAACATTTACTTGATAAGCTGTTTATCTTCTTCGAAATGAAGCTCATAAGAAGGCCTGCTGTAGGACAGCTTCCTGGCTGACTCAGGAAGCTCTCCTGTGGTTGCCTGGCAACGAGTTGCTGTGGATTTTTTCCACGCCAATAGAATAGGAGCATCAGCAGAGATGCTGCTGAGAGGAAGCAGGATAAAATACTCTCTTTCATTAATAATTAACATTTATTTATAACAAGACTAATACTTCACATACTGAAGTCTATTTAAATTTATCAGTCAGAAGTAATGAAATAAGCAGAAAGATGGTTGGTTAAGCATCTCAATTTCCCCTCTTAGGATACATAATGTTCCACCAAGTAAAAGTAAATAAACTCTTCAAGGTCATTTTTTCATTAAAGCTGAAATGCATAGGATTTATACTACTTCTTCCAGAGGCTACAGTAAAAAAATATTAATACATAAACAACTGGCTGTCAGAAGAGGTTTTCAGACCAGCAAAGCAAGCTGCTTGCAATCCTTTTAGGAGCTCTGCAATGCAGCGTTCATGAGTCATCATCCAGGCTGGGAAGGGTTCTTCTGTGACTTCTGTGACGTAGCTGCATTAAGTCATCTGTCAGTGGCTGTTCATCCATCCCACTGTTAGTAATCCCCCATCAACTCCCCTTACAGGCAAGTTGGCCTTCGGTTATCTTTTGAACTAGCGTCAGGTTATGTTCTCATTAACAGTTCTTTATAGCCTGCAGATGCTGTACAACTGTTCAGTGCCCCCCGTAGAGTGAACAGACATTTGCATTATCTTCACCGCATCTGAAAACACAACCGATTTGAAAGTCTTTCTATGAATCTGCATAGGAGTGACACCAGCTGGCTTGCAGCTTCTTATCCACACCATGGTACCTTCAAATATGGTTTGAGAAGCTTCCATTTAACTCTTCTATGTATTCTCCACTTACAGTGTAGGGGTTCAGATCTGTGAGCTCTCCTTAAAGAGGTTTAGGAACACAGAAATAAAGAAGTGGTGGTTGGAGTCTCACAGTCATATCCACTGTGCATGGCACCAGCCTGTTCCTTCAAAGTCCTGGACTTGAATTTCCTCCCTTTCTGTTCCAAGCAGCAATACTTCCTTCAAGAGACTTGGTGATATCTATTAAGCTACTAAGCAACAACTGTAATGAGGTCTCACAGCACTAAAAATATTCTGGGGGGATTTTAATTCAATCTCAATTATTCCCAGCTGTGTGACAAACCAGTGATGATCTGAAAATATTAAGGATTTAGCACAAAGCCTCTACATGGTCGGTATTGAAAAAATATTCTATATACTAACTATTGAACTTTTTTAATTAATCACATCAAAATTAATTCACTACATAATTTAACTATGATGCTTAAGGAATAATCTCTCCTTTCAGAGATACAGACATTCTAAGATTACCCTGAGAGAAAAGAGATGAGCATGTAATAACTTAACAACTCAGGAACTAGTGTGATCTGAGTCTTCAATCGAAAGCAGTTTTACCTGGGAACCATTATCAAGTTTTGTCAAAGATTTAGTTATTTTATTATTAATAAATCCTGTAAGAGGAACTGACTAATCAACCTCTCCAACACACCTAATGTGGGGGAAAATTACTGGAATGAATTTTGTCTCACTGACCACCCAGACCTTTGGAAAGACTTGCCTCACCAACAGTGAAAGGAGGCACAACCTGGGGTTTTATTCAAATCGAAATGAGTGTTTGTTAAGGGAGTTTGAGTATCCTATTATGTCACTGTCTGGACTGCACATGTTTGCTAGAAACAGCATTCTGTGTTTTCAATAATGTTTAAAGGTTTTATGTACTTATTTATCAATGCATGGATATGCATTTATGGCACATGTGCCACATGGGTGCATGTGTAAACTCCAAAGGAAGGAGATAATGAGGCTTGTGAATGACAAAGATTAGGAGTCACCAAAGGATCTGATTACACTAAGACTCTGTGGCCACCCTGAAAATATGGTCTATTCTGAGGCTAAGCATTCCTTACTATAGTTTAATAATCAACACTGAGTCTTAGTGCATCCTATTAGAGGAAAAGTATGAATATTTAATTCTCATTAGATTTCCTCGACTCCCTCCAACAGGCATCCTCTGTATGTACCCAGGGAGTGAATATAAACAGGATGGAGCAACAAATGAAAATGAAAACATCTGATCCCCTGTCTTTATTCTGTCATCCTAATGGTGGTTTTATTTATTTTTATTTTTATTTAAGCTTATTTACTTTATATCCTAAGGGTGTCCCCTTCCTCCTCTCCTCTCAGTTTCCCATTGCCCTCATTCCCCCAGTCCCTCTCCCTTTCCCTCCAGAAAAAGTCCCCCCACCCCCACCCCCATTAAGCCCTCTCCAGCACATCAAGTCACATCCGGATTGAGCAAATCCTCATTGAATGAAGCCAGGCAAGGCAGCCCTGCCAGAGGGAAGTGATCTAAAAACAGGCAATAAAGTCCTTGTTAGGAGGGAGGGACTGGGAGGGAATGAGGGATCGGGACACGGCTGGGATACAGAGTTAATAAAATGTAACTGATAAAAAAAAAATAAAAATAAAAAAAAAGAAATCCTCCTTTGTGCCCCACCAGCCTCCACTAGACATGCAACCCACGTGAAGATGGAGCTGCCCTTTGGCCACATTGTTTATTTGTTTGATTTTGTTTTCTTCCTCTTCCTATCGCCTACTTTAAAAACAATCATATCCACCACTTCTGTGACACTCCTGCAGTTTTATTTCTGGCTTATACTGATAGCTGACAGGCCCAGAAGGTGGGTTCCATCAGAGTTGGGTTTCTGGCTCCAATGCTTCTCTTTATGTTTGTCTCCTATGCACACATTGGGATTGCTATTCTGAGATCCCATTCAGCAGGGGGCAGTCAGAAAGCATTCTCCACCTGTAGTGCCCACCTCTGCTTTGTGCTGTGAAAATATTAAATAATATTGTCTCGCTCATGCTTGACTCTAATCTATTTGCTGAGGAACAAGGGAGTGAAGCCATCCTTGATAAGAGTTTTCCAGAGTGTAACGCTTGCTGCTTAGAAATGCATCATGAAATTAGTAATATATTCAAAATTTGTCACTTATCACATGCCTTCAATTTCTTTATTTTAAATAAAAATTAATAAGTTCACAATAGAATAGCTGAATACATGTGATATGTTTCCACATTCTTCTGCCTCTATAATCCCTGAGTCCTCCTAAGTAATTCCACAACCAACTACAGTGTAAAATCGACCTGAATTCTGGGTAAGAAATCCAAGGGGCATAGTACACAGCAACAGAGATTTCCTACACCTTGGGCCAGACATACCTCCTGTTTGAAGACTAGAGACAGTTGTGCCTCTTTTCATTCTTTCTCGGTGTCAACTCAGTATCATTTCTTACTTTACTTAGATCAGGGTTACTCTCTCTCTTTGCCCACAGTACTTTAGTTCCCATCTTTCCCGGGAAGAACACGGGCTGTCTATAAGGCACGGTATTGCTGGTTACTGTGATGCTCCCTCACAACTATCATTTCTACAATGTAACATCATTCTTATAAAGAAAACTTTACCTTCTGTATGAAAGAGTTCTCATTATTAGAAACCTCAAATAACAGACACAAAACCACACATGAACAAACATTATGGGCCTGAAACACGTATCTTCGTTGACTAGGAGACAAAAGGCCTGCTCCTAATTGCCCACCCTGCCCGGAGCAGACTTTCATGACTTCCTTGTTGTCTTAACATACTTCATTATGTTTCCAGAGAGCTCATGAACATTAGTAAATTTCTCAGGGATGTTGAGCAGTTCTTTAAGTATTTATCTGCCATTCTATATTCCTCTACAGAGAATTCTCTATTTAGTTCTGTAGCCCATTTTTAAATTGGATTGCATGATTTGTTGCTTTTTAACTTCTTTAGTTCTTTATACATTCTGGATATTAGCCCTCTGTCAGATATAGGGTTGGTGAAGATCTTTTCCCAGTCTGTAGGCTGTTGTTTTGTTTTGATGACAGTCTCCTTTGCCTTACAGAAGCTCTTTAGTTTCATGAGGCCCCATTTATTGATTGTTGCTCTTAGAGCGTGTGCTGTTGGTGTTCTGTTCAAGAAGTTGTCTCCTGTGCCAATGAGTTCTAGGCTCTTCCCCACTTTTTCTTCTAACCAATTTAGTGTGTCTGGTTTTACTTTGAGGTCTTTGATCCACTTGGACTTTAGCTTTGTGCAGCGTGATAAATATGGATCTATTTTCATTTTTCTGCATGCAGACTTCCAGTTGGACCAGCACCGTTTGTTGAAGATGCTGTCTTTTTTTCCATTGAATGGTTTTGGCTTCTTTGTCAAAAATCAAGTATCCATAGATGTGTGGGTTTATTGCTGGATCTTCTATTCAGTTCCATTGATTCACCATTCTGTTTCTATGCCATTACCATGCCATTTTTATTACTATTGCTCTGTAGTACAGCTTGAGTTCAGGGATGGAAATACCTCCAGATGATCTGTTGCTGTGCAGGATCATTTTGGAAATTCTGGGTTGTTTTGTTTTTCCATATGAAATTGATAATTTTTCTTCCAAGGTCTGTAAAGAATTGTGTTGGCATTTTGATGGGAATTGCACTGAATCTGTAGATTGCTTTTGGCAGAATGGTCATTTTTCACTAGGAAGGGGAACAGGGACTGTCTCTGACATGAATTCAGAGGCAGGCCCTTTGACCTCCCCCACCCCAGGGAAGAGCAGCCTTGCTAGGCCACAGAGGAGGACATTGCAGCCAGTCCTGATGAGACTTGATAAACTAGGGTCAGATGGAAGAAGAGGAGGACCTCCCCTATCAGTGGACTTAGAGAGGGACAGGGAGGAGATGAGGGAGGGAAAGTGGGATTGGGAGGGAAGAAAGGAGGGGGCTACAGCTGGAAAACAAAGTAAATAACCTGTAATTAATATTAAAAATTATTAAAAGTTATATAAAAAAATTCCTTAGGGAACAACTGGTAGGAAGTGCTGTGAATAGGTCTTGGATATGCGCTGACCACACTGCTGGCTCTGTTTTAACCTCTGCATTTCTCCACCTGTATTAAGAACAGTTGGAATCTGGTCTCCTGCAATAATCTACTGATGGTTAAAGCTCACCTATGCCCAAGCCTAATGCCTGTTTTTTTTTGTATTTTGTTAGCAGCTGAATGCTGTCAATACCCAGAATAACAGTTTTGCTTGTCTGGTGGACTCTTCCAATGATCAGTGGTTAGCATGTTCAGCTGGCTTTTCCACCACACCTTGTTGTCTGGCTTCACGTCTAACGAGACTGAAAATGAAAATCATTTCAAAATGCTTTTTAGAATCTGAGAAAAAAGAATGAGGCATGGTTATTGGGGTTCCACACACATTTTCCTGCTCTTATTTTCATCTATGGTTTTTGACCTGTACATTTATCCAAGTCTCCAGATCTCTGAGTTAATTAAATGTCATTCTGTTACAAAATACTCAGTCACTAGAATTTTGTTATAACAATGAAAAATGGATAAAGATTTCTTTCAAAATATGATTGAATCTCAGAACAGAGTGTTTTAAATTGAATATATATCTATACTTACATGAAACTAGAAATATATAGATGTGCAAAAGGCAAAGCAGGAATAATCATTCATTCTTTTGACACCTTCTAAATAAATTTGTCAATGATTGTATCAAAAGCTCTAAGCATTTAAAATAACTTTCAATTATAACACCCAACATTAGAATTTTTAAAATAAATATATAGATATTAACAAATAAATACTTATTGGAATAAAAACTATTAAAATACATAGGAATAACAAGGATTGTTGTCTTTGAAAAATATACAGTTCTATGCTATTATAGCATATAATAGAGATTATATAACAAGACAATCACTATGAGCTAAAAGGGACAAGCCAGTCACCGTAAAGTGAACACAGCCATTTTAGGTTCTAGAAAAGTATAATTTATTTAAAAATGAAAGAAAATAATGGTTAGTAATGAGTGGAAATTTGGGGAGAAAATTGGGGGCAGATAAGAGGGAGTTTTGTTAAGTGATATATTTTCCTTTATTATTGAAATTAAAGTATATCATTACTCCCTTCTCTTTCTTCCCTCCAAACCTTCCATATACCTTCCTTTCTCTCCCTTTCAAACTTCTGATGTCTCTTTTCACTGATAATTCTTATACTTGTATGTAAATTGCACACAGACAAATATGTTGTGCATATATTCCTAAATAAAACCTGCACAATCTGTAATGTTCCTAATATGCATATGTTTTCAGAGCTGATTGTTTGATATTGGATATCCAATTGGTGGGTTCTTCTCTGGAGAAGACTATTTCTCCTACTCTCTGCATTTCTTTGTTGCCTGTGGTTTCTTTCAAAATTAGTTATACGTTTGTTCAAAAACTAAGGAGTTTCATTATGAAATTTCCAATATGTTTAAATTTCAATTCTGCAATATGGAAAGGTTCTGTAGTTTGTGGATCAACATGAATGCATTTCATACTGTTGAGGCACACACTAGAAAAAGCTTAAAGCAAATGGGACAGACATTGGAAGAAGAGGAAAACAGAAAACATGACAGGAGCCTGCCACAGAAGGCCTGTGAAAGACTCTATCCAGCAATGTATCAAATCAGATCTGAGACTCTTAACCAAACTTTGGGCAAAGTGCAGGGAATCTTAGGAAAGAAGGGGGAGATAGAAAGACCTGGAGGGGACAGGAGATCCACAAGGAGAGCAACATAACCAAAATATCTTGGCACAGGGGTCTTTTCTGAGACTGATACTCCAACCAAGGACCATTCATGGAGATAACCTAGAACCCCTGCACAGATGTAGCCCATGGCAGCTCAGTATCCAAGTGGGTACCCTAGTAAGGGGAACAAGAATGTCTCTTACATGAACTCATGAATGTCTCTGACATGAACTGCTCTTTGATCACCTTCCCCTGATGGGGAAGCAGCCTTGCCAGGCCAGAGAGGAGGACAATGCAACCAGTTCTGATGAGACCTGATAGGGTAGGGTCAAATGGAAGGGGAGGAGCACCTTCCCTATCAGTGGACTTAGAAAGGAGCATGGAAGGAGATGCAGGAGGGAAGGTGGGATTGGGAGTGAATGAGGGAGGAGGTTACAGCTGGAACACAAAGGGAATAAACTATAACTAATATAAAAAATAAAAATTTAATTTTAAAAAAGCGGCTGCCTTTTATCATGCCATGCAATTTTTGAGGTAGTGAGATATCTTATTTTATTATAACTACATTACTTTTGGGGAGTCTCAAACTACTATATCAGAATTCTTTTCCAATCTCAATGTCATGTGACCAGGAAGCATCTTAGTAATAGCAGGGTTCCTTTGATAACTGCTTGGAGTAATAGCTGTGAGTTTCCAGTTAGTACATCTTACTCCTTACCAGACACATGCGATTGCTCTGTGAGTGTGAACTAAGTGTGCCTACACAAGGCATGATCATTTTATATATTAAATGTTAGAATGTTTAAAGTATGCAATTTCCTTGTGAAAATAAACAGAATACTAGGTGTGATCCAAGGTGTGATAATTTCATATATCAAATGAGAGTCGGCAATGTTAGAATATTTAAAGTATACAATTTACTTGTGGAAATAAACAGGGGCCTACTTCAGATATTCATCCATCTTTGCATAATGGAGCAAATTTACTAAAACTCTAAGTCGTTGCCATACTTTTCCCCTAAAATATCTAACTCCTATATTTATCCTACCTATCTCTCTGTATTTTGGAACCTTGTTGTCACAACCTTCGTGGTTCCTTTTCTTTTTTTTTATTTCTTTTTTATTTTTATTTTATTTTATTTTTAATTACACTTTATTTACTTTGTATCCCTCCTCTAGTTCCCTCCCTCCTCCCCTCCCAATCCTTTCCTTCTTCCCCTTTCTCCACGCATGCCCCTTCCCATGTCCACTGGTAGGGGAGGGTTTCTTTTTCTTCCTTCTGATCCTAGTCTGTTAAGTGGCATCAGGAGTGGCTGCATTGTCTTCCTCTGTGGCCTGGTAAGGCTGCTCCCCCCTCAGGGGGAAGTGATCAAAGAGCAGGCCAATCAGTTCATGTCAGAAGCAGTCTCTGTTCCCATTACTATGGAACCCACTTGGACACTGAACTGTCATGGGCTACATCTGTGCAGGGGTTCTAAGGTTTCTCCATGCATGGTACTTGGTTGGAGTATGAGTCTCAGGAAAGACCCCTGTGTTCTTTGGTTTTTTTGGTTCTGTTGCTCTCCTTGTGGACCTCCTGTCGTCTCCAGATCTTACTATTCCCCCTTCTTTCAAAAGATTCCTTGCATTCTGCCCAAAGTCTGGCTGTAAGTCTCAACATCTGCTTTGATAGTCTGCAGGGCAGAGCTTTTCAGAGGCTCTCTGTGGGAGGCTCCTAACTTGTTTCCTGTTTTCTTCTTCTTCTGATGTCCATCCTCTTTGCCTCTTGGGATGGGGATTGAGCATTTTAGCCAGAGTCCTCCTTCTAGATTAGTTTCTTCAGGTGTACAGATTTTAGTAGGTTTATCCTATGTTACATGTCTATATGAGTGAGTATATACTGTGTGTGTCTTTCTGCTTCTGGGATAGCTCACTCAGTATGATCCTTTCCAGTTCCCACCATTTACCTGCAAATTTCATGATTTCCTTGTTTTTCATTGCTGAGTAATATTCCATTGTGTAGATGTACCACAATTTCTGTATCCATTCTTCAGTTGAGGGGCATCTGGGTTGTTTCCAGCTTCTGGATATTACAAATAAAGCTGCTACAAACATGGTTGAGCAAATTTCCTTACTTGTGTACTTGAGCCTCTTTTGGATATATGCCTAGGAGTGATATAGCTGGATTTTGAGGAAGCGCTATTGTTTTCAAAGCAAATGAACCCAAGAAACATGGTCCCTGTTCTTACCCGTGTTTAGTTGAAGTTTCTTCTCATTGGCTTTATTCCTATAACTTCATCTTTTGTTTTATACAAATCACTACTTCACTTTTCAATTTCTCATTAGTCTATTTCCCACCCCAACACCTTCATTTTTTCCCCCTTATAAGAAAATAAAGATCTGCTCTGGTCCCATCATGTTAGACTATTTGACTATTTTCCCACAAACACTAAAAGTAAATTTCTCTGAACTTATACCTATTCTTTTTTTTTTTTTTATTCCTGACCAAGTGTCTGAAAAGTCTCCAGTGTAAGAATCTTACTTGCCTCTTTGAACAGTCTTCTCTTCCCCAGAATTATTCTTCTCCCTGTGACTAGGATTGTCTCTTCATATTCCTTCTTATCCACTGTGTACAGAAACACTGCTGCTTACAATGGTGGCATTTTCTCTACTCCTTAACGCATAGACCGTCTGTATAAAATTACCAATGAGACCTTCAATCATCTTCTGCTGCTTTTTCCCTCTCAAGTTTTATTTTGTGTCCTTTTCCTATTACTACTACTTCCCCTTCCTTTGTATTCCTAAGAATCAAACTCTGGGGCATGCTAAACAATCAGCCTACAAGAGAGTACACTAAAGATGAGCTGTGTCTATATTCATTTTTATTTCTTATTTAAGACATTATCAAATTCCCTATGCTAACCTTGAATATAGTTCATCACGCTATTACCCAGGCAGGCCTACATTTGTGATCCTTCTCTTTTAGATTCCTAAGAAACTGAAAATAAAGCCTCCTACTTTCAAACTGATTCCTAAATTCTTTAAGTATCTTGAGTTTGTTTCTAATATAGACAGTCCATATTTATTGGTGCTGGGGAAATGGTTTGTACTTCCTGTTGGTATAATGTTCTTTTGGAATGTATACACTTTACCTTGTTCATTCAAATGCTGATTTCTCTTCCCAACTCTCTGGTTTCAATCCGGACATTGCATTGTGATACTTATTCTAAGCATTACCTGTCTCAACTTTGTGTAAACATACCAAAATAAAACAACTAGCCACAATGTTGAGCAAGGGAAAGGAAGCAGAAAGAGAGGGAGGAGTCAGAGGACAGGAAGCCATGGGAGGCAAAGAGCTGGGAGAACTGAGGCAGGAGAGAGATCTTGGAATGACGTGGACAGCTGGACTGGACCTAATATATCACTAAAAACAAGTATAATGTGGAAAATCTAAATGTTAGGAGACTATGAGGGCTTGGAGGTTTAGAATGGAGTAACTATTGCCCAGAATTGTGTTCTAGGTTAATTAAATAAATCATAGCCTCCGTGTGGTGATTTGGTTATACAGCTGTTCAGGATTAACAGCAGCTTTACCAGAAGATATATCAATAGTAAATATTAATCGATACTTACAACTTCCCCTCCTTGTTGCTGATTCATTCTGCAGATCCCAGCTAAGAGAACATTTACTGAGACTGCACTCTTTCTACCTTCAGAGAGTCCTACCTTACCATATAGGTCAGCATGTGACAAATAAGATTTCAGAATTACCAGTTTTTATCGTATTTAGGGACAGGTTATATTTCCAAGAAAAGTACTGAGGTTTCAAGTGATCACTCTTGAACACATTAGTCCATAAAGGTGTACACAAAAGATACTGAAGTAATCCCCCTACACAACACAATTAAACCAAGGAGTTAATGAGGTGTTTCTCAATAAGACTATTTCCTCCTGGGATTAATACCCAAAGGAAGATCACAATTATTTAAAATTTGTTTTGTTGTGAATTATTACAGGTCCTGGAACCAAACAGGAAATCGCTGCCAGGAAGCTGAAGCACACTTAATGGGTAGCATTCTACTGGAAAGTGTTTGAAAGGAGAAGGGATTCTCAATTTTAATTTACAGAGTGAAGGATGGTGAGCCTCCTCCTTCCTGCTGGAGGTTAAAAGGAAACAGCACTCAATAGTGCCATCACCTTGGGCTTTCTGTGGGCTCAGTAAGTGCTCAAGTGTGTCTTTCACCTTTGTGCTCAACCTCTCAGTCACTAGGGGCATAATGTGGGAGAGGATGCAGTTTTAGGCAATAAAGTCTATGAGTTAATCTGTAATTTAACGATTGCATTGTGTTGGAAAACTAAAAAAAAAAAATAATGTGAAAGTCTATTAGAAAATTTCAAAATGTGAAAACTAAAAAGGAATATTTTCTATGCCCACTCTTCTTTAATTTAAATATGGCTCAAAACTTAAACTTTGCAACCTGAGATAGAGTCAACAGTAGTATGTTTGTTCCACATAGAACGGTAAGGTCTTTCTTTGAGTAGCTTTTCATTGTTGTCCCTATGCCCAACAAAAGAATCTGGAACATTCCTGTATCTACTGAATGAGTGATTTCAATAATCAAGAATGGAGAGTTCATGGACGATACCATACTATTTTATATTCTTATATTAACAAGTACACAAAAGGATGCAGTCTTTCTTTGTTAAGGCAATAAAACTTCATACTTTTTAATATCTGTGATTTTATTGTTTAAATTCTGATCTTTATACTCCTGTTCCTTACACACAGTTGGTTAATAAAGTGCTTTTGAGGTTGGTTTTTTTGAACTTTCAAACATCTTTAGTTTAGTTCTTGTGATATATGTGACAAAAATCCTTTAAAACTTTAACACAATGTGCATGGTGAGGTTTGAACAGAAGTTTCTCTCTCTCTCTGTGTGTGTGTGTGTGTGTGTGTGTGTGTGTGTGTGTGTGCATGCCTGTGTACATACGAGATGTGTCTAAGACACAGAGATAGGCAAACTCTGCTATCATACAAAAAGTGCCTATGGAATCTTTGGTCACTATGCTAGTCTCAAGTTTCCTTCATAGAGGACGAGATTATCCTATTACGTTCACAAATTCTCATATTTCTAAAGAGAGGAGAGCACACATCTAAACTGTGGAGTAGGAAAATTTTAGTGTGTTAATTCAGCTTCCAATTTCAGTGATGGTCAGGCTTAGAGTTTAAAATCATGTCCTTTGCTCTTTGTAATTCCATTGTAAATACTCTGGATTCTGATTCTCATTACTCTTTGTCCTCTAATTTAGGTTTCAATGTAATTGGAAAGATAACTTTCTGTTAATTAAATATTTTCTTGGACAATTTCATACCTGTATGTGATGCATCCTGATTTTGCTCACACTCTTACTTAATCCTATCCCACCCCTGCCAATCGCACTTCATCACTACAAGTTCATTTCTAGAGTCTTTTTGCTCATTTTAGAATCACAGTGGAGCATCTAGAATGATGGAATTTGATCCTTTGTATAAAGAGGGGAAGAAAGGACACTAGCCTTGGAAGTTACCTTCTGGGTGAGATCTTGAAGGACACCATCTGCATTTGCCCTGGGAGTTACCTCCTGGAAGAGATTTTTAGGAAGCATCATCTCCAATTAAAAGCCTAACTGAAGAAACATACTTCATCAGCACAAAGACAACTCTAACTAAAATATCTCCTTGTAAGTATCACCATCTTTTTCTCTTGATCCCTGTGATTTGAACTCCTCTAATCCACAGACTTAATACATTTTACCAGAATTTCTGCCCGTGGACTCCCAGGAACCGATTCTTTCATAAGCATGACAAACAACACAATGGTGACAGAATTCACCTTACTGGGCATCCCTGAGTCAGACGGCCTGGAGGATGTCCTGCTCTTCCTGTTCTCAACGTTCTATGCCTGTGCCCTCCTGGGAAACCTGCTCATTCTTACTGCAGTCATCTCCTCCCCAAGACTCCACACGCCCATGTACTTTTTCTTGGGCAACCTCTCCATCTTTGACTTGGGTTTCTGTTCCACAACAGCTCCCAAGATGTTGTCTTATCTTTCAGGACAGGGTGGAGGGATCTCTTTCCAGGGCTGTGTTGTACAACTCTTTTTCTATCATTGTCTAGGTTGCACATTGTGCTTCCTATACACAGTGATGGCCTATGACCGCTTTGTCGCCATATGCTTCCCTCTGAGATACACAGCCATCATGAACCACAGACTGTGCTGTGCCTTGGCCACAGGGACCTGGATGAGTGGCTGTGTGCATGCCACTATCCTAACTTCCCTCACTTTCCAGTTGCCCTACTGTGGCCCCAGTGAAGTGGATTATTACTTCTGTGACATGCCTGCAGTGTTATCATTAGCCTGTGAAGACTCCTCTGTAGCACAGAGAGTAGGCTTCACAAATGTTGGCCTTTTATCTCTCATTTGCTTTTTTCTTATCCTTGTGTCCTACACTCGGATTGGGATCTCCATTTCAAAAATCCGTTCAACAGAAGGCAGGCAGAGAGCATTCTCCACCTGCAGTGCCCACCTCACGGCCATTGTCTGTGCTTATGGCCCGGTAATCATCATCTACCTACAGCCCTGTCCTAGCCCAACACTTGGTGCAATTATTCAGATTTTAAACAATCTTGTGACACCCACCCTCAACCCATTGATCTACAGCCTGAGAAATAAGGATGTGAAATCAGCTCTGAGGCATGTGTTTCTTAAGAGATGTCTCAGTCTGGATAATAAATGAAAGCATCTATTTCCTGAGCAATGTCTGATTCACCATTTAAAAGATCAGATTTGCATATACAGCTTATTTCATAGGACAAATGGTATCTATAATGTCCAAGGCATATTAAAATGTAATGTACAGTACATTAATTTACCACTTCCTTCATCATTTGAAGATACATATTTAATTTATATGTCCCTATGTTTTATAATGAATACAAGTGATAAAATCTCTTAGCAGATGCTGTGTTGACTTTTATGCTGTGTGTATTCTTTCCAGTTACCACTATTTTCTCATGTATTTGTTAACTAACTCTTTACAAGGATTAGGAGACATATATTCTCAAATAGACCAAGCTAGAATTTTATATCCTTTTCAAAATAGAGAAGGTAAGTGCTATTTTTTCCACTGGAAACTCATATTTTAAAACTAGTGTACTTTATATTTAAGATGATCTCTTCAGACTATACAGTCTTGGGTGACTTCAGACTTGTTCCTTTGGCACATCTTCTCTTCTGGGATTTATATGTTTCTTGTGCTATAATTTTACCCCTGAAAAGGTGTGTACATAGATAATTCTCACTAGGTGATCAAGAAATCCAAGTTGGTTTTGCAAAATTGGCTCAAATCAGATAAAAGGACCAACTAAATTCAAATACATTCATGAGTTGTTTTTTTTTTTTTTTTTTTTTTAAATAAAGAAAGATTGGCTTAGGTATGATGTGTTGAAGAACAGTTTCAACATTTCAGTGGAGACAAACTGAGTCAGGGCATAGATCCCCTGGCTGGCTGCCTGGCTTGTGACCTGGCAGACTTTTTCTTAGGATAATTTTCCAGTGCTGGAACTGATGGTTACTGACCATGGCTTCCACTGATAGTGGCAAAATGAGGGGCCAGAATTAAATTGCTGGTGGCCAGCCAGTGCTGTCAGGGGCTTACAACTACCATGTAAGCATCAGAGATAGGGATGTTGTCTCCAGAGGGGACTTACACTGACTGTGGCAAGCACCTAAAAAGAAAAGGAAAGATGGAGAAAAAATTTCACACACACACACACACACACACAATGATGAAGAAGACATATTCCAGCAGGTAAGTCCTAACAAGGCTTCTTCCTTAACCTTTTTAAATTTAGCTTCTCTTATGTGTGTCTTTTATTTTACATATACATACATACACACACACATACATACATACAGGTAGTGGGTGGATGAAGCAAACTCCAAAGAGTGAGGTCTAACCCAACCTTACATGCATACATCTTGATGGATGGAACAAACTCCAGAGAACCAGTTCCAAACTACTCTGCATACATATGTACCTTGGTGGATGGAACAAATGCCAAAGAGAACAAGTTCCAAACCACACTTTTACTCTTTTTCCAAGAGCTCATATATCAAAAAGTGGTTACATTCTATTTTTCTTTAAGTGAATGACTACAATGAGTATACATAAGAAAAACATGTTCCCCAATACCTTCACATGTTTCACGTAGTATGGATGAAAAACAAGTTAATTCAAGAACCCCATACACACTTTTAACTAATGAACCAGTTTATAGATTAACAAGGTGAGTGAGATAATTTCTCAGCCAGCTCTTCTTTACTGGCAGACTGCAGTTTGCAGTTACAAAGAAAGAAACAATTATCTTAAAAAACTAACCTTATAAAAATCTTAAAAGAATCACTAAAAACTAAACTTTCATATAAAAAACAATCAGCCATCTCTACTTAAAATCTTTAAGGTAAACATCTACTCATTAACAACTTTTAATAAATCAAAACAGGAAGTTTATGGCAAAAAGTGGGTACAAGAAATTAATCACCTTGAAGTCCAGCTTCAGTGAGAGTCACATTAACTAGTGATAATTGGGATAATGTTGTTGCTCACCAACATCAAAAAGTCTCTGGTTTTACTATTAAGGCTGTAATTTCCTGAACTTCAAACTGTTCTCAAAGATCTACACAATGGAACATTACTCAGCAATAAAAAAAAAAAAAAAAAAAACAAACAAACAAGGAAATCATGAAATTTGCAGGCAAATGGTGGGATCTGGAAAAGATAATCATGAGTGAGCTATCCCAGAATCAGAAAGATGCACACAGTATATACTGACTCATATAGACATATCATATTCGATAAACCTACTAAAATCTGTACACCTAAAGAAACTAATCAAGAGGGAGGATTCTTGTTAAAATGCTCAATCCCTATCCAGAAAGGCAAAGAGGATGGACATCAGAAGAAGAAGAAAACAGGAAACAAGTTAGGAGCTTCCCACAGAGGGCCTCTGAAAGGGTCTGCCCTGCAGACTCTCAAAACAGATGCTGAGACTCATGGCCAACTGTTGGACAGAGTGCAGGGAATCTTATGAAATAAGTGGGAAACAGTAAGATCTGGAGAGGACAGGAACTCCACAAGGAGAGCAACAGAACCAAAAATATGAGCACAGGGGTCTTTCCTGTGACTGATACTCCATCCAAGGACCATGCATGTAGATAACCTAAAACCCCTGCACAGATGTAGCCCATGACAGTTCAGTGTCCAAGTGGGTTCCACAGTAATAGGAACAGGGACTTTCTCTGACAAGAATTGATTGGCCTGCTCCTTAATTACCTTCCCCTGAGGGGGGAGCAGTATTACCAGGCCACAGAAGAAGACAATGCAGCCATTCCTGATGAGACCTAATTGACTAGGATCATAAGGAAGGAAAAGAAGACCTTCCCTTTTCAGTGGACTTGGGGCATGCGTGCGGGGGCAGGGGGGAGGGATTGGGACAGGAGGAGGGAGGGAACCATAGGGGGGATACAAAGTGAATAAAGTGTAATTATGAAGAATTAAGAAATGGAAAAAAATAAAAAAATAAAAGTAAAAGTTTAATAATAATAAAAAATATTTTCTACATTAGAGCCCCTAGCAAAAGGCATCTTTACTTAACTTTGCTAAGCAATCTGTTTTCCCTAAGATGTTCCACATCAGAGCTACTAGTAAAAACATCTTTACCCAACCTTGATAAACAAACTGTTTTTCCAAATTCTACCTAAGGGTAGTGGCCATTGCTAACAATCTACATCTGCAGGTTCTTTTTGGTACTGGTGGTTACAGCATTAATCTGCTCCAGCAACCATTCCTGAAAGAGATCAAGCATTATTTTCAATTGTAGGTGCCAGGTATACTGTTTAGTGAGAGGCTGGTAGCCCCATTAGAGTTTCCATACAACTCATATGCTATGAGAGATGTGGTGACCCTAAGGGCAATAAGCAGAGCTATGCTCCAGAACAGCATGAAGTCCTCAGGACATGTAGTTCTTGGGTTTATGTCTCTCCAAGACAAATTCATCATGACTGCTTCATTCCAAGAATTATGGAGCTGTTTTCCTGTTCTTGCCTGGCTCTCAACAGCAGTTTATCAACATCAGGCAGTCATAACTAAGGGAAAGTTACATGTGTGTTTCTTTCCTGAAATTACCTTTCTCCAGTCTCTGTGCTCCAAAATGCCAAGAAATAAGTGAATGCATTATTTACAAAACTTAGTTATTTTAATGAATATGTTCTTCTTGTTTTCCTGGTTTTTTAGTTTTCTCTTAGTTTTTGTTTTGTTTTGGTTGGTTGTTTTTCTGTTTCTTCCAGCTATTCAGCACTTTTATTGAATGCTATAACCATTCCCATTTTAAAAGATTAAATGAATGCATTATGGAGAGAAAGGAAAGAAAGAAGAAAGGAAAAATCTAGCTGTGTTGTAGAAGAGAATTATTACTGCATAATAAAGTGATTGGGTGTGCATTTTTTCATTAAGTTTCTATATATATAGTTATATATGTAACGTATTTGAGCAGTTCTGTTAGAAAATATTCTAACGGGGGTCTGTGATATGCTGTCCAAAGATCTCTGAGATGATATACTAAGGCACACAAGCATACAGTCATTTTCTGCAAGAAATCAAATAGGCATTTGTATTGCACAGGAAACCTTAGGTGCTTTCAGACGGCCACAATTCTTTTGAAATATTAAGCATAATGTTAAAGAATGAAATGTTACTCACAGTTTTATAGCCCCTTCTATATTCAGCATAAGCACTAAAAGTGAAGTAACTACCCATTGCATCAGGAGATTATAGTTTCAAACATTCTGCTATTCAGGAGCCACCACAATCTGTCCTACATCACACACACACACTTTCCTTTCTGCAATTGCCTACTGGACAGAATGCCAAAGGGACATGTTTTACAATCTTGTCTCATTTTTTCTTTTGCTTTCCCCCCACATTTATTGGAGTATGTGTGTATGTGTGTGAGAGAGAGAAAGAGATAGAAAGAGAGAGAGAGTTATGATTTGGGTTTTGTGGACTTAATAACTTGGCACTTTACAGCAAAATTCAGTAATACCACATATTTAATTTGAATGCTACAATAGAAAGTCTCATTGAATCATACCTTAAAGTTTTCCTATAATCCATAATAAACTGTATTCCTAGCTGTTGCCACCTTTCCTCTCTGTCAGTAGTTTCTTGATAAGGTTTGGAGTCTAAGAACCTGTACACCAAAATGTATTTAGTTCAGGAAATCATCAAAGCTGGATCTGGTTCTTCTACTTTGCAGCTCACCTTCCTTTCCTCACCAAATTCCAATTCCAACAGAAAATCCTGTGAGTTACTATTGCGCGATATACAATAGCTGATCATTCTCCTGACAAGTCATTATTACAAAAACATCACATGAAATCATAGCAGTTTGTTGCAAGAAAATGTCTCTATTAAAACATTACATTTTATTTTTATAAGCATAGATGATATTAAACACTGCTAAGTAAAGAGAGCATACTGCAAAATAAATATTTTTTGACTCTTGGTTCTGATGAAACCTCCATAGACTAGATAATATTAAATTTTTTTTAGTGTAGAGAAATATGGAAAGGGTAATAAAAACATGTGGACTACAAAGAATCCATAGCCCCTTCACTGAGATTCTCAAAAATATTACTATTATATTTTATTTACATTTTTCCATAATTTGCTCTGTGTGTCTGCACATGTGAACCTCTCTCTTTCTGTGTGTGTGTGTGTGTGTATGTGTGTGTGTGTCTGTGTGTGTGTGTGCATGTACAGTCATGCTTTGTTCTTGCCATTATTTCATCTCTGGAATCATTTGTTTACCACTGGCAAAATTATTTATCAGTTGTCTAATGTGTTACCTAAAAAATTACTTGATGAGAAAAGTATTTCATTTTGTATTTTTAAAATTATCTTTTTTGAAGGCAGGAATACTTAGAGATTATTTCAATAGCTTATTAGGTAGAAACATGTTCACCTGGGTCATTAACATATGCTTCTCAACCACAGATGGATACATACTCTAATATAAACCCTAGAAAACCCTAGGTCAGTGGTGACATTTATACTCTGATCTCTCACAATTCAGCTGTGACCACCTTCCATGTGCCCAGAACATTTACTATACCTTTAAGCTAAAGAGGATCATCTAGCGCCTTGTCTATTTTACAATTAAATGTTAATAGTTCAAAAATGTTTGCTGATAGACATTGTAGTCATGATAGGAGATGGAACAATGGCAGAGGGCTCAGGGTGGCTTCAATTGCCTTCTATGGTGAGACAGCATTACACTGCATCTCGCAACGTTGGGAGAAGATGAAGATTCAGACTTAGAAGTGTGGTTTCCATTGACTGTACATCCCCTTTTACATCATCAAGAAGGCAAGCAGCCTAAGTCAAATGGTTGTGAGTGGCAGACCATGTATATTATGGTCACTGAGTAATGAAACCCCAACTTAGTCATGCTTTACTTATGAACTGGGTTTCTACTACAGACTACCTTTCTCTTGAAGGGCTCACCTCCATTCTGTATATCAGCACAGCATTCTAAGAAGCTTAGTGCAGCTGAAACCTATCTTGACAGCCTGAATTATGAGAGGAAGTAGTCATAAGAAAAAAGACAAAATCATTTAGTTGAGACAGTTCAAAGATATATTAGATAAGTAGATAGATAGATAGATAGCTGATAGATAGATAGATAGATCAATAGATAGATAAATGACAAACAGACATATGAAGTTGCTACATTCTGACTTCACTCCCACCCCCTCTCATCTTTCTTCAGAAAAGGGAAGGCTGCCCATGGATATCAAGCAGCCATGGCATATCACGTTAGATTAAGACTAGACACCTCTTCTCCTATTACGGAGAAATGAGACAGCCCAGTAGGACAAAAGGACACCAAAGGCAGGCAAGAGAGTTAGAGACAGCCTGTGCTCCCACTGTTCATAGTCCCACAAGGAGACCAAGCTACACAACTATAACATATGTGCAGAGGTCCTAGGTTAGTCCTATGCAGGCTCCTTGGTTATTCAGTCCCTGGGACCCCCTATGAGCCCAGATTAGTTGTGCGGGTTTTCTTGTACTGTCTTGACCTTTGGCTCCTACAATCGCCCTTCCTCTTCAGCAAGATTTCCCAAGCTTCCTAACTTCCTAACATTTCCTAATGTTTGACTGTGGGGCCCTGCATCTGTTTCCATCAATTGCTGGGTGAAGCCTCTCTGATGACAATTGAGCTAGGCACCAATCTGAGTGGAACAGAATACCATTAGAAATCATTTTCTAACCTAAGTCTCTGAATTCTCCAGCTTCTGGATCCTGGCCCTCCTGGCAGGGGCAGGGTTAGGCTCCCTCTCATGGCATCAGTCTCAAGCTGGACCAGTCATTGGCTGGCCACTCCAACAAGTTCTGTGCCATCTTTACCCTAGCAAAATTTGCAGTCAGGACATATTACAGGTTGAAGGTTTTGTGGATAGGTTGGTGTCTCAGTCCCACCACTGGAAGTCTTAGCTGGTTACAGGAGATGGCAAGTTAAGGCTCTGTGCCCCCCATTGTTGGAGTTTTTTTTCTTTTTTTTTTCCCTCCCTTTTATATTAATTACACTTTATTCACTTTGTATCCCCCCTATGGTTCCCTCCCTCTTTCTGTTCCAATCCCTCCCTTCCTCCCTCCCTCTACACGCATGCCCCTCCCCAAGTCGACTGATACAGAGGTCTTCTGTTCTTTCCTTCTGATCTTAGTCTGTTAGGTTTCATCAGGAGTGTCTGCAGTGTCTTCTTTTGTGGCCTGGTAATGCTGCTTCCCCCTCAGGGGGAGGTGATCAAAGAGCAGGCCAATCAGTTCATGTCAGAGACAGTCCCTGTTCCCATTACTATGGAACCCACTAGGAGACTGAACTGTCATGTCATAATGTGCAGGGGTTCTGGGTTATCTCCATGCATGGTACTTGGTTGGACTATCAGTCTCAGGGAAGACCCCTGTGCTCAGAATTTTTGGTTCTGTTGCTCTCCTTGTGGAGCTCCTATCCCTTCCAGGTCTTACTAACTCCCACTTCTTTCATAAGATTCCCTGCAATCTCCTCAAAGTTCGGCCATAAGTCTCAGCATCTGCTTTGATAGTCTGCAGGGCAGAGCCTTGAAATTTGCAGGTAAATGGTAGGAACTGGAAAAGATAATCATGAGTGAGCTATCCCAGAAGCAGAAAGACACACACGGTATATACTGACTCATATAGACATATAATGTAGGATAAACCTACTAAAATCTGTACACCTAAAGAAACTAATCAAGAGGGAGGACTCTTGTTAAAATGCTCAATCCCCATCCAGAAAGGCAAAGAGGATGGAGATCAGAAAAAGGAGAAAACAGGGAACAAGTTAGGAGCCTGCCACAGAGGGCCTCTGAAAGGGTCTGCCCTGCAGACTATCAAAGCAGATGCTGAGACTTATGACCAACCATTGTTGGAGTTTTAACCAGACAGAGAGACAAATTTTCAACGAGTTGAAAACTATATCAAATGAAGAAGCTTCTGTTAGACTAGACAGCATTTATTTTCTCTCCCAAGTCTAAAATACCAATTCCCATTGTATACGGGTGTATTATAACTTTGTACTGATTCATCTGTTTGGGAAAATGAGAATATGGATAGCAAAATGGATGGCAAATGGGAAATAATAATGGGAGAGAGGAATGCTTTTGTTCCCACCCCCCCAGCATAAAGTCCTTGTTAACAATCAAATCAAAAACATTTTTTCTTCCACTTGCCTGGTACCAGTTAGAGACAAATAGTTAGACAAGACAAGAACACAGCTTAAGTGAATAGCAGGATTTTCTAGTTTTAAATAAGTTTGAGATGAGGAACAAAATAGGGGTAAGTTACAGAAAAATCAATGACAGTTTCAAAGGCAGACGTTACTGGGTTCCTGAACCTGAACAAGAACATTTTTTGCAGAGCTGTTCTGATAATATAAGAATGAGTAGGTTCATATCAGAGTCTCTGAAACACTGTTAATTCTTATCCAACTGACACTAGTGACAAATAATTCCTATGTATGTGCCACTAATGGCCTCAGTCTCATCAATATGGACACTATAAGGAATACAACTCACAGGATTAACAAGTTTTATACATTGCTTCCAAACTCTTTATTGTCCCATTTCTACTGTAACTATTTTTTTCTAACTAGGTGCTCTGAATACAAAAACTCAGTTACCCAGAGTTTCCAGAGGCTCACCTCAAGTATCCTATCATCCATCTTTCCCTTTATATATGTTCTCATGCCACTTGCATTGCTTGTCTTTCCATGTCTGCGATCAAAACAAGTTTAAAGGGGTTCAGTTTGTTTTAACTTGAGTTATGGAATCTGACACCCATCCTCACTTGATTCTGTGTGTCTGGGTATATAATGTAACAGATAAATTATGTTCGCAGAAATGTATGGTAGACCGTATTCATTTTACAATGGGTAGAAAGCAGAGGCAGTGAATGACAGGACTTGTGACAGGATACAAGCTTTAAAGGCATGCACTGCTTCCTCCAAAGAGCTGCATACGTATATTAAAGTTTCCATCATTAGTAATAATGTTAACATATCCCAACATATATTCTAAAACTAACATTACTTCTAAATTGTTCAGTGTCTCATACCGATCTAATAATTTAAAGATGACTTATTTTCTCGCCAATAATTTTTCTTTTCTCTTTGCTCATTACTTTCCTTTCTTTCATTTAATGAAAATAGATTCCTCACTCAACTATAACACACCAACAAGTTTTCCTTCCCTCCATCTCTCCCAACTTTTTTTCCAATTTCTACCTTGATCAAAATTACAAGCCCAAGCTAGGAATAAGATCCTGTAAATCAGGAAAGGTAGAGTTCCAGTTTACAGTAGCACAAGGTAAACACCCCAGTTCCCAAATGAAGAAATGGATGAACATGAAGGAATGATTAGGCTGATGTAAGACTGAACCTCAGAATGGCAAACACTAAGTCCTGTAGGTGAATGCTTGGCATATAGGGCTCGCAGACTGTGATTTAAGTTCCAACGGGCTTCAACTGCACTGCAAATTTGATCTTGCCAGTTATGACTCACATGCCCTATTTCTTAAGCCGGCTTCACTAGTTCCTTCTACTTTCCCTGAGAAATGTTTTCTATTCTTAACTTTTCTAATATCCAGAGATATCTCTTCTTGCTTAGCTTTGACTATCAGCACTTTATGTATCACCCAGATCACCTCCCCGTGGGGGGAGCAGCCTTACCAGGCCATAGTAGAGGACAATGCAGCCACTTTTGATGTGAACTGATAGACTAAGATCAGAAAGGAGAGGAGAACCTCCCCTATCAGTGGACTTGGGGAGTGGCATGCAAGCAGAGGGAGGAGGGAGGGTGGGATTGAGAGGGGAGGAGGGAGGGGCTTATGGGGGGATGCAGAATGAATAAAGTGTAATTGATGAAAAATTTTAAAAAAAAGGGGAAAAATAATTTAAGAACCTTAAATGACTTTCAAAAGTGGAGGAAAACATGGAGTTAATCAATTGGCATGGAGCACATCTCGCCCCTGGGGGCAATTGTCTCCTGAACCTACTCAGACCTCGGACACCACCACTGCTAGTTCTAGAACTGATGCAGGATGTTCCAACAAGGGGGTTAAGGCTTCTCATAATATTTCCTATAAGCCCACACCTGTTTGTCTATATCCCCCATTTTTATTCATTATTAGCCAGATAGAGCCAAGTAATTGTGGTAATGATACTTGCTTTTTTGCCCAATGCTGGAATGCTAGTAAATTTAGGTATGCCCTGGTTACTCGCATGCCTCACTGGGTGCCTGTGCCAGTTGATGCCCCTCACGCTATGACTCTCTTCGGACAGAAAAGGGATCTTGGAACTACAGCCACCATTGTTACTGCCATCTCATTGGCGGCTGTTGGAGCTACCACCGGGGCATTAGCCATGAGTCATACTGGGCAGACTGCTCAGACCCTGAATAATCATTTAGCCAATGTAGCTCATGCCTTAGTTGTACATAAAGGAATTAATGCTCAAGTAAAAGGAAGATTGATGGTGTTCAATCAGAGGATTGACCTCGTGCAGGAGCAAATTGATACCCTATGGCAAATCGCTCATCTTGGCTGTCAACGAAAATATGCTGGACTTTGAGTCACTAGCATATAACATGAGAATTTTTCCTGTGCTGCAAATCTGTCTAAACAATTGTCTAGCTATATTTTAGGTAATTGGACTGGAGAATTTGATACTACAATGGAGCAACTGAGAGTAGCCATTGTCACAGTAAATTCTACCAGAGTGGACGCAGGACTAGCCACAGGATTATCATCATGGATTGCTGCAGCCATGAATCATCTGAAGGAATGGGTGGGCATGGGAGCGTTAGCAGGCCTTCTGGTGTTGGTCTCCTTGGTTTGCCTGTGGTATATATGCAAGATTAGAGTCTCACAACAGCGTAATGCAGCCATGACCATTCAGGCCTTTACAGCCATAGAAGCAGGACAGTCTCCCCAAGCATGGTTGGCTACCATAAAAAGCTAAAATGTTACGCTCAGGATGCGAGGCTAAGCACTGCACTCAGGGTCAGCCGCTTTCGAACCAGAGAAGAGCATGTCTGATTGCATGCAGGTTGATGCCCCAGGTCCCGCCTCTGAGAAAAAGGTACCGGTCGGGTCTGATGCTCTTTGGGTGGATGACACCTAAATGAACATCAGTACAAAGTCCCAATTTATTTCTAATATCAGAGATCAGACCTCTACTCTTGCCTGATGCATCTAAAACAAAAAGGGGGAACTGTAGAGAGCTTCGGAATGCTGTGCCTTAAAGATGGAGCTGGTTTCTGCCTTCCACCTTCCCGATGGTGAGTGCTCTCTGTCACGAACAATTCCACATTTGGCTAAGGCTGAGGATCTGGCTTGCTTCCATGTATGTGGACCTATCTGCATTGCCCATGTGGCACGCTGGGGTTGGCTACCTAGAGGTTATTTAAGCTGTGGGCTGGCTTTCCCCAGAGTCAGATGATTGTTCAAGGTTCCTGAATAAACCGCATTGAAAAAAAAAAAAGAAGAAGAAGAAAAAAAAAACAGGAAACAACTAGGAACCTGCTACAGAGGGCTTCTGAAAGCCAGAAGAAGAAAACAGGAAACAACCTAGGAACCTGCCACAGAGGGCCTCTGAAAGCCTCTGCCCTGCAGACTATCAAAGCAGATGCTGAGCCTGATGGCCAACTGTTGGGCAGAGTGAATGGAATTTTATGTAAGAAGTGGGAAATAGTAAGAGCTGGAGAGGACAAGGTTTCCACAAGGAGAGCAACAGAACAAGAAAATTTGAACACAGGGAACTTCCCAGAGACTCATACTCCAACCAAGGACTATTCATGGAGATAACCTAGAACCTCTGCACAGATGTAGCCCATGGCAGTTCAGTGTCCAAGTGGGTTACATAGTAATGGGAAGAGGGACTGCCTCTGACATAATCTGATTGGCCTGCTCTTTGACCACCTCCCCCTGAGGGGGAAGCAGCCTTACCAGGCCACAGAAGATGGCAATGCAGCCACTTTTGATGAGAACTGATAGACTAAGATCAGAAAGGAGAGGAGAACCTCCCCTATCAGTGGACTTGGGGAGGGGCATACGTGCAGAAAGGGGAGGGAGGGTGGGATCGGGAGGATAGGAGGGAGGGGCTTATGGGGGGATACAAAATGAATAAAGTGTAATTAATAAATTTTAAAAAAAAATTAAACCCATTTCCTGGCCTCAGTGACTTCCTTTGAGGTCTGGTCAGGAGCTGCGACATCTCCATAACCCTTGAATTTTACATGACTACAAATTCACTTAGGTTTTTAAGAAACAGGCTAGTGCCAAACCCTTATGTGTTTTAGTACATTTCTATTGGACAAAAGCTGAGTAGTATGTGACTCTGTGATATCCAGTCAGGTGTAGAGTAAACAACCACCACCGAAGATTTTGGCTTGGAGGAATGCAAAGCCAAATGCACTGATTACAACTGTGGTTCCACCTCATTATGAGATGAAATAAACGAACTTTACTCTTAATTTATAAGCCAATGACGCAAGTCTCAAAAGAACAGAAGTTAACAATTTACATATACATAGTGGACTGTGAATAATTCAAATTATTTATTCATCATCTACCCCATACAATAGTTAGGATCTAGGAAACTCAAGTGCAAAACCATGAGTGTAAGTAACTGACAAATATATCATGAATTCTGCAGTGTTGTTTTCTATTCTTACTTGGTTACAAATTGGTGGTTTTAGTGGGCGATTTTTTTTTTTTGTTGTTGTTGTTTTTGAGGTTTTGTTGTTCCATAGGACAATTTTTTTTGTGTTTGAGAAGGAACTTAAAGTTTTGTGGGTAGGAAGGAGAGAGGCTCTGGAAGTACTTGAGGAAGTGGAAGAATGTGATCAATATATAATTGAATTTAAAACACTGTTTTAAACAATAAAAAGAAAAAAGAAATACACACCAAAAGAAACAATGACCCTTAAGGAAAACCCATACCCTATGATGTCATTGTTTAATTTTCTGACTAATTAAAAAACAAAGAAAAATGAGTATTTGGATGTCTTTCTTCATGAAAGAATGAAGTAGCTATCTTTGGGTTCTTTCCTGGGTATGGCAGCCACATGAACCAGCTGAACCTCTTAGTACAATATTGATTACAGGTGATCTCTAAAGCCGTATTCCTGCTTTCTGTGCTCCAGAAAGCCATGCAATGTAATATGTATTCTGATAGAACCCATACCACCATCAGTTTTTCCTTCTGCGATCTCTGCCTGAATGTCAATACACCCAAGCCATGAGATTTCCCAAAGGTTTTTTGCAGTGGCAAAATATAGTCATTATGTGAATTGGAATATTAATAAATCTCTGGTTATTGCTAGGCCCAGGGGCCTTTAGAAACCGATACTCCAACCAAAGCCCATGCATGGAGAGGACCTAGACCCGCTGCTCAGAGAAGCCCATTGGCTGCTCAGTTTGCAAGTGGGTTCCCTAGTAAGGGGGGGAACAGAGGCTGTCTCTGACATAAACTCAGTGGCCAGCTCTTTGATCTCCTCCCCCTGGGTGGTGCAGCCTTGTCAGGCCACAGAGGAAGATGATGCAACCAGCCCTGATGAGGTCTGATAGACTAAGGCCAGATAGAAGGGGAGGAGGTCCTCACCTATCAGTGGACTAGGGATGGGGCATAAGGGGAAAAGAGTGGGTGGGTGGGTTTGGGAAGAGATAAGGGAGGGGGCTGCAGCCAAGATACAAAGTGAATAAATTGTAATAAATAAATACCAAAAACTGTTTGGTTATCTTTTGTTTTTGTAATGCTTAGGTGGTATGTAGATATTATGAAATCCATATTTTGCATTTTGGGAAAGTGGAAATAAATCTGAAGTCCTCAGCAATGGAATAATTTTGCTACTTAAAGTAGGAAAAGAGCCTCTCTCTCTTTCATAATGAATGAGACTAGCAACAGAGAGCCATGATCCAGGAAGGACTTGTCAACATCATATTAAGGCCAGTGTGAGATTTTAGAGGAAGGAACTTTGGACTTAAATATTAAAACAAATAACCAGTGGATAATTCATATTTACCAATTAATTTCTTTTCTAAAGCATAAAATAATTAATATTCAGAATTGATACACTCATAGCTAAATGAAATTGGCATAATATGCCTTGACATATTTTACAAAGTATTTATTTTTGCAGTTTGTATAGTGCTGCAGTAAATGTCATGGCAAGACATAATTTAATATAGTTGAAAGATGAGATGATTCATTGTTGGCGGTGAGTGAAGCATTTACTTGATAATCTGTTTATCTTCTGTTTTGAAATGAAGCCAATCAGATGACCTGTAGGACAGGCTGGCTCATTCAGGAAGTTGGCCTGTGGTTGCCTGGCAACAAGCTGCATCAGCTGAGATGCTGCTGAGAGGAAACAGAATAAAATATTCTCTCTTACTCGTAATCAGCCTTTATTTTTAACAAGACTAGTATTTTATTATTTAACTCAGCATTCAGATACTGAAGTCTTTTAAATTTAGCAGTCAGAGGTAAGGAAATAAGCAGAAAGATGGTTGGTTAAGCCCCTCAGTTTTTCCCTTAGAATACATACCGTTCCACCAAGTAAAAGTAAATAGACTCTTCAAGATCATCTTCCATGAAAGCTTAAATGCATAGAATTTATACTACTTCTTCCAGAGGCTGCATGGAACTGGCTATGACAACAGCACCTCTGACCACCACATCAAGCTGATTACAAGTTTCTCTGAGAGCTCTGCAGTGCAGTTTTCATGAGTCATCGCCCAGGCTTGGATGGTGTGTGTGTGTGTGTGTGTGTGTGTGTGTGTGTGTGTGTGATACAGCTGCCTTGAAGTCATCCGTGCCTTTGTCAGTGACTGCTCATCCATCCCACTGTTGTTAATCCACATCAACTCATTGGACAGGCAAGGCAGCCTTCAGTTACCTTTTCTACTAGCATCAGGTTATGTCCTCACTAGCTGTTCCTTGTGGCCTTCAAATGCTGGACAACTGTTCAGTGTCTGCTCTGGAGTAAAGAGACTTTAGCATTGTCCTCACAGCATGTGTATAGACAACAGCTCTTAGTTTTTTCATGAACATGTATAGGAGTGAAACCAACCTACTTGTGTTATCTTAGCTACACTATTCTACCTTCATTTAACTCTTCTATGTATTCTCCCATGCAGTGTGTATGTTCCTCCGAGTTGCTGAGCTCCCCCTTCAAGAGATTTAGAAAAGGTCTCACAGTCATATTCACTGTGTGTGGCACTGGCTTATTCCTTCAATTTCCTGGGCTTTCTGTTTCATCCCTTTCTAATCTGAGTAGCAATGTCTTCTTCCTGTGGAAATGGATGGATTTGGAGATATCTATTAATCTATTAAACAACAGTTGTAATGATGGCTCACAAAACTAAAGTGGTATTTGAGAGATTTTTATATTATCCCAGTCATTGTCAGCTATATTATCAAATCAGTTGTAATCTGAAAATGTTAAGCATTTGGCACAATATCGTCACAGGTGCATATTATAGAACTATTCAGTATGTTATTAAACTTTGTCTTTAATTGACAGCATCGTTAATTCACAACATTGATTAACTATAATTCGCAAGAAATTAATCTCTTTTTTTCAGAGATATAGATACCCTAAGATTGTCCCAAGACAAAATAAATGAACATAGGCTAAGTAAATAGTTCAGGAACTAGTTTTCTCAGTCTTCAACTGAACTAATTTTCTCAGGAATCATTATCAGGTTTTGTCAAAGATTTAGTTATTTTATCATTGACAAATATTGTAAGAAGAACTGACTAATCGACCTCTACATCACACAGGTGAATGTGGAAGGAAATTACTGGGAGGAAGTTTTTAAACTAAATACTGAGATATTTGGAAAAGTTTGCCTCACCTACAGTGAAAGGAGGCAGAACCCAGGGTTTTTCCAAGTCAAAATGAGTTGTTTGGTGAAGAAAGTCTCTGTTTGGGGTATCTTAACACGTAACTTTCTGGATAACACATGTTTTTTTTTTTTAATGGTATTCTGTGTTCTCAATAATATTTAAAGGTTCTATCTATCTATCTACCTACCTCTCTATCATCTATCTACCTATCAATCTATCTATTTTTGTGCATATAAATAACCATGGGGGAGCATTGCCATGTGGGGGTATTTATAAAGCACTTCAAAGAAAGGAGACTGAGAACCCTGTGAGACACAAAGTTTAGGAGTCACCAAAGCATATGACTTTGAAAATATGGTCTATTATGAAGTTGAGGAAACCCTCTCATAGTTTAATCAACATCAAGTTTTATACCTCAGACTAACAGGAATATATGAAGAGTTAATGGTAGGTATATTTGAAAGCATAGTTATGATAAGCAGACAAACATTCGCAGGCAAATATACATCTCAGACTAGACAAGTTTCAAACAGTCAAGAACCAAGTGTCAAGACGGGAGGTCTGAGAAATCTGCTGACAATGTTTATAGTAGAGGCTTTTTTAGACTAACCTGATAAGATCAAAAAGGCCTTCATTCTTCTTCTTTAATGCTCTGTATTTGTATGCACTCTTGAAACTCATAACTCAATTCTCATTAGTAGTATTAGTTCCCCCCACCATCCATGAAGCAGGATAGTGCACTGTGAATTATATGTCAAATCCCAGGCTCCAGGGAGACACCTCCTCCAACACGGCAACACCTCCTAATCCTTCCCAAACAGTTCCACCAACAAGGGTCAATGCTCAAATATATGAGCCTACGGGGCTTATTCTCATTCAAATCACCACAAATATCCTTGTTTCTTCCTTGGATTCTGTTACTTTTAATTGAGAAATAATTCTCACCTCCAGAGCAGGTGGAGGCTCAGTTAGAAAAATACTGCTTGGAGAGGAAATAAAATGAGCATAATAATTGAACAAATAATGATACATTCCTACTGGGTAGGAAGCCTGTCCATTGATTTAGGCTGAGAGTAATGAAGACACTGACAGAAGATTGCAGGGATAAAGGCATGGCAGATGATTCTTTAAGAGTACTTGAGCCAAGTCTAGTTTTACTGTCACTGGATACAGCACAGCAAAACACTATACTCTACCTAACAGGTGAAGACAAAAGTAGAGCAGAATGAATGGTGAGGACAGAGTCAGTATACCAAAAGACCTGTCTGTGATCAGTACCAGTTTTTTGTTGTTGTTTGTTTGTTTGTTTGTTTTTTCTGACCTGCTCCTTTCTGTCATAAGCTCTCTTGAGTGATTGGCTCATTGTCAATCAGGTGATTCAAGGAAGCTTTATTCCTGAAAACCCAACAGGGCCGTGTGTGTGTGTGTGTGTGTGTGTGTGTGTTTAAATTTTAATTTTGTTTATTCATTTATCCGTATACTTGAGTGGATAAAAGTGTGGAGTTCAAAAATATGACCCAATAGGTAAAGTACTTGTTATCAATCATCAATAATTTTGAAGCAAACTATATTTGAACTAAAGACCTGGTTACTGAATTATAAACCAAACTGATTGGGTTTTTGAGGACCTTATCTTTAAAGCCCTTACCATAGAAAAATTAAATAAGATGGTATAGGTGAAAAAGTTCATCTCAGTGTCTGAAGAATAATTAATGCTCTAAAAATATGAGTTAAGAATCTAAAAAAATAGGAGACAGGAAATGTTAGTAGGCAGAAAGCATAAGTGTATTCCCAGTGCAAAGGAAGTTGTGGTAAGGCCAGACTTGACACAGAAAGAAGTAAAAGAAGGGTCAAAGGTATTTTCTATATTTAATCACAAAAAAGAAACTTCACTTAGACAAGAAAACTTATTTCAGCTATTTTTTTAATGAGGCTACAGATTACTTGCCCAGGAAAAGCATGGGCAATAAGAATAGTTATAGAATTAATTATGAGACACTGGTGATTGTTGAGGCAAAACAAAACAGAACATGCTGTAAATAAGTTTCTCTGTTGTGTGCTGTTTTGTTTAAGACAATGAAACCAGAGATTAATGATAAGGGATAATAATTTTTAAAAGTCCATTATAAACTCCAAAATCTAAACATCTAAGCTAAAGTGTGAAACACCCTTCTCAAGGATCTCTTCACTTCCTTGTTCCTCAGTGAATAGATTAAAGAGTTCAGCATGGGCGAGACAATATTATTTAATATTTGCACCACAGCCCCAAGCAGAGGGTTCGGTGTGCGCTGAAGATAGATAATGATCACAGGTCCATAGGCACAGAGGATGGCACTGAGGTGGGCACTGCAGGTGGAGAATGCTTTCTGCCTGCCCTCTGCTGAACGGATTCTCAGAATAGCAATCCCAATGTGTGCATAGGAGATACAAACACTGAAGAGAAGCATCAGAGCCAGAAAGCCAACATTGATGGAACCCACCTTCCGGGCCAGTGTGTTATCAGTACAAGCCAGGGGTAAAACTGCAGGAAGGTCACAGAAGAAATGATGGACATGATTGGGTCCACAGTAGGTTAACTGAAAGGTAAAGAATGTCAGAATGCTCGACTGAAGACATCCTATCACCCAGGATACTATGACCAAGCCCAGGCACACTCCTGGTTTCATGATGAGCATGTATCTCAGTGGGTGGCAGATGGCAACATAGCGGTCATAGGCCATCACTGAGTAGAGGCAGCCTTCAGTAGCACCCAGGAAGTGATAGAAGAATAGTTGGGCCGCACAGCCTTTGTAAGAGATAGCTGGGCTCTGGCCAGAGAGATAGTGGAGCATCTTGGGGCAGGTTACTGATGGGAACAACATGTCAAAGATGGATAGAAGTCCCAAGAAGAAATACATAGGGGTGTGAAGGGTAGATGAAGAAACTATTGCTGCAAAGATGAGCAAATTTCCAAGCAAGGTGAAAAAGTAGATGAATAAGAACACAACAAAAAGTAGAGTTTCCAGACCTTGTGTCTGGGGTAGTCCCAGTAGAATAAATTCTTCCAGCAATGTGTGATTTCCCATGGCTCAGGAAGTCTGTTTTACATTATTCTAAACATAAAAATATGAATGTGGAGGTTAATAAAAGTAAAGTGCTTCCTGTTATAAATTTTTATTAATTTTTTTGTCCTTAGTAATAACAATGAGAATCATTTCAAGGTTATCTGTGTGCTATATAAGCATAATATGAATACAGACTTCATATCTAAAGATATATTTCCTCTACAGCATGAATGAGAACAGAGCAAAAGCTTAACATGCCAAAATAACAGGTAAACTAAGATGACAGAGTTCAAAGTACCAAGCAATGACATGGTTTAGCTAATTCCCCTAATCCATCATTTAAAACACATAATGATAATCCAACCTGGAAGATTGTTCCTTTTCATTCCATTTGGAGAATTTTAAATCACTTGATAATATTAACTAGCACGCCAAGATATTCATCAAAGTTGAACTTGGGGTCCTTCACCTCTAATTTGAAGGATGGGTCATCATAAAGAGCAATTTAGGGTTTTTACACTATTCCAATATATATACACACACACACACACACACACATATCTGTGTATAAATGTAGATAGATCCACACATGCATATATATGTATATACATATATTCCTTGGTTAGAACATTTTCTCATATGACAATGTTCATTTACATAAAAATGAACTGACAGTAAAAATTTTCATATTATTTTAGATTTAAAATTCCTTAGAATTGAGCAGCCATGTTTCATTTTGTTGGTTTTATATTTTAATGGAGTTACATGCTATGTAAAGAAATGAATATCATATAAACATTGTACAATATATGATATTCATTTCTTCACATAATAACCATTATATATTGAATTTTGACTGATTAGAACATTGAAACAAATCAAACCTGGACTTCTTGGATGCTTAATATTTGCAAAGATTTTATTGACCAAAAATTTAAGGTAAATATGTTTCACTTTATCCAATGTTCTCAATAGATATTAGCACATACCTGGATATTACTAAAAATGGAAGAATGTTCCACAGCAGACATACAGATGTATTCTTTTGCTACATACATCCTCATGCATTGTGATTTGCATATGTCCATGCCATATTTTGCTTTGTTTCATTTGAATGAAAATAGGCAACTGAGTTTGCGAAGAACCCAAAAGTACCTCTGGGTGAGTGGGATAAGAAGTCTGTTGAAATACTTGCATTTCAAGGTTCTTGGGACTCAACCATGAGCAGACTGTTTTTCACATAGCATTTTTATTTTATCCATTTTCTTGGGATTCAAATTATACAGGAATCCTTCAGTCAACATTGCTCTGATGTCTAATGTTGAATTCATAGTCCTTTTCTCTAATCTCTTAAAATTGGTAATTCCTGTGTTAAAAAAAAATACCTTCTAAAACAGTGGAAGTGATAAGTCCTTACCATCAATGTCCAAACATGATGTTCTAGAGAGAAAGAGTCCAGAAAATACTAAGTTCAAGGTCCCTAAAATAAAGACTGTGATTTATAATCTAAATCTAATCTAGCATAGTGTGTATTAAAGAGCTGGAATTAAAACATTTGTTCAGTGGATGCATCCCTAAATGACAAGTTGGAAATTACTTTATGAACATGATTGAACTATGTGCTCCAAGAAGAGACCATGTCATTGATAGTAATTACTCTATCTCTATAACATCATATTTGAGATGTTCCATGATTGTGTTGACACAAATTGAAGGTTCAAAAATGGTTACTTTCAATCTGGAACCTTATTTAGGACTTTGAAACAATGAACTCCAAAGCCACAATGTTCATCTTTTCTTTCCAGATTCCATACCTACTGGAGAACATTTAGATACTGTTTACATTATGAAACATTTGATTCTTGAGGAAGGACAGAGGCGGGCTAAATGCCAAGCATCTCCATAATAACTGGCACTTAGTCATTTTACATTGGTGAAGGATGAAATATGAAAATAGTAAGTTGCATGAAAAGCAAAGAAAAGGAAATGGAATTTCCTGAGGAAAACCACATGAAACCATCACTGTTACTGAAAAATTACACTATTACTGAAAATTACATAGCAATATGAAAGAATATGAATAGGAATTAGTTAAAAGTATCTGAAGTAGAATAAAATCTTTTCAAACAACCAGAATGCTTAAGATGCATTTAGATTGATCATCTTAGTTCTTGTGATAATCGCATATAGTAAATTATTAAAATAATTTATTTTCATTATTGTATGAAGTTTATAATGGAAGTTTATTGCATTGAAGTCATTAAGTCTTGGATAGTTTGGGTTCTTGTTAGAAGAAAGCTAATATTCTTCCACTTATTCCTAAAATGTTTCACAATTTCTCATGGAAAATCATCTGGACTTTAATTTGACTTTTCTGTGTGCAGCATTGTAGGTCATGGTTACTGGTCGTTCCAGAGTTATAGAAACACATCTTTAGAGTTTTCAGGACAATTTAATTTAGTCTTGATGAGCAGAGAGAGTCATTGCAAATCAGGATAAAATGGAAAAAATACTGTTGGAAACTTGTAGTGTTTCTCTCTATAGGTGTAGTTAATGTGTAATGAACATTCAGGTATGCTTATTATTAGCTAGCTCAGATAATATTTTTCTTCTGAAACTCCTGTTAATAAATGAACATATGATTTAGCTTGGATCTGTTCCTGGCAGAAGGATGAGGGATAGTAATTAGAAAAGATGAGACTTTTAAGAGGGACAGATTTGTTTTAAATGTTAACTGCTTCTAGTTATTTGTGGAGAAGAAGAGTTGAGAAATGTTATTCACATCTTCACTTAAAGCAAAGGGAGGAAAACAGTGATTTAAGGTTGGCATGAACGCCATGAAGTATGAATGTCTCTTTTGGAAATACCCTTTGTTCCACATAGAGATAGCTGAATTTTGTTAGAAAATATGCAAGTGATAAAAAAAATGGGGACACACCCTTTAGTGCTTATATAACCCCATACAGTTCTCATGTGAAAACATTCCAACAGAGTGCAATAGAAATGACACTAATGGCTGGCCTCTGTGATGTGCATGGGTAGCAATAAGTCATGCCGCAGCTGATCCTAAAGCAGTTTATACAAGACACATACTATGATAACAATTCAAACCGAAGTAGACTCATGAGAAATGCCTTATGAAAAAAGTAATATTGCAGACTGAGATATTGTTTGCTACCATTTTATAACATTTCCCCTACAAACTCAGGTGTCATTTTAAAAAAGAAGTAAAATTCTATTCTCGCCAATTATATACTCAATACTAGGCAAGTTCATAGGAATCACAGATACACAGAAACAGAATGATAATTCAAATAGCAACTTAAGATGGCTCAGTATTAAAGTTTGTAAAGTATGGTTTTCCAAAAGACAGAACTCAAAATTAAAGCATTTTCTAGGAAAGGTAAAACATGGTCTATTCAGAGTAACTCAAACAGAACTGTAAAAACTAATTTGAGAATTTGTGTGTGTGTGTGTGTGTGTGTGTGTGTGTGTGTGTGTGTCTGTGTGGTATATTTGTATGTATGCAGATGTGTAGTGTACATTTGGAGGCCAAGGATCAGTTTCAGATATCTTGTGTATGATCCTCTACCTTAACTGAGACAAGATCTCTCACTGACTCAACAGCTTGGTGTTTTGGTTAGATTGGATGGTCTTCAAGTCCTCAGAACAACCTGTCAGCATGCCCCACCCACTGTTGCTGGGCTTGCAGATACGCATTATCATACCCAATTTTCATATGGATGTGGATTATCCGAACCGGTCTACTTCTGATTTTTGATGGTATAACGACAGATCCATAGTTTATAACTTTTAAGCTTGGCTTCCCATCTTAAGCAAGGATAAAATTGTGCACCAGACCTCCCCTATCGGTGGACTAGGGGAGGGGCATATGGAGGGAAAGTGGTGTTGGGAGGAGACGAGGGAGGGGGCCACAGCTGGGATACAAATTGAATAAATTGTAACAAATGATAATAAAATAATTTTAAAAAATTGTGCACCAGAAACATCAAGCCAATGCCCCCAGTTAAATTTGCCATTTCAAGCAGATTTGGGAGAGTAAAATGTAATGCTATTATTATTATTTTTTTTTCAATGCAGTTTATTCAGGAACCTTGAACAATCCTCGGACCCTGGGGAAAGCCAGCCCACAGCTTAAATAGCCTCTGGGTAGCCAACCCAGGCGTGCCACGGGGGCAATGCAGATAGGTCCACATACATGGAAGCAAGCCAGATCCTCAGCCTTAGCCAAATATTGTTCGTGACAGAGAGCACTCACCATCGGAAAGGTGGAAGGCGGAAACCAGCTCCATCTTTAAGGCATAGCATTCCGCAGCTCTCTACAGTTCCCCCTTTTATCTCAGTGTAGTTATCTTCCTAAATGCTTTAGGAAGAATCTCCCTCAATGTCCATGAAACTAGGAGCTCACTATGCAAATAAAACAGTTCAAGAACATCATAATAATGCTATTATTATTAAAAACAGTGCCAGAAGGGTAAGAAGGAAATTTTATGCCAGACCATTGAATTCCCATTGCTTTCTCCTCATTTGTTTCCCATTTGTGTCACGTGATACTGGTTTTGGCATGTGCAACTATAATGTGCTTTGTGCCTGCATGTTATCGTGAACACGCTGCATGCTGTTGTAAATCATATCTTGTTTATAGCAGACATCCATTGAAAGTGCTCCGATAAACTGAAATTAAATTCACTTCACAGAGTTGCTGCAAAAATTTAATGATATGATGTTCTTGAACTGTTTTATTTGCATAGTGAGCCCCTAGTTTCATGGACATTGAGGGAGATTCTTCCTAAAGCATTTAGGAAGATAACTACACTGAGATAAAAGTGAATATGGCAAGTCTGAGTAAATTACTTGAGGAGAAAGAATAATGCCTGAAGGTATATGACTAGAGGACAAACCTTTGAAAATACTATATTTTAGGTAATTTTTGAACATATTTATAAATGCATTTATTTCAAAGTCCAGTGACTTGTAAATATTTTGTACAGTTATTGGATCTTTCCATTAGTTTTGTAATGAAACTTCCATGTGAATTCTCACTCGACTGAATTAGATTCCATTGTCCAGAACCCCACTTAATGGCAGACCTGTGTCTTTTACTTAGGTAAAAGCTCCATTATTCAGATGTGACTAGTTTTCCTGTATCTCAGTCTCACTCCATTTGTGGAGCGTATTTCTGCATTTTGCAGCAGCTCATGCTCTTTGAAACTTCTCACTTATTTCAGTTGAGCATGCTTTATTTTATCTAACTCATATCCTTCTCAGTGTACTGCAGCTTTTCTATTACCTATATAATGAAAATTTAGCCCCTGACTGTACCCCATCACACGTACAATTTTGTGTCAACTAAGATTTAAAATTATTTTTGTAAGGGATTTCACAGCCACCTGAGACACTGTAAAAATACCTATGTGAACAACCCACTTGGAGGAGTGAGAGGGCTTTGTAGACATGATGCTGCATTTCAGAGGGCCTCTGAAAGGCTCTGCCCTGCAGACTACCAATGAAGATGCTGAGACTCATGGCCAACTGTTGGGCAGAGTGCATGGAATCTTATGAAAGAAGTGGGAAACATTAAGATCTGGAGAGGACAGGAACTCCACTAAGAGAGCAACAGAACCAAAAATCTGAGCACAGGGGTCTTCCCTGAGACTGATACTCCATCCAAGGACCATGCATGTAGATAACCTAAGACCCCTGCACAGATATAGGCCATGGAAATTCAGTGTCCAAGTGGGTTCCATAGTAATAGGAACAGGGACGGTCTCTGACATGAACTGATTGGCCTGTTCCTTAATTACGTCCCCCTGAGGGGGGAAGCAGTATTACCAGGCCACAGAAGAAGACAATGCAGCCACTCCTGATGAGACCTAATTGACTAGGATCAGAAGGAAGGAAATGAAGTCCTCCCCTATCAGTGGACTTGGGGAGGGGCATGCATGCAGAGGGGAGAGGAAGGGAAGGATTGGAATGGGAGGAGGGAGGGAACCATAGGGGGGAGGCATACAAAGTGAATAAAGTGTAATTAATAAAAAATAAAAAAATGGAAAAAATATTTTAAAGAATGGTATACTCCCATGTTAATGTTACCCTCAGTCATGTTGAGAAATGAAGGAAGAGAGGTGTGCACGTTGTTTTGTTTTGATTTGATTTTCTGTTGATGGAAACTGAGACCTGGGCTTTGTCCATGCTGTCACCTAAAAGGGCATATTTTTAAACATAAAAAGAAGTTTTTTTTGGTAAGATCTCAACATTTTGGGGTTCAAACATGTAGGTTTGAAATATTCCTATAATATATTAAAGTTATTATGTATTATGCTTTATAGCTATAGTAGTAACCTAGATTATTAACTAAAGTAAAATGATAACTGGAAAAGAGAACATAAGAGTTATGTTTATGTCTCAAGAATACTGAAGCTGGAAAGTATTTTAGGTAATTTTAAAAGGGCAGAAACTTAATGAATGAATGCATTCCTTTTACGGAGAATAAGAAAACAATCCAGATAATTTGTCTTGTGCATCTTTGATAAAGATCAGTATTTTCTCCCTTTGAAGAAAAATATTTAACTAAATTCTATAACTGCATTATTTTATTACAAAATTTGTTATGAGACTTTTAACAAGAGATGATTAACTAACAATGAATAATGATGCAATAAAGGTCTATATTCTTCCATGCTCTGGATTGACTGACAACAAGGACACTGGCCATCACATTGGTAGAAGAGGAAGGCTGAGTTTAGGATTTCTATAAATCTTTGCACCCTAGTTCTTCAAAGGTTTGAAAAACAAAACATAAGAAAGAAGGGAAGCAGACATGAGAACTTACTTGGTCACAGATAGTTGCAGTTCAATGAGGGAAGTCATCTTTACTTTCTTCAAAAGGTGATGGGGCTGCACCCCCCCAAAAAAAATGTTTCCCATCCCATAAGGACAGCATTGGGGTTGAGGTTTTGTTTTGCTTTGTTTTTTAGGTTAGATATCACAAGTGGCCACTTTTTCTTTCAGGATCATGCATAGGACAGTGTATTATATCCCAGGTGACAGGATGGTATGTTGTTAGTGGAAGTGAAAGGACCTTCTGCATTTGTGGAATTTTAAATGATGTCATGGTCCCTCTAGAACCTCATTTATGTTATAAGACTCAAGAGTAGAAGTCTTCTGAGCCCAGGGAATATTAAGTAATTATTACAAAACAAACTGCAGTTAGGAAGACAAGCAATTGACAGAGTGTCTGAATCCCTCCTGACCACTCCACTTTCTCTTCAGGGTAAATGTCTCATTGGACCATCTATACACTGGAAGCTATCTGTACCATGTCAAACTACTGTGTTTCCAACTTACATCATCCCCTTATCTCTTGTAGTCTCTCATTACCGGTTGATTTTAACTTCTTATCAAGATCATAGCAGTTCTAGGAAAGGCTAGTAAATACTGAGATGGACTTGGCTCCATTTGGGATTTCTTTCAGAATAATGATTCATCCTGAAAGCATACAGAAAAGTAGTCTTATGCAGAATAAGCAGGTTGTATCAATGTATGTAGAGGTATATTAATATACATATGCATACATTTGTGTACATGTAATAACAGTGAAAAAGAGGTCATGAATTTGAAAGTGAGCAAAGAGAAGTATACGGGAGGATTGGTGTAGACAAAAGGAAAAAGACAAGTTAGCTAATTATAGTCTCGAAAACCAAAATAATAAAAAATGCAGGTGAACATCCATATTGGAGCATGCTTGGGCACACTAAATCATAAGTCGAAACATTTAAATGGCAATAACTAGTGTGAAATAATTTGTTTCCGTCATTCTACATAAAACGTGCACCACACAGGTCGTTCATTCTAAAAGCAACGAGTACAACACCTCTATAATATAGTTTCAGAGAACTACCACGAAACAAAACTTTCTATTGCCTAAGGATGCCCTAGCTTACAGCAATGTTGATATAAATGAGCCCACTGCACCACTTGCTCTGTTTTAGCAATAATGCTGATGGTTTATAAATTTACTATTCCATACTTTCTGTCAGTGTCTTAAGGTGTACTTCTTTTATTTTTTTAAGAAAAAAACTTCCTATAAAACAATATACCGTGTTATATCCGGAGTAGCTTAATTCATCCTGTGTTATAAATATCCTGATTGCATCCATGTGAGAGGGGAATAGCTGTACCATCTGTAACTATGTTCCACACTATGAAAAAACTGATAACATATATTTTAGAATGTGTTACTTGTTGCAGTGTCTTATTTTCTTTAGACACTTTTTGGCCAGGTTTTTTCTTTTCTTTTTTTTTTCCTTTTTCTTTTTTAGATGGTCTACAAGTTTTATTATATACATATGTGCTCTGTTGAAACAATAGTGTACATTTATTAGAATGCCATTAGCATATGATTTTCAAAGTAAAGCTAAAAATTACATTATCTTAAAATCCCATTACCTATATATATATATATATTTGCTCATGCTCTCACAAAACTGTGAAACACCAGACAAAAGTGTTCCAGAAGCTCGACACTTCAGATTGTCAGACAGTATTCTCATATTTCATTTTAGTTAGCTTAGTTCATTTGTCTTATGTGTGCATATGGGGAAGAGGAGAGGTGAAAGAGCAGGTCAGAGGACTCCTTTCTCTCTTCCCATCATGGGCTCTGAGCACTAAACTGAAAGTGGAAAGGGCCTTTACTGTTGATTCTTCTCGATGGGCCTCATTTGCTTGTTTGATTAAAGATCTGACAGTTGTTTCTTCACTAGAAAAAAAGATGACTAGGTTTGTAGAAGTAAATTGCTTTAATCATGCTTATTTTCTTTCTTCTACGGAAGCCAGAGTTTCTTGAACGTCACCTTCTTTCCTTTTTCTGAATCTATTTTTTTTTTCATGAATTATATGGCACAGCAGTTTCTAAGGAAGGGCGAATGAGAAGTCCATTATTTTACTTAATTATCTCACAATTAAAATGATTTTATTCAATTCTCAGAGTTGAATGATGTCTCCCCTCTGTATCCATTTATAGAACAAAAGTGATTTTCACTATAAATTTTAGAATTATTGTTCCATCATTGGATTCTAATGTTGCTAACTGGACTGACATTCAGTCTGAAAAATCTGCCCTTTAATATTCAGCTGTAGAAACTGTATAATAAAATGCCTTCATATGGCTATTAGATTTTATTAATTTTTCTAGGTAGTCAGTGAATTCTTTCAATTTAAAAAGATAAGTCCTTCAGTTGGAAGTTATTTGTTCGTCTTTGGCAAATTATTCATCTCTTTTCTCCATCTTTCTGTGAAGTTTCTTCTAAGAAAATGTCAGATGAAACAGCGTTTCCACCAGTGATGATTTGATTACTTTATAGATTTTTGCCATATGTATATATATATATATATATATAATTTTTCTTAATTACACTTTATACACTTTGAATCCCACCTGTAACTCCCTCTCTCCTCCCTTCCCAATTGCACCCTTTCTCCCCCTTCTCCAGCCATATTCCTCCCCATGTCCACTGATGAGGAAAGTCATCCTCTCCTTCCGATTCTAGTTTATCAGGTCTCATCAGAACTGGCTGATTGTCTTCCTCTATGGTCTGGTAAAGTTACTCCCCCCTCAGGGGGAAGTGATCAAAGAGCAGGCCAATCAGTTCATGTCAGAGACAGTACCTGTTCCTATTATTATGGAACCCACTTGGACACTGAACTGCCATGGGCTACATCTGTGCAGGGTTTCTAGGTTATCTTCATGAATGGTCATTGGTTGGAGTATCAGTCTCAGAAAAGACCCTGTGTCCAGATTTTTTGGTTTTGTTGCTCTCCTTGTGGAGCACCTGTCCTCTCCAGATCTTACTATTTCCCACTTCTTTCATAAGATTCCCTGAACTCTGCCCAAAGTTTGGCTATAAGTCTCAGCATCTGCTCTCATACCCTTCAGGGTAGAGCCTTTCAGAGGCCCGTTGTGTTAGGCTCCTGTCTTGTTCCCTATTTTATCCCTCTTCTGATGTCCATCCTCTTTGCTTTCTGAATGGGGATTGAGCATTTCAGCCAGAGTCCTCCTTCTTGGTTAGTTTCTTTAGATGTACAAATTTTAGTATGTTTATCCTATATTATATATCTAATATCCACTTATGAATGAGTCTATACCCTATGTGTCTTTCTGCTGCTGGGATTCCTCACTCAGGATGATCTTTTCCAGTTCCCACCATTTGCCTGCAAATTTCATGATTTCCTTATTTTTTTATTGCTGAGTAATACTCCATTGTATAGATGTACCACAATTTCTGTATTCATTCCTCAACTGAGGGGAATCTGGGTTGTTTCCAGCTTCTGGCTATTACAAATAAAGCTGCTACAAACATGGTTGAGCAAATGTCCTTGTTGTATATTTGAGCATCTTTTGGATACATGCCTAGGAGTGGTATAGCTGGATCTTGAGGAAGTACTATTCCTAATTGTCGGAGAAAGAGCCAGATTGATTTCCAAAATGGTTTTCAAGTTTACATTCCCACCAGCAGTGGAGGAGGGTACCCTTTCTCCACAACCTCTCCAGCATGTGTTGTCACTTGAGTTTTTGATCTTAGCCATTCTGATGAGTGTAAAGTAAAATCTCGGGGGCATTTTGATTTGCATTTCCCTGATCACTAAGGACATTGAGCATTTCTTTAAGTGTTTCTCTGCCATTCAATATTCCTCTATTGAGAATTCTCTCTTTAGCTCTGTACCTCATTTTTTTAAATGAATTACTTGATTTGTTGCTGTTTAACTTCTTGAGTTTGTTGTATATTCTGGATACTAGCCCTCTGTCAGATACAGGGATGATGAAGATCCTTTCCCAGTCTGTAGGCTGTCATTTTGTTGACAGTGTCCTTTGCTTTACAGAAGCTTTTCAGTTTCATGAGGTCCCATTTACTGATAGTTGATCTTACAGCCTGTGCTGTTGGTGTTCTCTCCTGTGCTAATGAGTTCAAGGTTCATCCCTACTTTTTCTTTTAACAGATTTAATGTGTCTGGTTTTATGTTAAGGTCTTTGATAGTATACATGAGTAACACCTAAAATTTTACCAGATAACTCCTTCAGCTGATAAGCATCTTCAACAAAGTGGCTGGATACAAAATTAACTTTAAAAAAACTGAAGTTCTCCTGTATACAAAAGAAAAACAGGCTGAGATAGAAATTAGGGAAACAACACCTTTCACAATAGCCACAAAGGACATAAAGTACTTTGGTGTGACTCTAACCAAGCAAGTGAAAGACCTGTATGAACAAAACTTCAAATCTCTGAAGAAAGAAACTGAAGAATGTATCAGAAGATGAAAAGATCTCCCATGCTCATTGATCTGTAGGATTAACATAGTGCAAATAGCCATCCTACCAAAAGCAAAATCTACAGATTCAATGAAATTCCCATCAAAATACCAACACAATTCCTTTTATTTTATTTTACTATTAATTACACTTTATTCATTTTGTATCTCTCCCCATAAGCCCCTCTCTCCTCCCCTCCCAATCCCACCCTCCCTCCCCCTTCTTCATGCATGCCCCTCCCCAAGTCCACTGATGGGGGAGGTCCTCTTCTCCTTCCTTCTGATTTTAGTCTATCAGATCACATCAGGAGTGGCTGCCAACTGGCAGGCAGAGTGAATGGAATTCTATGTAAGAAGTGGGAAATAGCAAGAGCTGGAGAGGACAGGAACTCCACAAGGAGAGCAACAGAACAAGAAAATTTGAACACAGGGAACTTTCCAGAGACTCATACTCCAACCAAGGACTATTCATAGAGATAACCCAGAACCCCTGCACAGAGGTAGCCCAGGGCAGTTCAGAGTCCAATTGGGTTATATAGTAATGTGAAGAGGGACTGCCTCTGACATAATCTGATTGGTCTGCTCTTTGATCACCTCCCCCTGGGGGGGAGCAGCCTTACCAGGCCATAGTAGAGGACAATGCAGCCACTTTTGATGTGAACTGATAGACTAAGATCAGAAAGGAGAGGAGAACCTCCCCTATCAGTGGACTTGGGGAGTGGCATGCATGCAGAGGGAGGAGGGAGGGTGGGATCGGGAGGGGAGGAAGGAGGGGCTTATGGGGGGATGCAGAATGAATAAAGTGTAATGATGAAAAATTTAAAAAAAAGAACAGTGTAAAAAAATAAAAAAAGATATGAAAAAAAAAAAAGATCTTCTGGAGGTATCTCTATCCCTGATCTCAATCTGTATTATATGGGGGGGGGGCGGGGGGAGGCATTTTACTGTGGTGCTGGTCTAACTGCATGTCTAATGTAGAAAAATGCAAAAAGATCCATATTTATCACCTTGCACAAAACTGAACTCCAAGTGAATCAAAGACCTCAACATAAACTTTGAATTATTTATCAATGTAAAAATTAGAATTGCAATATTGCTTTTTTGACAGCAAGGAGTGCCATCTAAGAAACAAAGCTTTACACACACACACACACACACACACAGAGTATTTTGTACATGTTTTTTATCATACCACGCATACTCTTTGCTACACAACCAACTCAGTGTCCTTTTATTAAAAAAACAAAAATAAAAACATCAAAACTGAATTGTGTTGCCTGAATATCCTCTAGTGTACTTACCAGGAACTACACTCCTAGAGATAACTGACTCTCTCCCAGGGTCCATCAGTTCCCAATAGCCCTCAGCTAGCAGTAAAAGAATCTATTTTTCTCTCTCTATGCTGGCTTTGCCGTGTATGGGTTTTGTGCATGTTATTACAGTTTCCCTGCTATTTCCAAAGAGTAAACTTTTGTTGTAGTCCTTTACCACCTCTGACTCAAGCTCTTTCCTCGCCCTCTTCTGCAAAGATTTCTGAGCCTTGAGTGAGGGGTGACGTGTGTTTTATATGTTCCTCTAAGGCCTGAGCAGTCTCTTATTCGTGCACTTTGGACAGTTATAGGTCTCTGTTTTAATCAGAATCTGAGGCATATGAAAGCTTCTCTGCTGGTGTTGAGAACTAATTTAATCTGGTGGTGTAATGATAAGTCATTGGAGCCGGTTTAATATTGTGTCCATTTAGCAGAGTAATAGTCAATTCTCCCTCAGGACCAAGCATCTGTCTAGTCACAAGTTCTTAGCCTGATAATGAGGCCAGGTCTGAGTTTTATTTTGTGGAATGATTGTTAAATCTAAAAAGAAAGTGGTTCATTACTCCCATGATGTTTACACCTCTCTTACTCAAATGAGCATGTCTTGATGGGCTGAAAAGGAACCACAGCATTTATAACTGGGAAATAACGATGATTACATTTTTTCTCTAGCAGCATAACACCTTCCAGCACTATGAAAGCTATCCAATAGAAATGAGATTTTTAGTTGAGTATCACCTTGCTCTCTCTATTTTCTATGATTCAAGTATGTGATGAATTCAACAATATGAATTCACTATCAAGTTCTGGAGGGAAACCAAGAGGATCGGCAATCCTTTAGTGTTTGGACATCTTTGGGAACTGACTGGGTAACAATTCCAAAAACAAAAACAAACAAACAAACAAAAAAACATTCTTGGCACTGGAAATTTTTATTTGTTAGGCTGTGATGTATAATACAGTCATTATACCCCATTACAGAGTTTCTCCACTTTAATAAATGCACACATATATAAAAGCTTCTACAGCACTAGGTAGGTTTCCTTGCTAATATTTAAAATTATACTTAGTCATTTTATTTTGTATGTAAGTGTGTTGATTGCATATACACCACATATATGCTTGGTGTACCTGGAAGTCAGACCCCCTTGAACTGGAGTTATGGATAATTGTGAACTACAATTTGGGTTTCAAATCTGGTTCCTCTACAAGAGTAACAAGTGTTCTTAACCATTGAGCCATATTTCCAGTCCCAAAGTAGATAGGTTTATAAATGACTTTTTCAAGAAATCTTTAGTACTATTTATGTCTCCCAATGCCCCCTCCTCTATCCTGCCCTCTTCTCTTCTATCCAATTTAACACTTACAGTTCCCTTATTCCCATTTAACTTTAAACAACTGTGTTTTATATCTTCTCAATGCTCCTTTAGAAATTTTCTCATCTCTCTGGGTATTCTAAATGAAACATACATATCTGAAGATTCAAAACTAATATCCACAAATGAGAGAAAAATATAAGACATTTGTCTTTATGGATCTGGGTTATCCCACTCCGAATTTTACGTGAGAATTCCATAATTTAGTTTTTCTTAACAGATGAATAATTTTTCATTCTGTAAATATACCTCATTTTCATTATCAATTCATCTGTCAATGGACATCCAGGATATTTGAATTTCTGCCAAAGGACTAGAGGAATAAAAAACATGGATGAGAAAGTAATACTATAGTAAGATATGGAATCCTTTGGGTATATGCTTAAGAGTGGTATGGCTAGGTTATTTGATTGTTCTAATTCTGGTAATCTCTGCATTGATTTCTGCAGTGGCACAACAGATTGTACTCCCACCAACAGTGAACAAGTGTTATCACATTCCAGAATTCGTTGTTCTTTTTTTTCCCCTTACTTAGCCACTGTGATAGAGGTGTGATGAAATATCAGAGTAGTGTTAATTTTCACCTCTACAATGTCTTGAACCTTCAAAAGTATTTCTCATTACTTGTATTTCATCTTCTGAGATGTTTCATTCTGTGGTTTGTGACAAGTGAATGATCAAAGAGAACATTCATTCTAGGTTGCTATGAGCTCCTTGATCTTGGGATTTATGATGTGGTCACAGGTTTCAGTGTGCATCATGAAAAGACAGTATGAAGAACAAAAGTAAATAATTCTATTATGAATATAAGAATAGAGAATGGATGACTTGCTGGTTTAGCTGAGCAAGACTTCAAAATGGTACTTAAGATATTTGATCTGTTTCTTGGTAAATACAAATTTTTGTCAGCTAAGCATGGGGGAAAACTTACTACTATAGACTTGGCTTGCTTAAACGTTGTTAATCAATGACAAAAGAAGTATTGCTTTGGGGTTACAATGCTTTTGTGGAGATAAAAAAGGGAAATGTTTAGTTAGGCATGAGTTTCATAAGAAGATAATATAGTCAATAACCTTACTGTAATTACCTTTTGTGTAATGATTTAAGTCTGTTTTTGAAGAATGTTTTTGTGGTGATTGTTTTTTAGAGAATATGTAACTTGTGGCTATGAGGTAATCTTTTTTCTTACATAGAGAATTTTGTCTTGGGTGGTATAAAAAGGCTAAGAGAAAAAATGAAGTTCTTGAAGCTTGTTGGAGCTTTCCTTCATCCACCGTGTGTCTGTGTGTATGTGTGCGCGCACGCGCGCACGCATACGTGTGTTCTGCATGTACGTGATTTTTTTCCTTTATTGCCAGAGTGTTGTTGAATATTAATATTTACTATTTGTTATCTTTTTGGTTAAACATAGGTTAATTCTAATCCAGCTGTATAACCAAATCACCACACAGAGACTGGGATTTATTAAATTAACCTAGAGCACAATGCTGGGCTAAACTTCCCGTCCTAAACTTCCAAGCCCGCATAGTTTCCTACCAGTCAGATTTTACCCATTACACTTGTTTTTAGTCATATCTTATGTCCTGTTCATCTCTCCACGTGGTTCCAAGGTCTCTCCAGCCAATTCTGTTCCTCCCCTCCTGCTTCCTTCTATTCCCCTCTCCATCAAGATGCCCCACCCTATTCTCACCATTGCACAGCACTGTCTGGTTGATTGTATTACTGACAACACAGAGAACAAATGTGGGCGTGTTTACACAAACTTGAGACAGGTGTTGCTTAGAACAAGCAACACAATGCAATGTCCGGATTGAAACCAGAGGGTGGGGTAGAGAAATCAGCATTTGAACAAACAAGGGTAAAGTGTATACATTTCACAAGAACATTATACCAAACACCAGAGATTTTCTGCCGGACCCAGAGAATTAAGTTTTGCTCCCTCAGAGAAAAGTCTACTGACTGATCAATCACTGACTCCGGGCATGCCCCTCCTCAATTCCATGTAGGATTTGGCAAATACCTAAGAGGGAGCCAAACATTTCATCCTATTGCAGTATTAGACACAGGGGGAAGAGCCATAAAAGAGTGGTTGATTGTTTGAGTAATGGGTGCACTTACTCAGAGGTTCGTTGTATGTCGCTAGTCGTTCTATAATTAAATTACATAATTGTCGTTAGCCACAGTTACCTGATACATGGAAATAATGAAAAATTACATTTTAATTTTAGGTTTATTATTTTAATGAGGATTCCCATTAAAGCCTTCACCTATTTTTCTGGGTTTAGTTATTAGTGGGTGTGCGGGTGGTTTGGTTGCCATTTATTTGGGGGGCTAACTTTTAGGTTCAATAATATTTTCATTTATTTGGGTGGCATGCTAGTTATGTTTGGTTATACTGCGGCTGTGGATATGGAAGAGTCTCCTGAGACTTGATGTTTTCATTGAATTGTTTTAGGTGTTTTATTTCAGAGTTTCTTATGGAGGTGGAGCTGCATATGTAATAAGTTGTTATGATGTGGTGGACACGGTAGTGGAACTTAAAATCATGGGCGATTGGGTTGTTTATGCAAGAGATAAGACTGAGTAAATGCAGGAAGGAGAGATTGGAGTAGTAGCTATATATAAATACGAAACTTATTTGATAGTGGTGACTGAGTGATGAGTAACACGTAAGTAAATACGATGGGTAAAGTTGTAACACGTGCAACGTGACAATATTCAGGTGACCAGCAAAAATCAGAGTAAACTAGATTTATCTTTGTCAGCCCTCTCTGCTCAGGGTCTAGATACCTGGGGCCTATATCCCTATGAGATTTGATGATTACATACAAACAACCTTATGGAATAGGCAATCATGTGTCACTCATTTGAGAGAACCAAGCTTAAAATTAATTGTGTGTAATTTGTGCTATTTATCAGTAAATATCATTAAATTTATTTTTATTACTTAGTTAAATCAATAAAGATTCATGATATTAATTATATATATATTTTAATTTTTTATTTAACTTTTATTAATTACACTTTATTCCTTTTGTATCCCCCCATAAGCCCCTCCCGCCTCCCCTCCCGGTCCCACCCTCCCCCCCTTTCTGCATGCATGCCTCTCCCCATGTCCACTGATAGGGGAGGTCCTCCTCTCCTTTCTGATCTTTTTTTTTTTTTTTTTTTTTGTTCTTCTCAATGCAGTTTATTCAGGAACCTTGAACAATCTTCTGACCCTGGGGAAAGCCAGCCCACAGCTTAAAATAGCCTCTGGGTAGCCAACCCCAGCGTGCCTCGTGGGCAATGCAGATAGGTCCACATACAAAGAAGCAAGCCAGATCCTCAGCCTTAGCCAAATATGGAGTTGTTTGTGACAGAGAGCACTCACCATCGGGAAAGTGGAAGGCAGAAACCAGCTCCATCTTTAAGGCGCAGCATTTCGCAGCTCTCTACAGTTCCCCCTTTTTGTTTTAGATGCATCAGGCAAGAGTAGAGGTCTGATCTCTGATATTAGAAATGAATTGGGACTTTCTACCAATGTTCATTTAGGTGTCATCCACCCAAAGAACATCAGACCCGTCCGATACCTTTTTCTCAGAGGCGAGACCTGGGGCATCAACCCGCATGCAATCAGACATGCTCTTTTCTGGGTCCAAAGTGGCTGACCCTGAGTGCAGTGCTTAGCCTCCCATCCTGAGCTTAACATTTTAGCTTTTTATGGTAGACAACCATGCTTGGGGAGACTGCTTCAATGGCTGTAAAGGCCTGAATGGTCATGGCTGCATTACACTGTTGTGAGACTCTAATCTTGCATATACACCACAGGCAAACCAAGGAGACCAACACCAGAAGGCCTGCTAATGCTCCCATGCCCGCCCGTTCCTTCAGATGATTCCTGGCTGCAGCAATCCATGATGATAATCCTGTGGCTAGTCCTGTGTCCACTCTGGTAGAATTTGCTGTAACAATGGCCACTCTCAGCTGCTCCATCATAGTATCGAATTCTTCAGTCCAATTACCTAAAATATAGCTAGACAATTGTTTAGACAGATTTGCAGCACAGGAAAAATTCTCATATTGTATGCTAGTGACACAACGTCCAGCATACTTAATTATATTTTAATTTATAATCCACTACCATTCCAATTTTGTTGTTTTGTTGTTGTTATTGTTTTTGCTGATCACGTTTTCTCTTTGACTGTGGGAACACCTTTCTATCATCCCTGGGCCTCTTTGAAATCTTCCTACCATATTATTTTATCATTTTGTTGCTTCCTGGCAGTGAAGATATTTGAAAAATATTCTAATTTCCTTGCCCAGAATTACTATTATCGACTACTCCTTTTTCTCCAAATTACTCTGGATATTTTTTGGAGAACAGCATTACACACCCAGTTCATCCATAGGAGCTGGGAACGCTCCTTGCTACTTTGTTACCACTGACTCTAATTGTCTAAACTAGGAGATATTGGTGTATATACAAACTCTCAAATGGTAATACATTTACATTATCTATATTTGCATGTATATTTGTTTATACACCCAACTAAATATTGTTCATATAAGAGTTTTCTGCTCCCTTTAATACCATATGGATCACATTAGAAATTCTCACTCCTAATTTATTAATATCAAAACTTCTCATTTCAAAAACATTGTTGCCACTGCTTACTGCCCTATTGTTTATTTACTGGCTCCAACATTTTAGCAACAGAATTTCAGAATATTACACTCACACCCCTAGAAGAATCATTCCATGAACAATTTTATTGACTAAAGTGATTAGTTCATTTTGTGTTTAATTCTTCAGTCTCTACTCAGTTCCAAAGTTCCCTAGTACAAATTCATCCTCAGGCCCTTCATTAATATTACATGCATATCTTCAGGACTGGCTGCAATGTCCTTATCTGTGGCCTAGCAAGGCTCCTCCTCCCTCAGGGAGGTGGGGAAGCTCAATGAGCCAGTCATTGAATTCATGTCAGAAATAATCCTTGTCCCCCTTACTAGGGAACCCACTTGTGTACCTCAGTTTTTAATTGGATTACTTGGTTTGTTGCTTTTTAACTTCTTTAGTTCTTTATATATTCTGGATATTAGACCTCTGTCAGAATAGGGTTAGTGAAGATCCTTTCCCAGTCTGTGAGCCCTCATTTTGTTCTGGCAACAGTGTCCTTGGAAGCACTATTCTTAATTGTCTGAGAAAGCTCCAGATTGATTTCTAAAGTGGTTGAACAACTTTGCATTCCCACCAGCAATGGAGGATGGTTCTTTCTCCACATCCTCTCCAGAATGTATTGTCACTTGAGTTTTTGATCTTAGCCATTCTGATGGGTGTAAGGTGAAATCTCACAGTTGTTTTCATTTGCATTTCCCTGATGACTAAGAACTTTGCAAGTGAAAGACCTGTTTGAAAAAAACTTCAAGTCTCTGAAGAAAGAAATTAAAGAAGATATCAGAATATGGAAAGATTTCCCATGTTCATGGATTGGTAGGATTAAAATAGTGAAAATGGCCATCCTGCCAAAAAGCAATCTACAGATTCAATGCAATTCCCATCAAAATACCAACACATTTCTTTACAGACCTTGAAAAAACAATTCTCAATTTCATATGAAAAAACAAAAAAAAACCCAAATTGCTAAAACAGTCTTGTACAACAACAGATCGTCTGAAAGTATCTCCATCCCTTATCTTAAGCTATACTACAGAGTAATAGTATAAAAACTGCATGGTACTGGCATAGAAACAGAATGGTGGAGCATTGGAATCAAATAAAAGACCCAGAAATGAACTAATATACCTAAGGATACTTGTTTTTTGACAAAGATGCCAAAACCATACAATGGAAAAAAAGACAGCATCTTCAACAAATGGTGCTGGTCTAATTGGATGTCTACATGCAGAAAAATGAAAATAGATCCATACTTATCACCCTGCACAAAACTGAAGTCCAAGTGGATCAAAGACCTCAACATAAAACCTGACACATTAAATTTGTTAGAAGAAAAAGTGGGGAAGAGCCTAGAACTCATTGGCACAGCAGACAACTTCCTGAACAAAACACCAACAGCACAGGCTCTAAGATCAAAAATCAATAAATGGGACCTCATGAAACTGAAAAGCTTCTGTAAAGCAAAGGACACTGTTGCCAGAACAAAACGACAGCCTGCTGACTGGGAAAGATCTTCACCAACCCTATATCTGACCAAGGGCTGATATCCAGAATATAAAAAGAACTCAAGAAGTTAAAAAGCAACAAAGCAAGTAATCCAATTTAAAAAATTGGGTACAGAGCTAAACAGAGAATTGTCAATACAGGAATATCGAATGGCAGAGAAACACTTAAAGAAACACTCAATGTTCTTAGTTAAAAAAAAAAATCTTACAATGATGTCTTATGGGGTTTAGTTTCTAGTCCTTAGGATAATCATTGGCACAATCTCTAAACACAGAGAACTGAACCCAAGGGATCAGTGTAACAAACCATAATAGAGGAAATCTTAATTACTGTTATCTAGTTGCTCTCCCCTAAGGACAGGAAATCTAGAAGGAGCTTCCTTCTACATATTTCTATGACAGCTTTTTTATTAAAGAGTAAGATAAAAATAAGATCACTCTTGTAAGTGCCTTAGGAAGCTATGAGGAGAACACCAGCAATGGATTTGCAATGTTCATATGAGCTACTCAAAATATGAGGTTTTCATTGTGAACACATATGTAAAGAAAAGCCAGAGGGTTTTATTGTTAGAATTTGAGCAACAACGACCTGAAGCACCATTTCACTGAATGGATTCTTTGCTCTAAAGTTCACCTGGTTTCCAAGCAGAGAAAAAGTGAGTACCCGAGCTCCACGTGTTCTAGTATGCCCAGAATGTTGGAGGAGCTTCATGAACTCTGTTCTCAAGACATGATAAAACTTTCATAATGGCAGCTGAAAATATCTCTCATGTTTTGGAGCCAGTACTTCTTACATATATGTTTAGTGCTGATATATTTTGATGTTAATACAAAATGTATCTCAAAGGATAGAACACTTTTGTGAAAAAACAAACAAACAAACCTGATAAACATAATCTTAGTTTCTGTTACTAGCCACACGAATATTAAGTGTAAGCTTCATGGCAGCTCAGTATCCAAGTAGATTCCCTAGTAAGGAGAACAGTAACTGTCTCTGACATGAACTCAGTGGCTGGCTCTTTGACCTCCCCCTCCCCTGAGGCAGGAGCAGCCTTGCTAGGCCACAGAGGAGGACATTGTAGCCAGTCCTGAAGATACCTGATAAGCTAGGGTCAGATGGAAGGGGAGGAAGTCCCTTCCATCAGTGGACTTGGAGAGGAGCAAAGAAGGACATGAGGGAGGGAGAGTGACATTGGGAGGGAATGAGGGAGGGGGCTACAGCTGGGATACAAAGTAAATAAGCTGTAATTAATATAAAAAATAAAAATTAAAAAAATATTCTTTAATTATAGTAGATAATTATAATTTATAAACCTATCAAAATATACTCTGAAACTAGACACAATTCATCAGGTGTTATTCATAATGTTTTCCTCGGTTCCTTCATTTCAGATTCGTCATTTCTAATAGATAATTCTAAATTTCTATTAAGTTTTAGGATTTTGTGAATCCCTGTTTGATCATTAAAATTATCACATTATGAATATCATCACTTCCACTTCCAAAATCATTAATAAATCTGGAAGATACTATGCTAAGTGAAATAAGCCATCAGTGAAGAAAAAAAAATGCTGAATGACTCTACTTATGTAAGGTAACTCTACCCCACTAAAGCAGAGACTGCAGTAATGATTATCAGAGGATGGGACTGAAAGAAACAGGGTGGATATGTTCCGTGTTTATGAGTTTTTACTAATGCTGAATGAGTTAGGGTACAAATGTTCAATACAATATAATACCTACAAATAACAATATGGAATTATATACTCAAAATAGGTTACCTCTCATATTAATAATCTTGATAAAACTATCAATCAAGGATCATGATGTGAAAAAGGAAATTTTTGGTTAGTGAAAAATGTACTGATAAACCTGGTTATGTTTTCAGCATCACATTCACAACTAATCAAACTTTATTTTATTAAATACATTGTAGATCATGGTATATTGATTACACTTTAGCATTGCTGCTAACAAACTGATGTTCTCCCCTTGAACCATTCCTGTAATTTTCTTATGCTTTCTTCATCTTCAAGATGAAGGGGTGTTAAGACAACTGTCACACAGGAAATGTTATTTGGATTCTCCACCAAGGACAAATGGGCACCAACACACTGGTGGTGGTAACAAGCAACAGGATTTTAGAGAATGTGTAAGACTCAGACCTCAGGCGAAGTTGGTCACTCAGGTTAGAACCCAACAACTACTGTCTCAGTCACAATGATTAGGCATGTGATAACAGAGCTATTGTAATGGGACCAGTCTCCTGAGGTCACCTTGCAGCCTTGTGAGAGTCAAGGGATGGATAAAATAAAGTTTTCTGGTAAGTAGAGTCAAAAATGTGGACAGATGTGTGTCTTTAATTGAGTTATACATCCATAAACGCATACTCCAGGTACTGGATAAATGATCAGAAATTATTTGAAGTCTACATCATAGGAGGCCTAACTCCTTGCATAATTCCATATTGAATAATAAAAGACAAAGAGCACACAAAGATTCTGAGCTCATGCTTATTTTAGGTACCCACATATGATAACTTATTTTCCTAACACCATTACTGTATTAGTCTAAGATTGTCATATCTTGACAAGTTTTTACAAGAGATAAAATTCACAACATATGAGCTATGCAGGACTCATAACATCTATATCAACACAAAGTCCAGAGTCTTTCATTGAGGTAAAATGATGAGCTGAATTAAAATAAATCAAACATTATAGCTAACTTCCAAACTATCCAGTATGGGGTCAGTAAGTCAGCTTTATTTTGAGTTATCCATATCAACTGCTAGACATTTTTAACCTTTTCTAGTAAGATAAAGAATTGGTCCATAACAGCAATTTTCCTCTGTAGGAGATAGCCAGCTATTAAGAGTTGAAAAGTTTATTATTGTATTATCCCACCAATGATGTTTTGTAATCCCATTCTCTCTCTCTCTCTCTCTCTCTCTCTCTCTCTCTCTCTCTTGCTCTCTTTTTCAGGTGACTCATTTTTTTATTTACTTATCAAATAGTTTCTGAGTAAGAAAGAGAGATTAAAAATGAAAATATTTCCTGTTATACCTGGAAAAGGTATAATGCAGACATAGGGCTGCATTTCTAGGAAGGGCTGGCTGCTCAGGATCTCCTAGAGAACTTAAACCACCTAACAATAACCGAAACCAAAACACTGGCTCTCAGGTGTGCTAGAGGTATAGAGGTATTTCAGGTGTTTCATAGAGGTATTCTGCCAAAGCTCCATGGATGATTTATGAGTTTTACTGTTTTGGATACAATAGCTCATGTTTGCAGTGGAGACCATGAAAGCCCAGGAAAAAGTGACTTGTTCAAATCTTTCCAGGAATAAAAATGGAAAGTGAGGAGAAAGACGAAGGAGCAGTGAATGTGAGAACTATGTCCTATGTTCAATGCACTACACATTTTACCATTTATTTTATGTCATCTAATTTTATTTTAATTTCCTTATTTGCAGTGTTGGAATTAAGTATAGACCCTTGTACATGGTAGGCAAGTACTCTACCGCTGAGCTACATCCGTGGTCTTGTCTTGGTTGCATTACTTTTTTGCTTTATTTAATCATAATATAATCATAACATTTCACCCTTCTCTTTCCTCCCTCTCAAACCTCCCACACATCCTCCCTACTCTCTTTAAAATTCGTAGCCTCTATTTTTAACTGTTGTTGTACACATATATGTATTGGTATATACTTACATATTCCTAAACATAACCTATCCATTCAGTCATGATGGTGTTATCTGTATGTATGTTTTCATGGAAGACCATGCATTCTTTTAGAAAGCTTTTGAGTTCACATAGTGTTTCCAGCATGTGCCTGGGTGTAGGACCATCTGCATATGTAGAACACTTTACTAGTAACCAACTGTCAATAGGTCCTCAGCTAGGGGTTGGAGTTCTTGACCACCTCCTTCCTTCATGCTTGGATTTTCTCCAGCTTGATTATGTACAGGCCCCATGCATGCTGTCACAACCACAATGAGTTCACATGTACACTACCCTATATATATAGAAAACTGTTTCACTGTGCTCAGCCACTTCCTTGAACTAATATAGTCTTCTTGCTCACATTTCCACAATGAACCTCAAGCCTTTGAAGGAAGGAAATAATGTAGATTTCCCACTTATATGGGGGAAGCTACAGTCTCTTATTCTTTGCATTTTGTTCATTCTAAATTGCCATCTAATAAGGGTTAACAGATAAACAAATGTATGGGTATAAGGATAACCCCTTAGAAGTCAATTTAATGCTAGGCCTATTTAACAGAGCAGTAGCAGTAGCTTATCCCTGGGAGACTGTGACCTGTCTGGCCACAGATTCTTGACCCCTGTATTGGTACTGGTCATGATTTCTGTCTTGCAGAGCAGTCCTTATATCCAGCTGATTATTCTTATAACATTTGTGCCACTGTTACACCAGTGAACATGTCTTACCAGGCCAGCCATTATTGTAGCTTGCAGGGTTCACAGCTGAGTAAGACTGAGGATTATTCCTCCCTTCCAGAAATGTCCATAGAACTTTCTAGCACTATTAAAGTTAACCAATAAAAAAAAAATCTTCCAGGCCAGTACTGGATAGGTTTTTCCATATTCCTTGACCGAAATCTGTAGTGTTTTCAGTAATAGGATCTGGATGGTAAATGTTGTGGAGGGTAAACAGGAGCAATGGCAACAGCCTATAAAGTTGAGGGGTCTAGAGTATCCAAGTGGTCAACAACTCCAAAACATGTAACCTATTCCTAGTCTGTGGTGTCTAAGAGGGATATTTCCTCATCCATTATGTAGTAGCTCCACTTAAATTACTCTTTTTTTATATTAATTACAGTTTATTTACTTTGTAGCCCAGCTGTAGCCCCCTTCCTTATTCCCTCCTAACCTCATTCTCCCTCCCTCTCTAAGTTCACTGATAGGGAGGACCTCCTCCTCTTCCATCTGACTCTGGTTTATCAGATCTCATAAGGACCGGCTGCAATGTCCTTCTCTGTGGCCTAGCAAGGCTGCTCTCCCTCAAGGACGGGAGGGAGGTCAAAGAGCCAGCCACTGAGTTCATGTCAGAGACAGTCCCTGTTCCCCTTACTAGGGTACCCACTTGGATACTAAGCTGCCATGGGCTATGTCTGAGCAAGGTTTCTAGGTTATCTCCATGTATGGTCCTTGGTTGGAGAATCAGTCTCAGAAAAGACCACTGTGTCTGAATATATTTGGTCCTTGTGGAGCTCCTGTCCTCTCCAGATCTTACTAACTCCCCCTTGTTTTCCTATGATTCACTGCATTCTGCCCAGGGTTTAGTTATGAGTCTCAGCATCTGCTTTGATTCACTGCTAGGTAGAGTCTTTCAGAGACTCTCTGCAGTAGGCTCCTGTCCTGTTTCTTGTTTTTACATATGTGTGTATACATTTTAGGAGGCTTTTGCAGTAGTAGGTTTCTATATGACGTTTTCAAATGTCATTCCTCATCATATTCCCTCCTCTATCCTGCCGTTCAGTTCCCACCCCACATAATCCTTCTTGCTCTATTATTCCCATTTGCCCTTTACACCACCCCTGGTTTTTAACTGGTGCTTAGGAATCAAACAGCAATAAAGAGAGAGGAGCAAATATTTCTCTAATAGAATATACAGTCATTTGGGAATGTGCCTCAAAATTACATATTCTTGGATCATGTTGGGAGATCAAAGTTTAGTGTTTTCTTACTTTATTATAAAGAAAACTTGGAAGTAAAAATATCAAGCACCAAAATCAGCCAGATTCAAAGACTATGATTCAGTGAACTTATATACAAATAGAAATGGCATTCAAAATGGAAGCCATGAGGATTCACACTCAATTTAAGTAACTATTCACCACAAAGGATCCATGACAGAATTAGAAAACCACTTAGCTTTATGTATACAAACCTAGGTCATTGTATAGTTTTTTGGGGGAGGCCATGGTTTCTCTGTGTAGTCCTGGCTCTGTTGACCAGGCTGGCCTCGAACTCAGAAATTCATCTACCTCTGCCTCCTGAGTGCTGGAGTTAAAGGACTGTGTCCCCACCACCCAGCCATGGACGGTCTATCTTTTTAAGGAATCTCTACCATGATTTTCATAGTGGGTACACTCCATGGGTCAGGGAATAAGTGCTTCTCTTATTTGATACATGAGCCAGCATTTGTTTGAGTTTTTTTGTTTATTGATTTGTTTGTTTCAATCACAGCCAATGTCACTGGGCAAAATGTAATACCAAAGTCTCTTTAATGTGTATTTATCTGAGAGTGAAGGAGGATTAAAAAATAAATATTTCATAGCCATTTGTATTTCTCTTTGAAAAACTCTTTGTTTAGTTCCATGCCCTACTTTTTATTTGAGTTGTTTGTTAAGAATTAACAAAAATTCACATACTCAGGGCACATGCTGGTAATTCGTTTCGCTCCAGTAAAAAAAAAAAAAAATCAATACTCAATTCTCTTGCCACTTCTAGTTGGATTATTTATTATTAAGACATAAGATTTTTATTGTGTCTACTAATAGTTTTTAGGTGGTGACTTTTAAAACGTTTTTTTCAATTTTTACCTAGTTTAATTTACTTTTTTCTATCATCATCTCTGGTTCTGGCATCTTTATCCAACAAACCACCACCAATTCCATTGTAATAAATATGGTAATAAAGATCTAGTCTCATATTTTTACACAATGTTGTTAGTTTGGGCTCTTACATTTAGTGATAGGCACCATTTTTTCTACTAAGTTTTGAATATGGTGTAAAAGAAATAATCACATATTAATGATTCCATATGCTCTAACCTAATTGTCCATTTGATGAAAAATCTAAATTATTTTGAAATATTTAAAAATCTTTAATTATTAACGCATGTAATGTTTCCAGATCGCCAGAATCCTTCAGTTTATCTGTGTGACTATATTATGACAGTTCTAAAACAGTAAGTTTTAAAATGAGAAAGCACCAAAACTCCAATTTTGACCAGGTATGGTGACATGCCTCTTAATTCAAGGAGCAGAGGCAGGTGGATCTCTTATATTGAGATGCCAGCCTGATCTGCACAGTGAGTTACACACCAGCAAGGCTTACATAACCAGGCCCTTGTCTCAAAAGAAAAAAACCTTCAATTTTACCTGTCTTGTTCAAGTTTCTTCTGATTGTTCCATGTCCCTTATATATTTGTAGAGACTTTATGATCATTACATGCCAGAAAAAAATTTATAAGGATAAGGCTGAACTTGTACATTGGTTCAGGAAACATTGTTTTTTGTTTTTTGGTTTTGTTTTTTGTTTTATTACAATGTTGACTCTTCTGATTCATAAACATGGGATGTCTTTGGGTGTCCTTCCATTTATGTAAAGCTTCATTAGTTGAACTGTGCTTATACTTGCAGTAAAATCATTTTTATTCCTTTCATTTAATTAATTTAATTAATTTATTCCTTTAATTCCTTTATTCATTTAATTTATTCCTTTCATTTAATTTATTCCTGTGTTTTATTTATTTAAAATTTATTTATTTTAAATTTAATTTAATTTAATTTTAATTTAATGTTTTTCATGGCATTGCAGATAGATTTTTATTTCTGGTCAGTTTTCCCATTGATCAGTCTTGAAAACTTTGAAATAATTCCGATTATTATTTCTCACAGATTTCTTAAAATTTTGCATATAATTTTGCAACTCATTTATATGCAAAGGTGCTTTTATTCCTTGCTGTCCAGTTACTATGACTTTTTCTTTCTCCTACAACGAAAAGTAAATGTGCAGGGGTGTGCAAGTTATGGTATTTACTACTGGTGGAAAATCTTTCAGCCATTGCCATTAAGTGTATAATTGCTGTGTGTGTGTATGTGTGTGTGTGTGTGTGTTTTAATATGATTGTAACATAGAAAAGCATTTTCTCTGTCCATAGTCTGGGATAATTACAAATTAGGATTGAAAAGTTCTTAGAAAACTTCCTTAAAGCCATCATATCTCTCTTAGGTTGTTCATGGAATGGATACTAATGTATTCTCATAGTGTTGATCATGAATAGGAATAGACAGATCTTATATTTATCCACTTCCAAGTATTATAATTTTGAACCTGTACTGTCTTGACTGATAAGATATAGGAGCAGCCATCAAACTTAAAGTCACATGACTGAAACCGCCTGAACTTGGTTTCACACTTCATATGTGATAATACTTACATGGCTGTCACAGTTTCTTGCTTTCCTACAGAGACGTCCCAGAAGAAATGTTAGCAGGAAACCACTCCACAGTGACCGAGTTCATCCTTGCTGGACTAACAAACACACCAGAACTGCAGCTGCTCCTCTTCTTCCTCTTCCTCGGAATCTACGTAGTCACGATGCTGGGCAACCTGTGCATGATCTCGCTGATTCTCCTCAGCTCCCACCTGCACACCCCCATGTACTTCTTCCTCAGCAGTCTGTCCTTCATTGACCTCTGCCATTCCACTGTTGTTACCCCCAAAATGCTGGTGAACTTTGTGACAGTGAAGAACACCATCTCCTACCCTGAATGCATGACTCAGCTCTATTTCTTCCTGGTGTTTGTTATATCAGAGTGTCACATGCTGGCTGCAATGGCATATGACCGCTACGTTGCCATCTGTAACCCCTTGCTATACAATGCTATGATGTCCTATCAAGTCTGTTCCTTCATGGTATTTGGGGTGTACAGTATGGGTTTGATTGGCGCCACAGCTCACACAGTGTGCATGCTAAGAGTGCATTTCTGTAAGGCCGATGTAATTAATCACTACTTCTGCGATCTTTTCCCATTGCTGGAGCTTTCTTGCTCCAGCACTTTTATCAATGAATTAGTAGTTTTATGTTTTAGTGCTTTTAATATTCTTTTCCCAACACTGAGTATCTTGAGCTCTTACGTCTTCATCATTGCCAGCATCTTCCGGATTAAATCCACTGAGGGAAGGTCCAAAGCCTTCAGCACCTGCAGCTCACACATATCAGCTGTAACTGTCTTCTTCGGGTCTGCTGCATTTATGTACCTGCAGCCATCATCAGTTAGCAATATGGACCGAGGAAAAGTGTCTTCTGTGTTTTATACCATTGTTGTTCCCATGCTCAACCCCTTGATCTACAGCCTGAGGAACAAGGATGTCAAAGTTGCTCTAAGGAAGTTGTATGAAAAAAGTTTCTCATGAAGTTTTTTTTTCTTTCTCAAAATGTCATGAGGTTTTCATGTTTTTTTTTAGTATAGCTTCTCAGATTCTTGAAAACCAGGTATTTCATTTTTATTTTGTGTTATATGTTAGATGATAGGCCATTGTTCATTTTTTATTCTTCAGTACTTAAAGCCTGGAAATGAGCTGTGTTAAGAAAAACGTGCATATGTTTATATTTTAGGAATCTCCTAAAATAGCAATTTTTCAAATGATTTTTTTCAGAAAATCTTTGATGTTGATTGTCTTGCCTCCTTTACCCTATTCTCCTGTCTCACAAACTAAGCTGTTCTGCCCCATTATCCCGCTTTCTTCCATTATATCACCGAGTCTGTCTTCCCTACCTTGAATGCTTCTTCTTCTTCTTCTTCTTCTTCTTCTTCTTCTTCTTCTTCTTCTTCTTCTTCTTCTTCTTCTTCTTCCTACCTAATCCCAGGAATCTTTGCATAAGTGGGAAGACTGCGAGGGCCAGAGGAGGTGGATGACTATAGTGTTTCCCAGACACAATGGGGCAGTTGTATAACACTTGAACCATCATGCATAAGACCTGCACAAGCTTAAGCCAGAAAAAAACCACAGCGTGAAGGGGATAGGTGGTCAGAAGGTCACACCACTGCCTTAGGAGCTTACTGATAGCTGCTGGGAAAAGGAGAGTTGGGTTTCTTTAATCCCTGGTCTTTCTATCACATTCCAGTGAGTGGTCACACACCTAAATCTATATGGGCAGTACAAATGGGACTCAGTGTTTCGTTTTTTAGTGAGAACACAAACTTACCGAAGTAAGTTTGAGTATGGAATGGGGAAGGAAGATGTGGGCAAAGAAGAGATGAAGGGGATGAAGGGGATGAAAATAACATTGTATGAAATTCTCAAATAATTAATGAAAGTACTTTAACCAAAAGACAAACAGATAGGCAGGCAGACATGCTTCACCTGTCACACCTGTTATGCTGTGCACAGAGTCACCGGGATGGATTTACTCATTGTGAGAATTTGAACCTGTTTGTACTGCATTTGAAATGTCATCTGTCTGGCCACTTGTACAAAACATTGCAGGCTTTATCGTCAGCTTAAAACCGTGAACCCAGGAATGTCAATGCCACAGCTTGTCTCATCCTGTGAAGCCAAATCTTTGGGGGTCAGAGCCTTCTTTCTAACACAAGATAAGACGTGTGTTGTTCATGTCTTATCTTCACAACTGATTTTCTTACTATACAAAATAATACATGGATGTTTATCTGCCTACATATGCACATATATTGTTTCATACATATATGTATGTTAATGTAAATATGTGTATGTATGAATGTTGTATCTTTATTGTTTGAATCTGCTTTGTAACCTTTATGTATATGTAAGTTGTATTTTCTTGCTATAAGCACAAAATAACATCCAGTTTTTTCTTTAATATACTCCTGTATACTGGATAGGGGAAAAAAAACATGCATTTTGTTACCAAGCATTTGTTTATTCACTAAATACAGAAATGTTATAGGAAAATACATGTTTGAACTATCCTCCATAATTTTGAGAACTAACAGGAAATACAATATTAAATACTATCATAGCTGTAACACAACTTCAAAAATGAAAAATAAAACTCCATCACAATAAAAGAGATACTAAATATCATGAAGGAGAGAGAAAAAGAAATCATCAAGAATATAAGCAGAAGTATGGCCTACCATTCCCGTGCTATGTTTCTCAACTCAGGGATGACCTCTGTCTGTTTCTATTCATTTCTTGCTAATGGCCATATGATTTAGATGAATGATGTATCTGAGAACAGAATAGAATGAGCTAATGAATTTCAATTCTAACCCGTCCCAAATGGATTTAAAAGCACAATGCAATTTCATCCACAGCAAAGCAGAACTCCTAGCTGCATTCTAAAATATATTCTCATAGCCACAGATAAGTGTAGCCACCAACTCTCACCAAAGAAGGTTCTCTTGGCAATAAACAGAGACTGTTAGAGAAAACCACAGGTGGTCACAATACAGAGAAAAAATGTTCCTAGAGAGTCCTCTGCCTACAGAGACCTTCCATAGCAGCTAGCTAATGTCTGCCCCTGAACCATAGCTACTAAACACACTGAGGCTCTGAGTTGCTGGACAGTTGATGCCACTCCATCAGAACGTTGAGGACCTGCCTGACTTAGCTTTTCTGTATGTGTGTTTGTGTGTCTATCATTTCTTTGTTCCTCCCTTAGTTAGGGTTTCCATTGCTGTGATGAAACAGTGTGATCAAAAGCAGCTTGGAGAGAAAAGCATTTATTTCTTTTATATATTCACATCATAGTTCATCATTGAAAGCACTCAAGGCAATAACTTAAACAGGGAAGGAACTGGAGGCAGGAGGTGATGCAGGACCCTGGAGGAATACTGTTTACTGGCTTGTTCCAATGGTTTGCTAAGTTTACTTTCTTCGAGAACTCAGGACCACCAGCATGGGAACAGCACCAACAACAACGGACTGGCCCTCCCACGTCAATCACTTCTTAAGAAAATGCCCTTTGATTTACAGAAGCTTTTCAGCTTCAAGAGGTCCTATTTAGTGATTGTTGCTCTTAGAGCCTGTGCTGTTGGTGTTATGTTCAGGAAGTTGTCTCCTGTGCCAATGAGTTCAAGGGTATTCTCCAATTTTTTTTTTTCTAACCGATTTAATGTGTCTGGTTTTATGTTGAGGTCTTTGATCCACTTGGACTTTAGTTTTGTGCAGGGTGATAAGTATGGATCTATTTTCATTTTTCTACATGTAGACATCCAGTTGGACCAGCACCATTTATTGAAGATGCTATCTTTTCTCCATTGTATGGTTTTGGCATCTTTGTCAAAGATCAGGTATCCATAAGTGTGTGGGGTTATCTCTGGGTCTTCTGTTCGGTTCCATTGACCCACCATTCTGTTTCTATGCCAGTACCATGCAGTTTTTATAGCTGTTGCTCTATAGTACAGCTTTGTCACCGACCAGCAGTGACACCTGAATACCACCTGAGAGAGGGCTGGGAGAGAGAGAGACAGGGCGACACAGAGAAGGACACCAAGTCTACATGCTGATCCAGGTGTCGATTTAATGGACGTCAGGTTAACACTTAAGTAGGCAAAAAAGTTCAAGCAGTTTCTCACATAGGAGCTTTACTTGGTCAAAACATAGGAGAGCTCACTCAAGGTTACACAGAGCCTGCTGTCTGGTTACTATGGTCACACAGAGTTTCTCGGGGTCAGAGCAGTCCGCTGTAGGACCACCAAGGTCAGTTTATGAGAAACTGGATTTTGGAAAATAGCCAAAGCTAAGAGGCCGAATTCCACTGCTCAGATGCCATTAACTCCAAATTTGCCATTAACTCCAAAAAGGCTGCCACACAGCTTAAGATCAGGGACGGAGATACATCCAGAAGATCTTTTATTGTAGAGGATTGTTTTAGCAATTCTGGGTTTCTTGTTATTCCATATGAAGTTGAGAATTTTTCTTTCTATGTCTGTAAAGATTTATGTTGGTAAGTTGATGGGAATTGCATTGAATCTGTAGATTGCTTTTGGTAAGATGGCCATTTTTACTATGTTAATCCTGCCAAGCCATGAGCATGGGAGATCTTTCCACAAAATGACTACCTACAGATTGGGAAAGAATCTTCACCAACCTTCTATCTGATAGAGGACTAATATCCAGTATATATAAAGAACTAAAGAAGCTGAAAAACAGAAAACCAAGTAATCCAATGGGGAACAGAGCTAAACACAGAATTCTCTCTAGAGGAATATCAAATGACAGAGAAACACTTAAAGAAATGCTCAACCTCATTAGCCATTAGGGAAATGCAAATCAAAATGACCCTGAGATTTCACCTTACACCCATCAGAATAGCCAAGATGAAAAACTCAAGTGACAACACATGCATGAGAGGTTGTGGAGAAAGGGGAACCCTCCTCCACTGCTAGTGGGAATGTAAACTTGTACAACCACTCTGGAAATCAATCTGGGAATTTCTCAGACAACTAGGAATAGTGCTTCCTCAAGACCCAGCCATACCACTCCTAGGCATATATCCAAAAGAGGCTCAAGTACACAACGAAGACATTTGCTCAACCATGTTTGTAGCAGCTTTATTTATAATAGCCTGAAGCTGGAAACAGCCCAGATGCCCCTCAACTGAAGAATGCATGCAGAAATTGTGGTACATCTACACAATGGAATATTACTCAGCAATGAAAAATAAGGAAATCATGAAATTTGCAGGTAAATGGTGGGAACTAGAAAGGATCATCCTGAGTGAGCTGTCCCAGAAGCAGAAAGACACACACGGTATATACTCACTCATATAGACATAACATAGTATACACCTACTAAAAACTGTACATCTAAAGAAACTAAGCAAGAGAGAGGACCCTGACTAAACTGTTCAATACCCATCCTGAAAGGCAAAGAGGCTGGACAGCAGAAGATGAAGAAAACAGGAAACAACCTAGGAACATGCCACAGAGGGCCTCTGAAAGCCTCTGCCCTGCAGACAATCAAAGCAGACGCTGAGACTTATGGCCAACTGTTGGGCAGAGTGAATGGAATCTTATGTAAGAAGTGGGAAATAGTAAGAGCTGGAGAAGACAGGAACCACACAAGAAGAACAACAGAACCAGAAAACTTGAACACAGGGAACTTCCCAGAAACTCATAATCCAACCAAGGACTATTCATAGAACCCCTGCACAGATGTAGCACATGACAATTCAGTGTCCAAGTGGGTTACATAGTAATGGGAAGAGGGACTGCCTCTGACATAATCTGATTGGCCTGCTCTTTGATTACCTCCTCCTGAGGGGGGAGCAGCCTTCCCAGGCCACAGAAGATGACAATGCAGCCACTCCTGATGTGCTCTGATAGACTAAGATCAGAAGGAAGAAGAGGACCTCCCCTATCAGTGGACTTGGGGAGGGGCATGCATGAAGAAGGAGGAGGGAGGGTAGGGTCGGCAGGGGAAGAGGGAGGGGCTTATGGGGGGATACAAAATGAATAAAGTGTAACTAATAGTAAAAGAAAAAATAAAGAAATACAGAAAGAGCTTAAATATTTACTAAACTTCAAACCAAATATATTCTTTTATTATTAGAAAAGAATCCTATATTACTACTTCAGTTTTGTCTGAGATATGATTGATGAAAAGTAATAAAATATAAAAATAACACTAGTGTTGGCAAAAAAGAAAAAAGAAAATGCCCTATAGGTTTGCCTGCAGCCTGATTTAATAGAGGCATTCTCTCATTTAAAGTTTCCTCCTCTCAGACTACTGTAGCTGGTATCAGACTGATAACTGTGCCAAGACAATTTCTTTATTGCCCCAGTCAGTCCAAGTCCCAGCAGCAAAGGACATTACAGTCACCTACCATGAGCAACAGACACTACAGCCTGCTTATAAACCCAGCCCAAACATGTTACTTTTAGGGAAAGCAACATGTTCTTTAATTCAGCACCTGGCTGGGGACAGCATTCCCCTCGCACAGTTGATCCCATTCATCAAGTTGGGACGCCATCGAATAACAAGTAGAAAAAGATTGCTGTCTAAGGAAGCTACCTGAATAAACTCCATTCATAAATTCTTGGCCTTGGTTTCATGTGCTATCACCCATCTTAGGGGGCACATGTACCCTCTCACAATGAGGAGGCACACAATCCTACATCTCATAGGAAAACGTGCCAATATTATGGTTGCCCTCTCAGACATTCCTGTTTCACCCAGATGAGACTCACTGCATGTCTCAGCATCTATTTCTCCAGGGGCCCTGCAACACATCACCTTTGATTCTTTTTGTCTCTGTTTAGACACCAACTATGTCGGGTGTGTGACTTTTCCTTGGGAGATGAGAGACCAAAGAATGCATTCAACCCAAGTCTAGTTTATTTGCTTACGAGAAGATGGGCAAAGTCTTACTTGTAGGACCATAAATGACTCAAAGTCAGCTACATCACTAAAAAGTCTACTGCAATCATTGGCAATAACTCATGAAAGTTACATTCCTGGAGCGTCCTGGAGGATTTTCAGGATGCTTGATGGGTTTTAATTTCCTCTCCGTGTCAGTTCATACTGTTTATATGAAAAAACCTTAGAGATAGAGGAGCATTTCATATATTATAAGTTTTGTAACTTCCTGTGATTTGTGAATTGCATATTTCCTGCATCCCAGTGAGCCTCACTCCAGAATGGAATGTTTCAATTTGGAGTGAAATGTTATGCAACACTTGGCAGGACTGCTTTGTTAGGTGTATCTCTTTTACCTTATATTGAGATCTAACTTTCATGTTATCACCATGAAGACATATAACCCACTGACTGGATCTCTTTTTTAATTCATCCCAATGTGCTTATATTAGTTAGATGTCCTTTTCTACTTAATTACAACTTTTTTGTTCAATTGGCTTATTAAGTATAAATGCTTGAACTTGGCATATTTGGGCTGTCATGGCCCAGGCACTGACCAATTTTAATAAAACAAAGTTTAAAATGTCTGATAACCATTTTGCTGCTGCAGGTTTTCCTTGCAGCCCCAAGCTCTTGGAATGACTCATGAATCTCAAGATAGGCCATATAGCTACTAGCTCATATTACTACTACATATTACCCTTGAAATAATAAAGGAACATATAAGAGACAAATTTTGATAATGATTACAAATCATTATTTCTCCAAATGTTAACTAAATAGAGCAGGGGAAACAGTGAAAAATGGCCTCATAAATTTCAGAGATTATTTTCAGATGGGAAGTTGTCATGGAGGCATCCTACAACCATGTCATTAGACTTCAGTTTCTGGCCCCAGAGGCAATAATTGATGCTATTTCCAAACACAAAGATTTATACTCAAGAGAGACAAAATGGAAGCATCAACCAAAGCACAATGCAAGAAATCTTAATTACCTTATCCACTGAGCATCTCATTCAAAGTAGAAGGAAATCCTCAAGGAGTTTCTGTCTACACATTTATAATGGCTCTTACATTTCAGAAGTCTCTGTGAAAATATCAGTTTGGTAAGAGCCTTTGGAAGATTTGAGGGGGTTCATGATATTGGGTTTATAATAGGAATGTAAACTACTCAGAATATAAAATTTCAGTTCTGATCCCACAAATAAAAATGAGCTAGATTTCAGTTTAGATTACTCTAAACAATGACATGAAGAGGTGTATAATTTAAGGGGCACTTGGTCTAGATCAGACATGTAACTGGATGGAAGTCTCCAAGGAGAGCAAAGGTGAGGACCTAACTTCTGTTTTCCTGAAATCTCTCAACCTTCAAATGTTAGATGACCTTTATGAACTCTACTCTTCAGATATTGTAAAAATTTTCTAGTGATACCTGAAAATATCACTCATGTTTTTGAACTAAACTTTCTCCCAGGCATTTTTCATGCTTGGATGAAATTTTGTTGTTACACAATATATCTCTAGGGAGATAAAAAACATAACAAAACAGCAACTCATTTTTATTATAAGTCATAAAGATACCAGGTGTTACTTTCAAATAATTCTTCATGTTTACAAATAACTTCAGTGTATAAATCCTATCATAAACTATAACACTTAAAGTAAACACAGGTTAGCAACATCTATTCATGAAGGTTTCCTATTACCGTACACATTTTTTATTTTTTCTTTAATTATTTGAATAATTTAGTATGATTTTAAATCTCAGAATATTAATATTTTACAAATCTAGCTTATTACTTCTTATTTTCCCAAACTCACATTTCTCTTGAAAACCCTTCATTGCCCCATTCTAGACTAAACACCTAATAGCTGTGCTCAGCCACACTTACATCCCTCAGAATACCTTTTTTTTCTCTTATAGATTATACCATTTTAAACAGCATGGACTTTATATCATGCATCTTTCTATTCCGTATGCCTACAGAATACTTTCCACCTATTGTTATTTAATTTTTATCAGTTCACATTCACAGCTAAGCAATATTACTTGAGTCATCATCATCATGGAAGTATTCATCATAATTTTCTACAGATTTCATAATAAATTCTGTACCGTACATAACTTTATAATAGACATTTTCCACGACAAGTAAAATATAGTCTTGGAAAAGGAGCAGTCAAGATTACCCAATCTCTGAGTCGTCATACATATTCCTTAAATTTACATAACTATTTATGTTTTGGGTTTTTATGTGCATATACAAAGCATAGCTATCATTCAACAGGTTTAGCAAAAACTATCAAGATAATCTAATGACCACTCAATATGAAAGGAGGACAAATAGGAACAAAGAAAGATGAAGTACAAATTTTTAGATTCAGTGGCTAAGCATGGTTTTGTATGCCAACTTAGAAACTAAGTTTATAATCTATGAAATAATAATACTAAAACCAAAGTTCTACATGCTTTTTACCCAGTTATAAATGGTTCTAAGCCATCAGTATGTTCTTTTCAGTTTTAAAATTTTTGAGTGTAATAAAGGATAATAATAAAAAAATGAAAAAAAAAATTGAGTGGTCCTGGAAGACCCTATGCCATGTGAAACAAGACAGTCACAAAAGAAAAGATAAATTTCTTACATTTTTATACTTCTTTTTTGTATCAATGTACAAGTTTATAATTATGTTTTATAATTATAACAGTTTTATATATTACAATTTTATAATATAATTATATCATACCAGTTAATGTGCTCTTCCCTGGAGAAAACTATTTCTCCCACTCCCAGCATTCTTTATTTGCCAGCCATGGTTCTTTGTGTAGAGTTGAAGCCTTGTGGGCCTTCCTCCATCCACTTAAGCATGTCCAATATAGTTTTCCTTATTTGGCTCATGTTTAAGCAGTCATCCTTACCAGTAAATTTGCTAATATAAAGAAAACATATTTCATAGAAATTAGTAAAATACCACTTTTGAGTTTGATTTTAAGTCAACAAATCCAATTTCTAGACATTCTTAAGCTTTCCTAGAAAAGTACAGAATTGGCCCATGATGGAATGGTTTTTCTCTCTAAGAAACAGCCAGGTTGATTATTAGAAGAAAAACAAGTGTGGGGCAATAAGACCATTCCTTCTTTTATTACCTGCTGCAAGCAATGCTTCTCCAGACACTATGACTTTTGGGTCAGTGTGTTTTTAATTCTTTTTTTTTTTTTTCACTTTTTTTTGTCTTTTATTCTTTTTTTTTTTTTCAATGCAGTTTATTCAGGAACATTGAACAATCCTCGGACCCCGGGGAAAGCCAGCCCACAGCTTAAATAGCCTCTGGGTAGCCAACCCAGGGGTGCCACGGGGGCAATGCAGATAGGTCCACATACATGGAAGCAAGCCAGATCCTCGGTTTTTAATTCTTGTAGATGTTTCTCAACTATTGAAATTTCCTGGACCTGTTATAATTGTATGTCTCACATTTTTTAAGAGCTCTCCAACTGTTTTCTGAAAATCCTGTACTATTTTAAGACCCCACCATTAATGTGAGATTGTAAAGTCTTCGCATCCTTGTGAGCACTTACCATTTTATCATAGCACCGCCAATCAATGTGAAGTTTTGTTTCACTGTGGTTTTACTAATGATTGCACACATATTTACAGGTGTTTGTTGGTGATTTTTCCATCTCCAATAGAAGGATTATTATTCAAATGATGGCTTTTTAAAACCGAATTATTTGTTTTCTTAGCCATTAAAATATAAAAGTTCTTAAAGTCTATTAATAGTCTCCCTAAGATACATTACTTGAGGTGTGTTTCCCATTGAGTAAATTATTTTTATCACCTTATCCTTTAAGGCACAAATTATTTTTAATTTTAATTATATCCAATTAATTCCCCCTTTTGTCATAACATCTGATTATGACATCTTAAGCAAGAAACTATCACAGTTTCATGGGCATGGAGATCTAGTGTTGTATTTTTTTAATGTTGTTATTTTTAGCTATTATATTTAGTGATAGCATCTATTTTTCATTAACTTTGTATGAAAAGTCAGATATTAATTATTTAACATGCAGCTTCATCTAACTGCCCATTTGTTGGGGAAAATTCTCTCTACACTGAATTGTTATAAAACACAACTTAAATAATTTATAAATGTAATTTTTACAGATTAGCAATTTTCTTAAATCTCATGGCAATCCTGTATTATGAGAATGTAGTAATGTTTAAGTTTTTCAAATGGGAAAACTTGAAACTTCCAATTTTATTCTTTTCCTTCATGTTTGTTCTGATCATTCCCTATCCCTTACATTTTTATGAATATTTTATGATCAGCATATTCTTATTGGTAATAAAAAAAAGTGGTTTCTCATTAGAATTGCACTGAACTTTTAGACCTGTTTCAGAAGTATTGCCATTTCACAATGCTAAATTCATGAAGATGGGATGATTTTCCATATATGCAATGTTTATGCTTTCAACAATGTTGATAATTTCTAGTGCAAGGTCTTAATTTATTTAAGTTATTCCCAAATGTTTTAATATTTTCATATATTTCAGAGAGATTTTTATGATTGCTGGATTTTTATTTTAAGGTCTTGGTTCTCATTCCATGATGGCCTTTTAAATTAATTACAATTCTTAAAGATTTCTTGAAATTTTTATGTATGCAAAGTGAATCCATATACATGTAAGGGTAGTTTTATTATTTACTTTCAAATGCAGATGCCTTTTAATTCCATGTTCTCATCTGATTGCTCTAAGTTAAATTCTGCTATAATGTTGATTAAAGAGAGAGTGTAGCTTACACTATCCATTACCTTATAGAGAAAGGCTTTAGGCTACCAGCATTAAGTATAGAATTGGTTGTATTTATGTGTGGTGGTCTTTTGTCTTTTGTCTTTGTGGATGTTGCTCTATTGTAACATGGAAAAATGTTTTTCTCTGTAGAGTGATTGGGAGAATGACCAATGAGTCATGGAAAGTCCTTATCAGACTCCACTGCACACATCAGATCTCTCTTTGGTTGTCTATGGGCTGAGTTACAACATTCTCAGAGCAGTAATCATATCCCAGGACCTTATATTTAACTAGAAATGCCATGTGTTGGGAAGCCCAATGTCTTAGATGGCTAAAGTGTAAGATATCTATCAGAAAAATTGAAGATGCCTAGCAAAACGAAATCTTGAATTCTGTTTCACACCTCAGTATGTGGTAAGATAATAGATATCTATCTCATTTTTCCCTCTTTCTACATAGAACTCCCAGAAGAAAATGTTACAAGGAAATCTTTCTACAGTGACAGAGTTCATCCTTGCTGGGTTAACAGACAAACCAGAGCTGCAGCTTCCCCTCTTCCTCCTCTTTCTAGGAATCTATGTGGTCACAGTAGTGGGGAATCTGGGTATGATCACCCTAATACTATTCAGTTCTCACCTGCACACACCCATGTACTTTTTCCTCAGTAGTCTGTCCTTCATTGACCTCTGCCATTCTACAGTCATTACTCCCAAAATGCTGTTGAACTTTGTGACACTGAAGAACACCATCTCCTACCCTGAATGCATGACTCAGCTCTACTTTTTCCTTATTTTTGCCATTGCAGAGTGTCACATGCTGGCAGCAATGGCATATGACCGCTATGTTGCCATCTGTAACCCCTTGCTATACAATGCTATGATGTCCTATCAAGTCTGTTCCTGGATGATATTTGGAGTATATAGTATGGCTTTGATTGGCGCCACAACTCATACCGTCTGCATGCTAAGAGTGCATTTCTGTAAGGCTGATGTAATTAATCACTACTTCTGCGATCTTTTCCCATTGCTGGAGCTTTCTTGTTCTGATACTTATATTAATGAAGTAGTAGTTCTTTGTTTCAGTGTTTTTAACATCTTTATTCCAACTTTGACTATTCTAAGCTCTTACTTCTTCATCATTGCCAGCATCCTCCGTATTAAATCCACTGAGGGAAGGTCCAAAGCCTTCAGCACCTGCAGCTCACACATATCAGCTGTTGCTATCTTCTTTGGCTCTCTTGCATTCATGTACTTGCAGCCATCATCGGTCAGCTCTATAAACCAGGGGAAAGTATCTTCTGTATTTTATACCATTGTTGTGCCCATGCTAAATCCTTTGATCTACAGCCTGAGGAACAAGGATGTCAAAGTTGCTCTAAATAAGTTTCTTGAAAAAAATTTTTTCTTGTGAAAATAGTGATTTTTCTTTACTAAAATTCAAGTTTTGAGGGCTGGCAAAGAGTTCAGTGGGCTGTGTATGGCCACATGATATAACATTACTGCTAGCCCTGCTTATTTTTAAATCGCCAAGAGCAGGACCAGTTTTGACCAGTGGCACATATGAAGGACAACGTCTCTCTGGGATGCAGAGAACCCATCTGCTTATCATAGCATACATCACAGTAGGTAGTTTGTAAAACTCTCAGAATCCTTCTTGTGAATTGTTCTGTTTTATGTATGTTTAGCAACATTACTTTTATGCAAGACACATTTATCTTAATGAAGAGAGTAAATATGTTTGTTCAGCATTCTTGATAGTCTCAATATTCTATGTAATTAGTCTTTTTAATGAAATACATTTCTAAAGATTTCTAGCATTGCATTCTCCAAAAAAATGTATTAAAAAGTAAAATACACAAAATAAAATGCTTAATTTTTGCTAAGTGTGTATAACTGTATTAAAGAACATAGAGTGATATTATGAATGGTAACATAGCTCCTACCCACCCTCCCCCCCAAAAAGAGAGCTACATTGGATGAGACACTCATCACTAAACAGGAATACACACATGTACACATGCCCCTAAAGCAGATGGAAGTAGGAATAAGAATTCATATATTCAGATATTTGTAATATTTGTATGTCTCCAGCACATGACTGACCAGGAAGGTTCAGAAGTGCTTGGTTTTACTGTTGCAAACACATAAAATATTTAGAAATAAGAACTTGTAAAAAGTGTTTTCTGACTAATGTCGTATTGGCTAGAATTATTAAATATTCTCAAATTTAAAAAAAAGACTATCTATCATCAAAAAAAAAATAAGAATTAGGGTCAGAGAAGAAACTTCAAAAATAAATTCTCATTATTTCCCTTACCCAGTTAAATTCTCATTTCTTCTTCTTGAAACTGCAATCAATAAAACTGATTTTATATTTCTGAAAGGTAACTGTGCCTATCAGGCCATCTCAGTAGATCTAAGCGGCCTTTAAGAATAATCAGATTCCCTCATGTAGGTAGCAGCATCTGCATAATCTTTCTTGTCTCCTCTTAAATAATCTCCCAAGATCTTAGCCATTGTAAAAGGTAAGGTGAAATCTCAGGGTCGTTTTGATTTGCACTTGCATGGTGACTAAGGATGTTGAGCATTTTTTTTAAGCCTTTCTCTTCCATTGGATATATCTCTATTGAGAATTCTCAGTTTAGCTCAGTATCCCATTTTTTAATTGGATTACTTGATTTGTTGCTGTTTAACTTCTTGAGTTCTTTATGTAATCTGGATATTAGTACTTTGTTGGATATAGGATTGGTGAAGATCCTTTCCCAGTCTATAGGCTGTTGTTTTGTTTTGAGGACCATGTCTTTTGCTTTATAGAAACTTTTCCGTTTCATGAGGTCCCATTTATTGATTGTTGATCTTAGAGCCTGTGCTGTTAGTGTTCTGTTCAGGAAGTTGTCACTTGTGCCAATGAGCTCAAGTGACAACACATGCTGGAGAGGATGTGGAGAAAGGTGAACCGTCCTCCATTGCTGGTGGGAATGTAAACGTATACAACCACTCTGGAAATCAATCTGGTGCTTTCTCAGACAATTAGGAATAATGATTCCTCAAGATCCAGCCATACCACTTCTAGGCATATATCCAAAAGATCCTCAAATATACAACAAGGACATTTGCTCAAACATGTTCATAGCAGCTTATAGCATAATATCCAGAACCTGGAAATAACCCAGATGTCCCTCAACTGAGGAATGGATACAGAAATTGTGGTACATTTACACAATGGAATACTACTCAGCAATTAAAAATAAAGAAATCATGAAAATTTCAGGCAAATGGTGGGAACTAGAAAAGATCATCCTGAGCGAGCTATCCCAAAAGCAGAAAGACACACATGGTATATACTCACTTATAAGTGAATATTAGACATATAATATAGGATAACCATACTAAAATCTGTACACCTAAAGAAGCTAATCAAGGAGGACCCTGGGTAAGATGCTCAATCTTCATTCAGAAAGGCAAACAGGATAGACATCTGAAGAAGGTGAAAACAAGGAACAAGACAGGAGCCTACCACAGAGGGCCTCTGAAAGGCTCTACCCAGCAGGGTATTAAAGCAGAAGCTGAGACTCATAGCCAATCTTTCAACAGGGTGCAGGGAATCTTATGGACAGAGGGGGAGAAATACCTGGAAGGGTCTGGAGCTCCACAAAGAGAACAACAGAACCAAAAAATCAGAGCCCAGGGGTCTTTTCTGAGACTGATACTCCAATCAAGGACCATTCATGGAGATAACCTAGACCCCCTTCACAGAGGTAGCCCATGGCAGCTCAGTCTCCAAGTGAGTTCCCCAGTAAAGGGAACAGGGGCTTTCTCTGACATCAACTCAGTGGCTGGCTCTTTGATCACCACCCCCTGAGGGGGGAGCAGCCTTACCAAGCCACAGAGGAAGACTATGAAAGATAGTCCTGATGAGACCTGGTAGGCTATGGTCAGATGGAAGGGGAGGAGGTCCTCCACTGTCTGTGGACTGGGAGGAGATTAGGGAGGGAGGAAGGGCGGGATTGGGGGGGGATGAGGGTGGGGCTACAGCTGGAATACAAATTGAATAAATTGTAATAAATAAAACTTATATTAAAAAAAAAAAGAATCTCCCAAGAACGTGTTTTCTCATTATCTAGACCTACTTCCATCTCATAGTTAGTAACTGTGTTGTTTCTGATCCTGGAAGCTTCAAAGCTTTTACAAAGTTTCATTAAGGGTAATTACTACCCAGGGTCATCTAGGTATCTCTGCTTAAACTCAGTTGTTCTCAAAATAAAACAAAATGGCATAATCATGGAAAGGAGGCTTGTAAGAAGTACAGAAAAGTGCAGTTAATAGGTGTTTAAGAAAGGGAAAGGAAGTATAGATAAGAGTAATCAGGGCGTATTACATACATGTATAAAATCATTAAAGAATACATTTTAAAAAATCTTAACTTCATATTATATAACATGAAAGTAAGTTAAAATTAAAACAAACATTAAAAATACAATGCATATGTCAAGAATTTCTACCCCGGATTAGGTGAATTTCTATTTCTATTTCTACCTTTATAAAAACTCTCACATTAATTTCCAGAGTGGCTGAACCATGTCACATTCCAACCAGCAGTAAATAAGTGTTTCTCTTTTTTATATCCTCAACAGCACTTATTGTCATTTAATTTTAATAAAATATTTTTATTAATTCTTTTAAAAATTTGTAGATGCATACAATATATTTTATCATATTCAGCCCTTACTCCTCTTAAATCTATCCTCTATCCCCACCACCTCTCCCAAACTTCATGCCTCCTTTAAATTTTTCTTATTCTGCGTTGAGTTAAATTTGTGAGGTCTACATATGCATGGGTATGGATCCATCTACTGCAGCTTGATAGATTTACCAGAGACAACACCTAAAAAAAAAATGAGTTCTAGCTCTCCTTGGATTCAGATTGCACATATGCTCGAGAATGGTATAGCTGGGTCAATGGTATTGCGGGTCAATCCCATGCTTCTTAAGGACCCGACACACAGATTTACATAGTGGTTGAAAAAATCCACTCTCAAATAACCAGTGTACAAAAGTCCCCTTTCCTTCATCCTTGACATCCTCTGCTGTCAATTGTTCTCCCAAACTTCATGATTTTGAGTGGGGCAAGATGACAGCTTAAAGCGATTTTTGTTTTTTTTTTTTGTTTTTTTTTTTTTTCAATGCAGTTTATTCAGGAACATTGAACAATCCTCGGACCCCGGGGAAAAAAGCCAGCCCACAGCTTAAATAGCCTCTGGGTAGCCAACCCAGGCGTGCCACGGGGGCAATGCAGATAGGTCCACATACATGGAAGCAAGCCAGATCTTCAGCCTTAGCCAAATGTGCAATTGTTCGTGACAGAGAGCACTCACCATCAGGAAGGTGGAAGGCGGAAACCAGCTCCATCTTTAAGGCATAGCATTCCGCAGCTCTCTACAGTTCCCCCTTTTTGTTTTAGATGCATCAGGCAAGAGTAGAGGTCTGATCTCTGATATTAGAAATAAATTGGGACTTTGTACCAATGTTCATTTAGGTGTCATCCACCCAAAGAGCATCAGACCAGTCCGATACCTTTTTCTCAGAGGCGGGAGCTGGGGCATCAACCCGCATGCAATCAGACATGTTAAAGCGATTTTTGAATTGGCATTTTTCTGATGGTTTTGGATGTTGAACACGTTTTAAAATATTTTCCCCGTTTTAATTTTCTCTTTTGAGATCTTTTGGTTCAGTTCTGTAGACCATTTTTAATTTGCTTGTTTGTTTTCAGGATGATGTTTATTTTAGTTCTTTGTATAATCTAGATCATAATCCTCTTTCACAGGCACAGCTCAAAAAGATATATTTCTCTTCTGTTGGCTGATGCTTAATGCAATTACAGTTTTTTTTTGATTTCTAATTTACAGCTTTCTAATTTCATGGGATCTTATCTGTCAATCATTGGTCTTATTTTTTATTCTAGAAAAGTCCTGTACCTATATTTACTTCCATACTTTTTCCTTTAGGAGTTTCAAAGTATCTAGTTTTGATCCATTTATATAGGGAGAGGGATATGGATCTATTTTATTCTTCCTTGTCTTAATATCCAGTTTTCCTAGCATGATTAGCTGAAAACGCTATTTGTATTTGACATCTTTGTAAAAACTTGAGTGAATGTACTTCTGCGGATTTAGTTCTGTATGCTATAATTGATCTACGTTTCTGTTTCTATGTAAGCACCACACCCTTTTCATTGCTATGGCTCTTTAGTATAATTTGATATTGGTATGTCTACCACAGTATAATTTTTATTAGAATTGTTTAGTCTGTTCTTGAGTTTTTGTGATTCCATGTAAATTTTAAGACTTTTTTTTCTATGTCTGCCAAGAATGACCTCAAACTTTTATTGGGGTTGCACTGAATTTCTAGATTATCTTTAATAAGATCATGAGGACATATACTCAAAGGACTCTGTGTCCTATTACATATACTTTTTAACCCATGCTCCCTAATGCTATTCACAATAGATAGGAAATGGAGTTAACCTGTATGCACATCAGCTGATTAACCGATAGTGGAAATGTGGTTCTACTATATGCAATAACATATTATTTAGCTCTTCAGACAAATGAAATTTTTAGATAAATGAATAAAACTTTTAATACTTACATTGATAAAGATCACCCAGGTTCAGAAAGATATGCAATATGTGTTCTTTTTCATATTTGAATCGTGGCTTCAAATCATAACTCGGAGCACCTAAATAAATAAATAAACTAGAAATGAGTCTTTGGACTAAAAGATGGCGTAAAGAAGGAGGGACGTTACAACGATGGGTGATATAAAACAGAGGGGATAATTAGGGAGTGAAATTTTTGAGAAACATTGTAGAAAGATGTGGAGTAGCTAGGAAAAGTTAGAAGAAGAAGAAGAAGAAGAAGAAGAAGAAGAAGAAGAAGAAGAAGAAGAAGAAGAAGAAGAAGAAGAAGGTTGTTACTAAAAGCAAGTTCCAGAGGAAAGTGTTTGCAATGGCTTGGAGTTCCAGAAAAATAGGAGTCCATCATGGCAGAATGCATGGCAACAAGCTAAAGCATAATGAAGGGTCAAGAAGCTAAGAGTTTACTTATTCAACTACAAACATGAAGCACAGAGAGTGAATAAAACAGGTAAAGACTGTAAGCTCTCAAAGCCAACTACTATTAATGTACTTCCTTCTTCCAGCAAGGATCCACCTGCTAAAGGTTCCACAACCTGCATTAATAGTGCCAGTGACTGGGGACCAAATGTTCATATGCAATCACCAGTTGGCAGTATTTCTCACTCAAATCACCACAGAAACTCACTACTTTAAAAACCTTGTGTTTGTGTGTGTGTGTGTGTGTGTGTGTGTATGTGTGTGTGTGTATGTGTGTGTTAAAAGGGGAAAAATTAGAAGAGAGATTTCTTGCATGTCTGGATAATGCTGCACCTGAAATGTCTAATTACTAAACAAAACCCCAATACCAGATGTGAGATTTCTCTTTATGACTTGTTAACCATAGAGACCCCAGAGAATCAGAAAATAATTCAGGCTCATGCCATTATTCTCCTTGCCAACCCAACTAGTTAGTAATAACTGATTATTGAAGAAAACATGTATTTTGGCTTCCAGGTGTAAAAAAAAAAATCAATATGGTACTGATCTGGATGCTTCTTACATGCTGGCTGCCTTTCAAAGTGCCAGAAAATAATATACAGGGTGCTTGGCTTGGGAGGGAGGAAGGGCAATAATAACCTTACTTAGCTGTGAATGTTAGGATCCACAAGGGCAAAGTGCCAGGCAAGATACTCCCACTGGTGAATAGTGGCACCACTAGTATGACCGTGATTAACTACTTTCTATTTGGATTTGAAGTTTATTTCACAAAAGCAAATTCATGCCTCGTACCATAAACCCGGTTAAAGTGTTTAACTGAGGAGTTCTTAAACCTGACGGGCAAGCTGACTACCGTTTAGCTAAAATATCATGACTCAAAACTGCTTTCTAAATACTGATATTTATATTCAAAGGCAAATGTAACTCCTAGTCTTAATCAAAGAAACCTTTCTTTATAATGGACAACATTAAAAACAGAGACACATGACAGTTCAAGGTACTAATACCAAGTAAGAATTGAGCCTTCTGCCCTAAACAAGACATTTCACACCACTCCTTCTGAAGCTGCAGGAAAGGCGGCAGTAGTATACACATTAAGAGCCAGGAAAATCAGAGGAAGGCTATACAATTCCTTCTTCTGGGGCATGACACAGACAATGATATCATGACCTCATGGGACACATGACTGCCTTCAGTGGAACTACACAAGATTGGGCCTATCAGGAGTCAACCATGAGGAGTCGTGGTGAGGATCGAATATTGATGGCAGTACAGAAACCAGAGACCTCGAACCAGACCAATGACCCATTGCAAAGAACATTCACAAGTAAAGATGTGTGGACAGAGGGGTATATTGTGGAACACACTGTGACTCACTACAGCTCCCACAATGAGGTGTTTTCTATGCTTTTTATTCTTTTGTTTGCTTGCTTGTGTGTTTTTTATTTTTTATTTTTTCGGAAGTTTGCAAGAGCAAAGGGTGGATACAAGGAGATGAGATGAGTGGGACCGGGGTACATGATGTGAAACTCACACAGAATCAATAAAAAAAATTTAAAAAAAAATTAGCCAACCACGGATCATGAAACAGGGCCAGAAAGGAAGAACATTATACAGCCCTATGTCTCCACACTGCAGTAATGTATGCTGATGGATAATAGGAAAAATCAATAATCGGATTTAGTCATATGCCCACCAAAGAGCCTACCAGTCTGTAATGAGAAGATTTAAAGTCATGGTCACACAGATGATCCTGGTTAAACTCAATGAGTCTCAAAACACAGAGAGGGGAGGTGGGGGATGGGAAGAGAACCAGCACAAAACTGAATGTGCAAACGGAATTTGTAGATGGTAAGGGCAGTAATACATGAGGAGCAGGATTAGAAAGGGTGGGGGATAAAATTTTATATCCATATGGAACTGTCAAACAACAAAGTTTATAACAAAATAGGATATCTAAAACCATATCTATAATCCTGAATAATAAAAGAATTGCTGGAGGGATCACCATCCCTGACTTGAAGTTGTATTACAGGTTGTTCTATAGTAATAAAAGCAGCATAGTATTAGCACAAAAATAGACAAGTTAACCAATGAAACTGAATTGAAGAAATAAGTTCATACATCTACAGACACCTGGTTTTTAATAAAGAGGCAAGAAACACAAACTGGAAAAAAGATAGCATCTTCAACAAATGGTGCCAGTCAAATTGGATGGCTGCATGTTAAGAATCCTAAGAGAGCCATACTTAATATCCTGCACACAACTCAACTTCAAATGATCAAAGACCTCAGAAGAAGATGGTGGATGAGAAAGTGAGGAATAACCTTGAACTCATTGGCACAGGAAGAGTTTCTGAACAGAATATCATTAGCACAGGTACTAAGACTAACAATCAATAAATGGGACCTCATGAAACTGAAAAGCTTCTATAAGGCACAGGACACAATTACTCAGACAAAGTGACACCCTGCAGAATGGGAAAAGATTTTTAATAACTCCACATCCAAAAGAGGACTAATAACCAAAATATATAAAAAACTCAAGAAGTAGTTATCAAAAACAAGTAATCTAATTTTTCAATGGGGTACAAATCTAAAGAGGAAATTTCCAATAGAGGAAGCTCAAATGGCTGGGAAACACTTAAAGAAATGTTCAGCAGCCTTAGCTATCAGGGAAATATACATCAAAACTATTTTGAGATTCCATCTTATACCTATCAGAATGTCTATGATCAACAAAACAAGTGATAACCTATGCTGGCAAGAATGTGGAGTAAGAGAAACACTCATCCATTGTTGGAAAAAGTGTAAACTTGTACAGCTTTTATGGAAATCAGTGTGGTAGTTCCCCAAGAAGATGGGAACCAATTTACCTCAATATCCAGCTATAATAGTTTGGGACATTCATGGAATAGTTGCTCAGCTATGCTCATTGCTGCTCTATCTGTAATCGCCAGCAATTGGAAACAACCTAGATGTCACTCAGCAGAAGAATGGGTGAATAAAATGTGGTATATTTACACAATGGAATACTACTAAGCAATTATATATAAGGAAATTATGAAATTTGCAGGCAAATGGATGGAACTAAAAACGATCATCCTGAGTGAGATATCCCAGAAGCAGAAAGACACGCATGGTATATACTCACTTATAAGTGGATATTAGACATATAATGTAGGATAATCATACTAAAATCTGTACAGCTGAAGAAGCTAATCAAGAAGGAGGACCCTGGGTAAGATGCTCAATCTTCATTCAGAAAGCCAAACAGGATAGACATCTGAAAAAGGTGAAGACAAAGAAAAAGACAGGAGACTACCACAGAGGGCCTCTGAAAGACTCTACCCAGCAGGATTTTACAGTGGGTGCTGAGACTCATAGCCAAACTTTGGGCAGAGTGCAGGGAATCTTATGAAAGAAGGGGGAGATAGAAAGACCTGGAGGGGACAGGAACTACACAAAGAGAACAATAGAACCAAAAAATCAGGGCCTAGGGGTCTTTTCTGAGACTGATATTCCAACCAAGGACCATTCATGGAGATAACCTAGACCCCCTGCACAGAGGTAGCCCATGGCAGCTCAGTCTCCAAGTGAGTTCCCCAGTAAAGGGAACAGGGGCTGTCTCTGACATGAACTCAGTGGCTGGCTCTTTGATCACCTCTCCCTGAGGGGGGAGCAAGCCACAGAGGAAGGCTATGAAAGACCATCCTGATGAGACTTGATAGGCTATGGTCAGAAGAAAGGAGAGGAGGTCCTCCACTATCTGTGGACTGGGGAAAAGGAATGGGAGTAGATTAGGGAGGGAAGGAGGAGGGATGGGGGGGTGGGGCTACAGCTGGGATACAAAGTGAATAAACTGTAATAAATAAAAAATATATTAAAAATTAATTAAAATTAAAATACTCTCAAACCAAATCCAAAAACACATTAAAAATATCATCCACCATGATCAAGTAGGATTCATCCCAGGGATGCAAGGATCATTTAACATATGAAAATCCATCAATATAATTACCATATAAACAAACTGAAAGAAAAAAAACACACATGATCATCCTATTAGATGCTGAAAAAACCTTTGACAAAATCCTACACCCTTTCATGAAAGAACTCTTGAAGAGATCAGGGATACAAGGTCCATACCTAAACATAATAAAAGTTATATACAGAAAGCCAATTAAGTTAAATTAAATTAAATAAAGCCATCAAATTAAATGGAGACAAACTCAAAACAATTCTACTAAATTCAGGGACAGGATAAGGCTGCTCACTGTCTCCATATCTCTTCAATATAGTACTTGAAGTTCCAGCTAGATCAATTAAGACAACTAAACAAGATCAGGGGGATACAAACCAGAAAGGAAGAAGTCAAAATATCCCTATTTGCAGGTTACATGATAGTATATGTAAGCGACCTCCAAAATTCTAGCAGATACCTCCTACAGCTGACAAACAACTTCAACAAAGTGGCTGGATACAAAATTAACTCAAAAAAAAGAAAAAACAAAACTCAATAACCCTCCTGTACATAAATGACAAATAGGCTGAAAAAGGTTTTCTGTTTTTATGTGTTTTTATTTGGTTACAGTTTGGTGTTTTGATTTATTTGGGGGGTGGGGCATGGTTTCATTTGTTTTCTCGATTTTGGGGGGTTGGGTTTTGTTTTTTTGAGAAAGACCTTAAGGTTGTGTAGTTGGTGAGGAGGAGAGAATCTGGAAGGGTTTGAGGAAAGGGAAGAATATGATCTAAATGCATTTATGGTTATAAATTGTTTTAAATAATAAAAAATTTATCTTAACTTTAAATTTTTCTCTCAACTATAAAAAATTCCTGTCTCCTTGCAATAATTGTTACTAAATAAAAATATAAATAAATCCTGTCAGTTTATTTGAGGAAACTTTCATGAAAGAGACAAGCATGGGCATCTTCAAGAAACAATGTGCTTTTCCTTCCCTGTTATTCTGTGTCCAGAGGTACAGCATTGGACTCCTTCCTCCTCCTCCAATATTCACATTTCAACCTGTTTGCCTTGCAACTGTAATCCAGCTGTCTTCTTTAGCAACCTGGGAACTATACCACTCTTTTATCACCTGGTCTTCAAATATGTCATGATTATGCACATCCACAAAACTCTATAACAGAGAGACTATTCCCTTCTTTGAAAACTGGAATTTTCCATGTACTAACGACTTCTTTACTTTATATTCCTTTTATTATAGCACAATCATACCCATACATGCACAGCATTCCACATAAAGATGTCTGTTACGTGATACATATACATATACAGGAATTATCAAGTACAATTACAAAATTACTCTTCAAAATATTAATAATCTTAGACCATTTCACAGAGTAAATATATGTTGTCACCAAGCACTGTGCTGAAGGTGGGTAATATTCTTGTGCAGGATATTTCATTTCTCTGATACAACCATATTGTTTTCTACACGTGAAGTTAGCATTCTCAGGAACTTTTTGTTGTCATTAGGAGGAACGTTAGATACCATCATTTTGATACACACATACACACACACACACAGACAAATACCATCATTTTGATACACGCATACACACACACACAAAAGCCATATCACATTCAACCAAAATGTCACCTACAGTGATACCACAGTTACTCAGAGATATTAACTTCTTTCCACTGGTGGGGAAAAGGGGATTTCTAATTGTTGATAGTTTTCTTCACAACTGATACCCGTGGGATAGGATTCTTCTGAGAGGTCATTATTACTTTTTTTTGTTTTTAATGAGGTTGTGATGATCTCTAACGTAGGGAAGTGTCATGTCAACCAAACTTTGCAGAGGAACGTGTGCCTGAGGCAACAGCTTAATCAGAGAGCAAGATCAGAGACTCAAAATTCCTTGAAGCTATGCCCTGCTTGCATTATCAAGCTCCATTTTCTATCCAGTGAAATGGAGAATAAAAACCTCCAACACTGAACTTGCTGGGGAGAAGGGGTAAGTATGAACTCCCACCCTTGTCCCTTAAAACCTTACAATCTTCTGCTCCAGCATCCTTCCTAGTCCACTCAGATGCGCACGGCTGTTTATCCTTCCATACTCATGCTTATTTTGGAGACCATAGCATCTCATGAAAAGTCTTTTTTCCCTCATGTATTCTGCAGTATAGACTCATGCCAGACATGTTATCGTTCACTCATTTTTAACTCTATCAATGTAAAGCTAGTGATCCATTCTTATAGGTTTGTTTTAACTCAGTGTTAAGTTTCTGTAAACAACTTTATTGAGCACATGTTTTGACACTTGCAACATACAAGGCAATATGCCAAGCACTCTTCAGATCTACAATGTAGAGCAGTAGGAAAGCTGCTGACCAATTCATGCAGGACTACCCAGAGAAAAACACAATATAGTTTAATGTACACATCATGAGCACGCAATAAGTTCATACTGTGATCCAGAAACTGTGTGCCAATTAATTTAATATTATGCCCCAGGTATGTGAATTTCTGATTTCCAGGTGCATTGAAGAATGGAATAACTTTTATTGTGGTCATACAGAAAATAGTATTTTCATTTAGACTAATCTAATGACATTAGCATTTTCAAGTCACAAAACACTGGAACTGGAATGAGTCTTTAATGGGACTTAATACAACTAGTACTGCACCCTTGAGCAATAACTTAAAAAAAAACAATAATTACATAGGGAAAAAAACACTCTGATATTGCTGACTTTAAGGAAATCAAAGTATGTCTGACTGTTGCAATATCCTTTCTGGTTCAGAAGCAACATATTCTCCATGACTTTAGGACATTCATTTTACCGTAAGCCTGTGGAAACATAGAGTGAGACCAATATTTTTTTCTTTTTCTTTTTTAGCTTTTTTTAAATTAAATTTTATTTTTATAGTAATTATAGTTTATTCATTTTGTATACCCTCTATAGTCCCCCTCCCTCATTACCCCCCAAATCCCACCCCCTCCCTCCATGCCCTTCCACGTCCTTCCATGTCCTTCCATGCCCCTCCCCAAGTCCACTGATAGGGGAGGTCCTCCTCCCCTTCCATCTGACCCTAGCTTTTCAGGTCTCATCAGGACTGGCTGCATTGTCTTCCTCTGTGTCCTGACAAGGCTGCTCTTCCATCAGGAGGAGGGGATGAGAGTAATACTTTTTAAATAGACTGATAAGTTAAATATTTAGATATACATGTCATGTGATATGTGAGTTTTTGCCATATTGATGAATTACTCTCTATTATTTTAGACATTCCTCAACCAATAAGAGTTTTTTTTTTTTTTAACTTCTGAAATTATCTGGTTTCCACAACCTTTCAAAGCATCTCACTTTGGTCTGAAAATAGTAATACAGATATTGCTTGAATGTTAAGACTGTGATTTTTCTGTGTTCTAGAATGTACATGTTTGGTTTTCAAATATAAAGTAAATGTGAGTTGGTCATTTTGAAAACTTACATCACACCATTAGGTGTAGTGAGTTGAAAAATATTTCCAACTGCATTTTGCAAGTGTTCTGATAATACATGAGCCACCATCCATAAATATATTAGAGGGTACATATAAACTCAGTGATCACAGAATATGACCAGAGAGGAATGAATGCATCTTGTATTGGTCTTACAAAACGCTTCTCATAGAAGTACTATTCTGAGATCTACCAATTCAATAATGAAGTCATTCTTGGTCCATTGCTCCTTTACCACAGTGGTGAATTATGTGACTAAACTTATACTATTGTATTTCTCCCCAGGAATTATCCAAGTTAGAACAAGAAAGCACAATCACGCTGCTGTAGAAACACAAGCACAGCTTCTGTGAGGAATTGAGCTCTGCCTTGCAGGCTGGTAGGACTGTGTGCCTGTGTCAGATTCTCAGAGCAACAGTTTCAAAATGGAAACAACTATATTGATCAGTCAGCCAGTAGATCCACTAGAGTCAGAATTACAGCAAGAAAACAGTTCTGTGAATCCAGCTTCAAATTGATAGGGAAGAAAACATTTGTTTACCCTGTTGATTCTAAGTATGATAAAATTAATTACTATGTGTTATAAACAGTAATATGTATGACAACATATATTATAGAGAATTTGAGAGAGGAAGAAAAAATAAAACACTTTGTTTTAAACTGAATTTAAAGGACAGATTTTGTATTCATTCTAAAAGGTTATTGTCAGTGTTAATACCAAAATCCTAGATGTCTTTTGTTCTTCCTTTGATCATGCAGTCATCTGCTGTCCCAAGGAAACAGAAGAACCAGTTGTTTTTGTTTTGCTTGTCTGCCTTGATGAGAGATGATGATCTCCACAGAAATCTTTAAGTTTCTGTCTCTCCTAAACATACTCACACACACACACACACACACACACCACACACACACACACACACACACACCGAGAGAGAGAGACAGAGAGAGAGAGACAGAGAGAGAGAGAGAGAAGATACAGAGGCAGAGAAGGAGAGAGAAAAAATATAGATGATGCCAAAAAATATACTCATTTCTCTGCTTTAAACTTAGAGCCTTCAGACAATATAATGAGAAGATAATGGGGTCTGCAAATCATTCCGTGGTAATCGAGTTTATCTTGGCTGGACTCTCAAGCAAACCAGAGCTGCAGCTGCCCCTATTCCTCATCTTCCTTGCAATCTACCTGCTTACAGTGCTGGGCAACCTGGGCATGATCATCCTGATCCTGCTCAGCTCCCACCTGCACACCCCCATGTACTTCTTCCTCAGCAGTCTGTCCTTCATTGACCTCTGCCATTCCACCATCATTACCCCAAAGATGCTGGTGAATTTTGTGTCAGAAAAGAACATCATCTCTTACCCTGAATGCATAACTCAGCTCTTCTGCTTTCTTGTCTTTGCTATTGCAGAGTGTCACATGTTGGCTGCAATGGCATATGACCGCTATGTTGCCATCTCTAACCCTTTACTTTACAATGTAACCATGTCTCATCATCTCTGCTTCTGGCTTACAGTGGGAGTCTACATATTGGGTATTATTGGATCATCGGTTCACACAGGCTTTATGTTAAAATTGGTTTTTTGCAAGACCAATGTGATCAACCATTATTTTTGTGATCTTTTTCCACTCTTGGAGCTATCATGCTCCAGTATATACATCAATGAGCTGCTGGTTCTTTTCTTGAGTGCATTAAATATCCTGACACCTGCTTTGACCATCCTTATGTCTTACATCTTCATCATCGCCAGCATTCTGCGTATCCGCTCCACTGAGGGCAGGTCCAAAGCCTTCAGCACCTGCAGCTCCCACATCTCCGCTGTTGCTATCTTCTATGGTTCTGCTGCATTCATGTACTTACAGCCATCATCAGTGAGTTCGATGGACCAAGGGAAAGTGTCTTCTGTGTTTTATACTACTGTTGTCCCCATGCTGAACCCATTGATCTACAGCCTGAGAAACAAGGATGTCAAAACTGCCATAAAGAATATTCTTACCAGGTAATCATGGCAGATTTATAAATGGAGTGTTGTCATACTAAAAACAAGTATTTATTTAGCCTATGTATGAGGTTTGTGAAATATTAGAATAGCAATAATGATGTTTCTCTGTAACGATTTTCCACAATTCTCCTCGTGTATACTGCCTTTGAACCTATGCTGCAAGGTCCAAAAAAAATAGCATATAGATAAAAATTCTTGAGGCTTAAGAAACACTAGTTCTATTTTTTATTAGCAGTGCCAATGATGGTAGTAGTAGTGCTGAGGCCAATTATGAGGAGGAGGGTAATGGTGATAGTCATTACATTCGTCTTTGAGATTTTGCGAAATATAATTTACCCCAGAACTTCAAATGGATACTTTATATAATAACCCCAGTACCTCTCAGGGTAAGTTTTCGTGTTTATTCATCATTTACAAATGAAAAATAAATGAATGCCCAGTGTCTTGAACATAAGATGTGATTGAGCATGTACAGTTTTGATACTGGGCCATGATATTTCTCAAAATGTTGGGTTAGGGTAATTGTGAATATATATAATGCATATTGAAAACCCCTTCTGTATGAATTAAGTATACATAGTATCCTATCTGACTGTATTTATATGTTTAATAACTCCCGAGATATTTTCATTTTTATTTCTTTTAGTATAATAAAAAATAACAAAATACTTCACTCTAGATTCATCCAAATATCATGATTTCTGTGGTACGAGCTGTAGTTTTTGGGTCAGGATGCCGAGTGTCCCATCAGCCCTGCTTTCTCTGATTTGGGAGAACTATACTGCTTTTGCATCCGTTCATATGAATTGCATGTTTAGGACTCATTATATAAATCGGATGTGATTGACTACAACCTGTGATTTTATTCCTTCCCTATTTTGTTGTTATCCCTTTCCTATTAGTCTCATTCTCCATTTCCTATTTCAATGTACCACTGCTTCTGGATGTGATTGCAATCGACATAATTACCTACACTGTGGCAACCCTAACAACTGACAATGTGATCACAGTCAGAACCAGTCCGGCGCAGCTCACTGAGGGAAAGTCAAGCCTTCAGCAAATGCATCACCTTCATGACGGTGGTTAACATCTCTTTTTGTTGTAACATTCATGTACTTAAGACCATCATCAGTCAGATTCAGAAACAAAGAGAAAGTATTGGCTCTGTTTAATTCTATCTTGGCATGTGTCTGAATTCCCTGACCTATAGTATTAAGAAGAACTGCTTCAGTGTTGCCTAAAAAGATAGAAATATTATTATTGTTAACGAAAATAGTCAAAGAAAAGATGACCTTCTAAACCTGTTAGTGACTATTATATTGTCTGAATAATCTGTTGCATATTGGTGCATATCTTAAGATTGCTAACATTGTCTCTCGTTTTCATTATTTTTTCTTCCAATGAACATTGAGATCATTTGCTATCTTTTGAGTTATCTTTAATAGTGAGGCATATATTAGAATAAATATTAAAATTACATGAGAGACTTAATTCCAAATCCATTCATTTGCCTGTCTTTTTCTACCAAATGATATGAATTCAAGGGAATGTATTCAACCATAATGAAAATCCCATCATACAGTGTAAATACTAAAGTCCTTTATTATATGCAGTCAAAGATAGCACAAATCGGAGCTGAATACTATCTTTAATTTCTAGTTTGAACTCTATATCTTACTTTGGCAACTTAATCATAACTTTAAGATATGAGCTACAGATATGGTTACGTGCTGAGATTGCATGAATCTATATACCTCTGCCTTTCCCTTTGCTTTTCCATGCAGTATTTTATGTTTGTTATCTAGCTTCACTAAAAATTAATTGAAGCATTATGGTTCTCTTTGCCCACATGGTTCCATTTATGCCTCTAGGACATAAAATGCTTCCTGCTATGTTAAGTCCATTACTGTTTCCAATTCTGGAAATATGGATACTGTCTTTCAAGATGAATGTTTAAACATTCTATGACAATTTATTGTATTACTAAATTCTATGAAGTTCAGCTTTGGAAAATTTTTCAAGATCTGAAAGATAATGGGGACCATCTTACTGATTATGTACAAAAACGTTAAAGGTTTAATCCTGAGTCTTTCTGTGATAATTCCCAGTAAAAGGGTAACTAGATCTTAATATCTTTTTATTAACAATGAAGAACACCTAGGGACAATATTAATTTTTTTAATATCTTTATTCATGTGTCATGGTGATACAGAAATATAATACAGAATAGATATATTTTATTCAGTGTTGAATTTTGTAACTATCATGAGGAGATTTAATAAGCTAGCTATATAGTTCAACAAACACCATCTGTTTGCTGTAAAAACAAAACCAATCAAAAAAAAATATTCACAGAGATCCTGGAAGCTCCCCGGAGAGTCACTGGTGCTACATCAAAAGTTCTAATGAGATGAAATCTGAAATGCACTGATGGTAACAGCAGCAAAAGACACAATCAAAAAAAGCATAACAGTTTCATACTGCCTTTCTCTCGTCCAGTTGTTTTGCACCTAGAACACCACTTTTGGATTATGTGTCTCACTTTTTAAATTTATTTTATTTATTTATTTATTCATTTTCTATACCAATCCCAGTCTCCTCCCTCCTCTCATCCTGGCCCCACACTCTCTCCCTTTTACCCCCCTACCTTCCTCCCCTAGTCCTCAGAAAAGGGAAGACCTCCTCCCCTACTAACAGACCCCAGCCTATCAAGTCTCATCAGGACTGGCTGCATCTCACTTTTGCAACAACGGGTCTTTTCTATCCCTTCAGTTACTATCCTTCATGTAAATTAGCTGTGGAAATGTCCTATATACACACCCAGAGGCACAGTTAAGTTGAAAAAACTAACCATTGAAGGTTAGTAAAATTATTTTGACTATTTGTCAGATAGCACAACCTACTTTATCTGTGGTACGAGCTGTATGTTTGTATGCCTCCTAAGCATACAAACTGTAGTATGATCATAGTTGAAAAGGAAGACGGGCAAAGGACATGTAGCTCTAAAACACTGTCCCCAGGAACTGAGTAGGAGGTGGAGTGGGGAGGGAAACAAGGGTGAAGATAAAAAGAGGGGAGAGCAGAGAGGGGTGAGAGGGCTGAGAGAAAGAAGGGAAACTAGGCGCAGTGCATCTCTTTGACAAGCTGGAGACGTGTGACAGGGTAGACTCCACGGGGAGGGCACGTGTGTGACTTTAGCTGAGAGACTGAAGTGACCATCTTTTAGCAAGGCAGGATCACCATTATTTTCACTATGACCCTGAATCTTATTTAAATGCAGCTTGAAATCTTCTAACTCTATTGCTACTTCTCAGCTATCAATTTGGAACCCATCAACTGTCACTATGATTGGTCAATTCTCAAGATAAAGTTTCTTTAAGTGCTCACTTATAAAAGTACTTAAGATAACTAATTTAATTTTTATTAATCTTGGGGGAGTGGCCATATGTGTGCCACGACATGCATGTCTGGTACTCTTGAAGATCAGAAGAGAGTGTTGAATTTCCTTTTCCTGAAGTTACTAACAGCTGGGAGCTGCCATATGGATGCTGGGAACTGAACCCAGATCCTCTGAAAGAATAGAGGGATGATCTTAATCAATGAGCCATTTCTCTAGCCCTTGAAAAGCTATTTAACCATTTAACTCATTATGAAAATTTTATATATTATTAAAAATAGCTTCTTCTCTCATATAATATATCCCAACAGTTTTCCCTTTCTCTACTCCTCCCAGTGCCCCCATCCTGCCTTCCCTCTCCCCAAGATCCATTCTCCCTCCTCTTCCTCCTCGGGGAAAAAGATGGCCTCCAAGAGATGACAGCTAAATAAGACAAAATGAGACACATTAAGATGATGCAAATGCTCTCATATTCAGGCTTGACAAGGAAACCCAGAAGGAGAGGGAAAGAGACCCAAGAGCAGCAAAAGAATCAGAGATCAACTGCTCCCACTGTTAGGAGCTCCATAAAAGCATCAAGCTGACAGCCATAACATAGACACAGAGGACCTGGTACAGACCATGCAGGCATGCAGGTCCCATGCTTGCCACGTAAGTCTCTATGAGCCTGTATGAGCTCTCCTTAGTTGATTCTGTGGGTCATGTTCTCCTGGTGTCTTCTATCTCCTCTAACTCCTGCAGTCTTTCCTCCCCTCTACAATGGGGTTAATCTCAGGGTTCCAGAGACAGAAGCAAACAGACTGTGAGTCTAAGGCCATCCTGATCTACAAATTGAGTTCGTGAACAGCCAGGGCTACACAGATAAAAGAGAACTCTTAAACTCTAACATAATATATTCTTAGAAACCATTCTGTAAGGGAGACAAAACATAACATTTTCTGACTCCTAGCTATGGTCTCTTTAGATCCATTTTTTTAGTGAACCAATTTTTAATTTGTTCATTATTTGAATTTCAAGTATTTTTCCATGACCTTGTTGGTCTGAGTTGTTGTTTCTTTGTTAGTTTGTTTTGCTACAATACTCAATCACTACACAACTCTACACAACCACATTAGAGTGTTTCTCCATTCAATTGATTTTGCAGAGGACTACCCATTCCTTAGGTTCCTGTTGCTATCAACCTTAATGAGGTTTAGTTGTTGCTCAGCAAAATGGCCCCCACCAACTTGACATTATACATGTATATACTGTGCAATGTTTAAATAAAGTTAAATATTTCTACAGCCTCAAGTATTTGTTATCTATTTATGGTAAAGCCTTTTAAAATGTCTTCTTTTAGCTTAGTCATTATTATATGTAATCATCCTACTCCACAACTAAACTCCAAAAATTCTTGCTCTTATCTAATTTCATCACACACCTTTGGCTCTGGGAAACACCATTCTAATTTCACTTCCTATGAAGTCAAGGAAGTGACAACATGTGGTGTTCCAGTTTTCACAAATAACAAATTAAAATAGGTACTTACAAAAATCACACAAAGATTTTCACAGCTTCCTTCACAGTGATGTAGAAGGATAAGTAAATATGTAATAATAGGTGGAGGGGTTAAAAATGATGTCATATTTCTGCTATAAAAATGTTACCAAGATAGGAAAGACTATCCTCTGACCTCTATGTGAAAGCACTGGCATATATACATTCACACACACACACACACACACACACACACACACACACGCACATATATACAAATTACATACAGAATTAAATAATTTTAAATGTGATAACCACCAGGCATGGTTAAGTTAGAGCTGAAACTCCAGCACGGTTGCATATAGCCATGTAAATAAATGTCATGGAAATCATGGTGAGCTCAAAAGGAAGAGTCAGGAAGATCTCTGTGAGTTCAAGGCCAGCCTGGTATAAAAGGTGACCAGGCCAGGGCTGTTACATAAAAGAACTTTGTCACAAAAAGAACAAAGAAAAAGGAGAGAGAGCAACAAAATCATGGTGAGCTTACACAGCTGGAAGTAAAAGAATCTTTATGTGAAGTAAAGCTGATGTAATGTCAGTCTGTGAGGGAAAACACTTCCTTTATAGACGCAAGGACCTGAGCTTATTTCTCAGCATCAGAAAATAATCAGACTGCTGGAGGATAAAGAAATGTGGGAAGAAGCTTCTATTAAGACAGAAATATTCTTTGCTGTGACTATCTATATACAGACATTTTATTCACCAATGAGTTATGTGTTTTGTTATATGTAAAGTTTATATTGAAAAACTTAAATTTTCCCAAATTATGTACTGGGGTCATGTGAAATATGTGATGATGTCATAAAAATAAAAAACCAAAAATGTTCAAAGTTGTTGTAATCTTCTTTTATTGGTTCCACCTGAAACATTCTCTTTTCAGTATTAGAAAAAAATAGTCTTTAATCTTGTTTCATTTTCTAATCTAACCATTTGTACTATTATGCTTCAGTCACTCTGCAGGACATTGAGAAGTCATGCAGACAGAATTATACAAGTTCCTTTAGCAAAGTATTTTATTTAATCACTGCGTTGTCTTGCCATTTGTGTCCACAGAGCTTGGCTGAATCAACTGATGAATATCATCTTCTAGTGTCCTTATTGTGTTGTCATTTTTAGAAATTGCATTCTGCTCCTGTGAATCAGCTTAATAGGTTGGGCTGCTGTCAAAACCTGTTCCCAGAAGAACAAGTTCCTGTCTGTGTGCAGACAGAATGAGGAGTCTGAGGTTTCAGGGCAGAAGCAGAGCTGGCGACTGCTTGAAGTCATTCTCAGAGCCTCTGCGACAGTCTCCCAGCCTCTACTGATAAGGACTGACATATCTGTGGTACAGCAGCACTCCAAAATTACTCTGACAGAGCTGGAGAAACAGAGGGTGCACACTCTGGGGAAAGTGGTTTTATTGTGAGTCTTTTGTTTTTTGTTTGTTTGTTTTGTTTTGTTTTTTAACTTTTATTAATTACGCTTTATTCACTTTGTATCCCCCCATACACCCCTCCTTCCTCCCCTCCCAATCTTCCCCTCCCTCCCCCTTCTTCACTCATGCCCCTCCCCAAGTCTACTGATAGGGGAGATCCTCCTCTCCTTCCTTCTGATCCTAGTCAATCAGGAGTGGCTGCATTGTCATCTTCTGTGGCCTGGTAAGGCTGCTCCCCCCTCAGGGGGGAGGGTGATCGAAGAGCAGGCCAATCAGATTATGTCAGAGGCAGTCCCTCTTCCCATTACTTTGTAATCCACTTGGACACTAAACTGCCATGGGCTACATCCGTGCAGGATTCTAGGTTATCTCCATGCCTGGTACTTAGTTGGAGTATGAGTCTCTGGGAAGACCCCTGTGTTCAAATTTTCTGGTTCCGTTCCTCTCCTTGTGGAGTTCCTGTCCTCTCCAGATCTTACTATTTCCCATTTCTTACATAAGATTCCATGCACTCTGCCCAACAGTTGGCCATAAGTCTCAGTGTCTGCTTTGATAGTCTGCAGGGCAGAGCCTTTCAGAGGCCCTCTGTGGTAGGTTCCTAACTTGTTTCCTGTTTTCTTTTTCTTCTGGTGTCAATCCTCTTTGCCTTTTGGGATGGGGATTGAGCATCTTAGTCAGGGTCCTCCCTCTTGAAATGTACAGATTTTAGTAGGTTTATCGTATGTTATATGTCTATATGAGTGAGTATATACCGTGTGTGTCTTTCTGCTTCTGGGATAGCTCACTCAGGATGATCCTTTGCTGCATTTTGAATCCAGGTCCTGGGCTCTTTTGTTTCCAACCTTTCACTGAAGTAACTCCATGGGAAGATAACGGGAATGCAGAGGGAAAAACACAGATGAGTCTTCCTGCAGCTTTGGAAACCCTTACTTTATATTCTGCTTCCCAGAATATATGTAATAATCAGTATAAAATCACTGGTTTTTCACCATTGCTACTTTTTGGGTTGTTTTTCTTTTCTTTTTTTTTTTTTATTGTTCTTTCTTTAAGTCAATCTCTCACTGAATCACTCACAATGTCTTTAAACTCAAGACATTAAGACCTCAGCCACTAAATACTTGAATTAGAGCTCTAACCTACCATGCTTACTAGCCAAGACATAAAAAATATTTACTTATTACTTATGCATTTATTTATATGCATGCTTGTATGTGTGTGTGCGTGCATGTATGCGTCTGTGTTTGTGTCGGGGTGAACGTGCCAGGGTTTTCAGAAATCAGTTCTCTCTTTCTACTCTATGGAGCTAAGATCTTTGTTGATGCTTCATACTGAGCTGTCTACTCCAGGTTAATTGTACATGAACTTCCAGGCAATTACTCTCTCTCTCTTCCTCCCGTTTCACCTCCATAAGAATGGTGGAACTATAGATGCATGTGATCACATCCAGCTTTAGGAATGGGATTCAGGTCAACAGTCTTGCAGGGATAGCACTGAACCGTCACACTGTTGAGATACCCACTGTCACATTTATAAGATAAGGTAGGTCTAAAAGAAAACGATTACCTTAGCAAAGGAGTGAAAAGACACACATGGCTGTCACATGATCAGTAAGAAGCATATTCCCATCTTGCCTTTTTGCGTCATATGTTCAAAGTGGTCACTTGTAGGCTTGGATCATCTTCCTGGTTTGCTCTTGTGCCTTCAATAAGAATATGCATAAGTTGACAAATAAATACAACTAGAAGAGCAAAGGAGGCCGCTACTGAATTTGCATCTATGTCTTCTGGCTTCTTCCCAAGGACATACTAATCACTCAAGACATAATCTATTCTCATTAACAAAGCAGGGGCATAGGGAGATTCTTAAAAGTAGGTATGATCAGAAGATGTTTCATGTATTTGGATTTTGATGTCATCTGTTATTGGATTGTGGAATAATTTTTTTTAATTTTATGTGCATTGGTATTTTGCCTGCATGTAGGTCTGTGTGAGAGTGCCAGATCCTCTGGAAGCGGGGTTACAAACAGTAGTGAGCTGCCATGTAGGTGCTGGGAATTGAACCCTGGTCCTCCAGAAGAGCAGCCAATCCTCTTAAATGCTGAACCATCTCTCCAACCACCCCATGGAATGAGTTCTTAAAGGAAATTATTTCCATTTATTCTTTTTGTTTGGTTACCTTTAGTTTTTTATTTGTTTTTAATATTTTTTGGTTGGTTTTGGTTTTGATTTTACTTTTGATTTGGTTTGGTTTGGTTTCAGTTTTTTTGTTTTTCGAGACTGGTTTTCTCTGTGTAGCCTTGGCTGTCTGGGACTCACTTTGTAAACCAGAGATCTACCTGCCTTTGCCTACCTGAGTGCTGGGATTACAGTTGTGTGCCACTACACCAAGTTTTTTATACATTTCAAATATTTTAAGAAGAAAAAAAAACAATAAACAAATGTTCAATTTAAATTTCAGTATTCATAAATTGAATTTTGCCCAACATAGCCACACACCTTCATTACAACATTTTTGAAGCTGTTGACTCTAAAGGTTGACAATTAACTGACTGACTGCAAAGAGATGTTATAATCTATACAACCTAATATATTCTCTATATGGTTCTTTATGGAACAAAGTGAGCGAATTCCTGATACACCCCAGGAAGTTTTCTCTGTGTGTGTGTGTGTGTGTGTGTGTGTGTGTGTGTGTGTGTGTGTGTGTTTTGTCTCCAACTATATGTAGTTTATCCACAAAGACAAATATTATGAATACTTTTTTTATAAACAGTCATTCTTGGATTAAGTTGCATCAAATAGAATATGCAGACTGTTCTTCTGATAAGGCCAACCCCTAATAAGATTTTCAAAGTGGAAAATGCTGCATGTTGAAAATGCATTTGATATCTATATATTACAGAACAGCAGTAGCTAGCCTGGCAGATCTTAAACGTGCTCTGAAAGTCTGAATTAACTTTACTTGGGGAGAAGAATCATCTAACACTAAGATTATTGTATATTAAAATATTAAATATATCAAGGAAGCAGTAGCATTCCTTGTCTACATTAAGCAGAGAACGTAGCACTGGTACAGCATCAGCTGTTTGCACTTGTGATCATGTGGCTGCCTGGGAGCTGCAGCTAACTGCTGCTGCCTAGCAACACAAAGAATGCTGCAACATTATTAGCCCGGGATGATACAGAATTTCATTGTCTGAAATAAAATTTCTACAATATTGTACATTACCTTTGAACCATCAAAGAGTCAAAATACATTAAGTCCAATCATCAGAGAACTTCTCTTATATGTATGGCTCATTTTATTGACAAGGACATCAATGGCATTTATTATCGGGGTTTTTTTTTCCTTTGTTTGCTATTATGAATGCAATCACAACAGACAGCTTGTACTTTAATTTGTACAGGACCTGACACATACTCAAGAGGTATCAGTGCTGTAAAATCTCTCTGTTATTATTTTTCATCTTCTTGGTGAATACGCAATTTGATTAAAAGTAGCCTTTTCTTTGTGACTACTGATGCTGAAAATAGATTAATGCTTTGTTAATTCCCGTATATTCTTCATTTAAAACACTATTATATTCCCTTTTAGTTACACTTTTATAGTTTTTGTATTAATTGCTTGCAGTAAATGGAATGAGTCCTTTGACAGACAGATTTTGTGTGTTTATACATTCTATTTTTTTAGCCATATCACATTGTGTTTTAAAGATGATGTCTTTTGCTTAGAAATGCCAAATCTTAATCATGCTTATCATTTTCCTTGTATTCTTCCTAATAAAAGCTTGCCTTCCTCCCAGACCCAGTAATATTCTCTCCTAATTTTTCTGTAATTGAGTTCTAGCAGTGTGTGTGTGTCTGTGTGTCTGTGTTGTAAGAAAGTGGTGTCAGGTTCAGCATTTGGAGGAAGAAATCCATCCAATCAGTTCCAAGTATTGAAAAATCACTTCACACATGATGTACTTCTCCATTTATTTATTTCCTTTAATTTTTCTCAAGGATGTTCAAGGTTTTATTTATATATTTGGTAAAATTTATTTTTAAATACTCTGTGGTTTTGATGTTCTTGTGGATTGTTTTCACATTCGCTATGATAACATAATTTAACCAAAACACTTTAAGGGAGAAAGGACTTTTTCTGTCTTTCAATTCAAAGGACAATCAATCATTATAAGGAAGTCAAGGCAGCAGGAGCCCAAGGGAGCTGATCAGAGAGTATCTATCATTGGAAACAGAGAGCAGCAAATGGATGCATGCTTGTTTTTGGCTCACTTTCCCCACCATAAACAACGGGAAACCCAGATCCAGGGACAGGGACAGGCCACAGATAAGATCAGTTCTCCCACATAAGTTGCTCTAACTAAGATGATCCTACACAGGCATGCCCAAAGGCCCAATTCTTGGATGTTTCTAGATTCTGTCAAGTTGACAACTGGCACTAGCCTTCGTGGATGGTATTGTATTATTGTATTTAATTTTATTTCCTATACAATTTTGTCACATATTGAGTTTTAAGATCAACCTTTGCTAAATTCCCTCATTAATTTAAGAAGATTTGGGGGAGATGACTTTCAATGTTTCATGTTTAGAACAATAGCAATTATAAAATAGGAAAAATATTTATGCTTATTTCCTTTACTCTTCATCATCTACAAATCCCTGATCTAATGTTGAATATGATTAGAAAAATGTGTATGGTTGCTTTTTCTCTGAAACTCATAAAACACCTTCAGTGTTTCCACAGTAATCATAATGCCAGCAACTGGGCTTTTTCTCATTAATTAATTTATTTAATTGTTTTACAGCCTGATCCAGCCCCTTCGCTCCTCTCCTCCCAGTCCCACCCTCACACCCCGTCCCTTTTTTACCCTTCATTTAATTGAGGAAAACCATTCTTTATTTAGTTAATGTATGAGTTATGAATGGGGGTGGTGGTTTAGTAATTACTTGGACTAGGTCTGCTAACACTATTACTGGTTTTTCACTTTTTGCACTGTTGACATGAATGCCTTGATTATTTTCAAACATTAAATTGAACTTTCAGTACCAATATACATCGTATAATAATGGCATATAGTATCTCTTGAGTATTGCTGGATTCAGTTCACTGATACTTTGTCAAAATTTTTTGCTTTTAAGTCCATAAACTACATCAGTCTGCAATACTGTTTTGGGAATACCTTGTCTGTTTCTTGGTCTGGTTGTATAAACTCAACTGTTCCTTGATTTTCTTACTTTAAACAGTTAGCTTGATACTTGGCATTGGCGCTTCTTTTAATAATTAAAAGGACATTAAAATCCATTTTAATATGGTAGTATATTAAGTATTAGCTACATTTCAATTTATTTATGAGAATAAAGCCATAAATCTCCATTTTTCACTGTCTGTTTTGTAAATAATGTATTTACAGGAAATTACAATAGTCAGTGTCAAGTAGCATCAAGGGTGTAAGAAAGTTAGACTAACCAGAAGAAAGCTCAGTTCTGTTAAATTTACAGCTTAGTTTCTGGAAGTTTACCCTTGTGGAATCTGACAATTCTCCTCAATTTGACTTGATAAAGTGCTCATAGTCTGAGAAATACACTAAAAATATTCTACAGTCTCCTGCAGTCTGATACAGAGGTCAGTAAGTATATATGTGAGCAGCACCATGTGGAAGTTGTATATGTGGGGAAGAGAAAGAAAATTGGGAATTCAAACATGTGAGCTCTGCACTGATAAATCTGATGAAACATATAACACTTTCAGAAGCAAAAGTGCAACTCTGTGTTCCTGCATCATTGATTAAAAAGATCAAATTTCTGCCAAATTTTACTCATAAATTCATTATATTAGCAACCAAACTTTAGCAGACATTTTTAGAAAATTCAATATCAAAAACTGAGAATGCAAAAACTCAGAAGAGTCCTCTGTCAACTATAGGGTTGGTGAAGATCCTTTCCCAATCGTTTTGTTCTGATGACAGTGTCCTTTGCTTTTCAGTTTCATGAGGTCCCATTTATTGATTGCTGCTCTTAGAGCCTGTGCTGTTGGTGTTCTATTCAGAAGTTGTATCCTATGCCAATGAGTTCAGGCTCTTCTCCACTTTTTCTTCTAACAGGTTTAGTGTGTCTGGTTTTATGTTGAGGTCTTTGATCCACTTGGATTTTAGTTTTGTGCAGGGTGATAAGTATGGATCTATTTGCATTTTTCTACACGTAGACATCCAGTTAGACCAGCACCATTTTTTGAAGATGCTGTCTTTTTTCCATTGAAGAGTTTTAGTGTTTGTCAAAAATCAGGTGTCCATAAGTGTGTGGATTTATGTCAGGGTCTTCTATTCGATTCCATTGATCCACCAGTCTGTTTCTACGCCAGTAACGTGCAGTTTTTAGTATTGTTGCTCTATAGTACAGCTTGAGATCAGGGATGGGGATACCTCCTGAAGATCTTTTATTGTAGATAATTGTTTTAGCAATTCTGGGTTTCTTGCTGTTCCATATGAAGGTGAGAATTTTTCTTTCAAGGTCTGTAAAGAATTGTGTTGGTAATTTGATGGGAATTGCATTGAATCTGTAGATTGCTTTAGGTAAGATGGCCATTTTTACTATATTGATCCCGCCAAGCCATGAGCATGGGAGATCTTTCCCTCTTCTGATATTGTCTTCTAATTCTTTCCTCAGAGACTGGAATTTTTTTCATACAAAATTTTAATTGCTTGGTTAGGTTCACACCAAGGTACTTTATGTCCTTTGTGGCTATTGTGAAGGGTGTTGTTTCCCTAATTTCTTTCTCAGCCCTTTTGTCTTTTGTATACAGGAGGGTTACTGATTTTCTTGAGTTAATTTATACAAAGAACTCAAGAAGTTAAACAGCAACAAATCAAGTAATCTAATTAAAAAATGGGGTAGAGAGCTAAACAGAGAATTTTCAATAAAGGAATATCGAATGGCAGAGAAACACTTAAAGTAATGTTCAACTTCCTTAGTCATCAGGGAAATGCAAATCAAAATGACCCTAAGATTTCATCTTACATGCATCAGAATGGCTAAGATCAAAAACTCAAGTGACAACACATGCTGGAGAGATTGTGGAGAAAGGGGAACTCTCCTCCACTGCTGGTGGGAATGTAAACTTGTACAACCACTCTGGAAAGCAATCTGGTGCTTCCTCAGACAACTAGGAATAGCACTTCCTCAAAATCCAGCTATACCACTCCTAGGCATATACCCAAAAGAGACTCACATACACAATAAGAACATTTGCTCAACCATGTTTGTAGCAGCTTTATTTGTAATAGCCAGAACCTGGAAACAACCCAGATGCCCCACAACGAAGGAATGGATACAGAAATTGTGTTACATCTACACAATGGAATATTATTCAGCAATAAAAAACAAGTAAATCATGAAATTTGCAGGTAAATGGTGGAAACTGGAAAAGATCATCCTGAGTGAGCTATCCCAGAAGCAGAAAGACACACATGGTATATATTCACTCATATAGACATATAATATAGGATAAACCTACTAAAATCTGTACACCTAAAGAAACTAATCAAGAGGGAGGACTCTTGCTAAAATGCTCAATTCTTATCCAGAAAGGCAAAGAGGATGGACATCAGAAGAAGGAGAAAAGAGGGAAGAAGTCAGGAACCTGACACAGAGGACCTCTGAAAGGCTCTGACCTGCAGACTATCAAAGCAGATGCTAAGACTTATGGCCAACCTTTGGGCAGAGTGCATGGAATCTTATGAAAGAAGTGGGAAACAGTAAGATCTAGAGACTATAGGAACTCCACAAGGAGAGTAACAGAGCCAAAAAATCTGAGCACAGGGGTCTTTCCTGAGACTGATACTACAACCAAGGACCATGCATGGAGATAACCTAGGGCCCCTGCACAGATGTAGCCCATGGCAGTTCAGTGTCCAAGTGGGTTCCATAATAATAAGAACAGGGACTGTCTCTGACATGAACTGATTGGCCTGCTCTTTAATAACCTCCCCCTGGGGGGGGGGAGCAGCTTTACCAGGCCACAAAAGAAGACAATACAGCCACTTCTGATGAGACCTACTTGACTAGGATCAAAAGGAAGGAAAAGAAGACCTCCCCTATCAGTGGACTTGGGGCAGGGCATGTGTGCAGAGGGGGGAGGAAGGGGAGGATTGGGATGGGAGGAGGGAGAGAACCACAGGGAGGATACAAAGTGAATAAAGTGTAATTAATAAAGAAATTTTTTTGAGAAAAGGGGAAAAAACTCAGAAGAGGAGACAATGCTGAGGAGTTGGGCATATAGCTCAGCAAGAAAAGTCTTTGCCTCACCAGCATTAGGACCAGAGTTGGAGATGCTAAAAATCAACTCATAAAATCTAAGTGGACGTAATGGTCAGCTTGTAAGAGCAGCTTTCTAGGAATAGAGACAGGAACTCCCAGAGTGGGCTGGCCGGCTACACTAGCAAGCTCCAATTTTGGCCAGAGACTCTGCCTCAGTATAAAAGGCAAACAGCATTGGAAGAAGACACTGATCTTCAGCCACAGGCCTCCATGACATGACACACATATTTATGTATGTTAACCTGTAGACATACATTCAAGCACACATCTGCTAAACCACATACACACATGCACACCATACACATACATTTGCAAATAAGATGAACGATATATATTGAGTAATTTAAAACATATAAAGTTGTAGCTAACAAGACAATGCCATATCAGAATCAAGATAAACAAAAATAGGTCCACATAGGGGTGTCAATTTATATCAACAAAGCTTCTAGTCAGGTCCATCTGATGACACAACATACACAGGACCATGAGTGAATCTCAAAGTATTTAAGTTGAACAAAGAAGCCAAAAAAAAGTCATACACAAAAATTACCATAAAATTCTTGAAATTCTAATTTGCAGAGACAAAAGTGGGTTCCATATTGCTTAGGGATGCAGTAGAGGACAGGTGATAGAAAGGATGGGAAGATACTTGATAAACATTGCTGACAGGAAGACATGTTTGTTTCCTTATTAGGAAAATGACTTCCTGGGCAAATATGAAAATCACAGTTGTCTAATAGATACTCAAAATGTACTGTTTGTTGTTTAGCAGCTGCATACTGAGAAAACTGTTAAAATTTTGATGGAGAAATGATCAAATTCACAATGGTTTTGAAGACTGCCAAGGAATAGCTTGGAAATTCATATTTAGGTCCTAGCTGGAAACCACATGTACAAGTAGTCCTTCCATAGGCAAGTATTTGGGGAAATGATTTCAGAATATATCATTTAATCACAGGAAGAAAGAAGACTATGTTCTCTTTATCACTACCTACTATATTCCCAAGTACCAAGCAGACCGAAAGTAAAATAGGATACTCCCCAAATATGGAAATAGTGAAGTGAAATTATGTGAAGAACACTTAAAATTCCAAGGACAAATGCTTAATTTTGATTTTTATAAAGCAACTTGATTGTTCAAAAGTTATTAAAATTTTTATACTTATATTGAAGGCAGTGAATATGCTAAAGTACATGATATTCTTGAAATATCTCCATTTGAAATTGTCCACATTTTACTCAATGCTATGCACAATGACTATATATCACTGACAATCATTGTACGTTTGTCATATATATATATATACTTACATCATAGACACACATCAACAAATGCTTACTATTTATTATTGAAGCATTATTAATATCCCTGACATTTAATGGGGAAGGTTTCTCTTTGTTTTACACACCTGAGGGATTAAGAGGACAGCTGTTTCTATATTGGTAGCAGGTATGGATCTGGTAATTATTTTCCCTTTAGAGTACAACCGCTGACATGACAAGCCCCTAAGGAAAACAATAGTTCACAGTCATCTTCTCTAGTTCAAATAGATCTGAATGGAATTTTCTCTTAATATAGAAGATTAGAAAGCCACAGGATCGCTTTTCTTTCTCTGCTTAGCTGAGTGCTCTTTTCCTTCAGCCAAATCTATGAAATCTTACTCCAAGTCAACTCCAGCATATTATTCAGATCTGGAAGAAATTGGACTCTGTATATGATGACCGAGTTATTTGGTAATTGTGTGTGTTTGCAAGCAAACACTTCATGAAAATAAAATTAAAATTGTATATGACCAGCTACACTTTCCCTGCTGATAATAATCAGGTGAGTCATGGCTTTGATAAGATATGGTAGTTGAGATTTAACTTCAGAAGATGATCAAACATTATTATTATCTATGTTGATGGAACTATTGTTTATGTGCAGCGGAGGAGGAGGTGCCATATGCTTCCTGACAGAGAATACAAAGTATAGTGCAGGCAGAGCACTGCTCCCACAGGCTCTGTATCTGTCTTCATTGCCAATTCTTTGCTTTCTTCCCCATTACAAGCACATTTGCGTTAATATCCATCATTGGCAGTGACGTTTACAGAGCACTTTCAGGTGCATTATAACACACATTACAGTGCTTGGTAAAGTCCGAAACCCCTTTAACCAAGAGACACTGACATTAACCTACTTAGCCTACATTTCCAAAGAGCTTAGTTGGTCTGTAAATTAACACAAATACTCATAACTCTTAGTATACTTAATAGCCTATTATTAAAGGCCAGAAAGAACACTCTTCTCTGCTGACAATGAAGAATTCAGAGTTCTTAAAAATAATCTTAAAAAACAGCAAGTCATTCTTGACATTGTCTAAAACTCCTTTACTCCACATGATTTTTCTATCTGTACTTTTCTCCCTTGATTGCAATTCTCATATCAAATCCTGGATGTTTTAAGGAAAACTACTGAAGTATTTTAAGCCTTGAACATTACCCTGATCTCCCTCTTCAAACACCTGTATTCCCAGAATTACCATAATCAGAGTTCCAAATATATTGAAAAATGATATTTGTATTTAATACCCTGTCTTGAAGAAAATTTCTAAATGATGCATACCAGTGTCACAGTATATTTTTAATACTTTACAGAAGAGTTACGTTTGGGATAAGAACAGAAAGAAAAGATGGTTTGTGTGTTGCTGGTTCTGTTACTTGACTCTCCTGAGAAGAGTTGGGATGTGTGAGGAAGTCAATATGTAAACAGACTTGAGGGAAGAGAGGACAGAGAAGAAGTCAGCACAGGATATCTCCTCTGCTATGACACATATTATGTCTAGAAGCTTCCAGCTCTCTACAATAAATGCTCAGACTGTTAACTCTAGACAACAGCAATGGGAAGCAGTTAGAGGGTAAATTTGTAAAATAAATAGAAGAAAAGAGAAGAGGTGTGGAGCATCCTTACTGTCCAGCAGGAGTCCTGGTAATGACGGTGAAGAGCACTGTCAAAGCTTTATTGATAGTCTAGCATCTACTGACACTGTTCTAAAGTCTCCATCCAGGGTCTAAATACCAAATTTGTTCTGATGACTCAGAAAGCCAGATCCCAGGCAGATGTCTTCCTTGAACTCTAAACTCATATATATTTTCCTACTCAACATATCTATTCAGTCCAGTAATTGACCTCAAACTGAGTATGTGCAATCTATATATCAGTCTCTGCAGAACCGCCTGGACTCAAATCTTTTAGTTTTGTTGGTCTCCCTGTGGTTTCAGGCAAATGGATGGAATTAAAAGAGATTGTCCTGAGTGAGTTAACCCAGAAACAGAAAGACTGACCGGGTATACACTCACTAATAAGCAGATATTAGCCGTATAATATAGGGCAGCCATCTACAGACCTAAAGAAACTAAACACTAAGGAGGACCCTAGGGAGGATGTTGAAAGCTCATTCAGAATGGCAAACAGGATAGACACCAGAAGCTGTGGAAGAGAGGAAACACTATGGGAGTCTACTATAGAGGGGCTCTGAAAGGGTTCATCCGACAGGGAATCAAAGCAGATGCTGAGACTCAGGGCCAAATCTCACTTCTTTTTTTAAATTTTTTATTTTTATTATTCGTTACATTTTATTAACTCTGTATCCCAGCTGTATCCTGCTCCCTTATTCCCTCCCTCATCTCCTCCCTGCCCCTTTCCACGTCCACTGATAGGGAGGACCTCCTCCCTTTTCATCTGACCCTGGTTTATCAGGAATCTTCAGGACTGGCTGCAAAGTCCTCCTCTGTGGCCTAGCAGGACTGCTCTTCCCTTGGGAGGTGGGGAGGTCAAAGAGCCTGACATTGAGTTCATGTCAGAAATAGTCCCTGTTCCCCTTACTAGGGAACCCATTTGGATACTGAGCTACCATGGGCTACATCTGAGCAGAGGTTCTAGGTTATATCTATACATGGTCCTTGGTGGAGTGTCAGTCTCAGAAAAGACCCTGTGCCCAGATATATTTGGTCCTTGTGGAGCTCTGTCCTCTCCATGTCATACTAACTCCCCTTCTTTCATATGATTCCCTGCACTCTGCCAAAGGTTTGGTTATGAGTCTTAGTATCTGCTTTGATAGACTGCTGGGTAGAGTCTTTCAGAGGCCCTCTGCGGTAGGCTCCTCAAGTGCAATGGGCACTGGACGTAGGAGAAAACAAATCTCACTTCAGGTTTTCGTGTCCAGGTCACCATCATTCTATAACAAGTTCCTATTGCAGGGCATGGAGTACTTTTTTGCCACAGGTTAACTTCCGTATGTAAATGTGTCCACATGCCTTTTCTGCTACCATGTTTTCTACCTTAAGGTGATGTAAGGGTCAATGCAATCTTATTTAAACAAATAAGAGGCCAAAATTTTGTTATTATTTAGGAAAAGTGTTCAATAGGCTGGCATTAATGCTGTCATAGACCACAAGAAAAACAGTGTTAGAGGAAACTATTGAGAATTAAGAATGAGCATAATACAGAAGTTACCATCCATTCTGTGCTCAGTCTCAGAGGGAAACTGTTGTAGGGTAGGTATTTTTTTTTATTATTTTTTTTAAATACAACAGGCACAGACATAAGACCTAGACTTAACATTCATTCACTAGGAGATTTGGGGAAATTTATATAAATACATGTAGAGTGGGGGGGATAATGTTACCTTCAAGCAAAACTAACATTCTCTAGTTTCTCATCTGTGAGGCAGACAGTGTTCTTCTGCAGCCTCTGTCACATTGTAAGTGTGCCACAGCACTATGCCTTCCATGGGAGAACCATTGTGTTCTCTTTTCTTTTTCCCACTTCTCTTCAGCACAGGAAAACAGCTCCCTGATCACAGGGAGCTCAAAGGGGCTTTGTTCTTCTCACATCTCTATGAGTCAGAAGTAGCAGAAAAAAAAATCAAATTCACAACCAAAAAAAGCAGAGGGAAGAAGAAAAGCTTAGAAGGAAGCAAAGCCCTTGTGATTGGTGTCAGGGGCTGAGTGAGCTAAGTAGAAGGAAACTCAGGGGTCATCAATAAGGAAAGTTCAGTGTCTGAGTCATCAGAGACGAGAGCTGGTGCAGACAGAACCCTCCAGCTGGAAGAACATTTCCAGGCAGGCTCTTTTACAGGGTGCTTGAATAACAGAGTTATTCATCTTTTTCAGGAAAAGCTAGAGCTTTGTTTGTAGAGACAGCATGAGGCTCATGCTTAAATGTCACAAGAGGAAATAAAACAGAAACCAGATGACTTTCACTTCTCAACGCTTGTAATAAAAATGAAGCCAAATGAAGTGTAATCTCGATGATAGACAACACTCAAAACAGTACTATTTACATTCAAAACTTTGATGCTACTGAAAATATATTTCATTTGTCAAATTGCAAATTGCTAAATACTATCAATTGATAATGGTTGTCTCTCTCCATTGAACCACTCATCTCATCTAGCTGGGAGAAGAATGAGCCCAGGAAATCACTCTGCAGCAGCCTTATTTGTCCTTGAGGGGCTAACAGACCAGCCAAGGCTCCAAATCCCACTCTTCTTCCTGTTTCTATTGATCTATGTGGTCTGTATGGCAGGAAACTTGGGTTTAATCTTCTTAATCAGGATTAGCTCTCAGCTTCACACAGCCATGTATTATTTCCTCAGTAATTTGTCCTTCATAGATCTCTGCTACTCCTCTGTTATAATCCCCAAGATGTTGGTGAACTTTGTATCAGAGAAGAATTTCACCTTCTTTCCTGAATGCATGGCCCAGCTATTTCTGTTCTCTTTCTTTGGCATTGATGACTCCTACATGCTGACAGCCATGGCATATGATCGTTACGTGGCCATTTGCAACCCCTTGCTCTACAATGTCACCATGTCCCACAGAGTCTGTGTGCTACTCTCCATTGCTGTGTATGCAATGGGGGCCTTTGGGGCCACAGTTCATACCAGCTACATATCCAGCCGTTCCTTCTGTGGAACTAATGTCATTCACCATTACTTCTGTGACATCCTCCCTCTTCTGAACATAGCTTGCTCTAGAGACTACACCAAGGAGTTTGGGGTGATGGTACTGGTTGGATTTAATGTTTTTGCAAGTGTGTTTGCCATTTTCATTTCTTATGCCTTCATCCTTGCCAGCATCCTGCGAATTCGCTCAGCTGAAGGTAGGTCCAAAGCCTTCAGTACCTGCAGTTCCCACCTTGCAGCTGTTGGAGTCTTCTATGGCTCCATCATCTTCATGTATTTTAAACCATCTACAGGTGACACAACCCAGGAGAAAGTGGCTTCTGTCTTTTACACCACAGTGATTCCCATGCTTAATCCCCTTATATATAGTCTTAGGAACAAAGACGTCAAAGAAGCCATTAAAAAGGCTATGAACAGGGGGCTACTCTCTCAGTCTGTGTAGAAAAAAACATCTTTAAGCTAGAAATTTAAACATTCATTTTTGTCTTTTAAACTGTATTGTTGGGAATAATAACTATTTCAAGTTGAAGTGACACCTCAAAATAAAATGTGTGTTTGTTTTTGGTGAACCCTGCTTCCCAGTTTTAGTGTGCCTACTACCAACTTGGTGCTTTAGTGCTTTTCCCTCTTCCTGGTCTCTCTAGCCTATGTTCTTATAAATGTATAGGTATACATGAGTGTGTGTGTGTGTGTGTGTGTGTGCGCGCGCGCGCGCGCGCGCATGCGCGTGTGCTCACCAAATACTGCTAAGAAAAAAAAATAAGACAAATAAAAACTGAGAGATCTTCTGTGAAAAAAGCTAGGTCTATTTTACAAATTTTAAAAACTACATTTATTGATCTGTGGAGGAGGGTTGTCACAAGAGGAGTATCAGAAAACAAGGTGAGAGAATTGGCTCTCTTCTCCCATGTGGCTTCCTGACTCTCTAAACCATCTCAATAGCCTACAACCATATTTTAAGTGACAAATACACAAACCTGAAGACTGGGGAACAAGAACATGAAAGTGAAGAGGGAAAAGAAAATTCAAAGGCAGTGAAAGGAGAGAATTCTGATTATATCCTGAAGAGACTGTATATGCTCATGTCTTTGATTGCAAGAAAAGGGTCACAATGGAAAACCACTTCAATGTTTATGACTTTGAGACTATAATGTTAGAATTTCCAATGACCCAGGAAATTGTGGATGAGCCTGTTTGTGTGAGAACACATTCAGTTAATAACGATGATAGTCAGATCTTCTTCCCCCAAAACTTCACTTTAAAAAATAGCATGTACTTCACTTTGTACATACACCAGCATATATTAGTGAAGCAAATATTTTTCCAAAAGAATCGCAGAAAAGAAAATACTAGTTCGCATTAATAAAACTATAGGGAGTGAGTGAGAACAGGGCACTGAGGAGTATATATTACCTAAATAACTTCCATGTTTCACACAGAGCCTTATGCCTGTGAGATTGGAATCAACATTAAGATAAAAACCAAAAAGATGATCCAGAGTTGGAAAAAAAACACCAAGATTTGGCATCAAAATAATGTGCTGTTTCCTGTTTTGTGCCATATCTGAGAGTATCAGAACAGAGTTATTAGACTTGGATTTAGGAAATCCACATCAATATTTTTCAAAACAGCCCTATCAGCCATGGTCGGTTTCTATGCAGTCTCTCTGTAGTCATTTATTTCCCTGAACAAATGTCTTCTTGGGTATAACATCATAGAAACAAAATAAATGAGGTCGTCCAGCATATACCCTCTTATGATGCTCATGGGAAGAAAACCTATGTACCTCCTTCATGACACATATTTTAGCTGTAACATAACACTATTTCTGATGAGAGTTAGGCATATCTGTCTGTCTAAATAGAAGATAAGGTATCTGATAACCATGGATATGTGTGTCTTTTACATTCTCCGCCCAATTCCTAGAACATTAAATGATGCAAAGCTCCTCAAACACTGACAGATGAATAAATGAACTTCTGTGCATAAAAATATAAACAGAAATAAATCCAAAAAAGGTGTATTTGCAGCCAAAAGCTTAGTCACATACACTACATTCCTCTGAGAATAAATGTCTTTGAACTCTGTTTCTTATGTTATTTTATAATTATCCAAATGAATTTATCTAGCTGGTTGTAGATTATTCTAATACTACATGACAAAGAAGACACTAGAATAAAAGGGAAACTGTGTAACTGAGTAATTAATCATGAAGATTAATAACTTCTTATTAATTGCCATAAAATTGGCTTATGTCACCCTTTAAGAGCCTTTTAGTTAAAAATATCTTCTCCTCACTCCACAAGGAGAGCAACAGAACCAAAAAATCTGAGCACAGGGGTCTTTTCTGAGACTGATATTCCAACCAAGGACTATGCATGGAGATAACCTAAGACCCCTGCACAGATGTAGCCCATGGCAGTTCGGTATCCAAGTGGGATCCATTGTAATAGGAACAGGGACTGTCTCTGACATGAACTGATTGGCCTGCTCTTTAATTACCTCCCCCTGAGGGGGAAACAGTGTTCCCAAGCTGTTACAATGCAGCCACTCCTGATGAGACCTAATTGACTAGGTTCAGATGGAAGGAAAAGAAGACCTCCCCTATCAGTGGACTTGGGGAGGGGCATGCATGCAGAGGGTGGAGGAAGGGAGGGATTGGGATGGGAGGAGGGAGGGAACCACAGGGGGGATACAAAGTGAATAAAGTGTAATTAATAAAGAATAAAAAACTAAAAAATATATATATGTGTATATATATATATATATATATATATATATATATATCTTCTCCTCTACCAACCTGAGTAATATTTTATTGTGTAAGTGTACCGTGTTTTTATTATCCATTCATCAGCTGACGGACATCTATGTTGTTTCTGGATTCTGGCTACTATGGCTAGAGCAACAACAAGCATGGATGATATGGGCCTTAGTTCTTCCTCCACTGTCTTCATCAGCCATTCCTTCCAGGCCAACTCTATTCTCTTTATTACTTCTCACTGACCCTAGACCCACAGTCTTTAAAAATTTCAAAACACATTAAATGTTCAAGGGTCTTTTAAAATACGAAGTCTGACTGGTGGTGGTGTTCTTCTATCAGTCAGAGACAGAGCAGATGGCAATCCTATGTTCATCCTAGCTTGGTGCCCAGCTTAATGGCCAAAGCTGTCTTATGCCTAGGATTCATAAATATCAAGTAAAATAAAGTCCAAGGCAGGCAGCACAGCACAGAAGAAGGAAGACAGAGAGACCTGTAGACCACTATGCTACCCACAGAGCTGACTTCCAGCATATGGCACAGGCAAGCCACAGACACCCGCCTGCTGACATGCCATTCCACGTAGCACAAGTGGAGAATGTTGCGTAAGTATCCATCAGCCACATGACCAGCCTACAGCAGGAGCCACCTCAATATATGAGTATGTGTTGGTCAGATGAGAGGGAAAGAGAAGTGTAACAGCTTGAGCATTTTGAAGAGAGATGGAAGTGGAGACATGAGGGTGTTCTGAGTGGCCAGCTCTATGACCTGAATCCATGGGGAAGTCCCAGCCCAAGCTGCCACTGAGGGCCATGTCTGAGTCTGTGGCTACACAGCTGCAGGGGATAGTAGCGCTGATGTCTGCAGCTCATATTACTACTAGAGGACATGAGGATGTCTCTGTGGGGACAGCCACAGAAAACCACATGAATGTCCAGGAGCTGTGGCCGTGCATAACTGGCCCAATCACCCACTGGATTATGCAGCATTGTTCAAGAAAGTAGGCCTTGCACCTTGCCAGGCAGCACGGTGGAGCTTATCCTGGCAGTGTGTGTGTTGGTGAGACAGCCCCGGGCCCGATTGTGGGAGAGCTGATCCTACCATTTGTCTGCCATGAGCTCAGGAGAGCTAGTGCTGCCTCTTGCAGCACTCAGGGGAGAGGGCTCTGAGCCTCACCTGGGCAAGACAGCAGAGATAAAGAGTAGATAAGGAGTAGAGAAGCCAGCTCCAAGGGTGAGAGCATTAGAGAGCTGGCACCGCCACCATCTTCCATGAAGTGGCATTAGAGAGCTGGCCCCACCACTCATCTTCCATGAAGTGGCCTGGGTGTGAGGTGGGGGTAGAGGGTTGATGTCTTACTTCTCACCACCTGCAAACAGTCAGGAGAGCTGGTCCCAGAGCCGTGAGAGTGGGAGAGCTGGCCCTGTCCCTCTCCAGCAGCAGTCCTCAGGAGAGCAGCCCTGAACCTTGCCAGGGCAACACACTAGTACTGGCTCTGGTGAAGGGGGATCAGGTAAGCCAGCCCCAAGGACAGAGCAAGGGGAAGCTGTCTCTACTACTCATCTGTTGTGAGGTGGTCTGGGTGCAGTGGGTGATGCCCTCACCCCTCACCACCTGCAGCAGTCAGGAGAACTGGCCCTGGGTCATGAGAGCAAACGAGCTGGGGCTGTCCCTCAATGGTTATAGCACTAGGGAAAGTGGCCCCTGCACCTCACTGGGCAGCACAGTAGAGCTGGCCCTGAAGGTGAAGGCCCTGGAAAGCTGACCCCACTACTCCTCTGCCGTGAAGCAACCTGACGTGAGAGGGAGATGCCCTCTGCCCCCTCACCCCTCCCCACCTGAGGCAGTCAGGAAAGCTGACCCTGAGGTCATGAGAGCTGGTGAGCTGGTGAGCTGGTGAGCTGGTGAGCTGGTGAGCTGGCTCTGCACCTCGCCTGGACAGCACAGTAGGGCCTTCGCTTGTCAGGGGCCACAGGCACATGAACCAGCCCTGAGGGCGAGAGCATGGGTGAGCTTGCCATGTCTCTCACCCGGGGCAACACTTTTGAGAGCAATCCCTGAATCTCATCTGGGTATACATTAAAGCTGGCCCTGGTGGAAAGGGCGCTGGTGAGCCAGCCTGAGGTGGGATGGGGCTACAACCAGATGTAAAGTGAATAAAAAATAAATTAATTACCCAAGAAGCAAGCAGGAGTAGCCATTCTAATATCTGATAAAATAGACTTTCAACCAAAATTAATCAAAAGAGATGGGGAAGGACACTTCATACTCATCAAGGGAAAATTCCACCAGGAAGACATCACAATCCTGAACATCTATGCCCCAAATACAAGGGCACCCACATTTATGAAAGAAACATTGATAAAATTTAAAGCACATATAGATCCCCACACATTAATAGTGGGAGACTTCAACACCCCACTCTCAACAAAGGACAGGTCAACAAAACAGAAATTAAACAAAGAAACAATGTCTCTGACAGAGGTCATGAATCAAATGGACCTAACAGACATTTACAGAACTTTACACCCAAACACAAAAGAATTTACCTTCTTCTCAGCACCTCATGGAACCTTCTCCAAAATAGACCATATAGTGGGTCACAAAGCAAGCCTCAACAGATACAAGAAGATTGAAATAATCCCATGTATCTTGTCTGATCACCATGGAATAAAGCTGGACCTCAACAATAACAGAAATAACAAAAAGCCTACACACACATGGAAACTGAACAACTTATTACTAAATGACAGCTGGGTCAGGGAAGAAATAAAGAAAGAAATTAAAGTCTTTCTAGAAATCAATGAAAATGAAGACACAACATACCCGAACTTGTGGGACACAATGAAAGCAGTGCTAAGAGGAAAGTTCATAGCACTAAGTGCCTTCAAGAAGAAATTCGAGACAGCTCATTCAAGCACCTTAATGGCTCACTTAAAAACCCTAGAAAAAGAAGAAGCAGACACACCAAGAAGGAGTAGACGGCTGGAAATAATCAAACTCAGGGCTGAAATCAATCAATTGGAAACAAATAAAACAATTCAAAGAATCAATGAAACCAAGAGCTGGTTCTTTGAGAAAATCAACAAGATCGACAAACCCTTAGCCAGGCTAACTAAAAGGCAGAGAGACACCACCCAAATCAACAAAATCAGAAATGAAAAGGAGGATATAACTACAGACACTGAGGAAATCCAAACAATCATTAGGACTTACTTCAAAAGTCTATATGCCACAAAATTTGAAAATCTAAATGAAATGGACAATTTTCTTGATCGATTTGACTTACCAAAGCTGAATCAGGACCAGGTAAATCAACTAAATAGTCCTATATCCCCCAAAGAAATAGAAGCGGTCATCAAAAGTCTCCCATCCAAAAAAAGCCCAGGACCAGATGGCTTCAGCGCAGAATTCTACCAGACCTTCAAAGAAGAGCTAACACCAATTCTCTTCAAACTATTCCACAAAATAGAAACAGAAGGAATATTACCAAATTCATTCTATGAAGCCACAGTCACCTTGGTACCTAAACCTCACAAAGACTCAACAAAGAAAGAGAATTTCCGGCCAATCTCCCTTATGAACATTGATGCAAAAATACTTAATTAAATACTTGCAAACTGAATCCAAGAACACATCAAAGACATTATCCACTATGACCAAGTAGGCTTCATCCCAGGTATGCAGGGGTGGTTCAATATACAGAAATCCATCAATGTGATCCACCATATTAACAAACTGAAAGAAAAAAACCACATGATAATCTCCCTAGATGCTGAAAAAGCCTTTGACAAAATCCAACATCCATTCATGTTCAAAGTATTGGAGAGATCAGGGATACAAGGCACATATCTAAACTTAGTAAAGGCGATATACAGCAAGCCTATAGCCAACATCAAACTGAATGGAGAGAAACTTAAAGCAATCCCACTGAAATCAGGGACAAGACAAGGCTGCCCACTCTCTCCATATCTCTTCAACATAGTGCTGGAAGTCCTTGCTAGAGCAATAAGACAGTTGAAGGAGATCAAGGGGATACAAATTGGAAAGGAAGAAGTCAAATTATCACTATTTGCAGATGATATGATAGTATACGTGAGTGACCCCAAAAACTCTACCAGGGAACTCCTACAGCTGATAAACACCTTCAGCAAAGTGGCAGGATACAAAATTAACTCAAAAAAATCAGTAGCCCTCCTGTATACAAAAGACAAAAGGGCTGAGAAAGAAATTAAGGAAACAACACCCTTCACAATAGCCACAAATGACATAAGGTACCTCGGAGTAACCCTAACCAAGGAAGTCAAAGACTTGTATGAAAAAAATTTCAAATCTCTGAAGAAAGAATTAGAAGAAGATATGAGAAGATGGAAAGATCTCCCATGCTCATGGCTTGGTAGGATTAACATAGTAAAAATGGCCATCTTACCAAAAGCAATCTACAGATTCAATGCAATGCCCATCAAATTACCAACACAATTCTTTACAGACCTGGAAAGGAAAATTCTCAACTTCATATGGAATAACAAGAAACCCGGAATTGCTAAAACAATCCTCTACAATAAAAGATCTTCTGGAGGTATCTCCATCCCTGATCTTAAGTTGTACTATAGAGCAACAGTTTTAAAAACTGCATGGTACTGGCATAGAAACAGAATGGTGGATCAATGGAACCGAACAGAGGACCCAGAAATAAACCCACACACTTATGGACACCTGATCTTTGACAAAGACGCCAAAACCATACAATGGAAAAAAGATAGCATCTTCAACAAATGGTGCTGGTCTAACTGGATGTCTACATGTAGAAAAATGAAAATAGATCCATACTTGTCACCCTGCACAAAACTGAAGTCCAAGTGGATCAAAGACCTCAACATAAAACCAGACACATTAAATCGGCTTGAAAAAAAAATGGGAAATACCCTAGAACTCATTGGTACAGGGGAAAACTTCCTGAACAGAACACCAACAGCACAGGCTCTAAGAGCAACAACCAATAAATGGGACCTCATGAAACTGAAAAGCTTCTGTAAAGCAAAGGACACCATCATCAAAACAAAGCGACCACCTACAGATTGGGAAAGAATCTTCACCAACCCTTTATCTGACAGAGGACTCATATCCAGTATATATAAAGAACTAAAGAAGCTGAAAAGCAGCAAACCAAGTAATCCACTTAAAAAATGGGGAACAGAGCTAAACAGAGAATTCTCTGTAGAGGAATACCGAATGGCAGAGAAGCACTTAAAGAAATGCTCAACCTCACTAGCCATTAGGGAAATGCAAATCAAAACAACCCTGAGATTTCACCTTACACCCATGAGAATGGCCAAGATCAAAAAATCAAGTGACAACACATGCTGGAGAGGTTGTGGAGAAAGGGGAACCCTTCTCCACTGCTGGTGGGAATGTAAACTTGTACAACCACTCTGGAAATCAATCTGGCGCTTTCTCAGACAACTAGGAATAGCGCTTCCTCAAGATCCAGCCATACCACTACTGGGCATATATCCAAAAGAGGCTCAAGTACACAAAAAGGACATTTGCTCAACCATGTTTGTAGCAGCTTTATTTGTAATAGCCAGAAGCTGGAAACAACCCAGATGCCCCTCAACTGAAGAATGGATGCAGAAATTGTGGTACATCTACACAATGGAATATTACTCAGCAATGAAAAATAAGGAAATCATGAAATTTGCAGGTAAATGGTGGGATCTGGAAAGGATCATCCTGAGTGAGTTATCCCAGAAGCAAAAAGACACACATGGTATATACTCACTCATATAGACATACAACATAGGACAAACCCACTAAAACCTGTGCATCTAAAGAAACTAAGCAAGAGAGAGGACCCTAACTAAAACATCCAATCCCCATCCAGAAAGGCAAAGAGGATGGACATCAGAAGAAGAAGAAAACAGGAAACAACCTAGGAACCTACCACAGAGGGCCTCTGAAAGCCTCTGCCCTTCAGACTATCAAAGCAGATGCTGAGCCGGATGGGCAACTGTTGGGCAGGTGAATGGAATTTTTCTGGGAAATAGTAAGAGCTGGAGAGGACAGGGTCTCCACAAGGAGAGCAACAGAACAAGAAAATTTGAACATAGGGAACTTCCCAGAGACTCATACTCCAACCAAGGACTATTCATGGAGATAACCTAGAACCCCTGCACAGATGTAGCCCAGGGCAGTTCAGAGTCCAATTGGGTTACATAGTAATGTGAAGAGGGACTGCCACTGACATAATCTGATTGGCCTGCTCTTTGATCACCTCCCTCTGGGGGGGGAGCAGCCTTACCAGGCCACAGTAGAGGACAATACAGCCATTTTTGATGTGAACTGACAGACTAAGATCAGAAAGGAGAGGAGAACCTCCCCTATTAGTGGACTTGGGGAGTGGCATGCAAGCAGAGGGAAGAGGGAGGGTGGGATTGGGAGGAGAGGAGGGAGGGGCTTATGGGGGGATGCAGAATGAATAAAGTGTAATTGATGAAAAATTTAAGAAAAAAGGGAAAAAAATAATTTAAGAACCTTAAATGACTTTCAAAATTGGAGGAAAACATGGAGTTAGTCAATTGGCATGGAGCACGTCTCGCCCCTGGGGGCAATGGTCTCCTGAACCTACTCAGACCTCGGACACCACCACTGCTAGTTCTAGAACTGACGCAGGATGTTCCAACGAGGGGTTAAGGCTTCTCATAATATTTCCTATAAGCCCACACCTGTTTGTCTATATCCCCCATTTTTATTCATTATTAGCCAGATAGAGCCAAGTAATTGTGGTAATGATACTTGCTTTTTTGCCCAATGCTGAAATGCTAGTAAATTTAGGTATGCCCTGGTTACTCGCATGCCTCACTGGGTGCCTGTGCCCATTGATGCCCCTCACGCTATGACTCTCTTCAGACAGAAAAGGGATCTTGGAACTACAGCCACCATTGTTACTACCATCTCATTGGCGGCTGTTGGAGCTACCACCAGGGCATTAGCCATGAGTCATACTGTGCAGACTGCTCATACCCTGAATAATCATTTAGCCAATGTAGCTCATGCCTTAGTTGTACATAAAGGAATTAATGCTCAACTAAAAGGAAGCTTGATGGTGTTGAATCAGAGGATTGACCTCTTGCAGGAGCAAATTGATACCCTATGGCAAATCGCTCAACCTGGCTGTCAATGAAAGTATGCTGGACTTCGTGTCACTAGCATACAACATGAGAATTTTTCCTGTGCTGCAAATCTGTCTAAACAATTGTCGAGCTATATTTTAGGTAATTGGACTGGAGAATTCGATACTACGATGGAGCAGCTGAGAGTGGCCATGGTCACAGTAAATTCTACCGGAGTGGATGCAGGACTAGCCACAGGATTATCAACATGGATTGCTGCAGCCATGAATCATCTGAAGGAATGGGCGGGCATGGGAGCGTTAGCAGGCCTTCTGGTGTTGGTCTCCTTGGTTTGCCTGTGGTATATATGCAAGATTAGAGTCTCACAACAGTGTGATGCAGCCATGATCATTCAGGCCTTTACAGCCATTGAAGCAGGACATTCTCCCCAAGCATGGTTGGATACCATAAAAAGCTAAAATGATACGCTCAGGATGCGAGGCTAAGCACTGCACTCAGGGTCAGCTGCTTTGGACCCAGAGAAGAGCATGTCTGATTGCATGCGGGTTGATGCCCCAGGTCCCGCCTCTGAGAAAAAGGTATCAGACGGGTCTGATGCTCTTTGGGTGGATGACACCTAAATGAACATCTGTACAAAGTCCCAATTTATTTCTAATATCAGAGATCAGACCTCTACTCTTGCCTGATGCGTCTAAAACAAAAAGGGGGAACTGTAGAGAGCTGCGGAATGCTATGCCTTAAAGATGGAGCTGGTTTCCGCCTTCCACCTTCCCGATGGTGAGTGCTCTCTGTCACGAACAACTCCACATTTGGCTAAGGCCGAGGATCTGGCTTGCTTCCATGTATGTGGACCTATCTGCATTGCCCCCGTGGCACGCTGGGGTTGGCTACCCAGAGGGTATTTAAGCTGTGGGCTGGCTTTCCCCGGGGTCCGAGGATTGTTCAATGTTCCTGAATAAAGTGCATTGAAAAAAATAAATACAAATTTGTATTATATATTTTATATATTATATGTTACTAATATATTATATGTGGTTTGTAATTATATGTAATTTATAATTAATTACACAGAATATATAAAATGTATAATAATATATTATATATTCTACTATATAAACTATAAATATATTATGTATAAATTATATACATGTTATAAATACATATTGTATAAAAATCATATATTTTGGATTTATTTTATATATTATAAATAAAATATATAAATATTACAAATAAATATGTAAAATACATAATTATATAGTACATATAATTATATATAAACAAAATATCTAATCCTGTGTTCCTATAAAATCAGACAACTCAGATACCTTCTTATTACAAGTGCACAGAATCAGGGCACAGCTACAATCAAATCTAACATCAAGCAATGTAAATCAAATCTTGTGGCCTAAAGCTTAGTGTATTGGTCTCACCCATGATCTTCTGGGCTCCAGAAAACATGGGTGCGCACAGCTTATCTCACAGATGCCTGCTGACCCAACTGCATACCTGCCACTGTCTTTGGTTTTCATCCCACACTCTTGGGGCCCACCATACCCTGAGTCTCCACTGCAAGTGAAGCTGCAACTTCAAGAATGGAGCCTCTCCTTTGACCTTCCCACTCCCCCTGGGAGGAACAACCTAGCTAGGCCACAGAGGGGGACATTGCAGCCGATCCTGGTGGGAACTGATAAGCTAGGGTCAGATGGAAGGGGAGGAGGACCTGCCCTATCAGTGGACTTAAAGAGGGGCAGGGAGGAGATGAGGGAGGGAGGGTAGGATTGGGAGAGAATGAGGGAGGGGGCTATAGCTGGGATATAAAGTAAATAAACTGTAATTAATATAAAAAATAAAAATAATTAATAAAAAAGAATATGAAAAAAAAAAAGAACAGAGCCTCGCTTTAGGAACAACTATGCTGCATAATTCCAAGCCTCTTCTCCATGATCCCTTCTTGCCTTCAAAAGAGGACAGGAGCGCCACAAAGAGAGCAACAGAACCAAATTATCTTGGCACAGGGGTCTTTTCTGAGACTGATACTCCAACCAAGGACCATTCATGGAGATAACCTAGAACCCCTGCTCAGATGTAGCCCATGGCAGCCCAGTGTCCAAGTGGTTCCCTAGTTAGGGGAACAGGGATTGTCTCTAACATTAACTCAGTGGCTGGCTCTTTGACTGCCTCTCCCAGATGGGGGAGCAGCCTTACCAGATGAGGACACAGAGGAGGACAATGCAGCCAGTTCTGATGAGACCTGATAAGCTAAGGTCAGATGGAAGGGGCAGAGGACCGCCCCTATCAGTGGACTTGGAGAGGGGCATGGAAGGAGATGATGGAGGGAAGGCGGGATTGGGAGGGAGTGAGGGAAGGGGCTACAGCTGGGATACAAAGTGAAGAAACTATAATTAATATTAAAAAATTAATTTAGAAAAACAGTATCAAACAGACATTTTCATATTGCAAAGTTCAGCTGCAAGGTGCAGATGCAGCCTTAGCCTCATCCTAGAGCACATCTGTGCACTGACAGTGGTCCTAGAACATTTTTTCTAGATGTTGCCATTCTCTTAGTAGCTGGAGAAATTTCATCTTTTTTCCCATGGTGGACCTAGTTAATCATTCCATCCATCTGACAGAGCTGAAAGTGGTTTGTGCTTTTGTTTTGTTGGTATTTTCTTGTTCACATTTGCTCTTGGTTAATTTCTTTTTGGTCTAATTTAATTGATTATTTTTCTATTCATTAAGTTATACTTTATTATTTTCTACTCTGGTATTTATTATTATTTCCATTTTCCTGCTTCATTGGCTGCTTTTTTTCTCTTATTTTTCAGGTTTGTCATTTGAATCTAACTTACTGATTTAAGGCCTTTAGTTGTGAGCCAAGTCTTTAATGGCTGAGTCATCTCTCCAACCTGATTTAAGGACTTTAATAGCCTATAATACTGCAAAACCCTTTAAATAAAAATATTTTAAGAAACTTCTATATTTTTTGATAAGGCTGTTAATATGTTTTGAAGATACAAAGTCAAAATGACAAGACCATAGTTCCAATGCAAAGTTAGCTCTATCATTACTGTGCATATGCTATTAATTTAAATTACAGCCAGCCATGCATGGTAACACTTGCCTGTAATATGAACATTAAAGAGGCTGAAACGGGATAGTTGCATAAGTTTAAGGCCAGTTTGAGCTATAGAGCAGACCTTATCTCAAACAAAACAAAAATAAATGCATAAACAAATATAAAACTAATGACAGAGAAACACTTAAAGAAATGCTCAGCATACTTAGTCATCAGGGAAATGCAAATCAAAACAACTCTTGAGATTCCATCTGACACCCACCAGAATGGCTAAGATCAAAATTCAAGTGACAACACATGCTGGAGAGGATGTGGAGAAAGAGGAACCCTCCATTGCTGGTGGAAATACAAACTTGTACAACCACCTTGGAAATCAATCTGATGCTTTCTCAAAAAATTAGGACTCATGCTACCTCAAGATCCAGCTATACCACTCTTGGGAATATACCTGAAATATGCTCCACCATTCAACAAGGACATTTGTTCAACTATGTTCATAGCAATTTTATTCATAATAACCAAAATCTGGAAACAGCCTAGATGTCCCTCAATCAAAGAATGGATAAAAAAACACATTTACACAATGGACTACTACTTAGCTATTAAAAATAAGGAAATCATGAAATTTGCAGGCAAGTTGGCTGAAGTAGGAAAGATCATCCTGAGTGAGATAACCAAGAAGCAGAAAGACACACATAGCATATACTCACTCATTAGCAGAGATTAGCCATATAATATAGGATAACCATATTAAAAACTACAGACCTAAAGAAACTAAACAACAAGGAGAACCCTAGGCAGGATGCTTAAATTTCCTTCAGAATGGAAACAAGATAGACACTAGAAGCAGTGGAAGAGAAGGAACAGGACAGAAGCCTACCATAGATGTCCTCTGAAAGGCTCCACCCAAAAGGAGATCAAAGCAGATGCAAAGACTCACAGACAAACTTTAGGCAGAGTGCAGGGAGTCTCATGGAAGAAGGGGGGATAGAGGGACCTGGAAGGGACAGGAGCTCCACAAGAATACCAACAAACCAACAAATCTGGCCCCAGCAGTGCCTGCAGAGATTGATGCACCAACCAAGGTCTATGTATGGAAAGGACCTAGACCCCCTGCTCAGAGGTAGTCAATACCCAGTTCAGTCTCCATGTGGGTTCCCAAGTAAGGGGACCAGGGTTTGTCTCTGACATGAACTTAGTGGCCTGCTCTTTGACAAGACCACAGAAGAAGAGGATCCAGGCAGTCCTGATGATATTTGATAAGCTAGGGTCAGACGGCAGGGGAGAAGAACTCCTCCTTTCAGTAAACTAAGGAAGGGGATGGGGGAAAGAGGGAGGGAGTGTAGGACCAGAAGAAGATGGGGGAGGAAGAAAGAATAGGGATATAAAAGGAATAAATTGTAAAAATTAAATTTTTTAAAAGATAACCTGAAATCAGAATTATGTTAATTTTTCCTAAATAGTTTTGTTTCCATCCTTATGGGTTGTTTTTCTCTTATTGACTATACAAATGTGAATAATTCCTAAATTAAAAATTATTTTGTGCCTGTGCTATACCTTTTTTAAATACTCCTGTGAGTCTGTAAAGCTAGACAAATAGAATTCTCTTGTATCTCAGCATTTATATGCTCTGCGTAAACATTTTAAATGTCCTACTCAAAACCTCAGATATGAAATCTGTGTTCATAGAGTTTCATTTTGTTTGAGCAACAACTTCTGCATTAGACTAATAAATAAACTCCTCCATCAAAAAGTAAGCAGTGGGGCTGAAGAGACAGCTCAGCAAGAAAGGGCATCTACCTCTAACAACCTGAGGTGAGTCCCCAGAATCCATAGAGCGGGATGAGAGGACCAACTCAGTCAAGGTGTCCTCTGACCTCCACACATATTCACATACACTCACACGCACATACATACACACACAAAATAAATAAACAATGCAAAATTCCTTAAAGGAACTGTAGATGATTGTATTAGATACTGCTGAATTCCTCTATGCCACTTTTTAAAATGTCTGTTCTCAACAAATAGTGCATACGGTCATTTTTACTCATACTCTTATTAATATTTTATTTTTGATTGCACAAGTAAATTCCTGAGATTCTTTTTAGTACTGAATCCAAACATAACTCTCTTCAGAATATATGGCACACAAGTTAAAGACTCTTCACAGATAACATTTGCAAGCAGAAAAGAAAGAATAGCACAAGGAACCACTGGAGATCATGGTCAGTAACACTGATTGCTTGTGTTACCGCTGTTAATGTTTTCATCCTAATAGTTAATTCATTTATTGAGGTTTCTTGTTTCTTTGTTTGTTTCTTTGTTTGTTTTTCATGACAGGGTTTCTCTGTGTATCCCTGGCTGTCCTGGAACTTGCTTTGTAGGTCAGGCTTGCCTCAGACACATATAGATCTGCCTTCTACTGCCTCCTGAGTGTTGGGACTAAAGCTGTGTGCCACCACACCTGGAGATACAGTTTCATTTTAATGCCCTGAAATATAGAGAAGTTTTATCCCAACTACATCCCACAGCCAGTTATAGATACCAACTCCTTGTTTTGTGTTACTTCTTGTTTGCTAACATATTGGTCCCTTCTATAGATTGAGTGTAGAGGTATATTCCTGTGTGTGGTGTTTTTTTTATCAAATCCCTTTATCCTTCTTTATCTGATAGCAATCTGAGACTGGTAGTCTCCTTTATTAAAAGACGCCATGTCTTCTCAGCTGTTTTAGATGACGTTTATATACCTCAATCACGATTCTGTTTCTGGATGTTATGTCCCATGGCACACACTGTGTTTGATGCAGTTATAGCCTTTTCTAAAATTTTGGAATGATTGTATTTTAATATTTGTTAGTTCTTATTTCTTTTGTATGTTTTTTACTAGCAAGTATTTTCTAGCTACTTTTACTTTTTAAAAAATAAGTCTTAGCATCATATATCTTAGACATACTGCAATTCTGTCATAGTAACATAAGCTCAATATGAACTTCCCTTTTCAGTTATTATGAGCAGAAATCTAGACAATGGACAAAGTAATCTAATCACATCAAGACCATGGAAGTAAATGACTGTAGAATTCAAGTTTTCTCCAAATGGGCTACAAACATAACTGTAAAATGAATTTGAAGGTATCTAAACTCACTGTATTAGAAATTACCCTGATACTAAAAACAAACCTGGAATGCATAGATGCATATATATATATATGGATAAATATTAATAAATTCTAAAAGAAAAAAAAGAAAAAGGAGTATAAAAGAAAAGTGTTAAGAATAAGAATGAAAGGGGACATCTCAAGAGGACATATTCTCCAGTAAAGGGTCCACTCATTACTTGTCCATTGACAAAAGGTCAGTCCTGAAATCATACATACAACTGAAATTATATGAATTAAACAGGTATATACAAATATATATAGGGAGATATGCATGTGCATGTGCACACAATAAAATTAGTGAAAAAAGGGTCATGATTTTGAAGAAGAGCAGAAGGGTGTATATGTGAGGTTTTGGGGGAAGAAAAGGAAAGGAAGACATATAATTATAATCTCAAAAAATAAAGAATATACAAATATAGACTTCAATTAGACAAATATCTACTCAGTATCAAGTTTGCCACAAATGCCTTTTAATATCATATAAAAATAAGCTCATCTTCTATCAGGTAATAGAGATAAGTCTGTGAAGAGAGATTATGACATAAAGCTTATTCCCCAGGAGTGTGCATTCCTTGTGTCAACACTTTTCTCAAAGCCACCTTTACCTCCTTGTTTCTCAAGGAGTATATCAAAGGATTGAGGGAAGGAGTGACGATGTTATTCAACACTTGAACCACTGAATCCAGCCAAGGACTGGAGGCAGGTCTGAGGTAAATGAGAACCACTGGGCCATAGAAGAGCAGGATGGATGTCAGGTGGGCACTGCAGGTGGAGAAGGCCCTTCGCCTGCCTGCAGAAGAGCGGATTTTCAATATGGCGATAACTATGCGAGAGTAGGACATGAGGATAAGGAGGAAACACACCAGCGCAACAAGACCTACATTGATGAAACTCACAGCCTGAGCCAGAGAGGTGTCTGCACAAGCCAGGGGCAACACCACAGGGATGTCACAAAAAAAGTTGTCCACTTCATTGGGCCCACAGTAGGGTAACTTGAAGATGAGAAATGTAAGAACAGATGCGTGCAAACAGCTCCCCATCCAGGTGGCCACAGTCATGGAGCTACACACCCATGAACTCATGATGGCTGTGTACCTCAGAGGGTGACAGATGGCTGCAAAGCGGTCATAGGCCATCACAGTGTATAGGAAACACTCAGCACAACCCAGGAAATGGTAGAAGAAGAGCTGAGAGGCACAGCCCTGGTATGAGATGGTGTGGCTGTGTCCAGTGAGGTAGAGCATCATCTTTGGAGAACTCACAGAAGGGAAAAATATATCAAGCACTGACAGGTTTCCCAAGAAGAAATACATAGGTGTGTGAAGGCTGGAGGAGGTAAGGATGGCCAGGAGAATGAGTAGGTTTCCTGGAAGAGTGAGTAGGTAGAAGAACAGAAAGAGGGCAAAGAGCAATCTTTCCATCCCGGCTGTATGTGGGATTCCCATCAGGAAGAATTCAGTCACTAAAGTGCAATTCCTCATTTTCAAGTTCACTTACTCCTGGAAGATGAAAAAGATGGACACACTTAGCCGAACTTCCCAAAGAAAGCAAAGCCTTTACAGACTCCACTGGAAACCTATTTATTGGAAAGATTTCCAAAATGGGGCTTCATCTAATACTGCCACTAACTATTATTTGATGTTGAATTATCCATCTCTTTATTTTTCACTGTTCCCTAAGACTTAAAGAGGTGAACCTGAATTTAGAATTTATCATCAAATAGATAGTGTAGAGAAGTGGTCCTCAACCTTCCCCAGGCAACAACCCTTTAGTATACCTCCTCGTGTTGTGTTGACCTCCAACAACAACAACAACAATAACAAAAATTACTTCCAATGCTACTCCATTCCTGTAATTTGCTACTGTTGTGAATCAGAATGTAAGTATCTGATATGCAACCCCCGTGAAAGGGTAGTTCAGCCTCCAACAGTGTCGTGACGCATAGGTTGGGAATCACTGGTATAGATTAATACTCACCGTTCCGTTCTGTACATCTGTGTTCAAATGTCGCATCAACCCCTCACTCTGAAGACTAGTAGTTTTGTCAGTTATCTCTGAATTTAATTTATTCTCTGTGAAAGACATTAGTACCTTGAGTTTCTTATCAGACATAATCTTCAAATGTGCATAAACTATCTATGCAATTATGTCCCTACACATCTTATTTTTAAAAAGAAATAATTTTAAGCTCTAATATTCTGAATAATAGACCTTCACCCTAAACCATGACCACACACTGAGTAGAATCTATTTAAGTGTCCTATTGAGGTGAATGATTCATAAAACCTCTTTTTTTTCCTTCAAAATTAACACAACTGAAAACTGAAATCTACCTGGTGGGCACAGAAAAAATAAAATACTCAATTTTATTTTATACTCAATGGGAAAAGCCATTCACACTGCCAGCAGTATGAACTGCTTCATTACAGAGTTTATGCTCTCAGAAGCCATGATCCAAGCTGTGACTGCACTATCCATTTGAGTGCCTGAAAGATACAGGACCAGTCCTCAGATCATAAATGCATGGAGTAACATGAACACACAAACTCAAGCAGAGCTAAGGATTCACAAGCTCTCACTCCTTCAAGGAGACACACACTTCAGAAGATAGGACGTTAAGAGAAGAAAGCATTCCAGAAAACGAGCACTTACACACTGAAGGCAATTATGGCAAAATGGGGCTAAAACCTATGCCCACAGCCACCCTCGGTTATTGGAAGGATGAAACAGAACAGCCTGGCTGTGAAGCCAGAGGGGGAAAGAATCTTTTCAGCATAAGACCCACATGATGAAGCCTGCAATTTGTGACCCAGCAGGACTCATCCTCTGAGTGAAAGATCAGCAGCTAGCCAGCCACTAGGAGTAATAAATGGTGTTAGTCTCCTTTGGGACTCTTTTCCCCTGTGACCCTGACTGGAAATTGTAGAACAGAGGGATCAATTAGCTGTGAGGACCTCTGCTTCTGTTCTTTACCTCCTTCTCATCTCTGCTTTTCTTCTGATACTCCCTAGAGTAACAGGATGTACTCACCTAGCAGTTTTAAAGCTGGCTATTTTTGTAAAAACTCCTTCATTATTACAAATCCCAAATTTTCCCCAGGGGCCTGCAATCTCTTGGGTCCAACTGTTTGCAGTTACTCAAAACTCTGGGAATCCCACCAAAGACCAAGTGGAGATTAGACAACTACTTAGGGAAAGGTGGGAAACACCTAACATTGTACTGATTTCAAGAAGAAAGGGGGGGTGGAGAATACAACCTATTGCATAACCGTTTGTTGTGGGTTTGATGAGAAATACCCCCATAGGCTCATACATTTGCGTACTTGGTCCCCAGTTTGTGCTAGTTTGAGGGAGGAATATAGAATCTTTAGGAGGTACAGACTATTTGAAGAAAGTACTACACTGGGAGAGGACTTTGATCTCTGTTTCCCATTCTCTCTCCGCTGCTTGCTGTGTGGGAATGAAATCTGATCAGACTACTTCTTATTCCTTCTACCATGCCTCCGCAGCCGTCATGGACTCCATCCCTTTGGAACTGTATGCTTAAATAAGCTTTTTCTTCCCTAATTACTTTTTATCATGGTATTTTATCACCATGCCAGAAAAGTGACTGCTGTACTTTATTCTACAAAAATTTGATTTAATATCCATTACTATTCCTTTAAATGCTTGAATTAATATCTTATTTCTTACTGGAAAACTCATTTTATCTGCCCTTAAGACAATATTTATCAGGGTATATTTTAATCATTTTAATGGACTTTGTGGATACCTTGATCCCACTATGCAGTAATGGCATAACTCTTATGGGGTTAACTAGATGCCTTCTGATTGGATATAACCTCTACATTACAAGAAAGAATTCATGTCTGGTATCTTAAATCTAGGCAAAAAAAAAAATCATGGTTTGAGAGCACTTAAGCCTTAAGCAGAAATCCATGTTGTTCTTGTTTGTTAATATTTAAGGTTTATGTCCATAGATTTCTGCTATTCTCAGACTTGGTCATAGAAACTTATTTTTGCAATGGGCAGGGATTAATGCAAAGCTTCATAAGGTTTGATTGTGAATGTTCAAACATAGAAGGAATGTTTATATCAACACCCCCATAACTCCTAAATTTTAGGAAACATCATAGAAGAAGAGGCAGAATGAATGCAATAGCCAGTAGATGTCAAAGCACACTGTGAAATAGATGTTAGAAACATGAACTCGGCAGATTGGTTATGTGCATAAGACAAGATCAAACCACTTAAAATCTTAGCTTGGATAGGAAAGATTCCATAAGTACCTAAGAAGCTGTTAGCAATTGAGAGCTGCTACAAGGGAGAGAGACGTGATTCAAATCTCATTTTCAGTATATGCAAAGTAGTTAGAAGAGCACATTGTATCTGGATGGACATACAGATGGCTCTCATATGTATGTGTCTTATTCTAGGTATTTCTGTAGTCTAACTAGATGATTCTAATCATAAAATTGTTTGATTAAATGTTAAGAAAATGCATTTTGAATATTACAAAAATAAATAGTAAATTTGTTCATGTTTTTGCAATAATATTTTTAGTAGTATTACCATTTAGGCTAAAGATTTTGATTCACACATAAGAACTTCTGCAGGCTTAATAATTTTAAAATTTATCACATAATTTTGCTAGTGACCTCTTCCCAGATGGCTGGTTTTTTATGATTTTTATTTCCTTTTCATTCACTTTATGCCTGACTTGTAGCCCCATCCCTCCTCCCCTCGCAGACCCACCCTCACTCCCTTGTACCCCACTTCCCTCCTCCCCTACTCCTCAGAAAAGAGGAGATCTCTTTCCCATCCAGTTCATCAAGTTGCATCAGGACTGAGCTTGTCCTCTTCCACTGTGGCCTGGCAAGGCAGTCCTGTGAGGGAGGAGGAAGTGATCAAAAGCTGGCAAGGGGGTCCCTGTCAGATGCAGTTCCCAATTCCCTTTCTAAAGGACCCGTATGAAGCCCAAGCTGCCCATCTGCTACATCTATGTAGGGGGTAAAGGTCCAGTTGCTGCATGGTCCTTAGTTGATGATTCAGTCTCAGCAAGTCCCTTCTGGGCCCTGATTAGTTGGCTCTGTTGATCTTCTTGGGGAACTGCTGTCACCTTCAGGTCCTCTTCCCTTTCCTTCCACTTTTCTGCAATGCTCCCTACACATTGTCCAATGTTTGGCTGTGAATCTCAGCATCTGTTTTGAGGTGTTGCTGGGTAGAGTCTCTCAGAGGACAATTATGACAAGTTTCTGTCTGCAAGATTAGCAGTGTATTATTCATGTTTTCATGTCTCTTATTTGTAGTTCTGTTACATTTCAAGACTAGCAGGTGGCTATATATAATAGGAACTTCGGGCTCTGTGACATTCTTTGCCCTGAGTTTTTAAAATCTTATTCTCCACGTTTACAGATAAATGGTAATGATTATCTCCTTTCATGGCACATAAGGAAAGAATCCCCATTGATAATCACAGCTTCCATTGATAACCAAAGGACAAAATTATCTAAGTAAACATGTTGTAAGAAGGAGAAAGATAAAAAAAAAAAAATCAGTGTGTGATATCATTGTCTCAGTTACTGAGATTAGATTTCACTGGCCTTTTAAAACAGGATAATAGAAGTATCCAGACCTGGCATTTCCACATTTCCAACTAAACCTTCTGTGCAGACTTCTTCTCCAGGCACATGGCCTTGGAGTTGAGTCAGTCTCTATATTCTGGTCTAAAATCCATTAGCTACTGTAACTGTGAGTAAGAACGACATGAGCAATGTCTCACACTACCACATTTCAGATTAACTGCTCTGTAAATTGTTTCTTATACAATTGTTACATTTGGGTATTTTTTTTTTCTTTTCACAAGTATTGTAATTTTTAAAATCACCTTTGAATGGTTAAAATACTGTGGCATGGATTCAAATATTTCAAGAAAAGGAAGCAGATAGACAAAGATGCCAGACTGTTTAATCAATAAACTTCTTGTAGTTTTACAAATCCTAAGAAAATTGATGGTCTTTAGATAACCATAGAACTTTCTAATTCAGTTAAAGTTGAAATAATCTTTAACTTGTTGGAAAAGGGGGTGTTCATCCAAAGAATTAAAGGGGATGGCGTCAGATGAACAACTCACTGATATCCATGAATTTTCCAGTAACAAAAATATGAAAATAATAGACCTGTGGTGGCAAAACCACACCATTATTAAGTCCCTGCATATGGTCCCACTGTTGTTGTCTCATGTAAGTCCATTGGCCCACCTGAGCCCCTAAGATGGTCATCAGGAGAATGGAGCCCGCCTTCTCAGGGTCTGGCTCTTGAATTAAATTGATTTCTTTAACATCAATATTTGTGTCGTGAATATTGGATTTTGAGCAGGGACTAGTCTGGCAGGATCCTCAATCAATTCCTCTTGCTTCCCAGAGAGTGCCTGGGCACTCTATTATACAAAACCGTTCATAAAAAGAAAATCAACATGCTTGGACTTAATCTAATAAGGTAGCGTATTGTCAGACAATAAAGAACATTCTTGAAGATATTATTTGATCTTGGTGTCTTCTCTGCATGGATTCTTTTTTGTTCTAAATTTGGTAATTTTCATCATGATTAACAGGATTATTTACTAACTTCAATCCTTTACTAACATTTACTAACTTCAATCCTAACTTCAAATTCCATACCTTATTAATGGCAATGAGGTTAACTGAGTGGCCAAAGTGATCATATTGAAAAGGAGTGATAAGAGAAATTGAGGGAAGTATAAAATATTCAACAGCTTCTAGAAAGGTTTAGTTTCATAAAAACCAATCAAAACTGAAGTCCACACTTCAACTTTGCAGAGCAGAAAGACTCATTGTTTTGGCAAATTACAATTAAAAGCACTGGCTTTATCTGATAATTTTCTCTATAGGATTAAACCCACATTCAGCCCAAGTAATCCCTGCCTTATGAGGACTTTCAAGAACTGGGGGACAACAGCTTTTGGCAACAGTACTGATAAAGAGAAAAACTTGAAACAATATTAAAAATTTGGGGAATTATTGCTTCTATTCCTTATATCCCAAAGGTTGCATAGCTTGACTTAACACCTTCCTCAGGGCTAATTTTACTTCCTTGTTCCTCAAAGAATAAATCAGAGGATTCAAGGAAGGGGTGACAACATTATTAAACACCTGGACAACAGAATCCAGCCAAGGACTGGAAGCAGGTCTGAGATAAACAAGAATCACGGGACCATAGAACAATAGGATGGACGTGAAGTGAGCACTGCAGGTGGAGAAGGCTCTACGCCTGCCTTCTGAGGAACGGATTTTCAAGATGGAGATAACAATACGAGTGTAAGAAGTGAGAACAAGGAGAAAACACGTGAGTGCAACAACACCAACGTTAGTAAAACTCACAGTCCGTGCCAGAGAAGTGTCAGCACACGCCAGGGACAACACCACGGGAATGTCACAGAAGAAACTGTCCACCTCATTGGGGCCACAGTAGGGCAACTTGAAGATGAGAAATGTGAGGATGCTCCCATGTGCAAAGCCCCCCAGCCAAGTGCCCACTGTGAGGCAGGTACAGACCCTGTGGTTCATGATGATCGTGTATCTCATGGGATAACATATAGCCACAAAGCGGTCATAGGCCATCACTGTATACAGGAAACACTCAGTACACCCCAGGGTGTGATAGAAAAAGATCTGGGAGGCACAGCCGTGGTATGAGATGGTGCGCTTCTGCCCTACTAGGTAGTCCATCATCTTGGGGGAGTTCACAGAAGGGAAGAATATGTCAAACACTGCCAGGTTCCCCAGGAAGAAATACATGGGGGTGTGGAGGTTGGAGGAAGCCAGGATGGTGAGGAAGATAAGCAGGTTCCCCAGCAAGGCGAAGACATAGAAGACCAGGAACAGGACAAACAGCATGCTCTCTAGTCCTTCACTGTGAGAGATTCCCAGCAGGATGAACTCTGTCACCAAGGAGTAGTTCCTCATGCTCATGGCACAGGCAGCTCTGGAGAAGGAAGACAAGGGCGTCCATTAGTAACTGAGAACAGCTACTCACTCCTATCTAAGGCAATGGCTGCAAAGGAAATTAAGCCAATGCCAGAAAGGGGACAGGTGATGAATCTGCCCTTGACGTTTGTTTAAGTGATGTGCCACATTTGGTCTCCATTTCTTTGAATGTTAGGTGGCAGAAAAGAATATAATTGGCAGCAATTGCTTCTTGCCACCAATTTGGTTTATTTTCTTCACATCTGGCTAATGTTAATAACTGGAACATTTCAGGGTATCCATTGTTCTTCTGGAAACTACATTAGATGACGACCTTACTTTAGATGGGCAAGCCCTGCTTGGATCGTACTTAAACCAATTGCCCCAAAATATGCAAGTAAAAAAATGTGACAGTGAAAGGAAATTCAGACTCTTCTTTTTGACGTTTGCCTCCAACAATGTGCTTTCCATTCTTTATTACTCACACTTAGAAAAATTCCATGTTGTTTGTACTCAGAATCTGGTCACACACAGGCAGAATGTAGACTGAATCTAGAAGTAGAAGCTGTGTGATGATGGGAATAATTCCTCTCTTCCTGTGTTCTATTTCTTCAGTTAAGTTTTATTTCTATACTAAAAATCTCACAAATATATATTCAAATATCATTATCTTAGCATCACTCATTAGGATCCTAATCACTAAGTAATAATCCAAGGAATTTCTTCTGTTTTGTGTTGTGCTTATATGTGTGGCCAGCAGTTGTTGATTTTGCTCTACTGTAAGTAATATTTGTTCATGGAAATAGTCTGATAACTCCATTCACAGTGCTTAATAGATTGCAGATCTGTGTTACTTGGGTTTTGATCAAGGTAAAGTCCTTGCTAATCCCAGAAAGCATAATTAATGGCAGGCATGAAGAAGAAGGTTTCAGATCATTATTGTCCTTATGGTAGGAGCCAGGTCCTGTCTAAACACAGTCTTATTCAGCTTGTGTGATTAAATTAAAATCCCAGCAAACACATAGACAAGCATTAAAAAGACTCCAGTCTAGTGGTTCAGACATTGACTCTGAACCTTAGCAATCAATGCAATATCACATATTCATTTTAATCAGCCTACCAAAAATATAAAAATAATTAAAAGCCCCATGCCTTGAATACAAAGAAATATAAAATTGGTTTCTGAGCATTACCTGCCTCCATCAGCTTCTACCTCTGAGCCCTGAGCAACTTCATGGGATCTCACCTATACTCTAAGAAAATTGATTTTTTTTTTTTTGCCTCATGTGAGAACTGAGTGAGATAAAATTATAATCCTGTGGTGTGTGATGATTATTTAATAGCAAATACATAATGAAATTAGCTTAACAAGTTACCTCTAATTAACCCTGAGGTAAGAGTGACTGTGCAGTAACAACAAAAGCCTTGCTAGCAAGATGAAAACCTACAGCTTGTGAAGAAGCTATGAAGTATTTTATTACTATTCTCTTTGTTTATTTATTTTCCCATACATATTTATGGAGCTGTGATTTAAGGCAAAACAAGGTACAATGACGTGGGAAACATTATTTTCGTCTCACTTAAAAAGTGTTAGGAGGTTAGCAGTGTTCAGGTGCTCTCTTATTTAGAGAGTGTGTAACTCTGTAGCCAGATCCACACTGCAGAACAACACAACTTGTCTGGCCCTGACCTGCCACAGGCAACTTACAAAGCTCACAGCTGTTTTAGACACATGTTCAGAATCTTGATCCCCGGCTTTCTGCAGTCAGATTTCAATGCCAAACGTCATGTATGAACATCCTAAGAAAGGATCTGATATCAGGAAAGCTGTCTGGAACTACGTGTCACTTAAGTTCCTACGATAGATCTCAAGTTAGAACCTATATGCTCGCCTCTCAGGAAAACAGAAGAGAAAAATCACTCTTCTGAGACGAGTGTAAAATTAGGAGGGGGTGAGGGAAGGGGCTACCATTGGGATACAAAGTGAATAAACTGTAGTTGATAAAAATAAATAAATATTTTTTAAAAAATTTGATCTTTGTTTCAACAAACAGCAAATTCTAGTATTTCACACTAACTTTTTTGAATATCCCAATCTCACAATCACTACCTTCACTTATATTTAGGGGTCAGTAAAAATAAATAAATAAATCATGTGACCAAATAAACATATGCTCATTAAAGGAAGTACCCATGGATAAGGTAAGGAAATGTAGCATATGGATAGATAAAGATAAATAAAGGTAATTTCTAGTACCTATGATAAATGAAAATAAGATACACATACACACATGAGCATATAAACGATCCATTCTTCTCCCATTCATTTTCCTTGTCACTTTAATAATAGATCAGTGACCTCAGATATTTGTAATGAGCAGCAGCTTTAGCACTATGGAGGTGAAATGGAAAGGTTGCTTGACTTCACACGTTACAAACCAAGCTCAGTAACATAAACTTCTCAAAAACAAAACAAACAGACAAACAAACAAAAAAACCTTTCTCTTCAGTGCTATGATTTTATAATTCTCTCTCTCTTGTTTTCAGAGACGATCTGACCAACACACAAGAAGAAGAACAGAAGAGAGCAATGCATAACCAAGAGTAAAGAGAAGCAGTCAGAGCTTTATACACATACCCACAGCTGGGAAACACATCTAAGGTGTGTGTGCAGACAGATGTTTTTGAAGTTTCTAGTCAGAAAGAATGTGTTTCTAAAAAAAAAAATGTATTGTGCGAGCTGTCTTGGCACAGAGACAAGATGTCCCTCATTCCCTCTTGAATCTACGATGTAGATCTGACAGCCAGTTCTGCTGTTAGTCTGACCTTGAAGCAATGAATTTATAATGTTTTTAAACCAGAAAGTGTTCAATAACCTGTTTTCTTTTGGGACAATATCCCTACAGACCCAGTCACCAGACCCATGACAAATGAATAAGCACAGGGAATAATTAAAGGTTTTTATTTCTTTCCTTATACATTCTACCCTTTCCTAATCCCTCTCTCATTACTATACACACTATGGAAGTAACATGACAATTTGTAACTTATCTGGGAAATACATAAAACTGTGTTTTCTTTTTCTAATCAATTTTGAGACCCTGGGGTCATTTTCCCAACCACCCTACCACAATTCTGATCTATTCTTAAGTATTATTAGTCACGCTGGATACATGAGTAGTTGTTTTTCTTTTGCTTAACCTAGTTTTTAATTCACATTTTTAATGAATAAAATTAATTTTATTGATTAAGAAATATCAGAGTGATAAAGCAAATTCTATTCAAATTAACTTTTTTCCATATGACATATTTTTACTCAGGTTTAAAATACTTAGAGTAGCCTACAATTTCCATGCATTTTGAGCTAGCTCATGTCTTCATTTCAGCTAAAGAAGTATATAATACAGAATCTCTTTATTTTTTAAAATTTAATTAATCTATTTATGTATTTATTTTTATTTTCATTTAAAATTTTTATTTAACTATTATTTATTACAATTTATTCATTTTTTATCCCAGCTGTATCCCCCTTCCTTATCTCCCTCCCTCTTCTCCCCCATTTCCTTCCCCTAGTCCACTGATAGAGGAGGAACTCCTCCCCTTCTATCTGACCCTAGCCTATTAGTTGTCTACTCTTAAGACTATATTAAAGATGACTTTTCCAAAGTAGAAATTCTATAAAATTAATGAGTACTACAATTTTGAAGTCAACTGTCAAATTATAGTGCCTGTAAAAGCAAATATTAGGTTTCATAATACAATGAAAACAAAGTATTTTTAATATTCATTGTTAGTTATCTGTAGTTAACTATATATAAAATTACTGTTCATTATTTTCTTTGTAGAAACAAAAACAGAAGTAGTTTCAATAAAATAGATAAACAGATAAATGAACTAATTTTATGATAGTATATGGGAGAATAACACATTTACAGTAAGAGTTGAGAGAGATCAAATCTAGCTGGCAAAGATTTATTTCTTAATGTGAGTGATGGCAGCATAATTATTTGGTTTACATTAATTTTCTATAATATGTTTATTACTAAACACTATTTGAAGTTACACAACACAAGAAAATGACTAAAATAAAAGCAGCCATGATCATTCAGGCCTTTACAGCCATTGAAGCAGGACAGTCTCCCAAAGCATGGTTGGATACCATAAAAAGCTAAAATGGATGCGAAGCTAAGCACTGCACTCAGGGTCAGCCGCTTTGGACCCAGAGAAGAGCATGTCTGATTGCATGCAGGTTGATGCCCCAGGTCCCGCCTCTGAGAAAAAGGTATCAGACGGGTCTGATGCTCTTTGGGTGGATGACACCTAAATGAACATTGGTACAAAGTCCCAATTTATTTCTAATATCAGAGATCAGACCTCTACTCTTGCCTGATGCATCTAAAACAAAAAGGGGGAACTGTAGAGAGCTGCGTAATGCCACACCTTAAAGATGGAGCTGGTTTCCGCCTTCCACCTTCCCGATGATGAGTGCTCTCTGTCACAAGCAACTCCATATTTGGCTAAGGCTGAGGATCTGGCTTGCTTCCATGTATGTGGACCTATCTGCATTGCCCACAAGGTACGCTGGGGTTGGCTACCCAGAGGCTATTTTAAGCTGTGGGCTGGCTTTCCCCAGGGTCAGAAGATTGTTCAAAGTTCCTGAATAAACTGCATTGAGAAGAACAAACAAACAAAAAAAAAGATCAGAAAGAAGGAGAGGAGGACCTCCCCTATCAGTGGACTTGGGGAGAGGCATGCATGCAGAAAGGGGGGGAGGGTGGGACCGGGAGGGAAGGAGGGAGGGTCCTATGGGGTGATACAAAAGGAATAAAGTGTAATTAATAAAAGTTAAATAAAAAATTTTTTAAAAAAAGAGGAAAAGGGAGCGGGCTACAGCTGGGGTACAAAGTGAATAAACTGTAATTAATAAAGTAAATAAATAAATTAAAAAAATAGCTGATATAGAGATATTTTCATCCAAGTTCATGGTACAACAACAGGGACTGGATTTATCTACCTTGCCTCCTCTAAATACATACAAAAGTCCACCAAAATATAAAAATGTGTATTTTGAAATATTATACAAAACATTATAGGTAAAGAGCTCATGACTTATATTATTTATAAATAAATATACAAAAACTCCATGGGTAAGATGACCAATCCTCACTCAGAAAGACAAACTGGACAGACATTGGAAGAAGGAGAAAACAGGAAACATGACAGGAGCCTACCACAGAGGGCCTCTGAAAGACTCTACCCAGCAGTGTATCAAAGCAGATACTGAGACTCATATATATATATACACTTTGGGCAGAGTGCAAGGAATCTTACAAAAGAAGGGGGAGATAGTAAGACCTGGAGAGGACAGGAGCTCCACAAAGAGAGCAACAGAACAGAAATATCTGGACATACTCCAACCAAGGACCATTCATGGAGATAACCTAGAACCCCTGCTCAGATATAGCCCATGGCAGCTCAGTATCCAAGTAGGTTTTCTAGGAAGGGGAACAGGAACTGTCTCTGACATGAATTCAGTGGCTTTGACTGTCTCTCCCTAATGGGGGAGCAGCCTTGCTAGGCCACAGAGGAGGACAATGCAGCCAGCCCTGATGAGATCTGATAGGGTACGGTCAGATGGACAGGGAGAAGGACCTCCCCTATAAGTGTACTTGGAAAGGGGAGTGGAAGGAAATGAGGGAGGGAGGGTGGGTTTGGGAGGGAATGTGGGAGGGGCTAGAGCTGGGATGTAAAGTGAATAAACTGTAATTAATATAATAATAAAATTATACTTAAAAAGTGTATGAAGTAGAATCCAATACTCATGAAAAATGTCTTACATGGTGATAAAATAAGAGTGATTCTTAGCATGTAAATTGGCTGCAACATTTAAAATTCCAGTAGCATGATTCCTGTAGCATAGAAAATTTAATAAGGAAAATACATGACCATCTTGATTCATGCCTAAAACCAATTTGACAAATTTAGTTAGCCAAGAATTTTGGCTAACTAAGGATAAATGGAGTCATGCCCAAATGTCAAAAACAAAACAAGACCAAAAAAATCCCACAAGCTAATGTTATATTGACTGATAATAACCTGGTTATTTACTATCTAGAATTAGGAACCAAGTTAACAACTCTTTTCTACTAATGTTGAAATTTTTCTGCATAAAACAATGAAGTATTTTAAAAAGTAAAAGAAATATTTTTAAAAGAAGTAAAATGGATTTTTAGACAATGTGTTCATCTATACAAAATGTCTAGCGAATAGCCAAAAATGTTTCAATGATTAGTAAGTCCTTTAGCTAAGTTGCAACATTTACTCCGGCAAGAGGCATGAATATTTTTCCTTATTCTTAACAAAGACAAAAATGCAACAAATGTCACTGTTGATCTGTTTTGATTAAGGAAAGGTTCTGTTTCTTCATTCACATGAATGATCTTACCAATCTCAGAACAACAAACAGATGAGTAGCAATAAATGCAGTTATGAGAAAGAACGGCCATAATGGGTGCTTAAAAAGACCCACATCATTATATAAATATTTCACGCCTATATAATCTAAAAAGAGGAGCAGCCATAAGTTTATGTAAAGAAGATGGGAATTTAAGAATGGGAATTTAAAATTTAAAGATTAATAATAAAATAGTTTGAAAATATTAAATAGGAGCTAACTTCCTAAATTAGCATTTCAAGAGAGTATTGTTTCTAGTTTGGAAAATAAAAAACTAGTAAATGGAACTCAAAGATGAAAGAGCAAGGAAAGTAAGGAAACCACAAAGATGTAACTTCCAGTGCAGTGTAGAGTGTCTCTAAACATAGGAGGTAAGAGGGTTTCATAAATGAGATTTATGTATTCACATCAAACTAAAATGCCTTGTCAACACTGATGTCAAGAAACAGCCCTAATATTTGGAAGCAAGAAAACCTGTTTTGTTGTTGTTGAGTCTAAAACTTACACTGCAAAATTTCTTAAACTAAAATTATCCCTGGGGCTTCTTGATAAAGAAAGCAAGTTATTTTCATCAGATGGGGAGGAGAAAAAGAGAGAGGAAGGAAGGAAGGAAGAAAGGAAGAAAGGAAGGAAAGAAGGAAAAAGGAAAGAAAAAAAAACAAATCTTCAACTTTTTTCCTGCCTAGAGGAATAAAGAGAGGGTATGCTGAAGTAGACCAGAGCCGCAGTGTAAAGCTGTCCTCAGGCACTCTTCAAACATCATACTGGGTTCTGTAGCCAGCAACCATCTCCAGACAATGTAGACTGTTCCTTGGAAAGATGTTGGACAAAGTTGCCTGTAGATACCAGGGGCATCGTTGATCACTCCCACAGCATCACCATCGCAGTCATCACCATCGTCATCATCACCTTCACCATCATCACCATCATTACCGTTGTCATCATCAGTATCAGCTTCATCAATACCTACCACAACTATTTCAGATCCTCCTGGACAACTCATCATAGACCTGTCTCACTAACTCCATTTTTTTAAATTAAATTAAAAGTAAAATCTTTTCAAAGTATTTGCAATGATTATACTGAAAAAAAAAAACAAAAACAAAACAAACAAACAAATAAAAAAAAAACTTGCAACAAATTTTTCATCTTCATGTTTGGTGTGAGGAACCAAACCCCTACTGTTTTACCCTACTGGTAAAACAGCTTATTCAGGCAGATACTGCCATGTAAGGAGGGCCACAGATGAAACCCTGAGGCTATGTGGATTCCTAAACCAGGGCTTTTTACACTGTGCTGAATGGGCAAATGACATTTCCAATTGTTCTGGTCTCCTCATCTAAGGCACAGTGAACATACTAATATGAATTTTCCTCTTCGTGGAATTTGAAAGTCAGTAGAAACATCCCATCGGTATAAGGGCAATTTGTGTGTTTTCTAAGGGTTCAGCATTTCTTTTACACTGTGAGTTTCTATTACCACCAAGGGAATGAGCCAGAAAAATAACATGCAGGCACATTAGTTACACTAATCACTAGGGAAAACTCAGCGTGTACTAAGATATCCTCTTGAAATAATAGTTCAACATTCTGAGTTGAAAATCTAGACAAAAATTATTTAAAATGATTGTTGTCCTTGTTTGACTCTTTCCATTCTCATAATGAGATTTTAAAGCAAAGATTTTAAACACTGAACACATAGAAAAATGGAAGCTCCTGGGAGTCTATTGAGGTGACGCTAGTTGAGACATCCTAGCAGCAGGGGATGGGGCCTGAAGTGGCCACCTCTTTTAGCCAGGTGGAACTTCCAGTGGAGGGAGGGGGACACTAACCCACCCATAAAACCTTCAACCCCAAATTGTTTTGCCTACAAGAAGTGCAGGAATAAGAATGGAACAGAGAATGAGGAGATGTTGAACCAATGACTATCCCAAATTTAGACCCATCCCACGGGAGAGAGCCAACCTGTGACACAATTAACGATACTCTGCTATGCTTACAGACAGGATCCACACACTCTCACATGTGAGTGTGAACACATATATGTGGGTAAATGGAAGTGCCCACGTGAGTGAAGGACAGAGGCCTCCTGACAATGGGCTTGCATTGAGCTACTATGCAATGAAAAGCTACATTAGAGGACTACCGCCCAGCTGACAATGTGACAGTGACTCCCTATCAGATCTTGACATAAGAACCCTGTCTATCCCCCACCCCATGTTCTTGGCCACCTTTGACAATCTAAAACAATTCGGTTCTAAACTGCCAACTTTTACACTAAATTGTTGGAGTAAAGTAAGCATCAAATACCATACTATAGATAAAGTGGAGAACCCAAGAACTTCCAAATGATGAGTATTAAGCTACCAATGACAGACAATGTAGTAACATAAGCAAGGTGACTTGTACTTGTTTGATTTATATCACTTATATCATGATTTATAGTCAATAAATGTAAAATATTTCAAACACTGTCATGTACAAATCAATGGGGAATTCAATGTTAATTATTCTAAGTATTTGAGTAGATGGATCTCAATATAAGAGCTATAGTTTTAAAAATACTGTAATGAGAAACCCCAAATGATAAAGCAACCCCAAATAAAGAATAAATACTGTTCCTGCTTTAATTTTAATTAGTTGCACATATTACATTTTCCAGAATAAAGAACGCCTGCAATGGGTAGAAAATTCTGTCTTTATGAATTTATGAATTTACAGTCTCTATTCTGACATGTTGAAACACAACTCAATGGCTACTTCCTCTCTTGAAAGATAAAGTACCAAGTACAAAACACAGTTTTTCTTCATGCAAAGGAAAGAAGGGGATGGAACTAGAAAGAAAAAAAGAAACACAACATGAAGGCCCCATGCAATACATGAAGTAGAAACAGTTTCATGATAATCACTTGAAATGGTACATGGAGCAGATAAGATATATAAATTTAGCAAACTAAAAATGGAGAAACTTAAGGCATAATCTAGAGAGCATTGCCAAAGTTATAAGTCTGAAACCCGGCCATCCACACAATTTCAATGACATAACTGGTAAGACTTTTTGGAAGAAAGAGTGGTAAAGACAGTGGGCCAGAAGCAGCTCCAAGAAACCTCAGAGAGGAATTTCTCCTAGTCCTTATACCTGAGAGGCTGGGTGGGCCACTTGAGTTAGCATCTTCTTCAGGGCTAACTTCACTTCCTTGTTTCTCAAGGTGTAAATCAGAGGATTGAAGGAGGGAGTGACAACATTATTAAACACCTGGACAACAGAATCCAGCCAAGGACTAGAAGCAGGTCTGAGATAAACAAGAATCACGGGACCGTAGACCAAGATGATGGATGTCAGGTGGGCACTGCAGGTGGAGAAGGCTCTACACCTGCCTTCTGAGGAACGGATTTTCAAGATGGAGATAACAATACGAGTGTAAGACATGAGAATGAGAAGAAAACACACAAGTGCAACAACACCAATGTTAGTAAAACTCACAGTCCGTGCCAGAGAAGTGTCAGCACACGCCAGGGACAACACCACAGGAATGTCACAGAAGAAACTGTCCACCTCATTGGGGCCACAGTAGGTCAACCTGAAGATGAGAAATGTGAGGATGCTCCCATGTGCAAAGCCCCACAGCCAAGTGCCCACTGTGAGGCAGGTACAGACCTTGTGGTTCATGATGATCGTGTATCTCATGGGATAACAAATAGCCACAAAGCGGTCATAAGCCATCACTGCATACAGGAAACACTCAGTACCACCCAGGGTGTGGTAAAAGAAGACCTGGGAGGCACAGCCCTGGTATGAGATGGTGTGTCTCTGCCCTACTAGGTAGTCCATCATCTTAGGGGAGTTGACAGAAGGGAAGAATATGTCAAACACTGCCAGGTTCCCCAGGAAGAAATACATGGGGGTGTGGAGGTTGGGGGAAGCCAGGATGGTGAGGAAGATGAGCAGGTTCCCCAGCAAGGCGAAGACATAGAAGACCAGGAACAGGACGAACAGCATGCTCCCTAGTCCTTCACTGTGAGAGATTCCCAGCAGAATGAACTCTGTCACTGAGGAGTAGTTCCTCATGTTTGTGGCACAGGCACCTCTGGAGAAGAAAGGCAAGGGTGTCCATTAGTAACTGAGAACAGCTACTCACTCCTATCTTATGTAATGGCTGCAAAGCCAATGCCGGAAAAGGAACAAGTGATGAATCTGCCCTTTGCATTCAGTAAACTGATGTGCCACATCTGGCCTCATTAGACTCATGTGTTAAATTATATGACGGAATAGCTCTTCTTCATAGTTTCAAATGTCTTACAGTGATCAACACTGATCACTAATTCTGTTTACTCTCTTCCATCCTGGCCTAACATCAGGTATAATTCAGATGTTACTATCTTTCCCGTGAAAATTTTGTCAGACAAACCTCTCAATTACCATCCAACCTTGACCTGAAAGGTGTCTGCTTCCTCTGGAACTTTAAGCACCTTCCTGGGGTTAAAAAATATATTTTTTTAAAAAAACTATAAGCTTCTTTGAGAAGACTGGTTGAGGGTAAGATGCTTCCATTAGCCTTTCTCACAAATGAGCACAAACACAATAAGGCTACTTTTAACAACTGCATCTTGTGCATATAACACTAAGTGACGACACGGTAAAAACAGAAAAACTTCATATTCTATAACAATGCAATTAGAAATGGATGCTACAGTGTTTATAGCTTTTAAAACTTATTTGTTTGTTTGTTTTTTGTTTATGTAGGGGTGTTAGTTCATCAGTCTGATTTTCCAAAGAGGTCTTGCTGGGTCCTCGAGCCTTTCCCTTTATTCAAAGCTCTACATCGGCCTCCCCAGTAGCTGGGGTAATAGACATTTGCTACATGGGTAGCATGTGCTACATAGGAACCCAGTCTACTTATGTAGTTTTTGACTGGCATGTCAAAAACTGTGTGTTTGTGGGGTCTGATTGCTATTGAAGATCATTGAGTAAGGCACACATGTCAGGAAAGTGCTATTTCCCTCAGACTCTTAACATCTGCTATGATTACGCCAGCAGAAATAAAAGGCCATTGTGTATGCTAAAACATGGTAAGCTCTCTCTTTAATCTGCATCTTTATGTTTCTAGGTCAAGAAGCAGATAAGCAATGGTGAACATCTCCCACCTTCCCCTACTAGCCATGCTACATGCATGCACACAAACACACATGCACACACCCATACCTTTATTTCCCAAAATGTGTGCTTTCTATGCTAAGGGCTTGGTAACATATCATAGCATCTAACATGTAAAAGTTCTCTACAGTCCTCTGATTCTCTTCCTTCAGTTGCTTACTCAGATCAAATGACAAGTTTCTCCTACATATTTCATGGAGCCAAGTGCAGACAACTCAATCTCCTCACTAAATCCTCACCTCCTGTAGTCTGACTCAGTATTGCAGTTTCATGCACACCCTTCTCAAGAAAAAAAGACTCTGACATTCCCCCAGTGGAAAAACATCCCAGACCAGCTCTTTGTCAACATGAGTGAGTCACTTGAGAAAGTAGTGAATATCCATCTCAGATGGTTCAAACTACTAGACTGTCTCAGGGACACAAAAGTGGTTGCCATTTTTGTACAAAGAGGGTAAAAACTCTGACTTCCGCTTGCAAGGTTTCACTATCACCCTATTCACTGATAATTGTTTGGTGCCTGATGCCTATGATCATATTCATGTACATAACATGAATAGAAGAATGAACAAGAAAAAATACTTCTAATTTTATAATTGAAAACTAAGATTTCTAACCAAAGATTCTGCCTTACCTCCTTCTTTGTCTCCCACCTTTCTCTAGTAGCCATTCTATGTATACAACACCACTTTATTCCCAACATGTCTGCCTTCTATGGTAAGGGCTTCATAATATATCAGAAAATCTGGCCACAGGTAAGAGTTCTCTGCAGTCCTCTGATTTCTCCTCCTTCCATTGCTTACTCAGATCAAATGACCAGACAGCAGCTATGTTTCTATAGTGTAGAGGAGAAGAGCCATATAAGGAGAGCAACCAGTAACAATCAGAAACAGGAAGAACCCCAACCACATACCAGCTGATTGAAAACACGTAAAGTTTTTCGTAAAGTCTTTAGGGTAGAAGGATATGTTTCTAATCCAAAATTTTATTTTGAATAAGATTGGATGGATGGAAATGCAAAACATTGCATCTTCTCCTCTTGAATCCAAGGCATTGATTATATACAACTTTACTTCTAGTATGGCCTCAAATGTATGACTTTATAATATGTTTGAGCTGGAGAGTGTTGTTGTACATGATTTATTTTGAGACAATGTCCCCAAGGGATCCATCCCTAGATGAAAGAAACATGAAGGAACAGAGAGTATAATTATAGGCTTTCATCTCTTGCTATATAATGTCTCCATTACCATTTTTATAATGTTATAATCTATTAATCATGGAAATATTATGAAAATATGTTATTATCCTTTTATAGAAATATGCAATTATTATCTGTAGTCATCCTACCATCAATAGTACAGCAAAACTGATCTAGTTCTACTTCAGTACCTACTGTCAACTTTTACTATTAAGAATGACTATTATTAAATAGACTAAGGGTAACAGGTATGAGCAAAGATGTAAAAAATGAGAAATTCTGTGCATTGCTAGAAATATAAATTAGTACAGCTGTTACAACAGTCAGCTTGTAAGTTTATCTAAAGTTAAAAATAGAACTACCATATGATCTAGCATTTGTATATATACTGATGAATGTATATTCATCAGTATATATACAAAGAAGTCTATGTCAAAGATATATCTGCCCTCCCATGTCCATTATAGAACTAGTCACAATAGAAACATCATCAATTAATGAGTAGATAAAGGAAATGTGGTAGACATACACAATAAACTAGTTCTCATTGATTAAAAAAATAGTCTGTATAAGTACCGCGCGCTAACCGATTGCGCCACTGGACTTTGTGTCACTAGCATACAACATGAGAATTTTTCCTGCGCTGCAAATCTGTCTAAACAATTGTCGAGCTATATTTTAGGTAATTGGACTGGAGAATTCGATACTATGATGGAGCAGCTGAGAGTGGCCATTGTCACAGTAAATTCTACCAGAGTGGACGCAGGACTAGCCAGAGGATTATCAACATGGATTGCTGCAGCCATGAATCATCTGAAGGAATGGGCGGGCATGGGAGTGTTAGCAGGCCTTCTGGTGTTGGTCTCCTTGGTTTGCCTGTGGTATATATGCAAGATTAGAGTCTCACAACAGTGTGATGCAGCCATGATCATTCAGGCCTTTACAGCCATTGAAGCAGGACATTCTCCCCAAGCATGGTTGGATACCATAAAAAGCTAAAATGATACGCTCAGGATGCGAGGCTAAGCACTGCACTCAGGGTCAGCCGCTTTGGACCCAGAGAAGAGCATGTCTGATTGCATGCGGGTTGATGCCCCAGGTCCCGCCTCTGAGAAAAAGGTATCGGACGGTCTGATGCTCTTTGGGTGGATGACACCTAAATGAACATCTGTACAAAGTCCCAATTTATTTCTAATATCAGAGATCAGACCTCTACTCTTGCCTGATGTGTCTAAAACAAAAAGGGGGAACTGTAGAGAGCTGCGGAATGCTATGCCTTAAAGATGGAGCTGGTTTCCGCCTCCCACCTTCCCGATGGTAAGTGCGCTCTGTCACGAACAACTCCACATTTGGCTAAGGCCGAGGATCTGGCTTGCTTCCATGTATGTGGACCTATCTGCATTGCCCCCGTGGCACGCCTGGGTTGGCTACCCAGAGGCTATTTAAGCTGTGGGCTGGCTTTCCCCGGGGTCCGAGGATTGTTCAATGTTCCTGAATAAACTGCATTGAAAAAAAAAAAAAAAAAAAAAAAAAACAAAAAAAAAAAAAATAGTCTGTTTTATGTAACAACAGAGATAGAAGTGAAGATCCTTCTGTTAGGTGAAATAAGCCAGGGACTAAGAGACAAGTACTGCATGGGATCACTTGTAGGTAAGGCCTACAGATATCAGCCTCAAAGAGTTCAATGTTGTTTGCAAGAAGCCAGAGACAGGAGAAGGTATGAGGAAAGAGTGATCGGTGAAGTCTAAGTTAGAGTTAGATAGAGTAAGACAGTCTGTGTGCGCAAAGTAGGCATGCTATGCAGCAAAGTAAGATGACTGACTAACAAAATTAATTGCTTAACATTTCAAAAGGCTAAGAAAAACTAATATGAAAGTTTTCACCACAAATAGGTATGTTCACCTGGGTTAAGCTTATATAATGCATGCATACATCAAAACATTGCATAGTATTCCATTAACATTATAATTTTGTGGTTTTGTTTATCAGTTACAAACATTTTTTAAAGGCTTAGAATTTGCTCACAATTCATAAAAATAACTCTAGTAGGTCTATATAAACACTTTTTACAGATGTTCACACAGCATGCTCATAGGCACATGAAAACTCTTGGCTGTCCTGCCTTTTGAATATTGCAGGTATAAAATGTGACAAGGACAACAGATTTAAAATAATCTTAACAACATTTTATTATCGTTGTCTTGGTTAGGGGAAGAAAAAGATACAGAATAGACCTTAATGTCCCCAGTTTGAAATAATAATTATCATATTTCAATAACCTTCCTCTAATCACATAGTTATAGACACTTTCACTTCTTACTTACACCTTTATTCAATATTGATTTTGTATTTATTTATTCATTTATTTATTTATTTATTCACTTTATATCCAGTCTGTAGCCCCCTTCATTTCCTCCCAGTCCCACTCACCCTCCCCCTTATCCCCCTATGCCCCTTCCCTAGTCCACTGATAAGGGAGGACCTCCCCATCCTTCTATCTGACCCTAACTTATCAGATCTCATCAGGACTGGCTGCATTGTCTTCCTCTCTGGCCTGGTAAAGCTGCACCCCCCAGGGAAAGCTGAACAAAGAACAGGCCACTGAGTTCATATCAGAAACAGCCCCTGCCCCCCTTACTAAAGAACCCACTTGGAAACTGAGCAGGGGGTCTAGGTTCTCTCCATGCATGATCCTTATTTGGAGTATCAGTCTCTGCAGGCCCCTCTGGGCTCAGGTTCTTTGGCTCTGTTGGTCTCCTTGTGAGGTTCCTGTCCCCTCCAGATCTTTTTGTCTCCCTCTTCTTCCATAAGGTTTCCTGTACTCTGCTCAAAGCTTGGTTATGAGTCTCAGTATCTCCTTCAATACCCTGATGGAAAGGGTCTTTCAGAGGCCCCCTGTGGAAGGCTCCTGTCTTATTCCTTGTCTTCTACTTCTGCTATCTATCCTGTTTGCCCTTCTGAATGAGGTTTCAGCCTCTTCCCTAGGGTCCTCCTTGTTGTGGAGGAGGGTTCCCCTTTCTCCACAACCTCTCCAGCATGCATCATCCCTTGAGTTTTTGATCTTAGACATTCTGATGTTGTGAGGTGAAATCTCAGGGTTGTTTAGATTTGAATTTTTTGTATGACTAATGACTTTGAGCTTTTCTTTAAGTGCTTCTCTGTCATTGGATATTCCTCTGTTGAGAGTTCTCTGTTTAGATATGTACCTCATTTTTTTATTTTTTTTCTTTGCTGGGAAAATGTATTTTATTATTTTTAATATAACTTTTTATTTATTACAATTTATTCACTTTGTATCCCAGCTGTAGCCCCACCCTCATTCCCTCCCAATTCTGCCCTCCTTCCCTCCCTCATCCCCTCCCATACCCCTTCCCCAGTCCACTGATAGTGGAGAACCTCCTCCCCTTCCATCTGACCCCAGCATATGAGGTCTCATCAGGACTGTCTTTCATAGTCTTCCTCTGTGGCCTGGTCAGGCTCCTCAGAGATAGGTGATCAAAAGCCAGCCATTGAGTTTATGTCAGAGACAGCCCGTGGTCCCCTTATTAGGGAACCCATTTGAAGACTGAGCTGCCAAGGGCTAACTATGTGCAGAGGTTCCAGGTTACCTAGATGAATAGTCTTTGGTTAGAATATCAGTCTCAGAAAAGACCCCTGGGCCAAGATATTTGGTTCTGTTGTTCTTGTGGAGCTCCAGACCCTTCCAGGTATTTCTATCTCCCCCTTCTTTCATAAGATGATTACTTGGTTGGTTGGTATTTAACTTCTTTAGTTCTTTATATATTCTGGATATTAGCCCTCTGTCAGATGTAGGGTTGATGAAGATCTTTTCGCAATCTGTAAGCTTCATTTTGTTCTGATGACAGTGCCCTTTGCTTATCAGTTTCATGAGGTCCCATTTATTGATTGTTGAGCTTAGAGACTGTGCTGTTGGTTCAGGAAGTTGTCCCCTATGTCAATGACGTCAAGGCTCTTCCCCACTTTTTCTTCCTACTGATATAGTGTGTCTGGTTTTATGTTGAGGCCTTTGATCCACTTGGACTTTACTCTTGAGAGGGGTGATAAATATGGATCTGTTTTCATTTTTATACATGTGGACATCCAGTTAGACCAGCACCATTTGTTGAAGATGCTATATTTTTTTCCATTGTATGGTTTTGGCTTCTTTGTCAAAAATTAAGTTACCATAGGTGTGTGGGTTTATTTCTGGGTCTTCAATTCAATTCCATTGATCCACCAGTCAGTTTCTATGCCAGTACCATGCTGTTTTTATTGCTTTTGCTCTATAGTACAGCTTGAGATCAGGGATGGAGGTACCGCCAGAAGATCTTATATTGTACAGGATTGTGTTAGGTATTCTGGATTTTTTGTCTTTCCATAAGAAATTGAGAATTATTCTTTCAAGGTCTGTAAAAAAAAAAAAAAAGGGTTGTTATTTGATGGGAATTTGGGAATTGCATTGAATCTGTAGATTGCTTTTGGCAGGACAGCCATTTTCACTGGGAATTTTTCCCGGTATTTTCTGGGTGGCCTAAAGATGGACATTTGAATATCCCCGTGGATTCTTCTCTCACCTGAGAAACACAGATGCTGGGGTTTGGGATCCACAGTACAGCCTGCCACTAACCCTGCTCTCACTGATGCACTGCTGTTCAGATTCCCTGCGTAGTTGATGCTGCCATCTTGGCGCTCCATTGATTTTGTTTTTAAACAGCAGACAGCTTTCAAAAATAGAAATAATTAATTTAAATGTTTGTTTCAAAAGTAAGTCCTAGTAATTGGATTTGAATTTTAGCCTACATGAGTTTAAAACTCATGCTCAAGTCTAAGGAAATAGAAAACCTTTTCAGACTTAACTCTGAAAGTAGTAACATGCTTGGTTATTAATTCTTATTCATTTTATTATTATTTATTTTTTTAAATAGGGATTATGCTTAATGCTATTTATATTTAGAAAAATAATAGTAGGGTTTTTTTCTAGGGGCTAAGACCTGCCTAGCCATAGGTTCCTGTCCTGAAAAATAGTTCAAGGTATGGATTTCATCTTGTGGGGTATTATTTAAATCTAATCAGTAATTGGTTACTCTCACAATGTTTATTCCACAATTGCCCTACTGAGCATGTGTTTTCAGGGCAGTTATTTTTGTAGTTCACAGAGTTCATAGCCATGTAAAATTATTATTACTCCCATACATAGCACCTTCCAGCACTATGAAAGCTAATCAGTAAAGATGGAGATTCCAGGTCAGTACCAGCTCGATTGATTTTCCTGTGTTCTATGATTGAAGTGTGTGTTGTCTGCAGCAAAAGAGTCTTACTGACCACTTTGAAGGCAATCTTTAGCATTGATAATAGCCTGTATTGTTTAGGTTCTATGGAAACTCACAACCCATTCCGGGCACTGGGTTTTTAATTTTATTTTTTTATTTATGTATTTTATTTACTTATGTATGTGTGTGTGAATGTCCCATATGAGTGAAATCTCTTATAATACTATTTCTCTTAAAAACATCTTTTTAAATAGAAATAATTACAAGTATTTAAAAAAGCATTTCTAACATAATTTACAGTACTGTAAAACTAATCCATTTTAAACATAGAAATGAGGATTGAAAGATATGGTTGCTTTATCAGTAGACTATGGGTTTGATTGGGAGACCCTACCTCAGTGAAAAGGTTAAGACCCATCAAGAAAGATTCTCAACAGCAACATGGAGTTCCACATGAAAACACATATGTGTGTACATCATACACACAGACACATGGAAAGAAGAAAAATGTAGAATTCACAGCACTGAACTTATAAATCTACACAATATTGCTGGAAAAACTATTTCCTTCACACTGACAAAACTCACTCCTTTTTACAGTCCTTCATACCGCCAGCTTCAGGGAATTATCAGCTCATTCCCCACCTCTACATACTTGCATTATCAGGGAATTATTTTCTGTGGCATTATAAAATGTGCACTGCTCTGAGCTGACTGTTTGCTTGTTTGTTTGTTCATTTGTTTGTTTTGAGACAGGGTTTCTCTGGGTATCCGTGGATATCCTGGACTCACTTGGTAGACCAGGCTGGCTTCAAACTCACATTGATCTGCCTGCCTCTGCCTCCCTGAGGGCTGGGATTAAAAGCATGCCCCACCACCTGCAGCTTGAGCTGACTTTTTTTTAAACCTTATTTTTGCGTATATAGAACCAGTATTTTGTTTTGCTCTTCATAGTGCAAGAGCATTTTTATTTCCTAAACCATATGCTAACACTGTAATTTCATGTATAGGTCCCTAGGGGATTCTTGGTACAAACTTATTTTTTTAATGTTTTATTAATTATTTATTACTATTTATTCATTCTGTATCCTGGCTGTGGCTCTCTCCTGCGTCTCCTCCCAATTCCTTCCCCCATTTCCTCCCTCCCTCTTCTCCTCCTATGCCCCTTGATACAAACTTACAACACTTTTCTGATTTCAAAATCATTATCAACATCTAGTCAAAAACTAGTTATTTTAGATTGTTGTATTATATATTAAATAGTTACATAAGTGATTGTAGAAATTAACATGTTTATCAATAATTATCCAGTTCAAGCTAATTATCTTAATTTCTTCCTACTGGCTCACTATAAAAAGCAACCGTGAGTTAGGAAAAATCAACCCAACACTAATATAATTTATAATCATCTCTTTTTCAGTTGCTCTTATTATAAATTATATTTTGTAATTGTCCTTTAAGTAATTCTAAGAAACTAACTCAGATCTAGTAATTACTACCACTAACACATACTTGTGATTGCACACACATACATACATACAGAGAGAGAGAGAGAGAGAGAGAGAGAGCAACGAGCTTATCTGTTTTGTCTTATTACTTTTCTGGAATTGGAATTCTTGGCAAAACTCTGAGCCATTAAGTAATGTGACACAACAGATGGAAATGGTATCATTTGTTACAATTTCATTTCTCAGTCTCAGATCCTTCATGCATTAAGCAAGTTTCCTCTCTAAATGTTTTATTTGTCAGACAGCCAGAATGAAATTGAGTCATGGAACATTGCTTACCAAGACCTATGTGTAATTCATGTTAAGAATTTATGATTGTGTTATTTGTGCATATATAGATTGAAAACAATAATAAAAGACAAAGATGGACATGCCACTATACTCACAAGCACACACACATTAGTGAGTACCCATAATTTATTCTAAGTAAACATAAAATGTAAAACCCACCCCAAGGAGGCTTCTTTGAGAGTATAAAGTTAAGGCAAGATGAAATTAATTATTACATTTAAATATTCCCTTTCTGACTCACTTTCCTTCAACATCTTAGTACACTTTCTATGAGGCAGCAAGCACTGGGCCTGCATGGGCCTGCGCCAGGTCCTCTGCACATATGTTACAGCTTTCAGTTTAGTGTTTTAGTGGGACTCCTGAGTGTGTGAATGAGTGGGTCTCTGATTCCTGGGCCTTCTCTTGGGCCTTTTCCTTCTGTTTGACAAGGTTTGCCTTGTCTAATTTCAGTGTCATGATTTTTTTTGTCCTATATATATGTATATCTATATGTCCTATACATATGTATATCTATATACATACATATAGATATGTTTTGTTGTTGTCTCTTAGGAGACTCTTCTTTTCTAATGAGAAACAGAAAAGGAGGGGACCCAAATGGAAGGGGAGATCGGAGGAACTGGGCGGAGTAGAGGGAGGAAATTTGTAGTCAGGATATATGTTTAAGAAAAGAATCTATTTTCAATAAAAGGTGGAGGGGGAATATCCCTGTTATCATGAATCTAGAACAATAATGTCTGGAACAATAATGATGTACACTCTGTCCAGGACTCACTTGCTTTTTCTTGTCAATATTTTCTCAAAAAATAATTTATAAGCCATAAAATTTACCTATTTAAAATAAAAAATAAATCATATTCAGAATATTTATAGTTTCCTACAAACACTGCTCAGACCCAGAATATTTACAACATCATCAGGATTTCTGAAACTATGAACAGTCAGTTCTGACTCCTGGACTCTTCCCTAGAAAGCAACAGCTCTTCTAAGGTCAGCACAGATATGTCTCTTTTAGACATTTGACGTAGTATACAACCAGTTGAACATAGCCTTTGAAATTAGCATAACATTGTCAAGATTCATCTTAACATTAAAATAAGGTATCTTTAACTGCTAACTATTACATTTTAAGACAATACCGAGTTTCATGTATCCTGATGTGATGGTAAAACAACAATCTGTGCGAAGGAGATGTGTGCACAAGGCAGAGACAGCACCACAGGAATGTTACAGAAAAAAACTGTCCACCTCACTGGGGTCACAGCAAGGTACCTTAAAAATAAGAAACGCGAGGATGCTCCCACGTACAAAGCCCCCCAGCCAAGTGCCTGCTGTGCAGCAGGTGCACACCTGCGGTTAAGTGATGATTGTGTCCTCATAGGGTGACAAATAAGGACTCTCCAGTCACGGACAACCACTGTATACAGTAAACACTCAGTGTCCAATCCCCTCTCCCCTCCTCTTCTCAATATTACATCCTCCAGCCCAACCACCAGAACTTCATGTAGGCGCTCCTGGTGTCCCCCTATCCCCAATCCCCTCTTCCCGCTTCATCACCCTATAGCAGCCTCCAACTCAGATGGAGACGCCGTCCTGGATCAGAGGCCACACAGCCCACCAGAACTCCAGCGCCCAACTTAGGCAGAGATCCCCTGCTCGAAAAGAGACCACCCTGGCCACAAGAAGGCCAGTCTCCAACTCAGGTGGAGAGCCCTGTTCGACCCCAGGCCCCCCAGGCCAGAAGGGAGAGAGGAAGAAGAAACCAAGGAACAAAACACCCATCCAACCTAGACAACCCCACAAATCAGCACCTCGACCTATACTCACCCAAACCCAGACGCCTAAACGCCAACATAAGAACTAACTCAACAACAGACAGAGCAATATGTCATCAATAGAGCCCAGCTATCCTACTACAGAAGGCCCTGAATATCCCAACACAGCTGAAGCCTAAGAAAAAGACCTTAAAACAAACTTTATGAAGATAATAAAGGTCTTTTTAAAGGAAGTGAATGAATCCCTTAAAGAAATCCAGGAAAAATGGGGGGTGGGGACAAACAAAAAATAACGGAAGAAATAAATAAAGCCCTTAAAGAAAGCCAAGAAAAAATAAACATTGAAGGAAAAGAGCATCTGTGATATTAAAAAAAACGACCTGGGAGGTACGCCCCGGTATGAGATGGTGCGTCTCTGCCCTACTAGGTAGTCCATCATCTTAGGGAAGTTCACAGAAGGGAAGAATATGTCAAACACTGCCAGGTTCCCCAGGAAGAAATACATGGGGGTGTGGAGGTTGGGGGAAGCCAGGATGGTGAGGAAGATGAGCAGGTTCCCCAGCAAGGCGAAGACATAGAAGACCAGGAACAGGACAAACAGCATGCTTTCTAGTCCTTCACTGTGAGAGATTCCCAGCAGGATGAACTCTGCTACCGAGGAGTAGTTCCTCATGCTCATGGCACAGGCAGCTCTGGAGAAGGAAGGCAAGGGCATCCATTAGTAACTGAGAACAAAATAAAGCCAATGACGGAAAGGGGACCAGTGATGAATCTACTTCAAATACTGCTTCACATTCAGCCTCAGTTTCCTCAAACAGTAAGCTAGATAACAGAGTAGTTTGTAGTTGGTAAATACGTTACAGTAACCACCTGTTATCACAGATCCAGTTTTCCTAAATCTGGCTAACCAGTAATTATGCTGGCTATTTGATATCCATGATTATTTTTGGTCAGGTGACAACTAAATTTAATATTGGCACAGCCGTATTCACTGGAAGTGGCAAGAGTCATGAAGCCAGCACAGCTGCTTGACACAGTTCCAGCAAGGCTGAGAGGATTGCTACAAACACTTTCCTTCCATCTGTAAATGGCACTGCCATATCCCCTGGAAATGGTCAGAGTCACAGCTGCTTGACGCAGTTCCAGCAAAGCTAAGCAGACTGATACAATCGCTGTCCTTCTATCTCTGACTTTTGTGTTCTGGTCTCTGCATGTTGCATTATTGGGGATTTTCTGCACTGTGATCCAATTTATATCTTTTCCTGAGAAAAAATGTCTGTTTTGTTGTTGTTGTTGTTGTTGTTGTTGTTTGTTTGTTTGTTTTTTAGGAAAATCCTAAAATTACCTTTATCTGGCCACTATTTGGAAGTCTTCCTTATGCCCTGGAGATCATTAAGCACAGATAAGCACACGGCTAGATGAGTCCATTACTTGAGGGATCTTCTGGAAGTATCTGCCCCTGAGCTAACTCAAGCAGTATTTTGGTGCAGGGTACACAGAGACAATTGACAGACCCTGACTGGCCAGGAGAATAGGTCACAGATTTAAGGCCTCTTTTTATTATAGGCTTAAAGGTCTCTAAATGTGTGGTTTAAAGATAAGAGGGGTGGCACAGGGTACCCTCCTGAAGGAATAAAACTCAGTAAGTAAGATAGATTGACTAAAATAAACTTTTCCTACTTTATAGCATAGATGATGATACATATAGTAAGAGAAGGTAAGTATTAGTATCTGCTATTCATTAAAAGATTACTTCAAATATTTTCTGTTCGTCTGGAATGCTCTCATATTACAAAGTAAGCTGTCATATATTAAATGTTTTTGCTTTGGAGGACATATACTTTATATTCTTTACGTGGGAGTTATAGGGATAATAATAATAATAACAAGACGAAGAAGAAGAAGAAGATCTGTACTGTTTGTATTTTCTAATTGTAACTGAACTTGTGACCCTGTACTTGTAATGAAAAAATCTAACACATTCTCTGTACCATGTGGATAATCATAAGTCTCTGTTCTGTGAAACTTGTATAAATAAAGAAGCACCTGATTACTAGTTAATCAGAGCCACAGAAACAGCCTGATTGCTAGACGTCAGAGCCACAGAACAGAAGTGGCCTGATTGCCAAACACACAGCTGCGAGCGAGATTCCCCTGTCCATTGCACCTGGCTCACTCCCACGCCTGGCCGACTCCTCATCTCCTCTGAGGCCTGCCCTGTCAGCAAAGACTCCTCTCCCGTGCCAGAGCAGCTTCCCCACCCCGGGAAGGCCCCCAGCAAATTATCAGACAACTCACATTTGTTCGTGATTAAGCAGGTCCTCAGAAACAGGAAGTTGAACCTAATTAGAAATTATCTGTGTAATTTTAAAATATAATACATTTATATAAATATATGTATAATTGCTTTTCACACTATTTCCTTCATCTCCATTTACATTTAATAGAAAGGCATGCAAATTGTCAATTTTTACTTATAATCCTCCCACTCAGATACCAAAAGAGAATGGAGTCTAGGAGGAGTGTTGTTCACAAGGATAGAAGTAACTTTGACACCACCAGACATTCTATGTGAGGTTTTGTTTGGAAGTTGTACAACTCATTAACAGCAAATTGCAGTAGCATTAATGTTACTTAAATGTAGTAACCAACATATTAAATAATACTAATGCATAAACTGAATTATGATTTCTGATCCCCAACTTCTCAAGTTTTGCATCACATCTGATCTTGATCCTTCGTGTGGTGCTACAATACATAACTGACTTTCCTTATCTCTAATCATATTTTTCTACAGGAAAAAAAGTGATAAATTTATCCATGCTGTATTATAAATGGTTACTCTGATCATTTCCTGCTTTATCACACTTTGACCTGGGTAAACAGCCTTTACATTGAATAAAAATCTTGGTACAATTACTGGCAAGATGGAAGAGGGAAGGAAGCATGAATTCTGAATTCCATCCCTGTCCTTGGTGGAAGGGCTGTCGTAATACAACGAGATCCTGTCAGTGTTGTTTGCAGTCTAAAAACAAACCTCCTGCATCTAAGTCAGAAGTAGGGGTGATAATACAGTGGTAATAAATGTTGCAGATGGGGTCACTACAAAATTAGAAAAGAAATTTAAAGATCTGTGAGACTGTTAGAGAACAGGGTAATTCACACAGGTTTAAAAAAGTGTTATTTGGACTCTAAACAGTGTTTTATTTTAATACACCACAAGTTGTTTTGTTTGGTATTGTTTTGTTTCTTTGTAAAGTACCAGTTCCTAAACTCTTCCTTTAATTTGTACTTTTCTATTTCTGAATAAATGCACAATGATAAATGGCAAAGTTGTTTACTGCACTCTGCTCTGGGCCAAGTCAAATGCACAAATCACCTAACTACACTTTCAAGATCCTCTGCTTAGCCCCTCAATGCACAGCTCTTTTCAAGAAAGCATCTAAGGCCATGCCTTTAATCTCAATGCTTACAGGGCAGAAGCAAGAGGATCTTTGTGAGTTTAAGCCATTCTTTGGCAAAGATGGAGAACTAGATGCTCCATTCAATCAAATTCTAAACCTGTTCTTGGAAACTGTTTATGAACCTTTTTAATTTACCCCTCATACTCATTCATAGTTTTGAAAATTACTAACCATTTAAATTATGCTGGAAGTATAACAGGGATGAGTGTGTGGTCTGGGTCTTAGATTCAAGGGGAGAAGGTGAAATCCTTGTCTCTAAGCCTCTGTGCAATAGGTGTTTCTCTTAGAAACACACCCTGGAGCTGGAGAGATGGATCAGAGGTTAAATGCTATGCCTTAAAGATGGAGCTGGTTTCCGCCTTCCACCTTCCCGATGGTGAGTGCTCTCTGTCACGAACAATTCCACATTTGGCTAAGGCTGAGGATCTGGCTTGCTTCCATGTATGTGGACCTATCTGCATTGCACACGTGGCACGCCTGGGTTGGCTACCCAGAGGCTATTTAAGCTGTGGGCTGGCTTTCCCCAGGGTCCGAGGATTGTTCAAGGTTCCTGAATAAACTGCATTGAAAAAATAAATAAAGAAAGAAAGAATAAAAAATAAATAAATAAATAAATAAAAAGCACCAACTGCTCTTCCAGAGAACTCAGATTCAATTCCCAGCACCCATATGGCAGCTCACAACTATCTGTAACTCCAAGACCTATCACCCTCACATAGACAGACTTGCAGGCGAAACACTAAGGCACATAAAATGAAAATCAACTTCTTAACAAAAGAAACAAAAGAAGAAAGACAGAGAGAAGGAAAGAAACAAAGAAAGACAGAACAGGCATTCTCACCCTGGAAACTTGAGGGAAACCATCTCTTTTCTAAATTCTGTTTTCCAGCAGCTGGTTCTGTCTGAAGTTCTGATTGCTCCTGTTAAGCATTGTTCTGTTTACATGACTCTCTCCCCCTGAGTCTCCTTTAGTCCATGGGGCATGCTTTGCATTGAGATCATGTAACCTGCACAATGCTAAGAGAGGAGGATCCTAGCACTGAAGGGAAATCTTACACAAGGCAGCTTCCAAGATCTAGCAGTAAATTCTCACTGACTACACAACGGAGGGGAGACCCATTGGCAATAAAATTGTATGCGTATATATTATGATGAGTGTGTGAGATTCTTTGTTTAGAAATCTAGTTTTTCAGCAATAAAAATGAGAAATGATCTTCTCCTTCAACTCATTTTTTACCACATGAGAGTTTTCAATAGGCATATACATGCATATACATTTTGTTTTCTCATTATTTTGTTCCCTAAAGCCCATGTGTAGATTTGTTCTTCAGCCAATGACACTATGCAGAGATAGACATTTAAAAGGCAGGGTCTAGTTTGAAGGAGAAGGCCACTGGGTATGCCCAGGAAGATTATATTAACACTTGAACCACTCTTTTGCCTTCTTGACCTTTGAGGTAAAAACTCACAATTTCTATTTCTGGCCACAGGAATCAACCACACCACAAGCACAAAGCAATAAGATTACAGGACCATGGACCATGGACTAAAAGACCATGGACTGAAATTATAAGCAAAAGTAAATCGTCCCTCATTTAAGGTTTAACATCTTAGCTATTTTATCTCAGCAATGGAGAGCTAATTCAACATATCAGTGTATAAAACATCTTCAAGACATATTAATTAACAAAAACTATATTATACAACTTAATTAAATTTCAAAAATTCACACTTTAACTACATAAAATAGCAACACCTTGGAAAGTAATCTGAAATCAAGATAAAGAAATCATAAAACTGGATAGACAGAGACAAGTGAGATCAAAATGGAAAGCAGAGATGAGGAACCCAGAGACAGCTGACAGTGGGTAACATTCTAGTACCAGGACTAATTACAGGACTGTTTGGTTCATAATAAATGTGAGCTACGTACGTGTGCTTGTAAGAGCTTATCCATACGCTTTTTATAAGATTATATAAAGAAAATGACAAAAAATAGACACACTATTTATTTTACATGCTGGCCTACATACAAATAGTGTTTATATTTAACTGCCAACCCAAGTAATAATAAATTGGACCAACAGCATACAAATGGTGCTTTCAGATTGGCAAAAAGTGTGGACAACTGAAATTTCTGGAGAAGGAAGATTTAAGAGCCGAACACCTTTGTTTTAATGCATTTTTTTGCACTCTGATGTTCAGGGTACTCACAAAGAAAACAAGAAAAGAGTATGACTATCCTAGTAAAAGATGACTGATGTAGATGTAATATCTAAAATCAGTGAGTTTGTATGAACTCACAATATCAGGATACAGTACTGATATAAAACATCTAATGTCTTTCTATATGACAAAATTACCACTTAAAATATCAAGCCAGGAAATAAAGATAAATCTGAGAAAATTAGCTCGATCTGAGCACTGAAATTACACACATTGTTGAGGGATATAAAAGACATACATGGTACCCATGAGTCAGACATTGTAAAATGTCAGTTCTTCCATAATTATCTGTTCAGTGCAATGCTAACTAAAACCTAAACAGATCTGTTTGTAGAAAAAAAAAAGTTGACTCAAAAGTACGATAGAAATGCAAAGAATTCTGAACAGCAAAAATTGTTGTTTAAAGAAATGAACATTCAAAGAGTTAACACTGGCAAAGCAGGTCCAGTGATGAAAATGGTTGCTAGCCACATGGCAGATGGAGTCCCTTCCTTCTCTAGTCATTTGCAGGACATCGGAAGAGAACACCATCACATGGGGATGGTTGGAGATGCAGCACATTATCATATGAAGCCTACCAGCAAATAATGTTTAATTTTAATTTATTATTATTATTATATATGTATAATGTGTGTGAGAATGTACACAAGTCACGGTGCATTTGTGGAGTCAGAGAACAATTTTGGAGGTTAGTTCTCTCCACTTTTATGTAAGTCCTATGGATCCAATTCAGGTCTCCAAAAATTGTGCAGTAAGCACATTAACCTACTGAGCCATCTGGCCTGCTGGAGTGCAGAATTCTTGATAATGCAGGAAGTTCTGGTTTCTCTATCACATAGATTCTCCCTATATTGTGAAGGGGAGCCTCAAAGTTGGCTAGTTCTTTTCTTGTTACTAAAAAGATCAAACACATTCATTGCCATCCTCGAATTCTCTCAAGAGAACCGAATCCCAAAACTGGGCATTTCATAAAGTGGCAGTGAAATATGCTGAGTAGAACTAATTTGCCAGTAAGTAATAAAACAAACTTTCTAAAGTGTGGGATAGTTTCACATAGATCAAGTATGTCCTAATTTAACTGGACACCTATGTTTAAAAAAAAATGACAGGTTAACTGTCAGAAATGTTAATTCAAGAGTCTGCCAGTTTTCAAATCTGTTCTGCAGAGAGGACTATCACCCATCTAGGTTACTTTTAACGTTAATCACTTAGCACAGTGTGGGCTTTCTATTTTCTTTCTCC